>NC_054387.1:134639595-135839595 GCF_017654675.1 Xenopus laevis | reverse complement strand
AGGTGAATGAAGAGAAGACAAAGGGAAGATCAAAGTCATATCTCTGCTCCTTGTAGGCTGAGCCATATGATATTCAGTTCAACAAAGACACAATGGAGGGTCTCTTGGTAAGGCTGGAACTGTATGACTTTCTCTAATGAAGTAATATTGGCAGGAGACATAAACAAGTCTAAGCTTTTCCCTTGTTGATTTTAAAAGATGTGACCAAGAATATCCAGCCCCTGACTCTCCGACTCTTCCCAAAACTCCAAGCCATCATTATGCATTCACTTCAATTCAACGTCACCAACATAATGCCTGACACTTTTCCATGATATAGACAGTTCCATGTGACCCCAACACACACACAGTCTACGTATAAGTAGGTATAAACTTCTCCCAGGTTTGATGGTAACATCTGCCCAGACCTGGAGTTGGTGTTGGCCATAGGACCAGTCTAGAGTTAAGCTATGAGACCTAGTGAACAATAATTAGGCAGAGTTAGAAAAATCCAATTACTCAAAAAGTAAAAGACAGCCCAGCAGGTGTAAGATACACTGGGCCATTTTATCAGGTTAGTTCCCGAATACATTTTGTGTATTATCCATCCAAGGTGCCACCTTTCATGTTCTTTCTCTTGTTGTTTAGTTTGTAGACTGAAGACTCCAGCAGGTTCTTCTGGGCCAGACAAGCTTCTTTCCAAGGATGTGTTCCTCAAGTGCCTGTTTGAAGCAGACACCATGCCCATTAAGCTGCGGGGTCTGAGTGTGAGTTGGGCACACAATGGCAAGTCATTAGTGGAGTTCCGCCATGGAGAACTTGTGGTTCATGATCCCCGGGCGCTGTTGTCTCCAGCAGAACTTGAGAAGGGAAATGTTTCTCTAACACTGACCAATGTGACTCTGACTGACGGCGGCAAATACATCAGTGTAATTCAGTACGGAGTTAGCCAAGTGCAGTGTGGGTACACTCTGACTGTGCAAGGTGAATATTACTTGTATCCCAGCAAGCCACAATGTGTGTTCCCACTAATCCACTGGGAATTCTCATTGGGTCCTGACTAAAGCACAATAATAACTGCTGTACCGAGTGCTCTGGACTTATTGTACCAATCCATAGGAACAACAGCTCTATAGCATATCAGTTCCAGCCCCCCCCATATCTATCATATTAGATGTGGTTTAATATAAATACACAGTGTTGTATTCTTGTTGTATGTGAACAAAACATCTAATGTCCTATTTATCTTCCTCTCACATCTTTGTTCTTTGTCTCGTTTCTTTCCTCCAGAGCAACAGAACCGCATTGACATTGAGCTACTTTCTGCCCCAGTGCATGCTGGTAAGGCCCCGAATCTTACATATGAGTGTGTGATGGGGAAATAACACAAAGATATTAGTATTGTTCTCTCTTTCTCTCCCCTCTTTGCTCCAGCACAAGAGAACCAGATGGGCCTGGAGTCACGTTCTGCCCCAGAGCATGCTGGTAAGGGCCCCAGTTCATACCCTAAATACAGAACTGTGAGGTTAATAAGAACTCTTTTGTCTACTGACATTGTGTTGTGCTGAAATGTAATGTATCACAACATGATGTCATTATAGCAGCAGCCTTATAGAAAGCAGGACATTCAGTCTCTATTGTCTTTGTACTGCGCTATGGAACATGTTGGTAAGTTACTCACCACCTCACCTGAAGGAGTCCATCAGTAAGACTTATGTTGATCAGTGGAAGGGGCGAGCCGGAGACTCCATCACTACAGGACTCAACCAGCTGCAGAAGGAACATTCAATGTACGGCACATGATTCTTTATAAGGGGAAGGAGAGGCGCAAACTTGCCCTCCCAAACTATAGAAGAAGCCCAGGGGTCAGCAATGGAGGAATGAGTAACCTCATGAATCAAGCAGAACTAAATGCAACAGGGCAAAGCCTTGTAAGTTTATTAGGGGAAGGTCAGGTGTCAGGCCATGCCCCATTGTTAAGATACATTATTCCCCATGGCACCTGTCTCCACCAACATGATTCCCTTAACTCATTTGGATAATTTTACCAGTTTTTCTGTCTTTTTACTAACAGAGACCAATATACTCAGGGTAATGTATACAAGGGCACAGTTACATTTTGCATGTTCTATAGTCTGATCCAATGAGCTTGGCACAGTCAATGTTCTATAGTCTGATCCAGTGAGCTTGGCACAGTCAATGTTCTATAGTCTGATCCAATGAGCTTGGCACAGTCAATGTTCTATAGTCTGATCCAATGAGCTTGGCACAGTCAATGTTCTATAGTCTGATCCAATGAGCTTGGCACAGTCAATGTTCTATAGTCTGATCCAGTGAGATTGGCACAGTCAATGTTCTATAGTCTGATCCAGTGAGATTGGCACAGTCAATGTTCTATAGTCTGATCCAATGAGATTGGCACAGCCTCACCCCTACATGTGTTTGATAATTGTAGGGTTGCCCATCAGTGGCATTTTACTGCCTGTAAAAATAATGTTGATTCCAATGTTATTAATTGGGACGATAAAAGCACAGAATGGCCAGCACTTTCCACAAAAGATGGCACTCTAGATAAATAATTACCCACCTCTATATGGGAGGATCCTCACAAGCACCTCATGAGCCAGGGACTGAGACACAAACATCCCAGGCTGAACTTGCTGCACTTGCTGAGTTTCCCCCTCATTTTAGCTGTGTTTGGGGGTAAGTGCCTATACCCCATGTCTCTATGTAGAATAATAGCTGAATGGGAAGGAGCATGAGTTGCTGGTATGTGAGAGGGAAGGAGAAACACATGGGAATGGTGAAACCAGGCAGCACTAGGGTCCATGTTACATTAAAGGGGAACATTACCATGCAGCTATAAATAGTAGTACAGTAAATGGTACTTACTGATCGGTTGCTATGGGTTATAGATATGGAGCAAGATGACCACCCTCAGCATATGTTCCATTAACTGAAAAGGGACCCCTCTCGGTGCAGTCTCTGAATGAAGTCTAACATCCCACATACAGAAAATGCTGCAGGGATCCCTATGGAAGTGCTGGTGGGGTAACTACTCTGTGTTCCCACATATTCCGTCCCATGTAGATAATGTGGCCATTCATGCACTGCTTAAGTTGGGCTCTTTGGGCAGTTTCAGCCAGGGTGTGTTTGTTTCTCTACTCTGAGCTTCACTTGATGTTGTGTGATTGTATGAGTGTGTGTGACTGTATCAGTGTGTGTGACTGTATCAATGTGTGTGACTGTATCAGTGTGTGTGACTGTATCAGTGTGTGTGACTGTATCAGTGTGTGTGACTGTATCAGTGTGTGTGACTGTATGAGTGTGTGTGACTGTATGAGTGTGTGTGACTGTATCAGTGTGTGTGTGACTGTATCAGTGTGTGTGACTGTATCAATGTTTGTGACTGTATCAGTGTGTGTGTGACTGTATCAGTGTGTGTGACTGTATCAGTGTGTGTGTGACTGTATCAGTGTGTGTGACTGTATCAATGTTTGTGACTGTATCAGTGTGTGTGTGACTGTATCAGTGTGTGTGACTGTATCAGTGTGTGTGTGACTGTATCAGTGTGTGTGTGACTGTATCAGTGTGTGTGACTGTATCAGTGTGTGTGACTGTATCAGTGTGTGTGTGACTGTATCAGTGTGTGTGACTGTATCAGTGTGTGTGTGACTGTATCAATGTGTGTGACTGTATCAATGTTTGTGACTGTATCAGTGTGTGTGTGACTGTATCAGTGTGTGTGACTGTATCAGTTTGTGTGTGACTGTATCAGTGTGTGTGACAGTATCAGTGTGTGTGACTGTATCAGTGTGAGTGACTGTATCAGTGTGTGTGACAGTATCAGTGTGTGTGAGTGTATCAGTGTGTGTGACTGTATCAGTGTGTGTGACTGTATCAGTGTGTGTGACAGTATCAGTGTGTGTGAATGTATCAGTGTGTGTGACAGTATCAGTGTGTGTGACAGTATCAGTGTGTGTGACTGTATCAGTGTGTGTGACTGTATCAGTGTGTGTGACTGTATCAGTGTGTGTGACTGTATCAGTGTGTGTGACTGTATCAGTGTGTGTGACTGTATCAGAGTGTGTGACTGTGTCAGTGTGTGTGTGTGACTATATCAATGTGTGTGACTGTGTCAGTGTGTGTGACTGTGTCAGTGTGTGTGTGACTGTATCAGTGTGTGTGACTGTGTCAGTGTGTGTGACTGTATCAGTGTGTGTGACTGTATCAGTGTGTGTGACAGTATCAGTGTGTGTGACTGTGTCAGTGTGTGTGTGTGACTATATCAATGTGTGTGACTGTGTCAGTGTGTGTGACTGTGTCAGTGTGTGTGTGACTGTATCAGTGTGTGTGTGACTATATCAATGTGTGTGACGGTATCAGTGTGTGTGACTGTATCAGTGTGTGTGACTGTATCAGTGTGTGTGACTGTATCAGTGTGTGTGAGTGTATCAGTGTGTGTGACTGTATCAGTGTGTGTGACTGTATCAGTGTGTGTGACTGTATCAGTGTGTGTGACTGTATCAGTGTGTGTGACTGTATCAATGTGTGTGACTGTATCAGTGTGTGTGTGACTGTATCAGTGTGTGTGACTGTATCAGTGTGTGTGACTGTATCAGTGTGTGTGACTGTGTCAGTGCGTGTGACTGTGTCAGTGTGTGTGTGACAGTATCAGTGTGAGTGACTGTATCAATGTGTGTGACTGTATCAGTGTGTGTGACTGTATCAATGTGTGTGACTGTATCAGTGTGAGTGACTGTATCAGTGTGTGTGACTGTGTCAGTGCGTGTGACTGTATCAATGTGTGTGACTGTATCAGTGTGTGTAACGGTATCAGTGTGTGTGTGTGTGTGACTGTATCAGTGTGTGTGACTGTATCAATGTGTGTGACTGTATCAGTGTGTGTGACTGTATCAATGTGTGTGACTGTATCAGTGTGTGTG
Source organism: Xenopus laevis (assembly GCF_017654675.1). Lineage (NCBI taxonomy): Eukaryota > Metazoa > Chordata > Amphibia > Anura > Pipidae > Xenopus > Xenopus laevis. The sequence goes on along the minus strand of NC_054387.1, from coordinate 135,834,670 downwards.
ACTGTATCAGTGTGTGTGACTGTATCAGTGTGAGTGACTGTATCAGTGTGTGTGACTGTGTCAGTGCGTGTGACTGTATCAATGTGTGTGACTGTATCAGTGTGTGTAACGGTATCAGTGTGTGTGTGTGTGTGACTGTATCAGTGTGTGTGACTGTATCAATGTGTGTGACTGTATCAGTGTGTGTGACTGTATCAATGTGTGTGACTGTGTCAGTGCGTGTGACTGTGTCAGTGTGTGTGTGACAGTATCAGTGTGTGTGTGTGACTATATCAATGTGTGTGACTGTATCAATGTGTGTGACTGTATCAGTGTGTGTGTGTGACTGTATCAGTGTGTGTGACAGTATCAGTGTGTGTAACGGTATCAGTGTGTGTGTGTGTGTGACTGTATCAGTGTGTGTGACTGTATCAATGTGTGTGACTGTATCAGTGTGTGTGACTGTATCAATGTGTGTGACTGTATCAGTGTGTGTGTGACTGTATCAGTGTGTGTGACTGTATCAATGTGTGTGACTGTATCAGTGTGTGTGTGACTGTATCAGTGTGTGTGACTGTATCAGTGTGTGTGACTGTATCAGTGTGTGTGACAGTATCATTGTGTGTAACGGTATCAGTGTGTGTGACTTTATCAGTGTGTGTGACTGTATCAGTGTGAGTGACTGTATCAATGTGTGTGACTGTATCAGTGTGTGTGTGACTGTATCAGTGTGTGTGACTGTATCAATGTGTGTGACTGTATCAGTGTGTGTGTGACTGTATCAGTGTGTGTGACTGTATCAGTGTGTGTGTGACTGTATCAGTGTGTGTGACTGTATCAGTGTGTGTGACAGTATCATTGTGTGTAACGGTATCAGTGTGTGTGACTTTATCAGTGTGTGTGACTGTATCAGTGTGAGTGACTGTATCAATGTGTGTGACTGTATCAGTGTGTGTGTGACTGTATCAGTGTGTGTGACTGTATCAATGTGTGTGACTGTATCAGTGTGTGTGTGACTGTATCAGTGTGTGTGACTGTATCAGTGTGTGTGTGACTGTATTTGTGTGTGTGACTGTATCATTGTGTATGTGACTGTATCAGTGTGTGTGACTGTATCAGTGTGTGTAACGGTATCAGTGTATGTGACTGTATCAGTGTGTGTGACTGTATCAATGTGTGTGACTGTATCAGTGTGTGTGTGACAGACCCAACCCAACTGCACTTGGACAAGTGTCACCATGAAGAGGCCCAGGTTGGTACTAATGTCACTTTATGGTGCAACTTCACAACCAAAACTGCAGCACAACTGGGCTAAGGACGGAGTCTCCATATTGTTTGTGAACTAAACCTACACTCACCCCAACAGTACTCGAATCAGTGAGGAGAAACAACAGAAAGGGGACACTGAGCCACGTCAGCAGAGAGGATGCTGGGATATATACCTGCTCCATACAGTATGGCACCAACAGGGGGTACCTGAGTGTAATACTAAGGGTTATGTGCCCTCATTGTCCTATGTACCACAGCCCTGAGTACCCCCTTCTGAATTCAACACAAATAGCTAATTGTTATCTTCTATATATATTACACCCACGTGTTCAATAATGCAACGTTCCTGTTCCCCCAACCTTAAGGTTCCCCTCCAGTCTTTCTTCGCAGCTCTCTTGTGATCTTCCCTTTGCCCTCTGTGCCCCCCATTCCTATATACAGTTATTGAGCCTATACAGTTTGCACAATGCTTCTCATCATAGAGCTGCCTGTGTAGGTCTGGAACCCCCATCTCTGCACCCCAACCCTAGCACAGAGCATTGGTTTTCTGGCATTCTGTGGTTGAACTAATTCTCTTATTTCTCTGTACAGGTGATGGAGACCCAATGGGGCAGAAGGGTGATGGGCCCAGTACCAAGCACAGGACACTGAAGATTGGGATGGTGATGGGAGTTCTTGTGGGTGCCTGGTGTGTGGCCTTCCTCATCTTCTTTTGCTACAAGCCATAAAGTACCTGCCGACAGGGAATCCCAGGAGAGCCAAAGTCACCGGCACATTCTACTGGAGGAATAAAATGAACAATATAGAAGTGCAACAGAACCAGGACTATAAAGCCTTACAACTTACTGCCTATAGAACAGAACTTGTTGGTTACTTTATTGAGCACAAAGCAAATGTTTCTCCTTTGTCTCTGTTGCCAATGAATTAAGTAGAAAATCTCAGGCCGGTGGTATAGGTAAGGTTTTCACTACCAGAGATGAACTTGGTGCTCATAACACCCCCCTTCTACCTACGTCCCCTCACTCTCCCCTCCCTGAGTGACCCCCTAACTGCCATAGTGCGGTTCCCTTTGAAAGGAGCAGTGGGTTTGTAACTACAAGGAATCATCTCTCTGCTGGGTTTGAACCAGTACCTTGTATATAGCAGCCTATTGTCTTATCTCTCTACTATTAAGGCAGATTCGAGGTATAGGTTTACCCTGTATTGAGGTTAATCTGGTTAACCCTGGTGCATCTAATTATTTCAGCTGCTCTTCATTAACTGGCAGTTGCAGCCTATTGTCTAATTAGCTCCCAGGGCCCTTATTTAAAGCATGAGTTGAATTCCCCCCCTCTCGCCAGTTCATAGGTCTTCAAAATTACTGGACACCCGGTTTATGTTTCTACTTTCCAGTGTGACCCTGTTCCAGGACTCTCTCCCACGCTGATGTTCCTGATTCTTGTTTCCTTTTTGGCTAAATTGTACCTGTTCATGGACTTTTGTTTTACTTTGAGCTCCTGAGCCTGTAAGTTGTTCTGCTGACTAATAAACCTGTCTGTCTGCAAATATCCTTGTCAGTCTACTCCCTCCTATTTATACTTTAAATATCAAACCAGTGGCCCTTCTAGTCACTCCTGGCCAAACATTTCTGAGGGAGTGTTCCAGAGACTGGATCAAATGTTGGCTGCCATGACACGGTTGGAGTGAAAATGCTGCTCTTTCCATGCTGGCGTTATTGTGGGTGTTGGGATCAACCTCCCAGTTGGCTTGTCCTGTGTCGGCTTTACCTCAGCAGCCGCTGCCTCCAGCTCCTATGTCAGCTCCACCACTTGCCAGTCTACTCCCTCCTAGTTACCTTAAAGGGACCCTGTCATCGGAAAACATGTTTTTTTCAAAACACATCAGTTAATAGAGCTACTCCAGCAGAATTCTGCACTGAAATCCATTTCTCAAAAGAGCAAACAGATATTTTTATATTCAATTTTGAAATCTGACATAGGGCTAGACATTTTTTCTCAATTTCCCAGCTATATATATATATATATACAAATATATAAGGCGATATGATCACTATATATAAATATATAAGGGGATATGATCACTATATACAAATATATAAGGCGATATGATCACTATATATAAATATATAAGGGGATATGATCACTATATATAAATATATAAGGGGATATGATCACTATATATAAATATATAAGGGGATATGATCACTATATATAAATATATAAGGGGGATATGATCACTATATATAAATATATAAGGGGATATGATCACTATATATAAATATATAAGGGGATATGATCACTATATATAAATATATAAGGGGATATGATCACTATATATAAATATATAAGGGGATATGATCACTATATATAAATCTATAAGGGGGATATGATCACTCTATATAAATATATAAGGGGATATGATCACTATATATAAATATATAAGGGGATATGATCACTATATATAAATATATAAGGGGATATGATCACTATATATAAATATATAAGGGGGATATGATCACTATTATATATAAATATATAAGGGGGATATGATCACTATTATATATAAATATATAAGGGGGATATGATCACTATATATAAATATATAAGGGGGATATGATCACTATATATAAATATATAAGGAGGATATGATCACTATATATAAATATATAAGGGGGATATGATCACTATATATAAATATATAAGGGGATATGATCACTATATATAAATATATAAGGGGATATGATCACTATATATAAATATATAAGGGGATATGATCACTATATATAAATATATAAGGGGATATGATCACTATATATAAATATATAAGGGGATATGATCACTATATATAAATATATAAGGGGATATGATCACTATATATAAATATATAAGGGGATATGATCACTATATATAAATATATAAGGGGATATGATCACTATATATAAATCTATAAGGGGGATATGATCACTATATATAAATATATAAGGGGATATGATCACTATATATAAATATATAAGGGGATATGATCACTATATATAAATATATAAGGGGGATATGATCACTATATATAAATATATAAGGGGGATATGATCACTATATATAAATATATAAGGGGGATATGATCACTATATATAAATATATAAGGGGGATTTGATCACTATATATAAATATATAAGGGGGATATGATCACTATATATAAATATATAAGGAGGATATGATCACTATATATAAATATATAAGGGGGATATGATCACTATATATAAATATTTAAGGGGGATATGATCACTATATATAAATATATAAGGGGATATGATCACTATATATAAATATATAAGGGGATATGATCACTATATATAAATATATAAGGGGATATGATCACTATATATAAATATATAAGGGGATATGATCACTATATATAAATATATAAGGGGATATGATCACTATATATAAATATATAAGGGGATATGATCACTATATATAAATATATTAGGGGATATGATCACTATATATAAATACATAAGGGGATATGATCACTATATATAAATACATAAGAGGGATATGATCACTATATATAAATATATAAGGTGGATATGATCACTATATATAAATATATAAGGGGATATGATCACTATATATAAATATATAAGGGGGATATGATCACTATATATAAATATATAAGGGGATATGATCACTATATATAAATATATAAGGGGATATGATCACTATATATAAATATATAAGGGGGATATGATCACTATATATAAATATATAAGGGGGATATGATCACTATATATAAATATATAAGGGGATATGATCACCTAATATAAATTTATAAGAGGGGATATGATCACTACATATAAAAAAATAAGGGATATGATCACTATATATAAATATATATGGGGATATGATCACTATATATAAATATATAAGGGGATATGATCACTATATATAAATATATAAGGGGATATGATCACCATATATAAATATATAAGGGGATATGATCACTATATATAAATATGTAAGGGGATATGATCACTATATATAAATATATAAGGGGATATGATCACTATATATAAATATATAAGGGGATATGATCACTATATATAATATATAAGGGGATATGATTACTATATATAAATATATAAGGGGGATATGATCACTATATATAAATATATAAGGGGATATGATCACTATATATAAATATATAAGGGGATATGATCACTATATATAAATCTATAAGGGGGATATGATCACTCTATATAAATATATAAGGGGATATGATCACTATATATAAATATATAAGGGGATATGATCACTATATATAAATATATAAGGGGATATGATCACTATATATAAATATATAAGGGGATATGATCACTATATATAAATATATAAGGGGATATGATCACTATATATAAATATATAAGGGGATATGATCACTATATATAAATATATAAGGGGATATGATCACTATATATAAATATATAAGGGGGATATGATCACTATATATAAATATATAAGGGGATATGATCACTATATATAAATATATAAGGGGATATGATCACTATATATAAATATATAAGGGGATATGATCACTATATATAAATATATAAGGGTACAGTTGCGCAGGTGTCGGCACTCCCAATACATCAAATAAACGAAGCAAAAGTGCTGGTTAGAGCAGGTTTATTTTGTCCCGGACAAAATAAACCTCATGACGGGTAGGGACTACCTAATGAAATACTACATCTGAGGGCAGATTTATCAAGGGTCAAATTTCAAAGTCAAAAATATTTCGAAATTCGACCATCGAATTAAAATACTTCAAATTCGAATACTGAATTTGATTTTTTTTCATGGAATTTGTGTATTCTACGGTTGAAGTAAAATTGTGAAATACTTCAAATTGAACGATTCGAGCGTTTTTTTCTTATGATTGAACGATTTTACTTCAAATACAAAAAACTTAGAACTATGCTCTGGAAGGTCCCCATAGGCTAACATAGCACTGCGGCATGTTTAAGTTGGCGAAGTATTAAAGTCTATGTTTTCTTAAAGAGACAGTACTTTGATTATCAAATGGTCGAATGATTTTTACTTCGAATCGAAGTTGAAGTAAATTTGAAGTCATAGTATCCTATTCAATGGTGGAAGTATCCAAAAAATGACTTTGAATTTTGAATTTTTTTACTTCGAAAATTCCCTCGAATTCACTTCGACCCTTGATAAATCTGCCCCTAACTGTCAATCTGATTATGTGATTTTGTTATCTATATAGTGAAATGCCCGTATGGGAAGCTCTTATGTAGGAGAAACAACAAGGGCACTGAGCGGCACATTTAATAATGGTCGAATATCGAGGGTTAATTAACCCTCGATATTCGACCAGGAACTAAAATCGTTCGACTTCGAATATCGAAGTCGAACGATTTAGCGCTAATACTTCGATCAAACGATCGAAGGATTATTCGTTCGATCGAACGATTAAATCCTTCGAAACGAACGATTCGAAGGATTTTAATACAACGATCGAACGAATATCCTTCGATCAAAAAAACATAGGCAAGCCTATGGGGACCTTCCCCATAGGCTAACATTGAGTTCGGTAGCTTTTAGCTGCCGAAGTAGGGGGTCGAAGTTTTTCTTAAAGAGACAGTACTTCGATTATCGAACGATCGAATAGTCGAACGATTTTTAGTTCGAAACGTTCGATTCATGGTCTAAGTCGTAGTCGAAGGTCGAACTAGCCCATTCGATGGTCGAAGTAGCCAAAAAAACACTTCGAAATTCTAAGTTTTTTTTATTCTAATCCTTCACTCGAGCTTTGTAAATGTGCCCCTGAGTGTTTGGATTGGAGAACATAGAAGTGACATAAGATCCCCTATAGCCACATACTTAATGCAGGAACCAGGTGAGCCACTTACGGGTCATGGGCATAGAATGGGTGAGAAGAGCAGCAGGAGCTGAGATGGATCTACAGACTGAATATCCTTTCCCCTAACGGCCTGAACTAGTATAGGGAGCTGTCGCTCTTCTTCTCACTGATCTGTAATGTGTTGACTTCAACTTGTGTTGATCTTGAGTTTTCTATTATTCTGTTTTTAAACAATAAATTTGAAACAATGGATTTGAATTCTATAAGTTGTTTTTACGGGTTACATAGGACCCTCATGTTGGTCTCATAAAACACCTATTGTGGACTTTTAACTTTGCACTGACACTTTAAATGAATTTTTATGATGATGAGGAAGAAGAGTAATGGATATGGCCATTCTTGTTTTAGTCCCGGCACCACCATGATGAACGTGTTCTAGATAATTTAATGGTAATCCTGTGATAAAGACGCAGTATTTGCCAGAACACAGGGTTCTAGACTGTAGGGGGCAGATTTATCAAGAGTAGAAATTCGAGGGTTAAAAAACTCTCAAATTCGACCCTTGAAGTAAAATCCTTCGAATTCGAATATCAAATTCGAAGGATTTTAGAGCAAAATGTTCGATCGAACGATTTTAAGCGATCGATCAAATGATTTTTCTGCGATCATAAAAAGTGTCCCCATAGGCTAACATTCAATTCGGTAGCTTTTATTTGGCCAAGTATTGAGTCGAAGGACTTTTTAAAGAGACAGTACTTCGATTATCGAATGGTCGCACGATTTTTACTTTCGAAACGTTCTATTCGATCGAATTTGACCAATTCGATGGTCGAAGTACCCAAAAAAATACTTTGAAGTTTGAATATTTTTGGATTCAAACTATTCACTCGAGCTTAGTAAATCTGTCCCTAAATGTATGTGCCTAATCCTATGTACTGTATGATTGTATATATTTCATTATTTAATATAAAACCCCCTGATGATTTGTAACATATAGACATATGAGATCTAATCTCCATATAGGGATACGGGGTACACTAGCATTCTCTATTCTCGCTGAGGTCTGTTGACTGAATCCTCCCAATTCCATATAAGACGCGGTTGCCGGTTGCTAGGATACAACGAACGCTTACACCAACGCTAGGGAGTTTGTGCAAATAGGGAGCCGCGTCATGACGCTGAGTTGAATACCCGGGAAATTGCGTTGGCGCACGTGACGTCACGAATGCGGGAAGCGCGCGGACACAGAGATTTTCGCATCTAATTGCATGGGGTATTTATATTTTATATACCTTGGTGACACATCAGAATTCCCCTTGACAAAGGCTTTAGTGCTGAAACGTTGGGGTCTTCCAATCCTTGGCAAGAGTATCTGCTCCCTGTGGTTTGTCTCTGTTTTTGTCTCGTTCTTGTAACTAAGTGCTATATATTTGTGTTGATATTCCTATGTATAAACTGCTCTGTACAATATACCAGCCTAAACTTGTTTGTCATCTTATATCAAAGAGGATTTTTCTAATACCACCTTTGTTTGTCTAAGATTTTTTCTTTGAGTGTGTTCATACCCTATCTATTTTGTATTTGGCTTTGGGTAAGTAACTGTGGGGGTATCCCAGGGTTGATTGCACCTCAAATTTCTTTAAAAGTAGTTTCCTTTTGTTTGGAGTGCCCTCCATTGATTTATATGTGTTGCATGGTGTTTAGCAAGTAAGGGAATACAGGGATATGGGAGATAGCTCATAGTACAAGTTGATCCAGGGACTGGTCCCATTTTGGAGTCAGGAAGGAATTTTTCCCCCTCTGAGGCAAATTGGAGAGACTTCAGATGGGGGTTGTCTTCCTCTGGATCAACTGGCAGTTAGGCAGGGTTTACTTTAAAATAACCTGCTCCCTCCCTGAGATCCTCCCTGCCAGTCTCCCCTCCATCCATCGCCTATGACTAGTCCCTAGTCCCTAGTCTAACAATGTATTTAATGAAAGGTACAGACTGTTATAGAGGAACTTTCTTACACAATGTGCCATGTAACGGCTGGTGTTGTTGGGGGAAACACTGCGGCCCCTCTCTGCCTCAAACTAAATCTCGTTTCTGCCCAGTCCAAGGTCCAGAAACCCATGTAAGAAGTTGACTGGTGGATTAGGTTACAGTATATTGTGTTATATTGGTACCACACTGAGAAACGGATTAAAATCTGAACTCCTTCCCTGTGGTGGAACTGTGGGTAATTTGTAGCATATTATATGGGAATATCCTACAATGAAAGTCTTTTGGAAACAAGTTGAAGTGTTGTCCTTTCCTCCATAATTTGGTGGGGAAACCATTGTGCTGAAATACTGGCTCTGAGCTGACATTCATATTACTAATTCTTACAGCGTCAATCTCCCAACACTGGAAAGATCCCTAATCACCCTCCTGGTCTGAAGTTATTCCCAAAATATGAGAGAGATGGGACACATGATAACTGGGAAAACCGTTGCCCCAAACTGAAAGTGTGTGGTCTAGATGGGATCTGCCTGCATCAGGGATAAATCCAAATCAGCACATGACATGAGGCCAATTGAGGTAATAATTCAACTATTGTGTATCCATATATATGGGAGAGAGCTCATAGTACCAGTTGATCCAGGGACTGGTCCCATTGCCATTTTGGAGTCGGGAAGGAATTTTTCCCCCTCTGAGGCAAATTGGAGAGACTTCAGATGGGTTTTTTGCCTTCCTCTGGATCAACTGGCAGATACACAGGTTATATATAGACTTAAGGTTGAACTTGATGGACGTGTGTCTTTTTTCAACCTCACTTACTATGTTACTATGTAAACATATCTCCCCTTTTTCCCTCAACGAATCACTATGCTCTGCCTTGACTTTGTCACATGCTATGCTGCACCTGCTTTTTAAAATTCTCCTTTTATAATGTAATTGGTTTCTGCTGCTTTTTTCTTGCCACCATAATGACTGTTTATTGTAAAAACTAGGGATGCACCAAATCCAGGATTCGGTTCGGGATTCGGCCTTTTTCAGCAGGATTTGGCCAAGTCCTTATGCCCAGCCGAACCAAATCCGAATCCTAATTTGCATATGCATAGTAGGGGCGGGGAGGGAAATCACGTGACTTTTTGTCACAAAACAAGGAAGTAAAAAATGTTTTCCCCTTCCCACCCCTAATTTGCATATGCAAATTAGGATTTGGTATTCAACAGAATCTTCGGGGGTTGGGCCGAATCCAAAAAAGTGGATTCGGTGCACCCTAGTAAAAACAGATAAACTGTGAGTTATAAGACTAAATATGAAAATAAGGTTACAATCTATTGGAGGGAAGCTGTTGGCATTATTAGATGTAATTATGTGTCATGTAAAGATTTCCATAAATAGGGGGTAAATAGCTGCCCATCACTGCCCCTGCCTTTGTCTGTAGAACTTTCTCTCCTTTCTGCCCAGAACAAGGTCCAGTAACTCATCGAAAAGTTTGACTGGTGTTTTTTGGACCATAATATGGTGTATGAGTAACATTGATCCACCCATAGTCTCAGATATTATACTGTGACAACTGTGACCTCCACGAAGGCTCAATAACTAAATATTTATCCACCACTCCACTGTCTGGCTACAGTCACTGGGGTTAGAGTATCTGACCTGCCCTACTATGTCTCTAAGGTGTGTATGTTGGGCACCCAGCTATATCTCTGTAGTTACTACTCACTCCTTCCTCATTGGAGGCCACAGGCAGGTGCAAGATGTAAGTGGCTGCTCATGTTTAAATTAGGGATGCACCATATCCAGAATTCGGTTCGGGATTCAGCCAGGATTTGGCCTTTTTCAGCAGGATTCGGAATCGGCCCAATCCTTCTGCCCGGCTGAACCGAATCCTAATTTGCATATGCAAATTAGGGGCGGGGAGGGAAATTGTGTGACTTTTTGTTAGAAAATGCTTTCCCCTTCCTCGCCCTAATTTGCATATGCATATGTTCGGATTCGGTTCGGTATTCGGCCGAATCTTTCACAAAGGATTCGGGGGTTCGGCCGAATCCAAAATAGTGGATTCGGTGCATCCCTAGTTTAAATCGATTTTAACGTTAGCAAGTAGATATCAGATTAAGTAATCTAGTGGATCTGTAGATCATCCTTTAACGGAAACCAATCAAATTTAACAGTGGTGCTAAAAGCCCAACCCCTACCCAGAACTCCCCTTTAGTGGGGCTCTAAATGCTACTTGTCTTTTTGTATTTTTCATTTTTCATATTGCCCAGTGATTATGTATATAGACTTGACACAAGGCTGGGGGGCAGTGCCAAGCACAGATCTATTGTAATAATAAATGACATTGGTTTTCCAGCCCACTGGATCATTGTACCATAGGTAGATACTGTCACGGGACGTACCGTGAATAAACCCACTTAATTACTTCTTTATTAATATCTCAGTCTAACCCTCAACTGAAGACTCCAACTGGCAAGTCCTTACATAATGTCAGCCACAGACTTCTTCTTATGAGCCCCTCATACCCCATTGTGTCATTTTCATGGAGAAACGTGTTGCTCATCAATAAACATGGGCATTAGTGAGTAGGAATAGAGCGTAGATTTCCAACAAGGAGGGCGAGACTGTGGGTTGAGACTGTTTCCATTATCAGGAGCCACACAAGCTTGACTGTTAGACTGGGCGCCAATGCTTCTTCCTTTAATCTTGGAACAGCCAAGCCCCCTACATGTGTTTGATATGATAAATAATTAACCACCTTATTAAGGGAAGAGCCTCCCAACCACCATATGCACCAGAGAGTCAGACACATTCCAGGCTGAACATGTGGACTTTCACCCTCATCTTACTGGCGATCGGGGGTAAGTGTCTATACCCCATGTCTCTATATAGAACAGTGACTACATAGAAAGGAACATACAATATAATATTACAGAGAGTTGCTGGTAGGAGAGAGGGATATACAGTCACCCATGGAAATGTCCAAGGAACCGGCACAAGATGATGTTCAGGTCACATCATAGGGGAACATTAACTGACAACGAAAGACAATTGTAATATATTCACTTTTCCAGCTTTTAATTGGTCTGGATGAGGCTCAGCAATGAGTCCACTGCACTTAGAATAAAGACACTTTCTCTGCTATGGGTCCATGTGTCCAGGATTAGAAAATCAGACCCATTGTGTTGAAATGATAAATGATCCTACGCACCCATCTCAGGTTGTTACTGGCCAGCAAGTCCCACCTCAAATAGCAGAGGTGCCAGTGGTCCGGGTCATTATTTCTTCCCAAATAGTCCTGCCCGTGTAGTAAATGGTCCCTACATCTACAGGTTTGGTGTATTTCTGCCAGTGTTAATGATTGTATCAGTGTGTGTGTGTGTAATATACAATGGGGCAGAAGAATGATGGATCCAGTATGAGACATGGAGCAGCTGTGGGTCCCTGGTGTGTGGCCCTCCTGCTGGTCTTTGGCTACAAACCATAAAGTACCTGCCAATGGGGAATCCCCAGAGACCTTCCAGCTTAATGTCTAATAATGTGTCCTTATTATTCTTATTATTATCCTTAATATTGCGATTTTGCACAATTCCAACTTTGTGTCTGGTGCCAATTAATTTAGTATAAAGTCTTAGGCTCATGGTATAGGTATTGTTTCCTCTGACTCCATCATGGACTGGCAATTGGTATATTCTGGGGCTGCTGTAAGATGTTATAGACCCTCACTATCTATTGGGGGGCTCTTTGGGCCTCTGAATGCCAAATGTGTCAGTCTGAACCTGCCTGCCATGCTCAAAACACCCCTCACCCATCTTCCACTTGCACCCACTCAATTTCTCGGTTCTGTGTGACCCCCCAACTGCCCCAGTGGCTGCCATTGTGCATTTTCCTTTAACAGAAACAGGAGGGTTTGTAATTGTCTGATTTAAATATGTCCCACCTCTGTGCTCCTATTAAACACCTTCTAATAAGCAAAGTGAGTGAGTGTTTCTTTAAGAGCTTGTGTGTGGTGTGTGTGTGTGTGTGTGAGTGTTAGTGTGTGTGTAAGTGTGAGTATGTGTGTGTGTGTAAGTGTGAGTATGTGTGTGTGTGTGTGTGTGTAAGTGTGAGTGTGTGTGTAAGTGTGTGTGTGTAAGTGTGAGTATGTGTGTGTGTGTAAGTGTGTGTGTATGTGTGTGTTAGTGTGTGTGTAAGTGTGTAAGTGTGAGTATGTGTGTGTGTGTAAGTGTGAGTGTAAGTATGTATGTGTAAGTGTGAGTATGTGTGTGTGTAAGTGTGAGTGTGTGTGTGTGTGTAAGTGTGTGAGTGTAAGTGTGTGTGTGTGTTAGTGTGTGTGTAAGTATGTATGTGTAAGTGTGAGTATGTGTGTGTGTAAGTGTGAGTGTGTGTGTGTGTGTGTGTGTGTGTAAGTGTGAGTGTGTGTGTGTGTGTAAGTGTGTGAGTGTAAGTGTGTGTGTGTGTGTAAGTGTGAGTGTGTGTGTGTGTGTGTGTAAGTGTGTGTGTGTAAGTGTGAGTGTGTGTGTAAGTGTGAGTGTGTGTGTAAGTTTGTGTGTGTAAGTGTGAGTGTGTGTGTGTAAGTGTGTGTGTGTAAGTGTGAGTATGTGTGTGTGTAAGTGTGAGTGTGTGTGTGTAAGTGTGTGTGTGTAAGTGTGAGTGTGTGTGTGTAAGTGTGAGTGTGTGTGTAAGTGTGTGTGTGTAAGTGTGAGTGTGTGTGAGTATGTGTGTGTGTAAGTGTGTGAGTGTAAGTGTGTGTGTGTAAGTGTGAGTGTGTGTGTGTGAGTGTAAGTGTGTGTGTGTAAGTGTGAGGGTGTGTGTGTAAGTGTGTGTGTGTAAGTGTGAGTATGTGTGTGTGTAAGTGTGTGAGTGTAAGTGTGTGTGTGTAAGTGTGAGTGTGTGTGTGTGAGTGTAAGTGTGTGTGTGTAAGTGTGAGTGTGTGTAAGTGTGTGTGTGTAAGTGTGAGTATGTGTGTGTGTAAGTGTGTGAGTGTAAGTGTGTGTGTGTAAGTGTGAGTGTGTGTGTGAGTGTAAGTGTGTGTGTGTAAGTGTGTGTGTGTGTAAGTGTGTGTGTGTAAGTGTGAGTATGTGTGTGTGTAAGTGTGTGAGTGTAAGTGTGTGTGTGTAAGTGTGAGTATGTGTGTGTGTAAGTGTGTGAGTGTAAGTGTGTGTGTGTAAGTGTGAGAGTGTGTGTGTGAGTGTAAGTGTGTGTGTGTAAGTGTGAGTGTGTGTAAGTGTGTGTGTGTAAGTGTGAGTATGTGTGTGTGTAAGTGTGTGAGTGTAAGTGTGTGTGTGTGAGTGTAAGTGTGTGTGTGTAAGTGTGAGTGTGTGTGTGTGTAAGTGTGTGTGTGTAAGTGTGAGTATGTGTGTGTGTAAGTGTGTGAGTGTAAGTGTGTAAGTGTGAGTGTGTGTGTGTAAGTGTGAGTGTGTGTGTGTGTGTAAGTGTGAGTGTGTGTGTGTGTGTAAGTGTGAGTGTGTGTGTGTGTGTGTAAGTGTGAGTGTGTGTGTGTGTGTAAGTGTGAGTGTGTGTGTGTAAGTGTGAGTGTGTGTGTGTGTGTAAGTGTGAGTATGTGTGTGTGTGTGTAAGTGTGAGTGTAAGTGTGTATGTGTAAGTGTGAGTATGTGTGTGTGTAAGTGTGAGTATGTGTGTGTGTAAGTGTGTGTGTGTAAGTATGAGTGTGTGTGTAAGTGTGAGTAGAGCAGAGTATTCAGGAGGGGAATACAATTCTGGTCTATTACATATGACAAGACCGAGGGATGTACCTATAGAGAGAAGAGGGACATGAGAGGGAGTGGAAGTTGCACTAGTACATATATACTGTATATACACATGGAGCAATGCTCTGCATGACAGAGGAGTCAGATCATTAAGGGGTTAAACTACAAGAACAAAATATCTCATGTCTGTTCTCCCCTTTATCTCCCTCTCACATCTGCTGGTGTTTTCGCTCACTCTCTACACTGCCCCAGAGCATGCTGGGAAGGGCCCCAATCTTCCATTACATACAGTATTGAGAGTGTGTCCCAGAAAGGAAACCTCAATATAATTTGTTCAATAACAATGTTGTGTCCAGCAATATCATCTATTCCCTTAACTCATTTGGTTGCCTTTCTCTGCACCTTTCCCAGTGTCTCTTTATTACTGGTGAGTGTCCCCCATACTCAGGGTATAGACTAAAATATTGTTTATACATGAGCCAGTTGTTTTGCTCTCCTGGAATCAAATATTTCTGCATCTAATCTTCCCTCATGTGATACCCCCCCCCAAATAATGACGGACCCCCCTCACATGTGTTTTATCTGATAAATAAGTGGCAGTTACATTGGGCGACTCACATGAATCCCAAGTACCAGGGAGTGAGACACAAACATCCCAGGCTGAACATGCGGCACTTGCTGAGCTTCCCCCTCATCTTAGTGGTGTTTGTGGGTAAGTTCCTCTACCCCGTGTCTCTATATAAAATAATGGCTGAAATACCCCAAAGTGATAGTCCATATTTACTGGAACACCTGTCCCCTAACTGGACTCCTTCATAATGTAACAACTTTGTGTCAATCATCAGATTGTACTGGTTCATTAGATCATGAGATTGTACTGGATCATGAGATTGTACTGGATCATTAGATCATGAGATTGTACTGGATTATTAGATCATGAGATTGTACTGGATCATGAGATTGTACTGAATCATTGGATCATGAGATTGTACTGGATCATGAGATTGTACTGGATTATTAGATCATGAGATTGTACTGGATCATGAGATTGTACTGAATCATTGGATCATGATATTGTACTGGATCATGAGATTGTACTGGATTATTTGATCATGAGATTGTACTGGATCATTGGATCATGAGATTGTACTGGATCATGAGATTGTACTGGATTATTAGATCATGAGATTGTACTGGATCATGAGATTGTACTGGATCATTGGATCATGAGATTGTACTGGATCATGATATTGTACTGGATTATTAGATCATGAGATTGTACTGGATCATGAGATTGTACTGGTTCATTGGATCATTAGATTGTACTGGTTCATTGGATCATGAAATGGTACTGGATGATTGGATCATGACATTGTACTGGATCATTGGATCATGACATTGTACTGGATCATTACATCAGGAGATTGTACTGGATCTTTGGATCATTATATTTTACTGGGTCATTGGATCATGAGATTGTACTGGATCATGATATTGTACTGGATCATTGGATCATGAGATTGTACTGGATCATGAGATTGTACTGGATCATTGGATCATGAGATTGCACTGGATTATTAGATCATGAGATTGTACTGGATCATTGGATTATGAGATTGTACTGGATCATTGGATCAAGAGATTGTACTGGATTATTAGGTCATGAGATTGTACTGGATCATTGGATCATGAGATTGTACTGGATCATGAGATTGTACTGGATTATTAGGTCATGAGATTGTACTGGATAATTGAATCATGAGATTGTACTGGATCATTGATCATGAGATTGTACTGGATGATTGATCATGAGATTGTACTGGATCATTGGATCATGAGATTGTACTGAATCATTGATCATGAGATTGTACTGGATTATTGATCATGAGATTGTACTGGATCATTGGATCATGAGATTGTACTGGATCATTGGATCATGAGATTGTACTGAATCATTGATCATGAGATTGTACTGGATTATTGATCATGAGATTGTACTGAATCATTGATCATGAGATTGTACTGGATTATTGATCATGAGATTGTACTGGATCATTGGATCATGAGATTGTACTGAATCATTGATCATGAGATTGTACTGGATTATTAGATCATGAGATTGTACTGGATCATGAGATTGTACTGGATGATTGATCATGAGATTGTACTGGATCATTGGATCATGAGATTGTACTGAATCATTGATCATGAGATTGTACTGGATTATTGATCATGAGATTGTACTGGATCATTGGATCATGAGATTGTACTGGATCATTGGATCATGAGATTGTACTGAATCATTGATCATGAGATTGTACTGGATTATTGATCATGAGATTGTACTGGATCATTGGATCATGAGATTGTACTGGATGATTGGATCATAAGATTGTACTGTATCATTGATCATGAGATTGTACTGTATCATTGGATCATGAGATTGTACTGGATCATGAGATTGTACTGGATGATTGGATCATAAGATTGTACTGTATCATTGATCATGAGATTGTACTGGATCATTGGATCAGTTGTCTGGGTTGGGACTGCTCTTTCATGGGTCACAGCTTATATATACACTGGAGTCACTAGTTGACACTTTTTCTGAATTTGCTTTATCTCTTAATGCACCTGTCCGTCAGATATAAAATTGGCATTTCTGGGGGGAGGGGTTTATTTACCTGGGAAAATTATACATCATTTTTTAAGGATAACCTGGGCTTTCTAAATCTGCCTAAATGTTTGTGTAATTCCACTTCTAAATACAAGATGTGAGGCTCTAAGTACAAGAAATGCTATTTTGCATAATGTAGGGATTTGTATTAGTGGTTTTACCTTCCTGTGGATCAACTGACAGTTAGGAAGGTTAAAACAGAGTTCAAAGGTTAAACTTAATGGATGTGTGTCTTTTTTCAACCTTATTCACTATGTTACTATGTTACTGTGTTACTATGTTACTATGTTACTATGTTACTGTGTTACTATGTTACTGTGTTACTATGTTACTGTGTTACTATGTTACTGTGTTACTATGTTACTATGTTACTGTGTTACTATGTTACTATGTTACTATGTTACTATGTTACTATGTTACTATGTTACTATGTTACTATGTTACTATGTTACTATGTTACTATGTTACTATGTTACTATGTTACTATGTTACTATGTTACTGTGTTACTGTGTTACTATGTTACTATGTTACTATGTTACTATGTTACTATGTTACTATGTTACTGTGTTACTGTGTATCAGAAATGTTTTATTATCTTAGGCCAAGTGTCTAATTGCTGCTTAAATGACTGGGGGGCTTTACTTTCCCTTTAGATAATATATCCACTCAAATTGCTAATATTGGCTCATTCATTAAGCTAAAACTAGTAAAATAACACAAGAGTAAAAAACTGTTTATATATAAAATTGTATAAAATACACGTATTTTTGTTTAATCAGTGTTTTACTTGTTTTGTTAATGAGGCTTTTACACCTAACAATATTTTGGAAATAAAAAGAGGGCTAAAAAAAGTTGACGGGTGTAGCGCCAATCTTTGTGACCACACCCCCTAATTACCATGTTCATTTTACAAAATTTGGCAGGTTATGAAAGTTTGAATATATTTCTGTGGGTTTTTTTTCCAGTTATTACAGTTTTGCTAATGAAGGTGAATTGCCCTTTAAGCTTTGAGTCTAACTTTTCCTAAGGGACCTCCTTATCTAAATTGTTACAATTACTTATTTGCTTATCTCGAAATTGTTACAAAGGATCTTAGTTGAACTTGGTGGCTGTTCTGGGCTCTGTGCCAAATCCAATTAAGTTAGAAACTTTGTTTCTTTTTCTGGCTGTTCAGTGCAAAGAAAATCTGGACTTTTCAGTACCAACGCGGGACTGCAGGGTGAGCTGTCAAAAATGGGACTGTCCCGCTGAAAACGAGACAGTTGGGAGGTCTGCTATGGGGTTAGACAGAAACTTGTGTCCTGACTATAAGATGCTTATCTCTATTAATATCATAATACTTCCCCAATGGGGCACCTACAAGAGGTGTGAAATGATTGATCTGATACATGTATATTATACTGAGTTTACTCCATTTTTAAAATGGTAGAAAATGTTATTAAAATGTCATTTTTACGCCATTTTAATGTCATTTGAAAGACAAAGTCATGAAAGTATCTGCAAACTGTACAATTAAACCAAAACTGTAGGGCATATTCTAGATGGGGCCTTACCAGTGCTCTATACAGTGGGACCCCCTCCTCCCGTGACTCTCTGCCCCATTTAATACAAGTCAAGACCTTATTTGCCCTTGATGCTGCTGACTGGCATTGCTTGCTACAGACAAGTTTATTATCTACAAGGACTCCAAGCTCCGTCTCCATTATGGATTTGCCTAGTGCAGTCCCATTAAGGGTATAAGTGGATATTGTTACATCCCAGGTGCAGGACTTTACATTTATCAACATTGAATCTCATTTGCCACTTAGCTGCCCAGATTGCCAGTTAGTCAAGATCCTGTTGCAAGTGCCACATCCTGGATGGAATTAATTGGGCTGATAGTTTTGTGTCATCTGCAAACACTGATACATTACTTACAACACCCTCCCCTAAGTCATTAATGAACAAGTTAAATAAAAGTGGCCCCAATACTGAGCCCTGAGGGACCCCACTAAGAACCTTACTCCAAGTAGAGAATGTCCCATTAACAACCACCCTCTGTACCCGATCCTGTAGCCAGTTTCCTATCCACGTGCAAACGACTTCATTAAGCCCAACAGACCTTAGTTTAGAAAGCAGTCGTTTGTGGGGCACAGTATCAAACGCTTTGGCAAAATCCAAATAGATCTACTGCCCCCCCACTGTCCAGCATCTTACTTACCTCATCATAAACAGCAATCAAATTAGTCTGACATGACCTATCCTTCATAAAGCCATGCTGATTGCTGCTCATTCACTAGGACAACATTTTGAATATGATCCCTTAAAATTAGCCTTCAAATAATTTGCCCACCACAGATGTCAGACTTACTGGCCTATAATTGCCAGGCTGAGATCATAATCCCTTTTTAAATATTGGAATAACATCATCTTTTCTCCAATCCATTGGTACCATACCAGATGAAAGTGAATCTCAAAAAATCTAAAACTGATCTAAGCTCTCTTAGAACCCGGGGGTGTATGCCATCTGGCCCTGACACCTTGTTTACATTAATTTTTAGGGTTAGGAGATTTTGGGGGAAGTATAATGTAAAATAGAATAAGGCTAGAAATGCTGTATTTTGTATACTAAACATAAACATGAACTCACTACACCACAGGCCTAATCAAACAAATGATTTATGCTTTCAAAGTTGGCCACGGGGGGTCACCATCTTGTAACTTTATAACAAGACCTTGCAAGACCAAGACTGTGCACATGCTCAGTGTGGTCTGGGCTGCTTATTGATCGCCATAAATGATCAAAACATAAATGATCAAAACAGCAAATAAGTCAAATAATATCTGCCAGAAGCCGATACAACAAGACTGATTAATAATCAGAATATACAGACTGCACTGGGTCCTGTGTTGTCATGTAATCTAATGTGGATTTTATAGTTTTTCTATTGTTTAATATAAACTTTTTCCAACTCTGCAGAACCAGTGGCTGCAGCAAAATAATCCTCCAAATAGAATCCCAGTTTATCTGTTTAAATCTGGCTCCATGATCTTTGTCCCTGCAGCTGGAGTTGGAAACAGTAAAGGGGATGTAAAGGCAAAAATAAAATCCAATACAAATCTCTACACTGTCGCCGACTGCTCTACAGGGAAACAAACAAAGCTGCTTCCTCCACCCGGCTGTTCATAAGTATGATGGTTTCCCTGCAGAGCAGTTAGGGACAGTCTGACAATTCCTATCCACAATATTAAATGAAGGGAGAATTTCACTGCAGACAGTCAGGTTTATTATAAAAACGGTAAGCATTTTTTTAATTAAAGTATATTGGAGATAGGTTTCTTTTTCATTAAAGAAAGGAAAATTTGGATTTTATTTTTTTACCTTTACATGCCCTCTAAAGCTTTATGAATCATTCCCAGAGTCAGCTACTGACTAGCTTGAGCTGAGCCATTAGTGCAGTTATTAAGTGAGCATGGGAACTCAGACTCCTCTATTGTATACACTGAAGAAAAGAACTGATTTAACACATTTGCCTTTTCTGTATCTGTTACAACCATACTGGTACCATTATTTAATGGAGCAACACTCTCAACCTGCATCTTTTTACTATTAATATATTTAAAAAACTTGTTGGGGTTAGCCTTAGCCTCAGCCGCAATGCGCTCCTCATTTCCTTTCTTTGCCTTCCGGATTGCTGATTTACAACATTTATTACAGTGTTTATATTCATTAAATGCAGCTTCTGTCCCAACAGACTTGTAGTTTTTAAATGCCTTTCTCTTCTTTCCTATTATCTTCTTTACTTCTATCACAGAGGGTGATTCTTAGTGCTTCAGGGAATACATTTAAAACAGTAACAATTAAATATAATTTTTAATGACAACCATTTCTGTTCTGTGTTTTTAGCTGAACAAATAATGCCCCAATCCATGTTCTGAAGGGCAGCCCCTAAAGGCACTAAAATTAGCTTTTCTGAACTTGATGGTTGATATTTATTTTTGTACCAGATATTAAATTATATAATATTATGGTCACTATTACCCGGGGTTCAATTACTTGAATCTGTGCCTTGTGTTATTATAGTTGTGACTGCAGACCAGACACCTACAGACTCAACCCAACTGCACTTGGACAAGTCTCACCATGAAGAGGCCCAGGTTGGTTCTAATGTCACTTTATGGTGCAACTTCACAACTAAACCTCCTGCACAACTGGGAAACCTCACTGTCCACTGGACTAAGGACGGAGTCTCCATATTGTTTGTGAACAAAACCTACACTCATCCCAACAGTACTCCAATCAGTGAGGAGAAACTACAGAAAGGGGACGCGTCTCTGTCACTGAGCCATGTCAGCAGAGAGGATGCTGGGATATATACCTGCTCCATACAGTATGGCACTAAGAGGGAGTCACTGATTGTAACGCTAAGAATCCTGGGTAAGTGCCCTCATTGTGATTTACTCCATTTTTCATAGATCTCTATAACAGTCTCTTTCACAGCTCAGGCTTTCTCAGTTGTTATCAACTTCTTTTCTTGGTTTCTATTATCATCATCTTCCCCTTCGTTCTGCCCCAACTTTCATCTTTCACTCCTGCCTTTCACCCCATCTCCCCTAATGTGATTTTTTGTATTTTTTTTCCCTTTGGCACAAATGGGCTCTTTCCTTACCCACCCTTAATGCTCTGATTCAACTGATTCTCTCTGTACAGATGACCCAGACTCAATGGGGCAGAAGAATGATGGATCCAGTATGAAACATGGAGCAGCTGTGGGTCCCTGGTGTGTGGCCCTCCTGCTGGTCTTTGGCTACAAGCCATGAAGAACCTGCCAATGGGGAGTCCCTGATGTGCTCAATACAAACCCTTCCAGCTTATCTCCCATGTAATAATCTACATCCACATTGTCACCAAAATATTTCAGCTTTGTACCTGTTGCCAATATATTTACACACCTCCCAACACTTTAGAAAGAGGGACAAAAAGATTTGCCAAAATGTTTTTGACCTCACCCATTGTGTGGCCACACCCCCTAATTACCACGTTCAATTTTCAAAATTTGGCAGGTAATGAAAGTTTGAACACATTTCTGTGTTTTTTATGTGTTATTACTAATGAAGGTGAATTGCCCTTTAAGTTGCAAGTCACATGTCCCCTAAGGGACCTGCTTATCTTAAATTGTTACAATTGCTTCTTTGCTTATCTTAAATTGTTACAAATGTATCTAAGTGGAGCTGTCACGTATTCTGGGCTCTCTGCCAAAAAGTCAATTAAGTTAGAAACTTTGTATCTTTTTCTGGCTGTTCAGTGCAGGAGATCAAAGAGAAAGTCGGGACATTTCAGTAACAATCCGGGACTGCGGGTTGAGCAGTCAAAAAACAGCCCAGTTGGGAGGTGTGTATTTAGTACAAAACCACAGGCACAAACAGGGAAAATCCTGATGTTTAAAAACACCCCTTACCCCCTCTTCAACCCCAGCAACTGCCATAGTACAGTTCCCTGATAGGAACAGGAGGCACCTGCAGGAGGGCAGCCTATCAGCTCCAGTTTGTATTAAACACATTTCAACAAGCAAAGCGAGTGTTTGTTTCTTTAACAGGTTAGACCAGAGTATTCAGGAAGGGAATATAATTCTGGTTACACTGACACAGGGACCTACCTAGAGAGAAGAGGGAAGGAGGTCACATGACAGGAAGTGAAGTATATATAATAAATAAAGTACCCCCTATTGTAAAATATAAGGATATTATATGTCACAGAGGAGTTTCGTGACCATATAAAAGTACGAGGGTGAAGGTCATGGAACTCCGAGGTGACTTCTTATATCCTCATATTTTATAACGGGTACTTTATTTATTATAATACACACGTTTTAATGAGTCATGTGACAAAAATGACATCACTACGCACCGTTTATAACTGATGTCATCACTAGTCACCGTTTATAATTTAGGATATAATTTACAAGATATTCATGACTATGAAACGAGTCCGAGTCAATCTAGTGCAGTTAGAATAAAGCAGGCAGTGGCCCAGCAATATCTGGGGTGTGTTATATACAATATATCTATGTGTATTACATGAATGTGCATATGACTAACAGGGTGAGCAATACAAGTCACCACATTTACACTGGGTCTTGTAACTAAGAGCAACCAAGCAGCTGTTATTTCTATTACATTATCCCCTACCTGTTCCATTAACCACCCCATGATACTCATGGTCATACAGAACAAAGAGATTTATACACAAGCAATCACCTATATAAGGGGGAAAGAGGGCCCTGCCCAAAAGAGCTTGCAATCTAAAAGCAGAAGGGGTATGAGACTTAGGGTGTGGGATGGGCAAGATCAGGAAGGTGAGGGACGTGGCACTGGGAATTGCATTTAGCACTGAATCTATGCCAGGCCAGATGGGGGAAGATGGGGGGAAGCTCAGAGATTTGGGGAGTCACAAGACTGATGTGAGATGCAGTGTAAGTGTTAATGAATCAAAGGGGAAGTGGAGCCTGAAAGCAGAACTGCTGCAAAAAGACAAAACATCTGCAAAGACAAAAAAAAACAGAAAGCCACAAGAGCTCCTGTTGGAAGCCATTGGCCACTATGTGCCCAGATACAGTGCTGGTGGGCCCCATTACTTGCCCTTGTTGTATAACAGTATATGAGCTCACACTCGGGCTACTTCATGTACAGCCTTCACATTTCCACTGCTCTCTCATTGTCTCGCTCATAAGAGAAGAAAGTGGGAGTGAAGGAGCAGCCCAAGCAAAGGCTTGAGTGTGAGTGTGAGTGTGAGGAGGGAATGAGAGAGGAGCTGAGGGGCCGGTCAGTGAGGGGTGGAGAAGAATTGGGGACAGTTTTGAATTTTATTCTGAAAAGCAGCGGAATCCGAGTGCAGAGACTGGCACAAGAGGAATGGTTGCTAAGGCACACGAGCTTAGTGACAGCATTCATTATGGACTGGAGAGAAATGGGAATTAATAGTCACGTGTCAGTGTGTGATATGAGGAGAGAGTGAAGCAGAACTTTAGGGGAGAAATGATTGTTTGGAGACAGTGATAGGATTTAGTGAGTGAGTAGATATGTGGGGGCAGGACAAGAAGTGAGGGAGACGGGGTGCAGGGGTGCAGGGGGTTCTTACTCTCCCCTTCAGTCTGGGAATCCGCAGGACAAATAAACATTGTTTCACATGAATTATATTGAATTATCCAAAATAGTAAACAAAAAAGATGATTTTTGAACTTTATGCAAAGACAAATAATTTCCACATTGGGGGGCTGTAATGCTAATGCTGTTTCTCTCTGGGGTATTTAGCAGCTTCTCTCTATATGAGCACTCAGGAGCTGACACTTTATTCAGGCACACAGCAGCTCTTGTTAAAGGAACAGTAACACCAACAAATTAAAGTGTTTTAAAGAAATGAGAAGACGGTGTTGTGCTGTACTGATACAACTGATGTGTTTGCTTAAGAAACACTACTATAGTTTATATATACAAGCTGCTGTGTAGCCATGGGGGCAGCCATTCAAGCACAGGATACACAGTAGATAACAGATAAGTACTACTATAGTTTATATAAACAAGCTGATGTGTAGCCATGGGGGCAGCCATTTAAGCACAGGATACACAGTAGATAACAGATAAGTACTACTATAGTTTATATAAACAAGCTGCTGTGTAGCCATGGGGGCAGCCATTCAAGCACAGGATACACAGTAGATAACAGATAAGTACTACTATAGTTTATATAAACAAGCTGCTGTGTAGCCATGGGGGCAGCCATTCAAGCACAGGATACACAGTAGATAACAGATAAGTACTACTATAGTTTATATAAACAAGCTGCTGTGTAGCCATGGGGGCAGCCATTCAAGCACAGGATACACAGTAGATAACAGATAAGTACTACTATAGTTTATATAAACAAGCTGCTGTGTAGCCATGGGGGCAGCCATTCAAGCACAGGATACACAGTAGATAACAGATAAGTACTACTATAGTTTATATAAACAAGCTGATGTGTAGCCATGGGGGCAGCCATTTAAGCACAGGATACACAGTAGATAACAGATAAGTACTACTATAGTTTATATAAACAAGCTGCTGTGTAGCCATGGGGGCAGCCATTCAAGCACAGGATACACAGTAGATAACAGATAAGTACTACTATAGTTTATATAAACAAGCTGCTGTGTAGCCATGGGGGCAGCCATTCAAGCACAGGATACACAGTAGATAACAGATAAGTACTACTATAGTTTATATAAACAAGCTGCTGTGTAGCCATGGGGGCAGCCATTCAAGCACAGGATACACAGTAGATAACAGATAAATACTACTATAGTTTATAGGAAGTTTGTCACAATGTCACACACGGACTGTTCACGCTGCTCCCATCCGGCAGACGCTTTCGCAGTATTAAAGCCCGAACAAACAGGCTGCGCGAAAGCTTTTTTCCACAAGTGATCAGACTCCTCAACTCACTGCCTGTCCTCCCACAACATTCCAGACACACTTTGTGAACTGTTAATTTATTTGCACAATTCTAAAGGTTTACACGTGTATATATCCAATTTCTGCCTATATATTGCACATTTTACATACTTATTGTGTATTCTATGTGGCTGTTTGTGATATGTACCAGCTGGAGCCACGGCGTCTCGTCTCACTGTATATTCGTATACTGCTGAGATGATAATAAAGTTTACTTTACTTAACTTAGCAGAGCTTCATGTGTCCCTCCCATTAGACCAGTTTTATATCCATTGTACAGAGAATTCACTATAAGGAACAGTGGCGTAACTACCGAGGAAGCAGGAGCCGCAGTCGCGTGGGGACCCGGGGGTACAGGGGGCCCGGCGGGGGCCTGCTTCCTCAGTAGTATGCACAACCAGCAGAAGCTGTTTCGGTGAATCCAGAGGTCTCTAGGACCGCTCCGCCATCCTGTCTTCCATCGTGGCTCTGCCCCTCCCACTCCTCTCCTCCGTTCTCGCGCTGCTGCTGTCTCCTGTGTGAGTGTCCCAGGAGGATTATTGATACGAGTATTCGCGTGAGCAGCAGTTCCATATCCAGGAGTCGGAAATTAGCGATTCTACCAACTGTCATGAACATGCTAAAATTTTAATTGCACGTGAGTGCTTAAATGTATACTTAACTTGCTAAAGAACCAGGGCCTCAAATTTCTAATGACTTTATTATCAAATGGGAATTGTTGACAGAAAGCAAAACAACATACAACAGTATGCATAAAATCATTCCTCATAATGGTAATTTCCCCTTTATTGAAGCTTTGTTCTACCCTACAGGATTCTTAGTTGTAGATCAGAGGGAAGCAGATCATTTGTTTGCACATCATCCCATATAAAGGTGTAAACAGCAGACTATAGGGCTCATATACATCAATTTCACATGCTGCTCTGTAATTGGGGCCATGTGGGAATTTGAGCCCACCATAATTGATGTGGTAAAACAAGTGCACTTGAGATTTTCAGAATGAGGATGGGTCACTTCTGGTGCTCAGTCATAAAACAATGGGATTCTTCAGTGATTTCTAATATCCTTATTATTTACAGTAGGGGGTACATTATCCCTTATAATACATGAGTGATACTCAGAGTTCCCTGTATAACTCAGCCTGTAGCCTTGTCCCTTTATATGGTCACAGAACAACCCCTCAGTGACTTCTAATATCCTTATCATTTACAGTAGGGGGTACATTATCCCTTATAATACATGAGTGATACTCAGAGTTCCCTGTATAACTCAGCCTGCAGCCTTGTGTCTTTATATGGTCACAGAACAACCCCTCGGTGACTTCTAATATCCTTATCATTTACAGTAGGGGGTACATTATCCCTTATAATACATGAGTGATACTCAGAGTTCCCTGTATAACTCAGCCTGCAGCCTTGTGCCTTTATATGGTCACAGAACAGCCCCTCAGTGACTTCTAATATCCTTATCATTTACAGTAGGGGGTACATTATCCCTTATAATACATGAGTGAGGGAGATGAGAGGGTGTCTGGTATCTGAGCACAGACAGGTCTATTCCAGCAGATGTTTAATTAGATAACTAACATTCTCAGTACAGGAGGTGCCTCCCAATAGAGCCGTCAGTCATTGAGGGAGACAATCATTTCAGACTATGGTGTCCGTATCTATTTATTCCTTGGTTTTGGTGCAATTTGTAGGTAAGTGGCTCATAATTGTGTCTATAGTCAGGGGCGATCCTGGCCCCTCTGCTGCCTGAGGCAGCAGCAGTTGCTGCTGCCCCCCCCTCCCCCAGAAATTAGCTCTTAAAGTACCAGGAGCAGCATTTTTGCTGCCCCTGGTACCTAGTGGGGCGCTGCCGCATGAGGCAACAGCCTCAACTCGCCTCATTGGCGGAGCACCCCTGTCTATAGTACGTCTGTCAGATTTAAAGAGACAGCAGGGCAATATCATATAGTAGTGCAGTTGTACTGAGGCCTACAGGAAACTAGAAATGGAGCTGTGAAAGTGACAAAGCAATCAATACTCCACAATACTCCACTTGCAACTGCAGTTTCCTTTGTATGAAACATCTCCCAGACCTGGGGCACATGAGAGGCACTAATTACAATTAAAGGGGTAATTCATCTCTAATGTAACTATTCGTATGTTATAGGATGGCTTATTATTCACAGATGTTTTATTGTTTTGTTATTTTGAATGATTTCCCTTTCTCTTCTGTCTCTTTCCAACTCTCAAGTGGGGGTCACTGACCCCGGCAATCATATAACCTTTGCCCTGTGAGGCTACAGTTTTATTGTAATTGCTACTTTGCATGTCTCCTCCTTCTATTCTGCCCATCTCCTGTTCATCTTCCATTCTCCGTCCAGCCTCCCATTCACACCAGGGCCTGGTTGCTAGGGTAGATTGGACCCTAGCAACCAAATAGCTGCTGACATTCCAAGACTGAGTGTATGTGTATATTACTATAAAGCTGCCCAATAACAGTACCAATATACAGAGTATGTAGATGTGTATGAGTTTCCCCAGGAATATTATATGACTCAGTGTTGTCCTCCATTTCTCTGTGCAAAGTGCCTCATGCTATGGTGCTCCTTATTAACTCCCTGCATTGCCTCCACAGCTGTGACTGCAGCCCCCACACCCACAAGTGGGGCACCTTTCCTCACCCTGATGGTCCTCGGGTCTCAGGAGGCCTTGGTGGGTAGTGATATCATCCTGCTCTGCTCCTTCAGGATTTACCCCTCTATGGATGCCAGGCAACTAACTGCCTCCTGGTCCAAGGACGGGCTCCAGAAATTCTTCCAGAACACCACCTACAACTACTCAACAGACTCTGGGACAATAGAGAAGCACCTGAAGGGAGGGATTGTCTCCTTAAGGCTGAGAAATCTCACCCTGGAGGATGCTGGGAAATATAAGTGTGACGTGCAACATGATACCCTCCGTGCAACCAAAACAGTCACCCTGAAAATCTTGGGTATGTCCCCTCCAAACTATTATTCCCCAGTCTTGGGTACCCCCATACACAATACACAGAGATTAGGTAACAATGGGCCATTGTGATTGGATTAGAGGAAGAGAACTTCCCACACCAGTGAGTTGTACTGAAGAAGCTGCTCGGATGAGGAGTGAAACGTCTTCTTACTAAATGTTTTACTTGTTTTCAATCTCTGTACAGAGAGAGGCACTGCCAAACGTGCGACCGACTTAACACCAGCAGGTAAGTGCCCCCGGCCTGAGGAATTCCTCCTCCATCTTTAATAGGATTATGAGGGAAGATAAAGAGTAAAGGGCACAGAGGGCAGCCAATGGGCATTTATGTGTGGGCATGGGAGGTGGGGGGCATGGAATTCATTGTCGGATCCCTCTTTACAGACACAATGAGGCGTGAGGGTCCCGGTACCAAACACCGGACTCTGAAGATTGGGATGGTGCTGGGGGTATTTGCAGTCACCTGGTGTCTGGCCCTCCGGCTCTTCTTCTGTTATAAGCCATGAGGCATCTACTGACGGCTGAACATACAAAGATTCTGGAGATGAGTCAAAATATATGGGTGGGTTGGGGGAGAGCGCAAGCTTCTCAAATCACAATGTATAAAGATATTTTTTCACTTGTACTGTAATATTCACATGTATTGTACCAATAGGCTGGGGGACACGTAAGGGAACAATAAAGAGATTTCCCTTATAGTCACATGGCTGCTCATTTTTGCTGCACAAATTAAATAAGGTCCAAATAAATCCATGAAGTTTGCCCTGCTGCCCAGGTACTTACCTCCCATATCTACACACGCCACATGTTCATACCACACATTTTTGAAATAGAAAGAGAGATAACAAGATTTTACAGAATTTGGCAGGTTATGAAACCTGCTTATCTTAAATTGTTACATTTATTGATTTGCTTATCTTAAATTGTTACAAATGAATCCAAGTCCAGCTAAAATGTATTCTGGGCTCCCTGCCAAAAGCCAATTAAGTTTTAGAAATGTTGTATCTTATACTGGCTGTTCAGTGCGGGAGATCACAGAGAAAGTCGGGACATTTCGAGACTGTGGGTTAAGCTGTCCAAATCAGGACTGTCCCGCGAAAAACAGGATAGTTGAGAGGTATGTAAGCAACTCTGTGCGTCCCTTGGGGCCCTCCAGACTCTGGCGCCGATGTGGAGGTGCACAGAACACTCTATGGGGGACATCGTGCACTCAGCCGCCCCTCCTTAGTTCCATCACTGGTGGCTTCAGTTTCACACAAGCTCTTTGTGGCAAGTGAGGGGTTAAGTCGGCATTGTAGGGATGTGCCCCCTGTGTGTTATCTGGGCTGAGAAGTCAGAGTGTCTCTTATCAGCCGGGTCTGTAGTCACATGGGAGTAACACTGAGCTGTGAGTGTGAGTGAGAGACTCCATTCAACATGTGCCTGAGAGTCGTTACTGTGACCCTTCTGCACCTCCTCATCTGTAAGTACTACTATGTGTGTACCTACTCACACTTACCTCTGTATACTCACACAACACCTTCACTGGCACAAACATGTACATATACACTACTACACCTTTCATTCCACCACACAGGCTGCCTAGGAGTTATACGAGACTCTCATCTGTCTTTTTCACCAACATTCAAACGCTTGCAAAATCTTGCCGTATTCAACTGCGCAACATTGCTCGAATACGACCCTATCTCAGTTCAGAATCAACTAAAACACTGATTCAGTCTCTCATCATCTCCCGCCTTGATTACTGCAACTTACTCCTCACAGGTATTCCAACAAGTCACCTCTCACAACTCCAATCTGATCTAAACGCGGCCGCTAGACTCATTCATCTATCTCACCGCTCAACATCAGCTGCTCCCATATGTATGTCCCTTCACTGGCTCCCAATCTCCTCTAGAATCAAATTCAAATTACTTACACATTCAAGGCCCTTAATAATGAAACTCCTCCCTATATTTCATCTCTAATCTCCAAATACTCTCCTTCACGAAACCTTCGCTCTGCTTCTGATCTTCCCTCACTTCTCCTCTCATCACTTCTGCCCATTCTCACCTACAAGACTTCTCTCTATACTTCTACCCATTCTGATCTACAAAACTTCTCTCTCATCACTTCTGCCCATTCTCACCTACAAGACTTCTCTCTATACTT
Organism: Xenopus laevis; assembly: GCF_017654675.1. Taxonomy (NCBI): domain Eukaryota; kingdom Metazoa; phylum Chordata; class Amphibia; order Anura; family Pipidae; genus Xenopus; species Xenopus laevis. The sequence continues at coordinate 135,803,574 of NC_054387.1, read as the reverse complement.
CTACCCATTCTGATCTACAAAACTTCTCCTCTGATCACTTCTGCCCATTCTCACCTACAAGACTTCTCTCTATACTTCTACCCATTCTCATCTACAAGCCTTCTCTCTCATCACTTCTGCCCATTCTCATCTACAAGACTTCTCTCTATACTTCTACCCATTCTGATCTACAAGACTTCTCTCTCATCACTTCTGCCCATTCTCACCTACAAGACTTCTCTCTCATCACTTCTGCCCATTCTCATCTACAAGACTTCTCTCTATACTTCTACCCATTCTCATCTACAAGACTTCTCTCTCATCACTTCTGCCCATTCTCACCTACAAGACTTCTCTCTATACTTCTACCCATTCTGATCTACAAAACTTCTCCTCTGATCACTTCTGCCCATTCTCACCTACAAGACTTCTCTCTATACTTCTACCCATTCTGATCTACAAAACTTCTCCTCTGGTCACTTCTGCCCATTCTCATCTACAAGACTTCTCTCTATACTTCTACCCATTCTGATCTACAAGACTTCTCCTCTGATCACTTCTGCCCATTCTCACCTACAAGACTTCTCTCTCATCACTTCTGCTCATTCTCACCTACAAGACTTCTCTCTATACTTCTACCCATTCTGATCTACAAAACTTCTCCTCTGATCACTTCTGCCCATTCTCATCTAGAAGACTTCTCTCTATACTTCTACCCATTCTGATCTACAAAACTTCTCTCTCATCACTTCTGCCCATTCTCATCTACAAGACTTCTCTCTCATCACTTCTACCCATTCTGATCTACAAGACTTCTCTCTCATCACTTCTGCCCATTCTCATCTACAAGACTTCTCTCAGGCTTCTGCTTTTCTCTGGAACTCTCTGCCACAAGCTGTCAGACTTTCTCCTTCCTTCCAAACTTTCAAGCGCTCCTTAAAGACCCACCTGTTTAAAGAGGCCTATTCAATGTAACTTCATGAATCAATCATTGCTGTATCAAAAATCACAAATTGTTTCTAAAACCCTAATGTCTCAATTGTACCCTAACCTTTACTTTGTAAACTCTAATTTGTAGGCCCCTCTAATCCTATTGTATCTGTAACCCTTGTTGTTATCCACCATTTATTCCCTGTTTGTTATAACTAAGGTAAAGCACTGAGTATCTTATAAGTAAATGATGATGATGATACATTTATATGTGAGCACTCACCCATAATGCTATATACATGGTGGAAACACACTCCCACTCCTGCACACAGACAATTAAACATACTGGTGCATATTCACACACAGTTACACACTCATAATCACACTAACTGGCACATAGATGGACACACAGTTACACACTAATAGTCACACTTACTAGCACATAGCTGGACACACACTTATACACTCAGTGATTAATACCTGGACACACACTCATGCCACTAGTACACAACTACTCATATATTACTCTTGTGTTGTACTATATCCCATTTGACATATTCATCTTTCACGCTGTTTCTAAACCTTCCCAAGTCCTCTCCTCCTGTCCCACCTGGACTACTGTAACTTTTACTAACTATATTACACACTCACATTTACCAGTTGTGAGGATCACTTTCCCAACTGATACTGGAAGCCCCTACACTACAGATATACTTTGTAATTTCCCTCCCTAGGCTCAGCCTACATCTCCTCGTTCCCTATAATGTTCTTCTCACCTTCAAAGTACCATTTCCCCATTGGCTGTGCCTCCATACATCTCAACCCTCCCTTTCTTCTCACCTTGTTACCCCCTCCCATAACGTATGTATCTATCACCCACCTTCTACTGGTCACTCAAGCTCTTGTTTGGAGGCAAGTTTTGGTTGAATAAAATCCAGATGAAGAGCCAAACAGAGCCTCTTCTAGCTGCAAGTCCCAATAGAGCAGAGGTAGACAACCCACGGCTCCGGAGCTTCATGTGGCTCTTCATCCTGCTTGTTGCGTCTCGGTCTTGTCTGTCTCGTCTTTACAGCCCTCGCACCTGCTGGCGGCTTCTTGAGTGTGCGCTCACAGAATTCTAACACTTATCTTACCTCAGTCGCACACTCAGGAAGCCGCCAGCAGGTGTGAGGGCTGTATAGACGTCCCACGAGTAACAGGCAAGACCTGTTCTTCAACACTTTCTTCACTAGCGATTTTCCACTGACGGAGAAACATCCGATTCAGTGTCATATTATCAGCCCTGGCAAGTTGTAATTCACCTGACTCAGCACACAGGGAGGATTGTTGTCTATAAATTCACTACAATCTGAGATCTGTCCCCTACATGGACTGACTTCAGCGCTACTAACTGATGGGCCCACAGACTAGATAATTAAATATTAAGTCATTTTCCACTTGACATGGACCAAGCCAAGACTATTTTGAAAATAATATTCACAGCACACAATTATAGAAAATGTTCAATTTATCCACATTACTGGAAATCAGGGTCAATGATCGGGTTGTTTCACATTAAACTATGTTTATTGGTCGACTTGCACACAAAACACAAGGGATATACTAACGGTGTCATTTATGAGACTTCTTACATGCACAAAGTATAATGTAATACAATATAATAGTATATGAGAATATATAAAACTAAGGGAAATTAGCCCAACTGATCTGCTAGATGCCCAAGCGGCAGGGGAAATGCAATAAAGACACATATACTTCAGTAAGAAGGAATGGAATATTTATTTGGCAGGCTGCTAAGGATACAAGGCCTTTAAAGGAGAACTAAACCCAAAAAATGAATATGGCTAAAAATGTCCTATTTTATACAGTGAACTTATTGCACGAGGCAAAAGTTTGAGCTTGTCAATAGCAGCAATGATCCAGGACTTCAAACTTGTCACAGGGGGTCACCATCTTGGAAAGTGTCTGTGACACTCACATGCTCAGTGGGCTCTGATTGGCTGTTGAGAAGCTAAGCTTAGGGCTCGTCACTAATTATCCAGCAGAAAATGAGCTTCCCTGGCTGTAATATAAGCTGATGCTACAGGTTTGCTGATTATTCAATTCTGATGCTAATTGCACTGGTTTCTGTGCTGCCATGTAGTAATTATGTGTATTAATTACTAATCAGCCTTATATTGTGACATTTCTATTCTATGTGTACTGTATATTGTGAGTGGCTCCCTAAGCTCAGTAAGTGACAGCAGCACAGAGCATGTGCAGTGAATCAGCAGAAAAGAAGATGGGGAGCTACTGGGGCATCTTTGGAGACACAGATCTTTACTGCTAAAGGGCTGTGGTTGCCTTGGGCTGGTACAGAAGCACAAAACATCATGTACAACATTTCTACCTACTTCTTTAGTTTAACTTTCCTTGTCCTTTAACCCCTTAAGGAAACAGTCACCAATATCCAATCACAATGGTTCCATTGAACTATTCAAGTAGGTTTTGAGTATAACTCACAGAGGTGGGAAAGTGAGATCTGGTCCCAATGGTCCCAATAATGACTACATCACACCTTCACAGTTTAGGTGAACACCTACCTAATGAAACTGCCGGTGAACATTGCAATAACTCCTTCTAAATCCCGTATCCAGTATAAGTTCAGGCGCAATGTAGGTTACACATACCAGACAAGCAGGTGGAGGACAAGCAGCTACTTTGTCTCTTGGCTTATCCCCAGTTCGGGAACCGCTGGAGAGTCAGAGGCTGGAGATTGTTGGTCAAATCTTTTAAAATCAACAAGGGAAAGGCTCAGAAAGCAGCACTTGTATAGGTCTCCTGCCAATAATCCTTCATTAGAGCAAGTCATATAGTTCCAGCCTTACCAAGAGACCATCCCTTGTGTCTTGAACAGACTGAATATCAAATGGCATAGATTACAAGGAACAGAGATATGACTTTGATCTTCCCTTTGTCTTCTCTCCATTCACCTTCCATTCTTTCTTCTCTTGCCTTCAATTCTTTTCTACTTTCTCCTTCTATTCTTTCACACTCTCAACATTCTCCCTTTGTCTTTTTGTCTTCCCACTCATCTGCATTCTTCTTATCTCTAGCACTTGGTGGACTTTTTACATTTACTATGGAACTATTACTTATCAGCTCTTTCCCGTCTATTCCACAACTGTGCTTGGCACTCAGATCAGCTCATTAAATTTTCCATCTGGAATCTTACATTGGGAATATTACCCCTAGGACACCTCTGTAAACCTCACCCACAGAACTGCACTTGCTACTTACCCTGCTGTCTCTGTGCTATTCCCCTTATCATTATATACTGTAAAGAGCTAAGGGGTTCATGAAACAAAGGGTAACTGGGAAAGAGCTGATAAGTAATAGTTTCATAGTAAATGTCAAAAGTCCACCAAGTGCTAGAGATGCCTAAGAGAAGAATGCAGATGAGTGGGAAGAAAAGAAAGAAAGGGAGAATGTCGAGAGTGTGAAAGAATTGAAGGCAAGAGAAGAAAGAATGGAAGGTGAATGAAGAGAAGACAAAGGGAAGATCAAAGTCATATCTCTGCCCCTTGTAGGCTGAGCCATATGATATTCAGTTCAACAAAGTCTCAAGGGAGGGTCTCTTGGTAAGGCTGGAACTGTATGACTTTCTCTAATGAAGTAATATTGGCAGGAGACATAAACAAGTCTAAGCTTTTCCCTTGTTGATTTTAAAAGATGTGACCAAGAATATCCAGCCCCTGACTCTCCGACTGTTCCCAAAACTCCAAAGAAGCCAACAAGCCATCATTATGCCTTCACTTCAATTCAACGTCACCAACATAATGCCTGCTGCTTTTCCATGATATAGACAGTTCCATGTGACCCCAACACACACACACAGTATACGTATAAGTAGGTATAAACTTCTCCCAGGTTTGATGGTAACATCTGCCCAGACCTGGAGTTGGTGTTGGCCATAGGACCAGTCTAGAGTTAAGCTATGAGACCTAGTGAACAATAATTAGGCAGAGTTAGAAAAATCCAATTACTCAAAAAGTAACAGACAGCCCAGCAGGTGTAAGATACACTGGGCCATTTTATCAGGTTAGTTCCCGAATACATTTTGTGTATTATCCATCCAAGGTGCCACCTTTCATGTTCTTTCTCTTGTTGTTTAGTTTGTAGACTGAAGACTCCAGCAGGTTCTTCTGGGCCAGACAAGCTTCTTTCCAAGGATGTGTTCCTCAAGTGCCTGTTTGAAGCAGACACCATGCCCATTAAGCTGTGGGGTCTGAGTGTGAGTTGGAAGCACAATGGCAAGTCATTAGTGGAGTTCCGCCATGGAGAACTTGTGGTTCATGATCCCCGGGCGCTGTTGTCTCCAGCAGAACTTGAGAAGGGAAATGTTTCTCTAACACTGACCAATGTGACTCTGACTGACGGCGGCAAATACATCAGCGTAATTCAGTACGGAGTTAGCAAAGTGCAGTGTGGGTACACTCTGACTGTGCAAGGTGAATATTACTTGTATCCCAGCAAGCCACAATGTGTGTTCCCACTAATCCACTGGGAATTCTCATTGGGTCCTGACTGAAGCACAATAATAACTGCTGTACCGAGTATTGTACCAAACCATAGAAACAACAGCTCTATAGCATATCAGTTCCAGCCCCCCCCCCATATCTATCATATTACATGTGGTTTAATATAAATACACAGTGTTGTATTCTTGTTATATGTGAACAAAACATCTCATGTCCTATTTATCTTCCTCTCACATCTTTGTTCTTTGTCTCGTTTCTTTCCTCCAGAGCAACAGAACCGCATTGACATTGAGCTACTTTCTGCCCCAGTGCATGCTGGTAAGGCCCCGAATCTTACATATGAGTGTGTGATGGGGAAATAACACAAAGATATTAGTATTGTTCTCTCTTTCTCTCCCCTCTTTGCTCCAGCACAAGAGAACCAGATGGGCCTGGAGTCACGTTCTGCCCCAGAGCATGCTGGTAAGGGCCCCAGTTCATACCCTAAATACAGAACTGTGAGGTTAATAGGGACTCTTTTGTCTACTGACATTGTGTTGTGCTGAAATGTAATGTATCACAACATGATGTCATTATAGCAGCAGCCTTATAGAAAGCAGGACATTCAGTCTCTATTGTCTTTGTACTGCGCTATGGAACATGTTGGTAAGTTACTCACCACCTCACCTGAAGGAGTCCATCAGTAAGACTTATGTTGATCAGTGGAAGGGGCGAGCTGGAGACTCCATCACTACAGGACTCAACCAGCTGCAGAAGGAACATTCAATGTACGGCACATAATTCTCTATAAGGGGAAGGAGAGGCGCACACTTACCCTCCTTAACTGTAGAAGAAGCCCAGGGGTCAGCAATGGAGGGATGAGTAACCTCATGAATCAAGCAGAACAAAATGCAACAGGGCAAAGCCTTGTAAGTTTATTAGGGGAAGGGCAGGTGTCAGGCCATGCCCCATTGTTAAGATACATTATTCCCCATGGCACCTGTCTCCACCAACATGATTCCCTTAACTCATTTGGATATCTTACTTTGCAATTTTACCAGTTTTTCAGAGACCAATATCTGCCGCCCTATACTCAGGGTGATGTATACAAGGGCACAGTTACATTTTGCATGTTCTATAGTCTGATTCAATGAGCTTGGCACAGTCAATGTTCTATAGTCTGATCCAATGAGCTTGGCACAGTCAATGTTCTATAGTCTGATCCAGTGAGATTGGCACAGTCAATGTTCTATAGTCTGATCCAGCGAGATTGGCACAGTCAATGTTCTATAGTCTGATCAAATGAGCTTGGCACAGTCAATGTTCTATAGTCTGATCCAGTGAGATTGGTACAGTCAATGTTCTATAGTCTGATCCAGTGAGATTGGCACAGTCAATGTTCTATAGTCTGATCCAATGAGCTTGGCACAGTCAATGTTCTATAGTCTGATCCAGTGAGATTGGCACAGTCAATGTTCTATAGTCTGATCAAATGAGATTGGCACAGTCAATGTTCTATAGTCTGATCCAATGAGCTTGGCACAGTCAATGTTCTATAGTCTGATCCAGTGAGATTGGCACAGTCAATGTTCTATAGTCTGATCCAGCGAGATTGGCACAGTCAATGTTCTATAGTCTGATCCAATGAGCTTGGCACAGTCAATGTTCTATAGTCTGATCCAGTGAGATTGGTACAGTCAATGTTCTATAGTCTGATCCAGTGAGATTGGCACAGTCAATGTTCTATAGTCTGATCAAATGAGATTGGCCCAGTCAATGTTCTATAGTCTGATCCAATGAGCTTGGCACAGTCAATGTTCTATAGTCTGATCCAGTGAGATTGGTACAGTCAATGTTCTATAGTCTGATCCAGTGAGATTGGCACAGTCAATGTTCTATAGTCTGATCCAGTGAGATTGGCACAGTCAATGTTCTATAGTCTGATCCAGTGAGATTGGCACAGCCTCACCCCTACATGTGTTTGATGTGATAATTATAGGGTTGCCCATCAGTGGCATTTTACTGCCTGTAAAAATAATGTTGATTCCAATGTTATTAATTGGGACGATAAAAGCACAGAAAGGCCAGCACTTTTCCACAAAAGATGGCACTCTAGATAAATAATTACCCACCTCTATATGGGAGGAGCCTCACAAGCATCCAATGAGCCAGGGACTGAGACACAAACATCCCAGGCTGAACTTGCTGCACTTGCTGAGTTTCCCCCTCATTTTAGCTGTGTTTGGGGGTAAGTGCCTATACCCCATGTCTATGTAGAATAATAGCTGAATGGGAAGGAGCATGAGTTGCTGGTATGTGAGAGGGAAGGAGAAACACATGGGAATGGTGAAACCAGGCAGCACTAGGGTCCATGTTACATTAAAGGGGAACATTACCATGCAGCTATAAATAGTAGTACAGTAAATGGTACTTACTGATCGGTTGCTATGGGTTATAGATATGGAGCAAGATGACCACCCTCAGCATATGTTCCATTAACTGAAAAGGGACCCCTCTCGGTGCAGTCTCTGAATGAAGTCTAACATCTCACATACAGAAAATGCTGCAGGGATCCCAATGGAAGTGCTGGTGGGGTAACTACTCTGTGTTCCCACATATTCCGTCCCATGTAGATAATGTGGCCATTCATGCACTGCTTAAGTTGAGCACTTTGGGCAGTTTCAGACTGTATCAGTGTGTGTAACGGTATCAATGTGTGTGACTGTATCAATGTGTGTGACAGACTCAACCCAACTGCACTTGGACAAGTGTCACCATGAAGAGGCCCAGGTTGGTACTAATGTCACTTTTTGGTGCAACTTCACAACTAAACCTGCTGCACAACTGGGCTAAGGACGGAGTCTCCATATTGTTTGTGAAGTAAACCTACACTCACCCCAACAGTACTCCAATCAGTGAGAAGAAACTACAAAAAGGGGACCCTGAGCCACATCAGCAGAGAGGATGCTGGGATATATACCTGCTCCATACAGTATGGCACTAAGAAGGGGTCATTGAGTGTAATACTAAGGGTTATGTGCCTTCATTGTCCTATGTGCCACAGCCCTGAGTACCCCCTTCTGAATTCAACACAAATAGCTAATTGTTATCTTCTATATATATTACACCCACGTGTTCAATAATGCAACGTTCCTGTTCCCCCAACCTTAAGGTTCCCCTCCAGTCTTTCTTCGCAGCTCTCTTGTGATCTTCCCTTTGCCCTCTGTGCCCCCCATTCCTATATACAGTTATTGAGCCTATACAGTTTGCACAATGCTTCTCATCATAGAGCTGCCTGTGTAGGTCTGGAACCCCCATCTCTGCACCCCAACCCTAGCACAGAGCATTGGTTTTCTGGCATTCTGTGGTTGAACTAATTCTCTTATTTCTCTGTACAGGTGATGGAGACCCAATGGGGCAGAAGGGTGATGGGCCCAGTACCAAGCACAGGACACTGAAGATTGGGATGGTGATGGGAGTTCTTGTGGGTGCCTGGTGTGTGGCCTTCCTCATCTTCTTTTGCTACAAACCATAAAGTATCTGCCGACAGGGAATCCCAGGAGAGCCAAAGTCACCGGCACATTCTACTGGAGGAATATAATGAACAATATAGAAGTGCAACAGAACCAGGACTATAAAGCCTTACAACTTACTGCCTATAGAACAGAACTTGTTGGTTACTTTATTGAGCACAAAGCAAATGTTTCTCCTTTGTCTCTGTTGCCAATGAATTAAGTAGAAAATCTCAGGCCGTTGGTATAGGTAAGGTTTTCACTACCAGAGATGAACTTGGTGCTCATAACACCCCCCTTCTACCTACGTCCCCTCACTCTCCCCTCCCTGAGTGACCCCCTAACTGCCATAGTGCGGTTCCCTTTGAAAGGAGCAGTGGGTTTGTAACTACAAGGAATCATCTCTCTGCTGGGTTTGAACCAGTACCTTGTATATAGCAGCCTATTACCTTATCTCTCTACTATTAAGGCAGATTCGAGGTATAGGTTTACCCTGTATTGAGGTTAATCTGGTTAACCCTGGTGCATCTAATTGTTTCAGCTGCTCTTCATTAACTGGCAGTTGCAGCCTATTGTCTAATTAGCTCCCAGGGCCCTTATTTAAAGCATGAGCTGAATTCCCCCCCTCTCGCCAGTTCATAGGTCTTCAAAATTACTGGACACCCGTTTTATGTTTCTACTTTCCAGTGTGACCCTGTTCCAGGACTCTCTCCCACGCTGATGTTCCTGATTCTTGTTTTCCTTTTTGGCTAAATTGTACCCGTCATGGACTTTTGTTTTACTTTGAGCTCCTGAGCCTGTAAGTTGTTCTGCTGACTAATAAACCTGTCTGTCTGCAACATCCTTGTCAGTCTACTCCCTCCTATTTCTACTTTAAATATCAAACCAGTGGCCCTTCTAGTCACTCCTGGCCAAACATTTCTGAGGGAGTGTTCCAGAGACTGGATCAAATGTTGGCTGCCATGACACGGTTGGAGTGAAAATGCTGCTCTTTCCATGCTGGCGTTATTGTGGGTGTTGGGATCAACCTCCCAGTTGGCTTGTCCTGTGCCGGCTTTACCTCAGCAGCCGCTGCCTCCAGCTCCTATGTCAGCTCCACCACTTGCCAGTCTACTCCCTCCTAGTTACCTTAAAGGGATCCTGTCATCGGAAAACATGTTTTTTTTCAAAACACATCAGTTAATAGTGTTACTCCAGCAGAATTCTGCACTGAAATCCATTTCTCAAAAGAGCAAACTGATTTTTTTATATTCAATTTTGAAATCTGACATGGGGCTAGACATATTGTCAATTTCCCAGCTGCCCCTGGTCATGTGACTTGTGCCTGCACTTTAGGAGAGAAATGCTTTCTGGCAAGCTGCTGTTTTTCCTTCTCAATGTAACTGAATGTGTCTCAGTGGGACCTGGATTTTACTATTGAGTGTTGTTCTTAGATCTACCAGGCAGCTGTTATCTTGTGTTAGGGAGCTGCTATCTGGTTACCTTCCCATTGTTCTGTTGTTTGGCTGCTGGGGGGAAAGGGAGGGGGTGATATCAGTCCAACTTGCAGTACAGCAGTAAAGAGTGATTGAAGTTTATCAGAGCACAAGTCACATGATTTGGGGCAGCTGGGAAATTGACAATATGTCTAGCCCCATGTCAGATTTCAAAATTGAATATAAAAAAATCTGTTTGCTCTTTTGAGAAATGGATTTCAGTGCAGAATTCTACTGGAGCAGCACTATTAAATGATTCATTTTGAAAAAAATGTTTTTTCCCATGACAGTATCCCTTTAAATATTAAATATAAACAAAATATGAGAGAGATGGGACACATGATAACTGGAAAAAACGTTGCCCCAAACTGAAAGTGTGTGGTCTAGATGGGATCTGCCTGCATCAGGGATAAATCCAAATCAGCACATGACATGAGGCCAATTGAGGTAATAATTCAACTATTGTGTATCCATATATATGGGAGAGAGCTCATAGTACAAGTTGATCCAGGGACTAGTCTGATTGCCATTTTGGAGTCAGGAAGGAATTTTTCCCCCTCTGAGGCAAATTGGAGAGACTTCAGATGGGTTTTTTGCCTTCCTCTGGATCAACTGGCAGTTAGGCAGGTTATATATAGACTTAAGGTTGAACTTGATGGACTTGTGTCTTTTTTCAACCTCACTTACTATGTTACTATGTAAACATATCTCCCCTTTTTCCCTCAACCAATCACTATGCTCTGCCTTGACTTTGTCACATGCTATGCTGCGCCTGCTTTTTAAAATTCTCCTTTTATAATGTAATTGGCTTCTGCTGCTTTTTTCTTGCCACCATAATGACTGTTTATTGTAAAAACTAGGGATGCACCAAATCCAGGATTCGGTTTGGGATTCGGCCTTTTTCAGCAGGATTTGGCCAAGTCCTTATGCCCAGCCGAACCAAATCCGAATCCTAATTTGCATATGCGTATTAGGGGCGGGGAGGGAAATCACGTGACATTTTGTCACAAAACAAGGAAGTAAAAAATGTTTTCCCCTTCCCACCCCTAATTTGCATATGCAAATTAGGATTCGGTATTCGGCAGAATCTTTTGCCAAGGATTCGGGGGTTGGGCCGAATCCAAAAAAGTGGATTTGGTGCATCCCTAGTAAAAACAGATAAACTGTGAGTTATAAGACTAAATATGAAAATAAGGTTACAATCTATTGGAGGGAAGCTGTTGGCATTATTAGATTTAATTATCTGTCATGTAAAGATTTCCATAAATAGGGGGTAAATAGCTGCCCATCACTGCCCCTGCCTTTGTCTGTAGAACTTTCTCTCTTTTCTGCCCAGAACAAGGTCCAGTAACTCATCGAAAAGTTTGACTGGTGGTTTTTGGACCATAATATGGTGTATGAGTAACATTGATCCACCCATAGTCTCAGATATTATACTGTGACAACTGTGAGCAAATTCACACAAGGCCTCCACGAAGGCTCAATAACTAAATATTTATCCACCAGTCCACTGTCTGGCTACAGTCACTGGGGTTAGAGTATCTGACCTGCCCTACTATGTCTCTAAGGTGTGTATGGTGGGCACCCAGCTATATCTCTGTAGTTACTACTCACTCCTTCCTCATTGGAGGCCACAGGCAGGTGCAAGATGTAAGTGGCTGCTCATGTTTAAATTAGGGATGCACCATATCCAGAATTCGGTTCGGAATTCGGCCAGGATTTGGCCTTTTTCAGCAGGATTCGGATTCGGATGAATCCTTCTGCCCGAACCGAATCCGAATTTGCATATGCAAATTAGGGGCGGGGAGGGAAATTGTGTGACTTTTTGTTAGAAAATGCTTTCCCCTTCCTACCCCTAATTTGCATATGCATATGTTCGGATTCGGTTCGGTATTCGGCCGAATCTTTCACAAAGGATTCGGGGGTTCGGCCGAATCCAAAATAGGGGATTCGGTGCATCCCTAGTTTAAATCGATTTTAACATTAGCAAGTAGATATCAGATTAAGTAATTTAGTAGATCTGTAGATCATCCTTTAACGGAAACCAATCAAATTTAACAGTGGTGCTAAAAGCCCAACCCCCACCCAGAACTCCCCTTTAGTGGGGCTCTAAATGCTACTTGTCTTTTTGTATTTTTGTTGACGCTGGAGGCTCATATTGGCCAGTGATTATGTATATAGACTTGACACAAGGCTGGGGGTCAGTGCCAAGCACGGATCTATTGTAATAATTAATGACATTGGTTTTCCAGCCCACTGGATCATTGTACCATAGGTGGATACTGTCACCGTAGGTACCGTGAATAAACCCACTTAATTACTTCTTTATTAATATCTCAGTCTAACCCTCAACTGAAGACTCCAACTGGCAAGTCCTTACATAATGTCAGCCACAGACTTCTTCTTATGAGCCCCTCATACCCCATTGTGTCATTTTCATGGAGAAACTTGTTGCTCATCAATAAACATGGGCATTAGTGAGTAGGAATAGAGCGTAGATTTCCAACAAGGAGGGCGAGACTGTGAGATGAAACTGTTTCCATTATCAGGAGCCACACAGAGCTTGACTGTTAGACTGGGCGCCAATGTCCTTATTATTCTTATTATTATCCTTAATATTGCGATTTTGCACAATTCCAACTTTGTGTCTGGTGCCAATTAATTTAGTATAAAGTCTTAGGCTCATGGTATAGGTATTGTTTCCTCTGACTCCATCATGGACTGGCAATTGGTATATTCTGGGGCTGCTGTAAGATGTTATAGACCCTCACTATCTATTGGGGGGCTCTTTGGGCCTCTGAATGCCAAATGTGTCAGTCTGAACCTGCCTGCCCTGCTCAAAACACCCCTCACCCATCTTCCACTTGCACCCACTCAATTTCTCGGTTCTGTGTGACCCCCCAACTGCCCCAGTGGCTGCCATTGTGCATTTTCCTTTAACAGAAACAGGAGGGTTTGTAATTGTCTGATTTAAATATGTCCCACCTCTGTGCTCCTATTAAACACCTTCTAATAAGCAAAGTGAGTGAGTGTTTCTTTAAGAGATTGTGTGTAGTGTGTGTGTGTGAGTGTTAGTGTGTGTGTAAGTGTGAGTATGTGTGTGTGTGTGTGTGTGTGTGTGTGTTAGTGTGTGTGTAAGTGTGAGTATGTGTGTGTGTGTAAGTGTGAGTATGTGTGTGTGTGTGTAAGTGTCAGTATGTGTGTGTGTGTGTGTGTGTGTGTGTGTGTGTAAGTGTGAGTATGTGTGTGTGTGTGTGTGTGTGTAAGTGTGAGTATGTGTGTGAGTGTGTGTGTAAGTGTGAGTGTGTGTGTGTGTGTAAGTGTGAGTGTAAGTGTGTGTGTGTGAGTATGTGTGTGTGTAAGTGTGTGTGTGTGTTAGTGTGTGTGTAAGTGTGAGTATGTGTGTGTGTGTAAGTGTGAGTGTAAGTGTGTAAGTGTGAGTATGTGTGTGTGTAAGTGTGTGTGTGTAAGTATGAGTGTGTGTGTAAGTGTGAGTAGAGCAGAGTATTCAGGAGGGGAATACAATTCTGGTCTATTACATGTGACAAGACCGAGGGACGCAGCTATAGAGAGAAGAGGGACATGAGAGGGAGTGGAAGTTGCACTAGTACATATATACTGTATATACACATGGAGCAATGCTCTGCATGACAGAGGAGTCAGGTCATTAAGGGGTTAAACAGTATAACATTCTGGCAGTACAAGAACAAAATATCTCATGTCTGTTCTCCCCTTTATCTCCCTCTCACATCTGCTGGTGTTTTCGCTCACTCTCTACACTGCCCCAGAGCATGCTGGGAAGGGCCCCAATCTTCCATTACAAACAGTATTGAGAGTGTGTCCCAGAAAGGAAACCTCAATATAATTTGTTCAATAACAATGTTGTGTCCAGCAATATCATCTATTCCCTTAACTCATTTGGTTGCCTTTCTCTGCACCTTTCCCAGTGTCTCTTTATTACTGGTGAGTGTCCCCCATACTCAGGGTATAGACTAAAATATTTCATAGAGAAGAAAGGAATAAACAGCTTCAGGCAGTACTTAATAAACTGCAAGTGTTCATTTATTAGCAGTGTGCAACACTACATGTTTCGGGTACAAACCCTTTTTCAAGTGTAACTGGCGGAGGGCATTCTGGGATTAAAAACCCTCCCCTGATCCAGGGACCTCCCCTCAAACCACCTCCCAGTGACTGTGATACAGTGGAAATTTACAACAAAACCAAGGAGGGGGTGGGGGAAGAGAGACAAAAAAACAAAAAAGGAAAAAGGCAATTCACAAAGAATGTCCAATTAATTCAAGTCCATAGAGCCAATGTGGTGATCCTCCTGATGTGTGAAGTGTCCAAAAATTGCTATTAGTACAGTAAACAAGTCCATATCGGGAAATTGTCATGCAGACCTATCCCTTAATCCAATATTTGGAAAAAGCAAAAAAAGGAAAATACCAAGTACTGCTTGAACAAAGCCTACTTAAAAGGTTGTATTAGAAGCATGTAGACAACTTTAGGGTTAATACACTGAAAACTTTAAGTCAAACAATTTTCTATCAAACAAATTTTCTACTCACCAGCTCAACATATGAATATAACTCCTGTAATAGTAAGTTAGCCTTTGTAAGTAATAACTCATGATACTTAGACGGCAGGAGTTCCGTGAATCAAATTGTAACTAGCTGGTTCTTAAATTACCTGAAAAAAGACAGGGAAAGATGGTCATTAATTGGTGTTTAACAGGGTATACAGGTCATTTTAGAGGAAACATTTAAGGCTGTTAAAGTCATTCATACCTAACGGTTTGATGGAGTCCATTTTTTCTATCCACCATGCTTCTCTTTGAAGCAATAACTTATCCCAATTGCCTCCTCTCTGTGGTCTTTTAACAACTTCTAGTACTTTCCATTTCAACTGACTCACATGGTGCTTAGCCTCAGAGAAATGTCTTGATACTGAAGTGTCAGTGTACGTATCTAGTGCAAAATTTCTGATTGTGTTTTTATGTTCTTTGATCCGTGTGTTCACGGACCTAATGGTTTTACCAATGTACAACATACCGCAAGGGCATTTCAATGTATAGACAACGTGGGTACTACTACAGGTAGCAAAAGTTTTTAAGGGAATTTCTGTACCTTTGGTGGGATGGTGAATGTTAGGGCCTTTTATAATTGATGTGCAACAGTTTGTACCCGAAACATGTAGTGTTGCACACTGCTAATAAATGAACACTTGCAGTTTATTAAGTACTGCCTGAAGCTGTTTATTCCTTTCTTCTCTATGATATATGTACTTCGGGAGTGTGACACAGACTCCAGGGAATCTACAGCAGTACCATTTAATGACCAGGACACACTGGAGCCAGCAATCCTCCTTCTATAGACTAAAATATTGTTTATTCATGAGCACACTTGTTTTGCTCTCCTGGAATCAAATATTTCTGCATCTAATCTTCCCTCATGTGATACCCCCCCCCCAAATAATGACGGACCCCCCCTCACATGTGTTTTATCTGATAAATAAGTGGCAGTTACATTGGGCGACTCACATGAATCCCAAGTACCAGGGACTGAGACATTCCAGGCTGAACATGCGGCACTTGCTGAGCTTCCCCCTCATCTTAGTGGTGTTTGTGGGTAAGTTCCTCTACCCCGTGTCTCTATATAAAATAATGGCTGAAATACCCCAAAGTGATAGTCCATATTTACTGGAACATCTGTCCCCTAACTGGACTCCTTCATAATGTAACAACTTTGTGTCAATCATCAGATTGTACTGGTTCATTAGATCATGAGATTGTACTGGATCATTGATCATGAGATTGTACTGGATCATTAGATCATGAGATTGTACTGGATCATGAGATTGTACTGGATCATTGGATCATGAGATTGTACTGGATCATTGGATCATGAGATTGTACTGGATCATGAGATTGTACTGGATTATTAGATCATGAGATTGTAGTGGATCATGAGATTGTACTGAATCATTGGATCATGAGATTGTACTGGATCATGAGATTGTACTGGATCATTGGATCATGAGATTGTACTGGATCATTGATCATGAGATTGTACTGGATCATTGATCATGAGATTGTACTGGATCATTAGATCATGAGATTGTACTGGATCAAGAGATTGTACTGGATCATTGGATCATGAGATTGTACTGGATCATTGATCATGAGATTGTACTGGATCATTGATCATGAGATTGTACTGGATCATTAGATCATGAGATTGTACTGGATCATGAGATTGTACTGGATCATTGATCATGAGATTGTACTGGATCATTGGATCATGAGATTGTACTGGATCATTGGATCATGAGATTGTACTGGATCATTGGATCATGAGATTGTACTGGATGATTGATCATGAGATTGTACTGGTTCATTGGATCATGAGATTGTACTGGATCATTGGAACATGAGATTGTACTGGATCATTGATCATGAGATTGTACTGGATCATTGATCATGAGATTGTACTGGATCATTAGATCATGAGATTGTACTGGATCATGAGATTGTACTGGATCATTGATCATGAGATTGTACTGGATCATTGGATCATGCGATTGTACTGGTTCATTGGATCATGAGATTGAACTGCATCATGAGATTGTACTGGATTATTAGATCATAAGATTGTACTGGATCATGAGATTGTACTGGATCATTGGATCATTAGATTGTACTGGTTCATTGGATCATGAGATTGTACTGGATCATTGGATCATAACATTGTACTGGATCATGAGATTGTACTGGATCATTGGATCAAGAGATTGCACTGGATTATTAGATCAGGAGATTGTACTGGATCATTGGATCATGATATTTTACTGGGTCATTGAATCATGAGATTGTACTGGATCATTGGATCATGAGATTGTACTGGATCATGAGATTGTAATGGATTATTAGATCATGAGATTGTACTGGATCATTGATCATGAGATTGTACTGGATCATTGGATCATGAGATTGTACTGGATGATTGATCATGAGATTGTACTGGATCATTGATCATGAGATTGTACTGGATCATTGGATCAGTTGTCTGGGTTGGGACTGCTCTTTCATGGGTCACAGCTGATATATACACTGGAGTCACTAGTTGACACTTTTTCTGAATTTGTCTTTAACTCTTAATGCACCTGTCCGTCAGACATAAAATTGGAATTTCTGGGGGAGGGGTTTATTTACCTGGGAAAATTATACATCATTTTTTAAGGATAACCTGGGCTTTCTAAATCTGCCTAAATGTTTGTGTAATTCCACTTCTAAATACAAGATGTGAGGCTCTAAGTACAAGAAATGCTGTTTTGCATAATATAGGGATTTGTATTAGTGGTTTTACCTTTCTGTGGATCAACTGACAGTTAGGAAGGTTAAAACAGAGTTCAAAGGTTAAACTTAATGGATGTGTGTCTTTTTTCAACCTTATTTACTATGTTACTATGTTACTGTGTTACTGTGTTACTGTGTATCAGAAATGTTTTATTATCTTAGGTCAAGTGTCTCTAATTGCTGTTTAAATGACTGGGGGGCTTTACTTTCCCTTTAGATAATATATTCACTCAAATTGCTAATATTGGCTCATTCATTAAGCTAAAACTAGTAAAATAACACAAGAGTAAAAACTGTTTATATATAAAATTGTATAAAATACACGTATTTTTGTTTAATCAGTGTTTTACTTGTTTTGTTAATGAGGCTTTTACACCTAACAATATTTTGGAAATAAAAAGAGGGCTAAAAAAAGTTGACGGGTGTAGCGCCAATCTCTGTGGTCACTCCCCCTAATTACCATGTTCATTTTACAAAATTTGGCAGGTTATGAAAGTTTGAACATATTTCTGTGGTTTTTTTTTCCAGTTATTACAGTTTTGCTAATGAAGTGAATTGCTTTGAGTCTAACTTTTCCTAAGGGACCTCCTTATCTAAATTGTTACAATTACTTATTTGCTTATCTCGAAATTGTTACAAAGGATCTTAGTTGAACTTGCTGGCTGTTCTGGGCTCTCTGCCAAATCCAATTAAGTTAGAAACGTTGTTTCTTATTCTGGCTGTTCAGTGCAGAGAAAATCTGGACTTTTCAGTACCAACGCGGGACTGCAGGATGAGCTGTCAAAAAGGGACTGTCCCGCTGAAAACGAGACAGTTGGGAGGTCTGCTATGGGGTTAGACAGAAACTTGTGTCCTGACTATAAGATGCTTATCTCTATTAATATCATAATACCTCCCCAATGGGGCACCTACAAGAGGTGTGAAATGATTGATCTGATACATGTATATTATACTGAGCTTTACTCCATTTTTAAAATGGCAGAAAATGTTATTAAAATGTCATTTTTACGCCATTTTAATGTCATTTGAAAGACAAAGTCATGAAAGTATCTGCAAACTGTACCATTAAACCAAAACTGTAGGGCATATTCTAGATGGGGCCTTACCAGTGCTCTATACAGTGGGACCCCCTCCTCCCGTGACTCTCTGCCCCATTTAATACAAGTCAAGACCTTATTTGCCCTTGATGCTGCTGACTGGCATTGCTTGCTACAGACAAGTTTATTATCTACAAGGACTCCAAGCTCCGTCTCCATTATGGATTTGCCTAGTGCAGTCCCATTAAGGGTATAAGTGGATATTGTTACATCCCAGGTGCAGGACTTTACATTTATCAACATTGAATCTCATTTGCCACTTAGCTGCCCAGATTGCCAGTTAGTCAAGATCCTGTTGCAAGTGCCACATCCTGGATGGAATTAATTGGGCTGATAGTTTTGTCTCATCTGCAAACACTGATACATTACTTACAATACCCTCCCCTAAGTCATTAATGAACAAGTTAAATAAAAGTGGCCCCAATACTGAGCCCTGGGGGACCCCACTAAGAACCTTACTCCAAGTAGAGAATGTCCCATTAACAACCACCCTCTGTACCTGATCCTGTAGCTACAGTATATCTAAGTAATTTAAAAAACAACTGGACTTGCTGAGTAATCAATGAAGACGTTTCACATCCGAGCAGCTTCTTCAGTACAACTGACTGGTGTGGGAAGTTCTCGGCATATAAACTCTTCCACTAATCCAATCACAATGGCACATTGTAACTCTTCAGAGAGGTGACATCTGAAGAAACTCACAGAGGTGTAGATTGTGTGTAGTTACTGTGATAGGATTATCCAATGTGTCATGTGACTCCTAGATACAGCTGTTACTTGTGAGAGTTGTATGAATGGATGTGTGACGTGTTCTGAATCCGCCGGGGTACAGATGTTAGAACACATTGTATGTAGCAGACAGGTGGTGTCGAAGGCCCCCGCCTCAGGGATGGTTTCTCCAGCTTGACATGAATCGCCTCTTTCACGCCTCGTTCAAACCAGCATCTTCTTTATCCAATATTTGGACCTTGTTATCTTTAAAGGAGTGTCCCTTGTCTTTTAGGTGTAGAAAGACAGCGGAGTCTTGCCCTGTAGAGTTCTCCCTCCTGTGCTGAGCCATTCGCTTGGTGAGCAGTTGTCTCCCCAATGTATAAATCTGTGCTCTCCTCACTACACTGGACTCCATATACCACATTACTTTGTTTTTCTTTAGGAGTTGGATCCTTTGGGTGTACCAGTTTTTGTCTCAGTGTGTTGCTAGGTTTGAAAAACACAGGGACGTGGTGTTTGTTGAAAATCCTCCTGAGTTTCTCAGACACTCCAGCTATGAGATGACTATGTTTCACCTACTATGTGTTCTGCCCGGTGGTGCAGAGTTCTAATGACACCCAGTTTGTGTTCCTGTGGATGGTGGGAATCAAACAACAGATATTGATCCGTATGAGTGGGTTTCCTGTATACTTATGTTTTCAAGTTTTTTTAATTACTTATATTAGATATACCATGACTTAGATGAATGAAAATATTCATAGTTATAGATCCTGTAGCCAGTTTCCTATCCAAGTGAAAACGCCTTCATTAAGCCCAACAGACCTTAGTTTAGAAAGCAGTCGTTTGTGGGGCAACGTATTCCCACAAAATCCAAATAGATCTACTGCCCCCCCACTGTCCAGAATCTTACTTACCTCATCATAAACAGCAATCAAATTAGTCTGACATGACCTATCCTTCATAAAGCCATGCTGATTGCTGCTCATAATGACTAGGACAACATTCTGAATGTGATCCCTTAACAAGCCTTCAAATAATTTGCCCACCACAGATGTCAGACTTACTGGCCTATAATTGCCAGGCTGAGATCGTAATCACCTTTTAAATATTGGAATGACATCAGCTTTTCTCCAATCCATAGGCACCATACCAGATGAAAGTGAATCTGAGAAAATCTAAAACTGATCTAAGCTCTCTTAGAACCCGGGGGGGGGGGGGGGTATGCCATCTGGCCCTGACACCTTGTTTACATTAATTTTTAGGGTTAGGAGATTTTTGGGGGAAGTATAATGTAAAATAGAATAAGGCTAGAAATGCTGTATTTTGTATACTAAATATAAACATGAACTTACTGCACCACAGGCCTAATCAAACAAATGATTTATGCTTTCAAAGTTGGCCACGGGGGGTCACCATCTTGTAACTTTATAACAAGACCTTGCAAGACCAAGACTGTGCACATGCTCAGTGTGGTCTGGGCTGCTTATTGATCGCCATAAATGATCAAAACATAAATCAAAACAGCAAATAAGTCAAATAATATCTGCCAGAAGGCGATACACAAGACTGATTAATAATCAGAATATACAGACTGCACTGGGTCCTGTGTTGTCATGTAATCTAATGTGGATTTTATAGTTTTTGTATTGTTTAATACAAACTTTCTCCAACTCTGCAGAACCAGTGGCTGCAGCAAAATAATCCTCCAAATAGAATCCCAGTTTATCTGTTTAAATCTGGCTCCATGATCTTTGTCCCTGCAGCTGGAGTTGGAAACAGTAAAGGGGATGTAAAGGCAAAAATAGAATCCAATACAAATCTCTACACTGTCGCCGACTGCTCTACAGGGAAACAAACAAAGCTGCTTCCTCCCCCTTCTGTTCATAAGTATGATGGTTTCCCTGCAGAGCAGTTAGGGACAGTCTGACAATTCCTATCCACAACACTAAATGAAGGGAGAATTTCACTGCATACAGTCAGGTTTATTATAAAAACGGTAAGCATTTTTTCAATTAAAGTATATTGGAGATAGGTTTCTTTTTCATTAAAGAAAGGAAAAATGGGATTTTATTTTTTTTGCCTTTACATACCCGTTAAAGCTTTATGAATCATTTCCTGAGTCAGCCACTGACTAGATTGAGCTGAGCCATTAGTGCAGTTATAAAGTGAGCCTGGGAGCTCACACTCCTCTATTGTATACACTGAAGAAAAGAACTGATTTAACACATTTGCCTTTTCTGTATCTGTTACAACCAGACTGGTACCATTATTTAATGGAGCAACACTCTCAACCTGCATCTTTTTACTATTAATAGATTTAAAAAACTTGTTGGGGTTAGCCTTAGCCTCAGCCGCAATGCTCTCCACATTTCCTTTCTTTGCCTGATTTACAACATTTATTACAGTGTTTATAGTCATTAAATGCAGCTTCTGTCCCAACAGATTTGTAGTTATTAAATGCCTTTCTCTTCTTTCCTATTATCTTCTTTACTTCTATCACAGAGGGTGATTCTTAATGATTCTACATAAGGGAATGAATTGAAAACAGTAACAATTAAATATCATTTTTAAGGACAACCATTTCTGTTCTGTGTTTTTAGCTGAACAAATAATGCCCCAATCCATGTTCTGAAGGGCAGCCCCTAAAGGCACTAAAATTAGCTTTTCTGAACTTGATGGTTGATATTTGTTTTTGTACCAGACATTAAATGATATAATATTATGGTCACTATTACTCGGGGTTCAATGACTTGCCTTGAATCTGTGCCTTGTGTTATTGTAGTTGTGACTGCAGACCAGACACCTACAAACTCAACCCAACTGCACTTGGACAAGTCTCACCATGAAGAGGCCCAGGTTGGTTCTAATGTCACTTTATGGTGCAACTTCACAACTAAACCTCCTGCACAACTGGGACTACTCACTGTCCACTGGACTAAGGACGGAGTCTCCATATTGTTTCTGAACAAAACCTACATTCAACCCAACAGTACTCCAATCAGTGAGGAGAAACTACAGAAAGGGGACGCGTCTCTGTCACTGAGCCATGTCAGCAGAGAGGATACTGGGATATATATCTGCTCCATACAGTATGGCACTAAGAGGGAGTCACTGATTGTAACGCTAAGAATCCTGGGTAAGAGCCCTCATTGTTACTCCATTTTCCATAGATCTCTATAACAGTCTCTTTCACAGCTCAAGCTTTCTCAGTTGTTATCAACTTCTTTTCTTGGTTTCTATTATCATCATCTTCCCTTCTTTCTGCCCCAACTTTCATCTTCCACTCCTGCCTTTCACCCCATCTCCCCTAATGTGATTTTTTGTATTTTTTTTTCCCTTTGGCACAAATGGGCTCTTTCCTTACCCACCCTTAATGCTCTGATTCAACTGATTCTCATTTCTCTCTGTACAGATGACCCAGACTCAATGGGGCAGAAGAATGATGGATCCAGTATGAAACATGGAGCAGCTGTGGGTCCCTGGTGTGTGGCCCTCCTGCTGGTCTTTGGCTACAAGCCATGAAGAACCTGCCAATGGGGAGTCCCTGATGTGCTCAATACAAACCCTTCCAGCTTATCTCCCATGTAATAATCTACATCCACATTGTCACCAACATATTTCAGCTTTGTACCTGTTGCCAATATATTTACCCACCTCCCAACATTTTAGAAAGAGGGACAAAAAGATTTGCCAAAATGTTTTTGACCTCACCCATTGTGTGGCCACACCCCCTAATTACCACGTTCAATTT
The DNA here is from genome assembly GCF_017654675.1 of Xenopus laevis. Classification (NCBI taxonomy): domain Eukaryota; kingdom Metazoa; phylum Chordata; class Amphibia; order Anura; family Pipidae; genus Xenopus; species Xenopus laevis. The sequence continues at coordinate 135,780,266 of NC_054387.1, read as the reverse complement.
ACAAAATTTGGCAGGTAATGAAAGTTTGAACACATTTCTGTGTTTTTTATGTGTTATTACTAATGAAGGTGAATTGCCCTTTAAGTTGCAAGTCACATGTCCCCTAAGGGACCTGCTTATCTTAAATTGTTACAATTGCTTCTTTGCTTATCTTAAATTGTTACAAATGTATCTAAGTGGAGCTGTCACATATTCTGGGCTCTCTGCCAAAAAGTCAATTAAGTTAGAAACTTTGTATCTTTTTCTGGCTGTTCAGTGCAGGAGATCAAAGAGAAAGTCGGGAGATTTCAGTAACAATCCGGGACTGCGGGTTGAGCAGTCAAAAAACAGCCCAGTTGGGAGGGATGTATTTAGTACAAAACAACAGGCACAGGGAGTATTTTCAGAGCCACAAACAGGGAAAATCCTGATGTTTAAAAACACCCCTTACCCCCTCTTCAACCCCAGCAACTGCCATAGTACAGTTCCCTGATAGGAACAGGAGGCACCTGCAGGAGGGCAGCCTCTCAGCTCCAGTTTGTATTAAACACATTTCAACAAGCAAAGCGAGTGTTTGTTTCTTTAACAGGTTAGACCAGAGTATTCAGGAAGGGGAATATAATTCTGGTTACACTGACACAGGGACCTACCTAGAGAGAAGAGGGAAGGAGGTCACATGACAGGAAGTAAAGTATATATAATAAATAAAGTAGCCCCTATTGTAAAATATAAGGATATTATAAGTCACCGAGGAGTTCCGTGACCATATAAAAGTACGAGGGTGAAGGTCATGGAACTCCGAGGTGACTTCTTATATCCTCATATTTTATAACGGGTACTTTATTTATTATAATACACACGTTTTAATGAGTCATGTGACAAAAATGACATCACTACGCACCGTTTATAACTGATGACATCACTACTCACCGTTTATAATTTAGGATATAATTTACAAGATATTCATGACTATGAAACGAGTCTGAGTCAGTCAAGTGCAGTTAGAATAAAGCAGGCAGTGGCCCAGCAATATCTGGAGTGTGTTATATACAATATATCTATGTGTATTACATGAATGTGCATATGACTAACAGGGTGAGCAATACAAGTCACCACATTTACACTGGGTCTTGTAACTAAGAGCAACCAAGCAGCTGTTATTTCTATTACATTATCCCCTACCTGTTCCATTAACCACCCCATGATACTCATTGTCATACAGAACAAAGAGATTTATACACAAGCAATCACCTATACAGGGGCGTAACTATAGAGGAAGCAGACCCTGCGGTTGCAGGGGGGCCCAGGAGTGTAGGGGGCCCAGTGAGACCCTAATTAATTAGCAATTTTAATATATCTTGGTAAAATAGGCCAACTTATAAATATTTTGGGGCCCTAAATTGAATTTGCTATGGGGCCCAGTAACAACTAGTTACGCCACTGCACCTATATAAGGGGGAAAGAAGGCCCTGCCCAAAAGAGCTTGCAATCTAAAAGCAGAAGGGGCATGAGACTTAGGGTGTGGGATGGGCAAGATCAGGAAGGTGAGGGACGTGGCACTGGGAATTGCATTTAGCACTGAATCTATGCCAGGCCAGATGGGGGGAAGATGGGGGGAAGCTCAGAGATTTGGGGAGTCACAAGACTGATGTGAGATGCAGTGTAAGTGTTAATGAATCAAAGGGGAAGTGGAGCCTGAAAGCAGAACTGCTGCAAAAAGACAAAACATCTGCAAAGACAAAAAAAAACAGAAAGTCACAAGAGCTCCTGTTGGAAGCCATTGGCCACTATGTGCCCAGATACAGTGCTGGTGGGCCCCATTACTTGCCCTTGTTGTATAACAGTATATGAGCTCACACTCGGGCTACTTCATGTACAGCCTTCACATTTCCACTGCTCTCTCATTGTCTCGCTCATAAGAGAAGAAAGTGGGAGTGAAGGAGCAGCCCAAGCAAAGGCTTGAGTGTGAGTGTGAGTGTGAGGAGGGAATGAGAGAGGAGCTGAGGGGCCGTTCAGTGAGGGGTGGAGAAGAATTGGGGACAGTTTTGAATTTTATTCTGAAAAGCAGCGGAATCCGCATGCAGAGACTGGCACAAGAGGAATGGTTGCTAAGGCACACGAGCTTAGTGACAGCATTCATTATGGACTGGAGAGAAATGGGAATTAATAGTCACTTGTCAGTGTGTGATATGAGGAGAGAGTGAAGCAGAACTTTAGGGGAGAAATGATTGTTTGGAGACAGTGATAGGATTTAGTGAGTGAGTAGATATGTGGGGGCAGGACAAGAAGTGAGGGAGACGGGGTGCAGGGGTGCAGGGGGTTCTTACTCTCCCCTTCATTCTGGGAATCCGCAGGGCAAATAAACATTGTTTCACATGAATTATATTGAATTATCCAAAATAGTAAACAAAAAAGATGATTTTTGAACTTTATGCAAAGACAAATAATTTCCACATTGGGGGGCTGTAATGCTAATGCTGTTTCTCTCTGGGGTATTTAGCAGCTTCTCTCTATATGAGCACTCAGGAGCTGACACTTTATTCAGGCACACAGCAGCTCTTGTTAAAGGAACAGTAACACCAACAAATTAAAGTGTTTTAAAGAAATGAGAAGACAGTGTTGTGCTGTACTGATACAACTGATGTGTTTGCTTAAGAAACACTACTATAGTTTATATAAACAAGCTGCTGTGTAGCCATGGGGGCAGCCATTCAAGCACAGGATACACAGTAGATAACAGATAAGTACTACTATAGTTTATATAAACAAGCTGCTGTGTAGCCATGGGGGCAGCCATTCAAGCACAGGATACACAGTAGATAACAGATAAGTACTACTATAGTTTATATAAACAAGCTGCTGTGTAGCCATGGGGGCAGCCATTCAAGCACAGGGTACACAGTAGATAACAGATAAGTACTACTATAGTTTATATAAACAAGCTGCTGTGTAGCCATGGGGGCAGCCATTCAAGCACAGGATACACAGTAGATAACAGATAAGTACTACTATAGTTTATATAAACAAGCTGCTGTGTAGCCATGGGGGCAGCCATTCAAGCACAGGATACACAGTAGATAACAGATAAGTACTACTATAGTTTATAGGACGTTTGTCACAATGTCACACTTAGCAGAGCTTCATATGTCCCTCCGATTAGACCAGTTTTATATCCATTGTACAGAGAATTTACTATAAGGAAGATGGACACGGAATTGCCAAACTTGCACAAGAAAGTATTTACATGTGAGCAGGTGCAAGTATTACTGGGAAACATTGCACAACTAACAGTTTCTTGTGCTCAACGGTTTGCAAGCTTTGTGGTCTAACGAGTGCTATTTAAATCTAGTCAGGGTGTGTAGTAACAATTCTGTCTTGCGCTTATAACTGATGTTAACCCTTTAGCTTCTGGCTGCAGGGCATTGGCATTATATGAGCACAGGTTGATATGACATGATATAGGGCCACAATTAAATCCTTATTGTAGATAGAAAAAAAGGAAACTTTAAAGGAGAAGGAAAGCTAATGAAGCAGAGTTTATTGCCAATAGATTAGCCACAATAGTACAAGCTATACCACTATATTTATTCTGCAGAATGTTTTACCATACCTGTGTAAACAGCTCTTGAATTATTCTCTGTTTGTTTAGGATAGCAGCTGCCATATTAGCTTGGTGTGACATCACTTCCTGCCTGAGTCTCTCTCTGCTCACTCATAGCTCTGGGCTCAGATTACAGCAGGGAGCGGAACAAACTGAGCATGCTCAAGCCCTAGCCCTGGAGGTTTAAGCTGAAAACAGTTAGTCTGATACAGAAGCCCATGAGTACACAATAGAAGGAAAGAAATGTGATGTTTCTTGTGACATTACTTTGAGGGGTTACTGGTGTATTTATATAGACCTTTCTGATACAGCTTACTTACTTTTAGCCTTTCCTTCTCTTTTAATTGGGGGAGGATCATGAATGTGCTGTTCCATCAACTAGTGATGTTCTTTACTGCTTGACCACGATGCCTTATGGGAGTCACATTGCTCCGCTGTCTCAGCATTGCTAATACTACTGCCATAAACCTCAGTACTGTAAGTAAACCTGTAAGTACTGTAAATAAACTGTCACATAAGAACCTCCTGGCGTCCATTATTCCTATTTATACTGCACAGTAGCCTGAGAGTTGTAGTTACACTACATTCTACCTGAAATCTTCCACTTAGTGAAGGCCCTAGCCTGGGGTGTTAGAGTCACATGTAACCCACGCTCTAAGCACTAGTTGGACATTAACTCCTTTTTGGTCTGCTTAGCCAAGTTAGCGTTACACAAATGTATATTTATTACATATATATATATATATATACTGATGGGAGAATTTATTCGCCAGGCATGAATTGGCGGCAAATTTCCGTGTTTCGCCGCAGCAAATAAATTTGCAAATTTGCTACAAAAATTCACCAGCAAATTTAAATGTTCTTGAAGCCAGCAACAATCAAACGGACGCCCATTGAATAATTTGTGTCCGATGTCGCGGACGACAAAATTCGCTATTCATGTTATATTATAGATATAGAGGCACATATATATACATGTTATATTATAGATATAGAGGCACATATATATACATGTTATATTATAGATATAGACGCACATATATATACATGTTATATTATAGATATAGACGCACATATATATACATGTTATATTATAGATATAGACGCACATATATATACATGTTATATTATAGATATAGAGGCACATATATATACATGTTATATTATAGATATAGACGCACATATATATACATGTTATATTATAGATATAGAGGCACATATATATTCATGTTATATTATAGATATAGAGGCACATATATATACATGTTATATTATAGATATAGAGGCACATATATATACATGTTATATTATAGATATAGAGGCACATATATATACATGTTATATTATAGATATAGAGGCACATATATATACATGTTATATTATAGATATAGACGCACATATATATACATGTTATATTATAGATATAGACGCACATATATATACATGTTATATTATAGATATAGACGCACATATATATACATGTTATATTATAGATATAGAGGCACATATATATACATGTTATATTATAGATATAGACGCACATATATATACATGTTATATTATAGATATAGAGGCACATATATATTCATGTTATATTATAGATATAGAGGCACATATATATACATGTTATATTATAGATATAGAGGCACATATATATATTCATGTTATATTATAGATATAGAGGCACATATATATATATTCATGTTATATTATAGATATAGAGGCACATATATATATACATGTTATATTATAGATATATGTAAGGGCCACTAAACTCTGTGCTATACCTGCACTGACTTTGCAGCTGTGAGCCGGCTCATCTTATAATTGATGCAACGTTAAACCATCTGATCAGGGAACTTGCAATGAACGACACTGTAGGCTTGTGTGTTGCAAAACAAGTTCAGTTTATTATGGGTAGTACTACAACTTATATAGCATAGTATACAAAGAGATTCCATTGTGATATCACACACAATGTGATTACCTTATATTTGGTAATGTTTGAACACCTGAGTGGCTATCGTACAGTTTACACAGTCTACAGCTGGTGGGTATGTGATAAGAAGCATACTTGTGCAATCTGGTGTTCAGCCAGGAAAAGACATTAACCCCTTGTAATCCCTTTCAATATAGAGGCACATATATATATTCATGTTATATTATAGATATAGAGGCACATACTGTATATATTCATGTTATATTATAGATATAGAGGCACATATATATTCATGTTATATTATAGATATAGAGGCACATATATATACATGTTATATTATAGATATAGAGGCACATATATATACATGTTATATTATAGATATAGAGGCACATATATATATTCATGTTATATTATAGATATAGAGGCACATATATATACATGTTATATTATAGATATAGAGGCACATATATATACATGTTATATTATAGATATAGAGGCACATATATATACATGTTATATTATAGATATAGAGGCACATATATATATATATATACATGTTATATTATAGATATAGAGGCACATATATATACATGTTATATTATAGATATAGAGGCACATATATATATTCATGTTATATTATAGATATAGAGGCACATATATATACATGTTATATTATAGATATAGAGGCACATATATATACATGTTATATTATAGATATAGAGGCACATATATATACATGTTATATTATAGATATAGAGGCACATATATATATTCATGTTATATTATAGATATAGACGCACATATATATATATTCATGTTATATTATAGATATAGAGGCACATATATATATACATGTTATATTATAGATATATGTAAGGGCCACTAAACTCTGTGCTATACCTGCACTGACTTTGCAGCTGTGAGCCGACTCATCTTATAATTGATGCAACGTTAAACCATCTGATCAGGGAACTTGCAATGAACGACACTGTAGGCTTGTGTGTTGCAAAACAAGTTTAGTTTATTATGGGTAGTACTACAACTTATATAGCATAGTATACAAAGAGATTCCATTGTGATATCACACACAATGTGATTACCTTATATTTGGTAATGTTTGAACACCTGAGTGGCTATAGTACAGTTTACACAGTCTACAGCTGGTGGGTATGTGATAAGAAGCATACTTGTGCAATCAAGTGTTCAGCCAGGAAAAGACATTAACCCCTTGTAATCCCTTTCAATATAGAGGCACATATATATATTCATGTTATATTATAGATATAGAGGCACATACTGTATATATTCATGTTATATTATAGATATAGAGGCCACATATATATTCATGTTATATTATAAATATAGAGGCACATATATATACATGTTATATTATAGATATAGAGGCACATACTGTATATATTCATGTTATATATAGATATAGAGGCACATATATATTCATGTTATATTATAAATATAGAGGCACACACACACACACACATATATATCTAGATTGTGGAGGACTGTCCGGAATCCCCAAGGGACGTGCACCGCTGAACCTGCTGTAAAGCATGAGTGCTGTTGCTACTTCTTTTGTACATATATAAATATATATATATATGTGTATATATATATATATATATATATATATATATATATATATATATATATATATATATATATATATATATATATATATATATATATAGAGGCACATATATATATATATATTCATGTTATATTATAGATATAGAAGGCACATATATATACATGTTATATTATAGATATAGAGGCACATATATATACATGTTATATTATAGATATAGAGGCACATATATATACATGTTATATTATAGATATAGACGCACATATATATACATGTTATATTATAGATATAGACGCACATATATATATTCATGTTATATTATAGATATAGAGGCACATATATATACATGTTATATTATAGATATAGACGCACATATATATACATGTTATATTATAGATATAGACGCACATATATATACATGTTATATTATAGATATAGACGCACATATATATACATGTTATATTATAGATATAGAGGCACATATATATACATGTTATATTATAGATATAGACGCACATATATATACATGTTATATTATAGATATAGAGGCACATATATATTCATGTTATATTATAGATATAGAGGCACATATATATACATGTTATATTATAGATATAGAGGCACATATATATATTCATGTTATATTATAGATATAGAGGCACATATATATATATTCATGTTATATTATAGATATAGAGGCACATATATATATACATGTTATATTATAGATATATGTAAGGGCCACTAAACTCTGTGCTATACCTGCACTGACTTTGCAGCTGTGAGCCGGCTCATCTTATAATTGATGCAACGTTAAACCATCTGATCAGGGAACTTGCAATGAACGACACTGTAGGCTTGTGTGTTGCCAAAACAAGTTCAGTTTATTATGGGTAGTACTACAACTTATATAGCATAGTATACAAAGAGATTCCATTGTGATATCACACACAATGTGATTACCTTATATTTGGTAATGTTTGAACACCTGAGTGGCTATCGTACAGTTTACACAGTCTACAGCTGGTGGGTATGTGATAAGAAGCATACTTGTGCAATCTGGTGTTCAGCCAGGAAAAGACATTAACCCTTGTAATCCCTTTCAATATAGAGGCACATATATATATTCATGTTATATTATAGATATAGAGGCACATACTGTATATATTCATGTTATATTATAGATATAGAGGCACATATATATTCATGTTATATTATAGATATAGAGGCACATATATATACATGTTATATTATAGATATAGAGGCACATATATATACATGTTATATTATAGATATAGAGGCACATATATATATTCATGTTATATTATAGATATAGAGGCACATATATATACATGTTATATTATAGATATAGAGGCACATATATATACATGTTATATTATAGATATAGAGGCACATATATATACATGTTATATTATAGATATAGAGGCACATATATATATATATATACATGTTATATTATAGATATAGAGGCACATATATATACATGTTATATTATAGATATAGAGGCACATATATATATTCATGTTATATTATAGATATAGAGGCACATATATATACATGTTATATTATAGATATAGAGGCACATATATATACATGTTATATTATAGATATAGAGGCACATATATATACATGTTATATTATAGATATAGAGGCACATATATATATTCATGTTATATTATAGATATAGACGCACATATATATATATTCATGTTATATTATAGATATAGAGGCACATATATATATACATGTTATATTATAGATATATGTAAGGGCCACTAAACTCTGTGCTATACCTGCACTGACTTTGCAGCTGTGAGCCGACTCATCTTATAATTGATGCAACGTTAAACCATCTGATCAGGGAACTTGCAATGAACGACACTGTAGGCTTGTGTGTTGCAAAACAAGTTTAGTTTATTATGGGTAGTACTACAACTTATATAGCATAGTATACAAAGAGATTCCATTGTGATATCACACACAATGTGATTACCTTATATTTGGTAATGTTTGAACACCTGAGTGGCTATAGTACAGTTTACACAGTCTACAGCTGGTGGGTATGTGATAAGAAGCATACTTGTGCAATCAAGTGTTCAGCCAGGAAAAGACATTAACCCCTTGTAATCCCTTTCAATATAGAGGCACATATATATATTCATGTTATATTATAGATATAGAGGCACATACTGTATATATTCATGTTATATTATAGATATAGAGGCACATATATATTCATGTTATATTATAAATATAGAGGCACATATATATACATGTTATATTATAGATATAGAGGCACATACTGTATATATTCATGTTATATTATAGATATAGAGGCACATATATATTCATGTTATATTATAAATATAGAGGCACACACACACACACACATATATATCTAGATTGTGGAGGACTGTCCGGAATCCCCAAGGGACGTGCACCGCTGAACCTGCTGTAAAGCATGAGTGCTGTTGCTACTTCTTTTTGTACATATATAAATATATATATATATGTGTATATATATATATATATATATATATATATATATATATATATATATATATATATATATATATATATATATATATATATAGAGGCACATATATATATATATATTCATGTTATATTATAGATATAGAGGCACATATATATACATGTTATATTATAGATATAGAGGCACATATATATACATGTTATATTATAGATATAGAGGCACATATATATACATGTTATATTATAGATATAGAGGCACATATATATACATGTTATATTATAGATATAGAGGCACATATATATACATGTTATATTATAGATATAGAGGCACATATATATACATGTTATATTATAGATATAGAGGCACATATATATATTCATGTTATATTATAGATATAGAGGCACATATATATACATGTTATATTATAGATATAGAGGCACATATATATACATGTTATATTATAGCTATAGAGGCACATATATATACATGTTATATTATAGATATAGAGGCACATATATATATTCATGTTATATTATAGATATAGAGGCACATATATATACATGTTATATTATAGATATAGAGGCACATATATATACATGTTATATTATAGCTATAGAGGCACATATATATACATGTTATATTATAGATATAGAGGCACATATATATACATATATATACAGATGCACAAGTCTCTACTCATCAGCCCCCACAGCTCCTATAACATAGGAATCTATTTACTGCCGGTATCACGTGTGAGACAAAGAACCAACTGAAATGTTAATTCATCTGATATAAAGGGATTCCCAGCCAAACAAACATGAGATGTGACTTTGTAGAAGTTTAAGTCACACGTGACATGGAACTGGCAGTGTAAGGGTTAATATATTCAGGAGAAAGTTTCTCTGGTCACTGATTGGACGTCCCACGTGTGTATTAGTTTAACCCCTGGAGCTGCTCTGGCTCATGTTTCAGTGCAGCAGTTTGTGCCAGTCACAGCCCACCCCAGCACCATATATGGACTTTAACTCACTCACAACAGAAAACTCAATATCCCAGAGCTGTTTCTGATCAGCGTTGGATCTACTGGTCTGATGTTGTGTTAAATCTTTGCTCTAGAAGAGACCAACTGCACAGGAATCAAGTGGATTTCTTTATTTCAGCAAATCCTTTGTCAGTGTCTCCTGCAGAAACGAGGGGCTCCATCAGGTAAGATATTGCTCCTCTTCTGTATAGTTGCTCCTGTATTTGTATTTGGGCTTTTCCTTTTGTGCAGCTGTTGATTCTGATTAATAATTTAGCCTTTGCTTTTAGAGCATTGAACGTGATCCTGTCATTTCATTGGTCATTTTTACTCGAATCTAATTTAATCAGAGACCGTTAAAATGACAGAATTGGCATATTGGGCTGTTTTCAGCTGGTAAAAAAAACTTCGACCCCCTACCGAAGCGCAATGTTAGGGAAGGTCCCCATAGGCTTTCTAATGTTTTTTTGGTCGAAGAAAAATCGTTGATCGATCGTTTGACCGATAGATTAAAATCCTTCAAATCGAACGATTCGAAGGATTTAATCGAACGATTTTGCGGTAAGAGCTCTTACACATGAGCGTTTTTACCTGCGCTCCCCTGCGTTCCGTTTTTCGGCGTTCAGCCGCAGGGGAGCGCAGGAATAGACGCATTTCATTATTTCAAATGGGGCTGTACTCACACAGGCGCAGGCGCCGAACGCAGGTTGAGACGCAACATGCTGCATTTTTCCTGCGTTCGGCGCCTACATGCGCCTGTGTGAGTACAGCCCCATTTGAAATAATGAAATGCGTCTATTCCTGCGCTTCCCTGCAGCTGAACGCCGAAAAACGGAACGCAGGGGAGCGCAGGTAAAAACGCTCATGTGTAAGAGCTCTTACCGCAAAATCGTTCGATTAAATCCTTCGAATCGTTCGATTCGAAGGATTTTAATCTATCGGTCAAACGATCGATCGAACGATTTTTCTTCGACCAAAAAAACATTAGAAAGCCTATGGGGACCTTCCCCATAGGCTAACATTGCACTTCGGTAGGGGGGTCGAAGTTTTTTTTAAAGAGACAGTATTTCGACTATCGAATGGTCAAACGATTTTTAGTTCGAATCGAAGTCGTAGTCGAAGGTCGAAGTAACCAATTCGATGGTCGAAGTAGCCAAAAAAAACATTCGAAATTCGAAATTTTTTTTTTCTATTTCTTCACTCGAGCTAAGTAAATGGGCCCCAAAATGACCAAAAAGCTTCTCTTTAGAGCCTGAAATGTCCCACATTGCTCCCTGTATCTTTGGCTTCACTGTCTGTTCAGCTTCGCAGACATAAGGGGAATAAGGAGCAGAGGATTCTTAGTATTGTAAATACATATATTTCTTTTCCATCAACTGATGATTCTATGATTAGGGATGTAGCGAACTGTTCGCTGGCGAACTAGTTCGCGCGAACTTCGACTGTTCGCGTCCGCCGAATGTTCGCGAACGTCGCGCGACGTTCGCGAATATGAGTTCGCGTTCGATTCGAACAAAAATCGTTCGACCATTCGACCATTCGATTCCTTCGACCGCTAAAATCGAAGGATTTTCGTTCGAATCGAACGATCGAAGCCATTCGATTGAATGAAATCATTCGATAGAATGGCTTCGATCGTTCGATTCGAATTAAAATCCTTCGATCGTTCGAATCGAACGATTTTGCGGGTGTTCGAAGTTCGCGAACTGTTCGCATTTTTTGCCGGTGTTCGCGAACGGCGTTCGCGAACACATAAACGGCAGATCGCTACATCCCTATCTATGATTTCAATCTATGTCCTCATGTAAAATCCCCCCAAATACAAAGAGCTTTCATTAGAAACAGGGAGATCCTGCCTTTATGTAAAGCTGACTTTACCCTATTCCTCTATTCACATACAGGGGCACATTTACTAAGGGTCGAATATCGAGGGTTAATAAAGCCTCGAATTTAAGTCCTTCGAATTTGAATATCGAATTCAAAGGATTTAGTGCAAATCCTACGAAGTTAAAATCGTTCGAACGATAAAATCCTTCGAATCGAACGATAAAATCCTTCGAATCGAACGATTTGACCGATTTTAAGCGATCGATCAAAGGATTTTTCTTCGATCAAAAAAAGCTTAGAAAAGTGATGGGGAAGGTCCCCATAGACTAACATTGTACCTCGGTAGGTTTAAACTGCCGAAGTATTTAGTCAAATTATTTTTTAAAGAGACAGTACTTCGACTATTGAATAGTCGAACGATTTTTACTTCGAATCGTTCGAATCGAAAGTCATAGTAGCCTATTCGATGGTCGAAGTACCCAAAAAAATACTTTGGAATTCAAAGTTATATTTCATTCGAATCCTTCACTAGAGCTTAGTAAATGTGCCCCACAATATCAATATAGAGAAAGCAACGAAGAACAATCGCGTTTACAGTAGATATAATAATGTAGAACCCAGAGCTCCTCTGTATTTATTCTTTTGAGACCCCAGATCCAGTGTTTTTACTTTAAATGGAACTATTTTGTTTTTTCCTGAACAAAAGGGAATCTCTATGATCTGTGTCTCTGCAACTGGAAACCCCTAAATGGCAAATTTGGTGGCTTTTCCCCCATCTGTAGTGTTATGTGTATGAAGTGCTGCAGCGATTGTAAGGGTTAAACATTTAGGAGAAAGTCCCCATGTCCTTAAAGAGGGGTGTGTGCTGGTTTTCACATATGTTTATAATTAACCTTTGACCTAAGGTTGGCATAATTAGTAGTCTATATTCAAGTGGACCAATCAGAATATACCAAGTTACCATCTAACCAATGAATCTTAAAGAAAATGTTAATTTGGAACTTAGTTGAAACAATATAAATGTATGTCCTAAAGGTTTATTGGGGATCAGCAATTCTTTTTTTATTGGCTGGTCCACACGTGGGTAATAAATCTTCTCTGGAGGAATTTGCCTTTGTTTAAGAGAGTGATGATTAACTAATAAAAAAACAAACAAATAACAAAAAGTATTGTAGGAGTGATACACAGAGCTAACCCTCTAGAGAAATTCGATTGCAGGCAAAAATAGTAGAATTCAGGAGCCCAAAATTTAAATGATACAAAAGTGTTTTATTTTACATTATGGGGCCCGATTCACTAACTAAGTGTTTTTTTGGCTACTTCGACCATCGAATGGGCTACTACGACCTTCGACTACGACTTCGAATCGAACTATTCGAACTAAAAATCGTTCGACCATTCGATAGTCGAAGTACTGTCTCTTTAAGAAAAAACTTCGACCCCCTAGTTCGCCATCTAAAAGCTACCGAAGTCAATGTTAGCCTATGGGGAAGGTCCCCATAGGCTTGGCTAACTTTTTTTGATCGAAGGATATTCCTTCGATCGTTCGATTAAAATCCTTTGATTAATATCCTTCGAATCGTTTGATTCGAAGGATTTAATCGTTCGATCGCACTATTTGCGCTAAAATCCTTCGACTTCGTTTTTCGAAGTCGAAGGATTTTAATTCCCAGTCGAATATCGAGGGTTAATTAACCCTCGATATTCGACCCTTTGTGAATCGGCCCCCAAGTATTAAAATAAAAGCCTTACGCGTTTCATGTCACCCAAGGACACAATCATAGGATGACTTTATTTTGGTACAAACAAGATATTTAAAAGGAGCCGATAGAAAATTACTTTGGCGGAATATGTAGAACTACCAAATTTTCTTTTTCCTTTAAATATAAAGATTTTTTTGTATCATCTACATTTTGGGCTCCTGGATTTTACTATTTTTGCCTTTGGTGTTCGGGAGTGGTACCTGCCTGCAATGGAATTTCTGTCACTTACTCCCCTTTGCTGAAGGTCTGGGGCATGAGAAAGTGATCAGTTTATAATATAATCTAATAGATTTATGCTTCTCATAGCTTGGGAATATGTGACCCTCTAGAGCACTACTGCCCTTGTTTTATTTAGTACCTCCTGAAGTTCTCTTGCATAGTGATGGGCCAATTTGCGCCGCTTCGCTTGAATTTGACGCCGGCGAATTTTCGCGGGCGTTTTGCGAATTTATTCGCTGGTGGAGAATCACGCAAATTCGCCGCGACTTCGCGCCTGGCGAATAAATTCGCCCATCACTACTCTTGCAGCTATTTTGTTTGGTTGAACTCACATAGGGAGGGTAGAGGGTCCAATTGTTGCTGATATACCACATTGCACACAACAGAACTTTACCCTAAATAATAAATCAATTGCAGACGTGTTTTGATAAAACAAATCTCAGTATATGGAGTTTTTGTATGGAGTATTTCAGCTGAATTTAGCCATAGCCTGAAGCCGATTTACCTCCCCCATATGCTGAATCTCTGCAACTGTCACTTTAATGTCCTGTTCTTCCTTTCAGGAATGGCATCTACTGACCTGAGAGAAGAGTTGAACTGCTCCATCTGCCTGAGTATTTATACTCATCCCGTAACCCTGCCGTGTGGCCACAACTTCTGCCAGAGTTGCATTGAGAAGGTGCTGGACACACAAAGAAGATCACGGGGTTATACCTGCCCCGACTGCAGAGCAAAGTTTCACAAGCGCCCTGCCCTGCAGAGGAACAGAACTCTGGGGAACATAGCAGAGCGCTTCCTTCCTGGTCACCCAGAGCCGGGGGAGACTGGGATCTTCTGCACCTACTGTGTCCTCTCTCCTGTACCTGCTGTTAAATCCTGTCTCCTGTGTGAGGCTTCCCTGTGTGATACCCACTTAAAGGTTCACAACAATTCAGCAGAACATGTACTGACTGAACCCACCACTTCGTTTTTGGAGAGAAAGTGTTCTATGCACAGACGGATCCTGGAGTATTACTGCTGTAAGGATGGGGCCCCTATCTGTGCGTCCTGCTGCCTGGCCGGAAAACACAGGGGCCACAAGGTGGAGCTGCTGGATGAGGCCTTCGAGAAGAAAAAGGAGAAACTGAGGAATGTTCTGGAGAAACTGAGCCCAGAGAGAGAGAAGGTGAAGAGAGGAGCCCAGAGACTGCAGGAGCGCAGGAGAGAAGTAGAAGAAAAAGCAGCCGGTGAGACAAAGAGAGTCACTGACCTGTTTAGGGGCATCAGGGAACAACTGGAAGCCCTAGAGAAGCAAGTCCTGGATGAGATCTCCAGGCAGACAAGGAAGATATCCCTCCAACTGTGTGACCTACTCCAACAGATGGAGACAAAGAAGAAAGAACTGACCAGTAAGATCCGTCACATTGAGGTGCTGTGTAACTTAGCAGATCCACTCACTGTCCTACAGGATCAGGAATCACATGGAGCTGACTGTTGTGGGGCTGAGGAGGGAGAGAAGAAGCACAGAAAAACAGATCATATAAATGTCCCTGATGTCTGCGATTTGGACAAGTTACTGATCTCAGAGACATTACTCAAAGGTTTAGCTGGGATTGTGACCAGGGCCTCGTATGGGCAGGAGGCTACAGACATGTTACTGGATATAAACACAGCGGCCAATGATCTGTCTGTGTCCGACAACAGGAAAATGGCCTCTGGCACAGAAACGGATCAGGGTCGCCCACAAACACCGGAGAGATTTGAGTTTGGGCAGACGTTGAGCACCAAGAGTTTCTCCTCGGGGCGACATTACTGGGATATGGAAGTCAGTGAATCGGGGCTCTGGGGGGTAGGGGTGGCCTATCCCAGTATAGAGAGGACAGGGCCTCAATATAATATTGGAAATAATAACAAGTCCTGGGCTTTATATTTATCTCATGATAATTATTCAGTTAAACATGATGATGTAGATACCCCTTTACCCCACGTCCCTTCCTGCAGGAGAATCAGGATCTCATTGGACTATGAGGCTGGATTTTTGTCCTTTTATGAGCTGAGTGATCCAATCAGACACTTACACACCTTCACTGCCTCCTTCACTGAGCCCCTTCATGCTGCATTCTATGTATGGTGGGATTATGATTGGGTGAGAATCATTAGCTGATCACTGCTCAGTACAGGGTATTAATAATTATACAAGAATATTATATATATATATACATGCCCTCACTCTGGCACCAGCAACTTGGCTCTATAACATAGAAGAGCTATATATGATAACTATATGATCTCTCAGAGTTATGTCCTGCTGGGAGTTACAGTAGCCTTACAATAGGAGTGCTGCAGTGTCTGTATGATCAGCATAATGTCCTGCTGGGAGTTACAGTAGGAGTGTAGAGTAACTGTATGGTTAGAATGTTGTTCTGCTGGGAGTTACAGTAGCCTTACAATAGGAGTGCTGGAGTCAACTTTGTATATTAATTTCCTAATTCTGTATTGTAAGACTTTATTATGAGATGGAAGATTGGTGCACACCTGATCCTTTGTAGGAGGCATTCAATGATACTGGTACTGTGATGGTGCTGGTATTCTGATGGTACTGGTATTCTGATGGTACTGGTACTGTGATGGTACTGGTATTCTGATGGTACTGGTATTCTGATGGTACTGGTATTCTGATGGTACTGGTATTCTGATGGTACTGGTATTCTGATGGTACTGGTATTCTGATGGTACTGGTATTCTGATGGTACTGGTACTGTGACAGTACTGGTTTTCTGATGGTACTGGTACTGTGATGGTACTGGTATTCTGATGGTACTGGTATTCTGATGGTACTGGTATTCTGATGGTACTGGTACTGTGATGGTACTGTATTATGATGGTACTGGAAAGTTTTATTAGGAAGGAATGATGGATTTATATAGGAATGTATTAGGTGGTGATAATATATTTTTATATGAGCACATTTATATGAGAACAGCCTATTCCAATGAGGGACAAATGGTTATGTGTCAGAGTGTAAGAATAATAAAGTCTAATAACAAATGCCCCTCTCATTCTGACTCAGCAATAACCAAAGGGAAGGGAGGGGTGATGTTCCCCCATTTATTATTTCTCTTATTAATGACACCCAGTGATGAGAGGCCACTTTGTACAGAAGTGTTTTCTTTATTGCTGTGTCTGCTTTTAACTGATAAAGAACCACAAGACTGAGGGACAGTTGTAAGCGGGAAACTATTTTCAGTTTCAATATCTGTAGTTAAGAACATTCAGTTCTCTTCCAACATTTTGGGAGGGTTCAAGTTATATGTTCCTGTTCTCTCATCTGAATCTATAAACGTTTGTGAGAAGGGGAGTGTCTCGTGTTAAAACACATGGGTGTCACATTGACTGATTTCCCAAAGCAAAACCAGTTGATGTTCTGTTGTTAAACTCAATAAACCTCATTCTATGTGAAATAGTCTTATCTCTGAGTTTTGCTTTATATATAACAAGGTCATAGCAATACAATTAGCAACAATGGAGGCCAATGGGATTCCTGGAGGAGGAAGAGATAAGACTGGAGGGGGTGAAGGCTGGAGCCTCTTTGATACATTATTGACTACAGAGTCTCGTCCTTCCTGCTTCATTGACTCTCCTTCTTTACTCCTAATGATCTGCATCTCATTTGCCTAGAAAACTGGAAATTAAATATATCTGAAACTTTCCTTTGGTCTTGATAATAGAATGACGAGAACACTCTATTCCATGACGGGTAATGGCTGGTGTCCATCAGGGCCGGACTGGGGGTAAAAAGCAGCCCCCATGTAAAGACACAATGGTCTGACTTCCACACATCCACTCATATATTGGGGTAAAACTGAAAACATGTATGCGCATAAAGAGCTGCCTTAGGGGTTGTTCACCTTCAATTTAATTTTTAGTATGATGTAGAGAGGGACATTCTGAGACCATTTGCAATTGGTTTTCATTTTTTATTAATTGTGGTTTTTGACTTTAGCTTTTTATTCAGCAGCTCTCCAGTTTGTTATTTCTGCAGTCTGGTTACTAGGGACAGAGTGACTGAGAGTGCAGAGAGAAACAGAGAGAGGGACAGAGTGACAGGGAGAGACAGAGTGACAGGGAGACACAGAGTGACAGAGAGAGAGACAGAGTGACAGAGAGAGACAGAGTGACAGGGAGAGACAGAGTGACAGGGAGAGGGGAAGATAAAAGGACAGAGTGACAGAGAGAGGGGAAGAAAGAGGGACAGAGTGACAGGGAGAGACAGAGTGACAGGGAGAGACAGAGTGACAGAGAGAGAGAGTGACAGAGAGAGAGAGAGTGACAGGGAGAGGGGAAGAGAGAGGGACAGGGTGACAGAGAGAGTCAGAGAGAGACAGAGTGACAGAAGTGAAAGGGTTAAACATGAGTTAGGCCACAATACAGACGTGTTACTTCAGAAACTGCAGACGCCCGTCCTGTGTGACATTAGCAGCCAAAGCTCAGGAGGTTTATGAATATTGGGATCAGGAAACCATTGTTTGGTCAATACATTATACAATATATGCCAGTAGGTTCCCATACGTTCCAATGTATAAGGAGGGTTGGGACCATGTATGGTATATCCGTGTACCCCATTTTTTTACTTACCATAAAAGCCCTCTAAAAGGCATAAAAGCTTGTTACAAGGGGTTTCACCAAGGTGACAGTTTCCCCACACAAAACTTGTATATTGTCTTGTTAGTCTAATAAACAACCTCACTTATTACTAAAGGATTTCCCTTCTCAGTTGTGTCTTACTAACGAGGTGACGGAATATAAAAATACCTACAGCGGGATCCTCATTGATTGTCTGGAAACAACATAATCTGCTGAATACTGATGTGATGGAGCTGCCGGAAATTAACAGAAAGAGGAGACAAGTGACACCCGGAGCTTGCGGGATCCTTGTAGGTGACACCCAGGTGTATATGTCCAGTCTATTCCTTCCATGATTGTTGCCTGGATTCTTCCTCATGATGAGCTGCTGACACTGAGGACTGGACATGTCACTCAACAGCCACTTCTATAGGTCACTTACTATTCCCACTGGATATTAGACGTCACTCAGGGGTTGTTCTGTGACCATATAAAGGCACAAGGCTGCAGGCTGAGTTATACAGGGAACTCTGAGTATCACTCATGTATTATAAGGGATAATGTACCCCCTACTGTAAATGATAAGGATATTAGAAGTCACTGAGGGGTTGTTCTGTGACCATATAAAGGCACAAGGCTGCAGGCTGAGTTATACAGGGAACGCTGAGTATCACTCATGTATTATAAGGGATAATGTACCCCCTACTATAAATGATAAGGATATTAGAAGTCACTGAGGGGTTGTTCTGTGACCATATAAAGGCACAAGGCTGCAGGCTGAGTTATACAGGGAACTCTGAGTATCACTCATGTATTATAAGGGATAATGTACCCCCTACTGTAAATGATAAGGATATTAGAAGTCACTGAGGGGTTGTTCTGTGACCATATAAAGGCACAAGGCTGCAGGCTGAGTTATACAGGGAACTCTGAGTATCACTCATGTATTATAAGGGATAATGTACCCCCTACTGTAAATGATAAGGATATTAGAAGTCACTGAGGGGTTGTTCTGTGACCATATAAAGGCACAAGGCTGCAGGCTGAGTTATACAGGGAACTCTGAGTATCACTCATGTATTATAAGGGATAATGTACCCCCTACTGTAAATGATAAGGATATTAGAAGTCACTGAGGGGTTGTTCTGTGACCATATAAAGGCACAAGGCTGCAGGCTGAGTTATACAGGGAACGCTGAGTATCACTCATGTATTATAAGGGATAATGTACCCCCTACTATAAATGATAAGGATATTAGAAGTCACTGAGGGTTGTTCTGTGACCATATAAAGGCACAAGGCTGCAGGCTGAGTTATACAGGGAACTCTGAGTATCACTCATGTATTATAAGGGATAATGTACCCCCTACTGTAAATGATAAGGATATTAGAAGTCACTGAGGGGTTGTTCTGTGACCATATAAAGGCACAAGGCTGCAGGCTGAGTTATACAGGGAACTCTGAGTATCACTCATGTATTATAAGGGATAATGTACCCCCTACTGTAAATGATAAGGATATTAGAAGTCACTGAGGGGTTGTTCTGTGACCATATAAAGGCACAAGGCTGCAGGCTGAGTTATACAGGGAACTCTGAGTATCACTCATGTATTATAAGGGATAATGTACCCCCTACTGTAAATGATAAGGATATTAGAAGTCACTGAGGGGTTGTTCTGTGACCATATAAAGGCACAAGGCTGCAGGCTGAGTTATACAGGGAACTCTGAGTATCACTCATGTATTATAAGGATAATGTACCCCCTACTGTAAATGATAAGGATATTAGAAGTCACTGAGGGGTTGTTCTGTGACCATATAAAGGCACAAGGCTGCAGGCTGAGTTATACAGGGAACTCTGAGTATCACTCATGTATTATAAGGGATAATGTACCCCCTACTGTAAATGATAAGGATATTAGAAGTCACTGAGGGGTTGTTCTGTGACCATATAAAGGCACAAGGCTGCAGGCTGAGTTATACAGGGAACTCTAAGTATCACTCATGTATTATAAGGGATAATGTACCCCCTACTGTAAATGATAAGGATATTAGAAGTCACTGAGGGGTTGTTCTGTGACCATATAAAGGCACAAGGCTGCAGGCTGAGTTATACAGGGAACTCTGAGTATCACTCATGTATTATAAGGGATAATGTACCCCCTACTGTAAATGATAAGGATATTAGAAGTCACTGAGGGGTTGTTCTGTGACCATATAAAGGCACAAGGCTGCAGGCTGAGTTATACAGGGAACTCTGAGTATCACTCATGTATTATAAGGGATAATGTACCCCCTACTGTAAATGATAAGGATATTAGAAGTCACTGAGGGGTTGTTCTGTGACCATATAAAGGCACAAGGCTGCAGGCTGAGTTATACAGGGAACTCTAAGTATCACTCATGTATTATAAGGGATAATGTACCCCCTACTGTAAATGATAAGGATATTAGAAGTCACTGAGGGGTTGTTCTGTGACCATATAAAGGCACAAGGCTGCAGGCTGAGTTATACAGGGAACTCTGAGTATCACTCATGTATTATAAGGGATAATGTACCCCCTACTGTAAATGATAAGGATATTAGAAGTCACTGAGGGGTTGTTCTGTGACCATATAAAGGCACAAGGCTGCAGGCTGAGTTATACAGGGAACTCTGAGTATCACTCATGTATTATAAGGGATAATGTACCCCCTACTGTAAATGATAAGGATATTAGAAGTCACTGAGGGGTTGTTCTGTGACCATATAAAGGCACAAGGCTGCAGGCTGAGTTATACAGGGAACTCTGAGTATCACTCATGTATTATAAGGGATAATGTACCCCCTACTGTAAATGATAAGGATATTAGAAGTCACTGAGGGGTTGTTCTGTGACCATATAAAGGCACAAGGCTGCAGGCTGAGTTATACAGGGAACTCTGAGTATCACTCATGTATTATAAGGGATAATGTACCCCCTACTGTAAATGATAAGGATATTAGAAGTCACTGAGGGGTTGTTCTGTGACCATATAAAGGCACAAGGCTGCAGGCTGAGTTATACAGGGAACTCTGAGTATCACTCATGTATTATAAGGGATAATGTACCCCCTACTGTAAATGATAAGGATATTAGAAGTCACTGAGGGGGGGTTCTGTGACCATATAAAGGCACAAGGCTGCAGGCTGAGTTATACAGGGAACTCTGAGTATCACTCATGTATTATAAGGGATAATGTACCCCCTACTGTAAATGATAAGGATATTACAAGTCACTGAGGGGTTGTTCTGTGACCATATAAAGACACAAGGCTGCAGGCTGAGTTATACAGGGAACTCTGAGTATCACTCATGTATTATAAGGGATCATGTACCCCCTACTGTAAATGATAAGGATATTAGAAGTCACTGAGGGGTCTGTGACTTCTTCAGCACACCACTTACTGTTTCAGGGTGCATCCACTCCCAAGCTGCCTCCAAGTCAGCCAAATTCCTTATGTTGAATAGCAGGATACAAACACCATCCTCAGGCTTTGCCTTTAAAACCTTTTATTCCAGCGGAACATGGACACAAAGCCCTTCCTCAGGCGCATGTTGTGCTTCTTTTGCTGTTATTGAAGATCACTCATATATAACTCATATATAACTTATATATAACTCAGATATAACTCAGATATAAGTGACTGAGGGGAGCTGACATCAAATATAGGTCCAAGAATACAGGTCACTGTTTTTCTGCAGACTAATTGTATTTATTTGAATATTTTTTAGCAAAAGTTAAATGATTCCTAATAACATTGGTGCTGAGTGAATTGAATGGGTGAATAAAATGTGGATGATTTAGAGTTGGATCAGGTTTATACAATACAAAAAGAAATGTCCCCATTGCAGTGAAGAAGAACAAGCAGATAATGTTACAGAATAAAGTCGAATACACAGATTCCCTCCCATGCTGAACTGCAGCTGCTGTTAAACTGTTATTTCTAGTATTCCTATCACACTTGCAGTGAGTGGGAGTTGTAGTTTAAGATCAGGGCTAACCCTAGAGATATTGGAAATTCCCCATGAATGCCAGCAGGGGGCAATTAATTAACTAACTATTGTCACAGTGCCCTTTAATACCCTGAATGCGGCATGAAGGGGCTCAGTGAATGTGGCAGTGAAGGTGTGTAAGTGTCTGATTGGCTCACTCAGCTCATAAAAGGACAGACGTCCGGCCTCATAGTCCAATGAGATCCTGATTCTCCTGCAGGAAGGGGCGTGGGGTAAATAATGAAGATCTCCCCCGTGTCTCACTGAGTAAATATCACGAGCTCCTCTGCACAGACACCAGGACCTGCTGTCATAACCAATCCACTGGCGATCTTCTGTTCTGCCATTACTGGGATAAGCCACGCCTACAGTCCAAGCCCCAGACTCACTGCCCTTCACCTCCCAGTAATATCGGCCGGAGGGGAATCTCCTGCTGCTCAATACCTGAGGATAGACCGGGATTCTCTCTTGTGGATGAGACATGGATTTATCTGACCAAGATGCACTTTTCCTGTCGCTTGATAAATACAAGTTACCCCCAGCCGTGTTTATGTCCAGTAACAAGCCTGTAGCTTCACACCAGTAGGTCTTTTCCTTTACCCCAGTCACAATGGCAGCTAAGCCTGTGAGTAATGTCTCTGAGATCAGATCCACATCCAGATCCCCTACAGCAGGGACCTTTATATCATGTCTCTCTCTGCCCCCCTCATTATCTGCAGCTCCATGTGATTCCCGTTCCTGTAGGACAGTGAGTGGATCTGCCATGTTGCACAGCTCCTCAATGTGACGGATCTTCCTGGACAGCTCGTCCTTCTTTATTTCCAGCTTTTGGATCAGATCGTGGAGTTTGTGAGAAACCTTCTCTTGTTCCCTGGAGATGTCCCTTAGGAGACTCTTCTCTAGGGCTTCCAGCTGTTCCCTGATGTCTCTAAACAGGGCAGTGACTCTCTGTGTCTCACCGGCTGCTTTTTCTTCTACTTCTCTCCTGCGCTCCTGCAGTCTCTGGGCTCCTCTCTCAGTCTCCTCTCTCTCTGGACTCAGTTTCTCCAGAATGTTCCCCAGTTTCTCTTTCTTCTTCTCAGAGGCCTCACTCAGCAGCTCCACCCTGTGGTCCCTGTGTTTTCTGTCCAGACAGCAGGACTCACAGATAAAAGCACCATCCTTAGTACAGTATGACTCCAGTATCTTCTTGTGTATGGGGCATTTCCATCTCCCAAAGTCGGTGAGAGGTTCACACATGATATGATCTGGATACCGAAGTTGGTGGAGGCCCAAGTGTGTAGGACACAGAGAGATCTCACAAGTGAGACAGGACTGAAGAGCTTCTGTTGGAGAGTCACAGTTCAAGCAGCAGATAAATGATTGAGTTGCCATTTTTTCTAGTCGGAGACAAAGATTCACTAAGTTATGGAGCCTGGGGTTGCGCTTCAGGTCAGGCCTTCTCCCAATTCTGTGTCTGCACTCAGGGCACGTGTGTTCCTTCTCCCTCTCCCACTGCTCATCCCATGTTTTCCCAATGCAGCCCTGGCAGAAGGTATGGCCACACGCCAGGGTTACTGGTTCCCTGTAAATCTCCAAACAAATGAGGCAGATCAGCTCCTCTCTCACAGCTGCACCCGCCATTACTGAAAGCTGGAATATAGGAAACGTGATGTGGCAGGTAGGGCGTGGGTGCTTGGACTTTGTCTCTCTATTAACTCTTTACTTCCTGGCTGCAGTCTCATTATCAACTGTCAAAGAGAAAGGTGATGTATTTCAGCAGTTTGTAACAAGATCTGCACATTCTGTGTGTAAACGAGACAATAATATGACGTTTCACGTTACAGTGGCTTTCAGGCTTTTTCTGAGCGTCCTCTTAGCTCATAACAAGGTTACAGATATATAGAAACATTGGGGTGTCACCCTGCTATAGTTCCAGGGGTACCCAGGGTACAAATAAACACTCACCCCAAATCTCCCCCTAACTGACCTTCAGACTGGACCCCCTTAGCTCATAACAAGGTTACAGATATATAGAAACATTGGGGTGTCACCCTGCTATAGTTCCAGGGGTACCCAGGGTACAAATAAACACTCACCCCAAATCTCCCCCTAACTGACCTTCAGACTGGGCCCCCTTAGCTCATAACAAGGTTACAGATATATAGAAACATTGGGGTGTCACCCTGCTATAGTTCCAGGGGTACCCAGGGTACAAATAAGCACTCACCCCAAATCTCCCCCTAACTGACCTTCAGACTGGGCCCTCTTAGCTCATAACAAGGTTACAGATATATAGAAACATTGGGGTGTCACCCTGCTATAGTTCCAGGGGTACCCAGGGTACAAATAAGCACTCACCCCAAATCTCCCCCTAACTGACCTTCAGACTGGACCCCCTTAGCTCATAACAAGGTTACAGATATATAGAAACATTGGGGTGTCACCCTGCTATAGTTCCAGGGGTACCCAGGGTACAAATAAACACTCACCCCAAATCTCCCCCTAACTGACCTTCAGACTGGGCCCCCTTAGCTCATAACAAGGTTACAGATATATAGAAACATTGGGGTGTCACCCTGCTATAGTTCCAGGGGTACCCAGGGTACAAATAAGCACTCACCCCAAATCTCCCCCTAACTGACCTTCAGACTGGGCCCTCTTAGCTCATAACAAGGTTACAGATATATAGAAACATTGGGGTGTCACCCTGCTATAGTTCCAGGGGTACCCAGGGTACAAATAAACACTCACCCCAAATCTCCCCCTAACTGCCCTTCAAGCTGGGCCCCATTAGCTTCCCTGCATACCTTAGCAACTAGGCAGTGATGTGAATGAGAGAATGGAATATGAATAAGCTACTGATAAGGAATAAGAAGTAATAATAACGATACAATTGTTGCCTCGCAGAGCAATAGTTTTTTGGTTGCTGGGGTCAGTGACCCCTATGTGATGGCTGGAAAGAGGCAGAAGAAGGTGAATAATTCTAAAATGATAAAAAAGAAGACACATTGAAAAGTTGCTAAGAATTGGTTAACTTAGTGAAAATGTAAATAGAAACAATACTAAGTTGAATGTTCCTATACTATAATATTTAAGCCAGTAATTAAGTAATACAATAGAATTCAGTAATAGAAGGTCACCCAGAATTCAAGGTAAAGTTGATCTGCCTGGAAATTATTGGTACATTCACCTTAAAATATGCCAGGCACCCTTATTGGCATCAGCCAAATAAAACGATTCTCAGTGAGATTCATGCACATACATGTTACATATATACAGCGGCAGATGATCATATAGCGGTTATAGCCAGGGAGGGAAGGGTCCATGTATTTGGATGTTCCAAGTCCCTTGACGATCACGACCAGTCAAGTACTTTTTTGGATTATGATGTAGAATATATCTAGAACTTTTCCACCAAACCTAAAGCTGTTTGAGATTGTCCATTTAGGCATGGGGTCTTTGGTGCCCTACTTGTGCCTAGAGTCCTGGATGGGTTTCAGATGGAGGCCACGCTAGGAAGACGCTCACTATAAGGTCCATGAGTCTATGGGCCACATGGAAACCTCCTGAGACCTTTGGGAACAGTCCAACTCTGAGTAGGAAAGCTGGAAATGGGATTTCTTGTTGGTATAACATTTATTATAAGGAAAAAGCTGGTCTATGTTGTTATTGTCCTAATGCCCCTGATGCCCAACCTTCCTGTTCTCCAGCCAGAGATTGGGGCTTCTGTTACATGTTCACATAGTCTGGGTTCAGCTCTGAGTCTGGAAGAGAGATGTAACAACATATAGTGTTATTGGCACAGTTACTACACACACAGTTACTACACACATACAGTGATATATCTGGAGCTGCCATACTGCAGGGTATCTCAGTAGAACCACATGTCTATAGAAATGCACAGAATTAGGGGCAGTTATCTAGCCCTGCACTGCTACAATGGGCTGTAACTGACCCCCAGCATGGGCTGAGGGAATTATTATTACTTGCGGGGGAGCCCTGCTGCGTCACATTCTCGTAGGAATTGCTCAGGCTTTCTGGGATGGACAAGGATTTGCCGCTCTTCTTCAAGGCATTTCTCTTTACGTCCAGATCTGGAATCAGAAGGAGTGAGGGTTAGTGATACAGACGTTGCCCAATATTTTTTGGAGGGGAGGGAAGTGACGCTGATTGCTAATAATAGGCCAATATAGATTTGTGGGGCAAAAAATCAGCAATTAGAGAAGAAGTTTTATGAATTGTGGCATCATTACTGGAAAACGTATTATCTCACCCCATTGCACCTTAATAAATGGACCCACAGAAGCTCAAAATCCCCATGAAAGTTCATAGAATGAGAAGCTAGTGGTTACTGAGAGTATTTTGTTTACTGAGTCCAGCACAGGGGGGCGCTGTGGAGCCAAGAACAAGTCTTATGTGAGAGTGAGATATATATATATATATAGCTATGGTCACATACACACCCTGCATAGGATCCTTCCCATATTATATAAACTCATGCTCATGCCAATGTAGGGCTGCCCAACCCTTATATCATGTAATGGGCCAATACGCTACTATACAACACCCTTGTGGTCTGAATGTCATGCCATACTCATCCATATAAATCCACATATATAAACTTACTGGTGAGTGTCTCTGTGGTGGTCTCATCCCCAGCAATGAGTTCCCTGTGACATGAGAGGCCTCCAGTTAATATTCAAATCATTCTCAATATTGGACCAATCACTCGAGCTGCAGATTTCCTGAAAACTCAATCATTTTGCCTGAAATTGGCTCCAATGGTGTATTTGCCAATAACAAGATCAGGGGTCCCCAACCTTTTTTACTCGTGAGCCACATTTAAATGTAATAAAGAGTTGGGGAGCAACACAAGCATTAAAAAGTCCATGGGGATGTCAAATAAGGGTTGTTATTGGATGTTTGGTAGCCCCTATATGGACTGGTAGCCTACAGGATGCTTTGTTTGGCAGTACATCTGGTTTTTATACAACCAAAACTTGCCTCCAAGCCTGGAATTCAAAAACAAGCAGCTGCTTTGAGGCCACTGGGAGCAACATCCAAGGGGTTGGAGAGCAACATGTTGCTCGCGAGCTACTGGTTGGGGACCACTGAACAAGATGGTAACCAAATGTGGCCAATCAGAAGTTTACTTACAATTAGATTTAGTAATGAAACAAAGCAATGGTACATTGGTACTAACAGTATGACGTGAATTTAATCTTCCCAGGGATGGGCGAATTTGACCCATTTTGTTTGAATAAAAATTCGAAATGTCGCCGACACCCATTAAAGATTATGGGTGTCAAAAAAATGTTGTTGTGCGGCAAAATTGTTTTTGACGCGCGTCTTGTTTTTTGGACGCACGTCGCCATACAAGACTATGGGCATCATTTCTGCTGCGAAACAAGGCGACAAAAATTCGCCCATCCCTACTCTTCCCAAGTTCACATTCGATTCTCTTTTCCTTTGCCAATGTTCCCAGAATAATAAAAGGATACTTACAGGTACGTGTGATCTTTTAATGGGCGAAGATCTGCCGGAAGCAAAAGGAATGAGTGAGACCATTATATATAGGGATGCACCGAATCCACTTTTTTGGATTCGGCCGAACCCCCGAATCCTTTGCAAAAGATTCGGCCGAATACCGAACCGAATCCGAACCCTAATTTGCATATGCAAATTAGGGATGGGAAGGGGAAAACATTTTTTACTTCCTTGTTTTGTGACAAAAAGTCACGTGATTTCCCTCCCCGCCCCTAATTTACATATGCAAATTAGGATTCATATTCGGTTCGGCCGGGCAGAAGGATTCGGCCGAATCCGAATCCTGCTGAAAAAGGCCGAATCCTGGCCGAATCCCGAACCGAATCCTGGATTCGGTTCATCCCTAATTATATATCTCTCATAAAAGAATACCCAGAATCCTTTCTGCTTTGGAAAGTTGCTTAAAGGGATTCTCGTGTAAGTTCTTATATCTAATTTACAGTGTTTATGCTGCAATTAATTCACTCTACCATGTAAAATGCCATTCCTAACCCAACAAGTAAATTTATTTAGTTGTAATATTGGTGCATCTCAGGTCATTTTGCCTGGTCATGTGATTTCAGAAAGAGCCAGCACTTTAGGATGAAACTGCTTTCTGGCAGGCTATTGTTCTTTTACTCAATGTGACTGAAGGAGTTGCAGTGGGACATGGATTTTACTATTGAGTGTTGTTCTTAGATCTACCAGGTTGTTAGGCTACTGGGGGGGAAAGGGAGGGGGTGATATCTTTACAACTTGCAGTACAGCAGTAAAGAGTGACTGAGGTTTATCAGAGCACAAGTCACATAACTGGGGGCACCTGGGAAACTGACAACATGTCTAGCCCCATGTCAGATTTCAAAATTAAATATAAAAAAATCTGTTTGCTCTTTTGAAAAACAGATTTCAGTGCAGAATTCTGCTGGAGCAGCACTATTAACTGAGGCATTTTGGGAAAAAAATATGTTTTCCCATGACAGTTTCCCTTTAATTTTTGTGAGAGTGAGGAGTTTGAGAAAAGACAACGTATCTGTGACTTTTATAGAGAAAAAGCCGCCATGTCTTTAATGATAAGGAGGTGGTACTGGTACCGGGTGTACTCACTTTTAGATGGACTGTTGTCAACATTTTCATAACTGGGCTCAGGTTCTAAACAAAGATGGAGAATAATAATCATTATACCCGCAAGTAATTGTGCCGCCTGCTTATTGTCTGACCATAGTCCCTCTAAACCCCACTCCAGGCGACTCCCAGGTTGTGAAGGGGACATTATGCTCAGTGTCAGGCAGTGGCTGGGAAAGCCGGACATTAGATTGTTGGGAAGTATTTGGGATATGGAGGAAGAATAATTCTGCAGATGTTAAATGTGTTGGGAAAGAACATTTGTAACAAGAAGATGCAAAAACCTTCAAGGTAAAGATCTCATAAATAACTGGGCTTCTAAAAAAAAAAAGGGCCGCGCGCGCCCTAGGAGAATCAAGATGGTGCCGAAGAGCCACGCGGCGGGCGTACCCGCTGGTGGAGCGGCGGCCGACCCCGCCGCGTAGGTAATTTTATTACATAGGGTTAGTGTTAGGGTTGGCTTAGCATTATTAGGGTTAAGGTTAGGATCAGGGTTATAAGGATTATAAGGGTTAGGCACTATTCTCCCCATGGACCAATAATATGTCTGTTATTTTCGTCAGAACACAGTAGGGCACATTCACTTACCCTAATGCAGTGAGGAAAGTCGGGCCCTAGTACACTTACCTACGTTTACGTAGCTGCTGTGACTGTTGGTTTCTGGAAAACAAGAAAAAAGAGGGATATAAATAAAAGAGCAAGAAACCTTGTGGTTGCACCATCTCCCATCATCCCTCAGGCATCCATCTGTTAGCTGAGAATGCTGGGAGCAGCACACTGGGAACTGGAATACACAAGGTACAAGCAAAGTTCACTCTGGAGAGCCAAATTAAATCCAGTGTACTTTATTCAAACACTCAAACACAACATGTTTCGGACAGACATGTCCTTCATCAGGTGAGTGTTTGAATAAAGTACACTGGATTTAATTTGGCTCTCCAGAGTGAACTTTGCTTGTACCTTGGATATTGTGTGGCCTGGACGGTGCCACTGACTCTGTTCGATAGAGCCCTGATGTCTTTGGAGTGAGGGACCACCCGACCAATAATAGTAGAACTGGAATACACATGTAACGATCACTCACCCTGGTGATCTAGTGGGTCGGTGGGGACGCCCGTCGCATGGCTCTCCCTCCTCCAATGCCGGTAATCACTAGAGCGCATGCGGCGCGTACTTCCAGGTTTTACCCATCACGAGCGTCACCGGCGTCATGACGTCATCTCATTTTGGTGCGAACTTTTGAATATTTAAAGGGGCTTTGAATCCAAAATCATTGCCCGTTGTTTGGTTCTACTTAGTAGTTTCCTGGGTGCGTTTATTATATTATCTGATTCCTGTTTTGACTCCTGCCTGTCTGACTATTCCGAACTCTGTAATCCTGACCTGTGCCTGACCATTCTGAAAGATCTTCCGGTTTTGACCCTTGCCTGTCCCGACCCGGCCTGTTTGACTACGCTCTGTCTATTCCAAGAACGGTGCTTTCCATCCAAAACCTTACTAACGATTGTGCCCTTTTGCTCGTCAAGAACCTTCACTTGGCTCCTTTCTTAATAAGACCTGGCGGCATCCGATTAGCCGAGGTAAAAGGCGGCTGTTAAAGGCAGAAGCAAGAGCCGAGACCAAGGAGCCTAGCATTGGTTCTGGATTTTGGGTGCCGTTCGTGACAACACAAGATGGATATATTGGGTATTTAATGGATCCCTTTGTACCAGAAAATTAGAATGTTTACCGGTTGTGGATTTCCTTGGAGATGGAGAATTTTGTCTGCAGGGAAAAATGGGAGGAGACACAAGATTGAGACAAGGAAATGTGCATTTGATCATTGTGTATTTATTTGCAATCAGCATGTCCTTCTGGAACCTTCAAGATGATCTTAATGTCATATGTAGTAATAATGAATAATGAGCTGGTGAATGGTCACAGTTGGTGACAGCGGTGGGATCAGGTTGTCCTGCACAGTGTCGGACCGGCCCACCGCGATACCAGGAAAACTCCCGGTGGGCCCAAGTGCCATTGGCCCCTCATGCTCCTAAACGTTTGGCCTATTTCATGGCCATTCCCTATTCTATGAGAACAAAGAGGCTAAAGTAGATGGAATAATTAAGTATTATAGTACGTAAAGAAAAGAGACGAGGAGAATAGAGGTTGACTGAGTAGAGGAAGAATAATAGTACTGAGGGTGGGCCGCTGGTCTAAGGTTTTTGGGTGGGCCCCTGGTGTCCCAGTCCGACACTGGTTCTGCAGATACAGTAGCTAATAAAGTGCAGCAATGTTACTGAGCATGAATCTGGGGTGTGGAGAGCACAACTTACTTGGGTTGGGGAGGCTCTTTCCTTGGAGCAGGGACTGGGGAGAGAAATGTGTCACATTAGAACAGAATGTTTGATGGGGATCTCTATTTCTATCAATGTACCAAGACTACAGAAATATATTCAATATACTGTCCCTCCCTGTTTATGCAGATTAAGTAGTTTCCAAGCAATTCAACCTTCAGAATCTGCTAAGCCCATGTAACCATCCCTCCTTTAGTAGGTAATTTAATGTCATTCGGGACAGAGAAAAACGACTCCAGAATACTTGCCTTCAAAGTCTTCTTCATAGTCATCTGCATCTGCTAGAGAATTTTTAACATTGTTTTAGTGTCACGTGTTAGAGAGCTGCCTCTCATTGGCTTCTCATTACCAGGGTGGGAGAGGGGCTTTATTTGACCCAATAGGAAGCAATAAAAAGTGGTATTATATAGGGGCAAGTAGGGGTAGATTTCTTTGATGGCACAAGAGCTAGGTTCTTACTTTCTGCAATCTGATGGACAGTGAAGCTGGCAGAGGATGACAAAGGACCTAGAAAAGAAATCCTAAGGATTATTATCATTATAATTAGTTTAATTAGCATTGCAGATGCTGTAGGGTCCAACCTCACTATTGATATATTATATAGGATTAACCTGTGTGTTCTACAGGTGCAGATTCTCTCACTTCATATAACTACTGTACTTCCCCCTTAAACTTTTCATTGCCCCAACATCCAGTCCCTGAGGTCCATATAATAATAGACAGGTCCATAGCAAAGGGGTGTCCTTGGAATCATCTCCCCTATATTATAAATCCTTGTTGACTTTCTAATTGATAATGGCACCAATATACCCTGGTGGCAGCAGTTTAAGTGGTACTTACCCATTTGGTATCGCAAGAGGGACCCTGGATCTGGACTCCTGTGAAGACAAACAACATGATACAGAAAGTTTTGTGATTTATCCCTCACAGAAAAACCTCAACTGAGGTTTTGTGGGATGGGAATCTGAATACTACAATACAAAATTCATTGCCTGAGACACAACTTGAGCTTGACTCACACAAATGTTAACACAAAAAACATTTCTAGTAATAAAATGAATGTTCAACACAGTTTTGCAATATAACAGATACATTCAGCTAGTAAAATGTTATTTTGTACAATTACCATATATTTGTGTTCACAGAATAAGAATTCTCTTGTGCTACCCAAAATAACTAGTAACTACAAAATAACTTTTGTGACTATAGAATTTTATTTGTGGTTTACAAAAGACATTTTCTTACTCCAAAATATTTTATACACTTGGGGGCCGATTCATCAAGGGTCGAATATCGAGGGTTAATTTACCCTCGATATTAGACTAGGAACTAAAATCCTTCAACTTCGAATATCGAAGTCGAAGGATTTAGCGCAAATGCTACGATCGAACGATCGAAGGATTATTCCTTCGATCGAACGATTAAATCCTTCGAATCGAACGATTCGAAGGCTTTAAATCCAACGATCGAAGGAATATCCTTCGATCAAAAAATCTCAGGCAAGCCTATGGGGACCTTCCCCATAGGCTAAAATTGACTTCGGTAGCTTTTAGCTGCCGAAGTAGGGGGTCGAAGTTTTTTTTAAAGAGGCAGTACTTCGACTATCGAATGGTCGAATAGTCGAACGATTTTTAGTTCGAATCCTTCAATTCGAAGTCGTAGTCGTAGTCGAAGGTCGAAGTAGCCCATTCGATGGTCGAAGTAGCCCAAAAAACACTTCGAAATTCGAAGTTTTTTTACATCGAATCCTTCACTCGAGCTTGATGAATCGGCCCCTTAGTAACCATGATACCGAATGCATGCTGTGTCTGTATCTTTGTTAGTGGGAAATACAACGCACAGATTTGGGCTTTACAAACTGCATTTTGTGTTACACAATTGAGTGAATAACCATGGCAACCCATAAGGATCTAAATCAGAGATTGGCACCTTGTGCCGGGAGTTGGTCACAGACTGGGAAATAAGAATCTAAAGCTCAAATCAAAACAATGGCAGTCAGGCTAAATGGGTGGAGTTTGTTTTATGCAAAAATTTAAATAATATTGTCATTAAGGACAATAGGGGGAAAACAAGCTCAGTCTGGTCAAGACAATCTGATCATCCAATCAGCTTGGGGTGTAAGTGACCTTATGGCTAAATTACAGTACATAGATCAAACAGAGCAAGGCAGTTGTTTAAGCCCATTGTCCAACACCCAAAACACTAAGAAGGACACTGCTGGGCGTTTAAGTAGTTTGTTTCTGAAATAGCTGTTATTTGATGATCTGCAACACTTTTTAACATGGTTGCTAAGGTACTGCTTACCCTAGCAACCAGCTAGGGGCTGAAAGGACAAGTGAGCAAAAAGCAGACCCCTCTGAAGGGCAATACACCAGGGTTAGACATAAAGGTAAGAGAGACAGAGCAGTGTTGCTTACGGGGGCGCTGGCCGTCTCGGGGCAATTACGAGCTCCTTCCCTATGGAAGAAATGACAATATATCAGCTCAAATACGTATGTTGTAGCACCAATAAGTTCTCCTACTATTAAAGTCCATTACTACTTTTAATGCTTTGACAGTTTTATGGTCAGTAGTTCCTGAAGTCTCATTGTGCACCATTTAGCACTGGAACTGGATGAGTAGAGACAAACTGCTTGTTGGTTTGCCCTGACCAATCCATACAGTGGTCTAATAATAAATAAATAATAAATATTCACCCCCCCTCAATTTTGTTGCATTACAGCCTGGAATTAAAATAGATTTCTTTGGCATTTTAATTATATTGATGTTGGCCTTTGAGATTATTGGTTGATTGTAGATTTGGCTCTGGAAGGTGAACCTTAGCCCTAGTATCAGCTCTGTTGCAGACTCCTGCTTTCTTTTCTTCCATAAAACCCAGAGTGTTTCGGTTTTTCATGGATGTTTCTCCCTTTTCAGTAGGTGATCCCTTCAGCTCATTATCAATGGCGTCTTGGCTGTTTCTCTGTTTAATTTAAAGTCACTAAGTTTAAGTGGGTGACCTTCTGTGGGTTAAGCCATGGCTGTACCATATTCTTTCCACATTTTGTAATGGTGGATTTAACGTTGATCAGGGTATTCTCAAAGTTTGGTACAATTTTTTTGTAACCCAAATGTGATTGCAGCTTCTCCAGGACTTGTTTTGATATCTCAGTAACCTTGGTGATGCCATGTGTTTAGATATACCCTCTGACAAAATCCCAGGTAAATCCATTATAATTCCAGGTTATAAAGGAACAAAATCTAGAAAGTCCAAGGGAGCGACTACTTATACAAGGCACAGTATATAAGTCTTCATATCTATACATTTGTAGAGGCTGATAACTGATTGTTTTTGTAATGATTTCATAGAAAGAATGTTTACAATAGGCTCTCAGTCTCTTAGCCAGTCAGCCATTTATTTGGGTATTATGGGTTTATAAAAATGGATCTGGAAGACTTTTTCCAGTGGATACACCAATCAGTTACAGGCCCAGAGATGTACAGGCAATTTAGCCTTTTAGAGGTTTCTGTTCCATAGAAACGATTTGCCTTTAGCAGATTTAGTCATCTCTACTAACTAAATCTATGACCCTAATAGGGAAGATTCTGGGAGTTCAGTAGCGGCAGGGAAGACATGGATTAAAAATCCCCAAAAATTTAGAAAGACATCTACTCACTTTGCCGACAGATTGCACAACCCAACAGAAATGCCACGATGGAAATAGCAAGTCCTCCAAGAATCCACTGAATGTCTGTAGAATGGGACAGGTCTTCTTCTAGAGCCAAGTGCATCCCTGTTCCCTCTAGAGCTTTGCTTTCTTCTCTCTCTGCCTTGTGCTCTTTGTAACCTCTGCTTTTATCAGCTCCACTTTGTCCTTGACCCTCTCTTTACTACTCCTTAGCCTTTTTTTCTACCTTAACCTTATGCTCCTCACATCTCCTTATCCTCTTATCTCTAGGGTTTTTTTTATGTCTCCTACTCCTCTACCCTTCTGTTCTGTACTTTATGTAAAACTTTTCCTTCCTGATTACACCTCGGTTCCTTTACCTCTCCCTTCTCTCTATCTCTAGCCTCTGTTACCTACACTCTTATGGTGCCTCTCACCTTCTTCTCCTTATCTTTAGCTTCTCTCTCTATCTCTTACGTCTCTGTTATATTTCTCTGGCTTCTTGTTCTCTTTGGCCTTCTCTTATTGGTTCTCTTTTGTACCCGCACCTCTCTTTTCTCTCATATTTCTAACTGTTTTATCCTTGGGTGTTTGTCCTCATCCCCTTGCACTTCTGCTGTCTATTTTTAGTATCTATTTTAGCTACTTCTTGTCCTTCTTGCCTTACTTCCCCTAATTCTCTTTCTTACTTTCTTGCTTTTCCTTCTTCTTTTCCCCTCTTCATTCCTGCTCTTCTGTCTTCCTCCCCTTCTTCTCTCTATTTGCCTATTTGTCTCTCTTCCTTGATTAAGAATCTCTCCCTCCCTCTTCTCCTGTCCCTTGGCCGCTATGCAAGTCTCTTTTCCTTCCCCTTTTACATTCGCTCTACCTTTTATTTCACTTTCCTGACAGTTTAGTCATTCTCTAGAATCCTGCTGCTTAGAAACCTTTTTTCTCTCCCAGCTCAGTATCTTGACTCCTTCTTTATTAAGTTTATTCTCCTTCACCCTTGTACCTTTGTATCTCTACCTTGTGCTCTTGTCTCTGCTTCTCAGCATGTCTCCTCTGTGTCTCTGTGTGTGTCTGTCTTTTTGCACTGCTGTAACATCGCTGACATACAACCCCTCCCAGATGAGCAGTGGTTTCCTGGGCCCAAGTCAGCTGAATATTTGGACCAGAGACGTCCCCTCCCACGGCCTCACTCTCAGGCCCTGGTTACCTGTCAGAGTTAAACCACTGAGCAGAGGAAGTGTGAGTTCCTGTATCTCTGCGCTTTATTTACTTCCTGCCCCTTCTGGTCACTGGGTTTCTCTGAAGTAGGAACGTTCCTGCTCAACCCAATATCTTTTTGGTACGAAATAAATTCAACTTTCCAATATAACTTACATTTATTCAAAATATCCAGTGTTGTTTGTACAGGTAATTGCAGTCACAATCAGTATTTTATCCCTGTTTATCCCTTTCTGCACAGAGAAACCAACTTTCCTCCAGACTCCCATACCCACAATGCCTTGCACACTTCTCTATGTCCTGTTGTTGAAGCAGCCCGGAGTGCAGCGTTTTCTCATGCAAACATTTTGTCATTATTATTAAATACTGGCGACAGAATGTATTACTTGGTGAGAAAAGGTAAATGAGCTGAGGATTTTTTTCTGAATGTCAGTAAATCTGCCACTAGGTCCCACAGTCGGTTCCCCTGTGATATGCAGAATTAGGGGGACGTATTTAGGAGCTGTTAATATAAAAAGAAATGGTAAGGCAGCAAGCGGGAGAGAGAGAGAACACAATGTGTGAGATCCAGCCGTGACCTATATAGACTTATACACAGCGCAACCCACACTCACACTTTCACATGCATTTGCTGAAAGGAATCAGAAAAATCAGTTTAAAAGAACATCAAAACAATGAACCAGTGGAAAGTAAAAGGATTCTCATTGCTCTGGATGAGCCATAAAACAATTCGCCAGCGGCACCGCTTTCAGGCACTTTGACAATTTACTAACGGGCGCAGTTGTAACTTTGCTAGCGAAAGAGACAGACGCTAGTGGTCATTCGCACTCTATCGCAAGACGAATTTTTGCTCTGGTGATTGGAAGTTACTTTGCAAATTTACTAAGATGCGGATTTTACTGGAAGTTACCTCTTTCGCCAGCTCAGCCTTCTCTTACTTACATCATATTTTTTAGTGGAAAAAGTGATAGCCTGTAAAAGTCCTTAAATTTTTTTTAGGGAACCGGGTTCCCCCAAACATATGGCACCTAAACTATACAGTGGGCTCATGTGTAGGGCAATATAACAACTCTATTGTCTTTATTAAGGTTCCCTGGACTTGTGTAATGTAATGTATTTGCTGCAACATATACGTCCATTCAACTTTATCATTTCCCACTGTATTCAAATTAGCCTGAGCGAAGACATATTTGTCATCATTACTGTCTATGTGTTAAAACCTATGTGTTAAGTTTAAACAGTGTTTCTTTGGAGAAGCCCACATTGGGCAATAGACTAAGCAGCCTCCTTGGAAGGGATAAAGCAATGGGGTTTCCTCATAACTACATGTTGTGACAATCCTCTTGGCAATTGTTCAACAAGTGGCACTTTCATTACATTTCTACAATTCAATATTCTTACGAAAAAGTATATGCCCCCCTTCCCTTTGTTTGGGGTAACCTCTGATTAGAGGCTCTGCCCATGAGCATTAAATGTTAAGTTTCTACAGTGGACTAAAGTGGTTTCATACTATTTTTTTTGCTGTCCAAGTTCTAATGTTCCAATGTTCTCCAGCAGCCTCCATGTGGCTCTTCAATATCCTCATCAACTCTGACCAACTTCACTGCTCCATCAACGGAGCCAAAAGTGTGATAACCCCTGAGGAAATAACATCATTTCTAAATGTCATTGGGAAACAATGTAGTGTTCAGTCTGTAAGTACCTTTTATTAGGAATGACGCTAACCCAAAAGAGAACTTCTTAAATTTGAAAAAAGTGGTTCTCCAAATGGACCTTTTATCTTAACTCTTCATTTATCTTGTTTCCAGCTGTCTTTGGATTCTGCTAAACTCTAATCCTCTGGGACTATCCTCAGAGTCAATTACTTCTGTATGATGTCTGGGGTGAAGGGGGGGGTTGGTAACGATTTTAGCATTGAGTTCAAATTGACAAACTAGATCCGGAATGGGTTAATTTAAGAGGACAGTCAGAAAGAAAGTAAAACCAAGAAACAGCTTTGCAGCTCAATGCGGTTAATAGTTGGCTGTTGTTACGAGGCTTCTGGCCAAGCTTTGCTGCCTCAGCCTGCAAGAACCAACAGCAACCAACACTGTGAGAGATTTCAGTTGATTATTATTATTATTATTAACATGTATTTATATAGCGCCAACATATTGTGTAGCACTGTAAAGTAAATGTGATTATACAACTACATCACATGAATTACATACATAGAACATATGGAGTAACAAACATCACAATCAATACCGGTACAAAAAGGTGAGGAAGGCCCTATGCAAAAGAGCTTACACTCTAAAGGGAAGGGAGTAATACACAAGGTGTGGGAGTGGGCAAGATGGAATTAAGTGGGTGAGAAATGTGGTACTGTATGTGGTGTTGTGTTTGTTAGTTAAGCAGAGTGAGGGGAGGCTTCTCGAAAGAAGTGCGTTTTAAGAGATTTCTTGAGAGCAGAAAGGTTGGGAGAAAGTGGGACAGACGGTAGGAGAGAGTTCCAGAGGAGGGGTGCAGCCCTTGCAAAGTCTTGAATGTGAGCATGTGAGGAGATAATGAGAGAAGAGTTGAGTAGCAGGTCAGTAGAGGAGCGTAGTAAGCGATTGGGTGAGTATATAGAGATGAGTTCAGAGATGTAGGGTTGGGCAGAGTTATGAAGTGCTTTGAAAGTCAGTGTCATTAATTTGAATTTGATTCTGAAAGGTAACGGAAGCCAGTGCAGGGATTGACAGAATGGCGAGGCAGAGGAGGAGCGGTTGCTGAGGTGTATGAGCCTCGCAGCAGTGTTCATTATGGACTGGAGAGCTGACAGTCTCTGGAGGGGGAGGCCAATTACAAGAGAGTTACAGTAGTCTAGACGCGATATGATGAGAGAGTGAATAAGAATTTTGGCAGCTTTTTGGGTGATAAATGATGGTATTTTGGATATGTTCCTTAGGTGGAAGTGACATGATTTAATAAGTGACTGGATATGAAGAGTGAATGACAGGGCGTGAAGGAGAGTGCTTTATTGTAAAGGGAAGGGGTATATTCCCACAATGCCCCGGGTCTGTTCCACTGTCATATAGGTTAGAAAGGGATTGAGTGGATTAAGTCCAACCCAGGTCACACAACTCCAAAACGTCCTACTGCCTCTCTACTTTCCTATGCCCAAAGAACAGTAAATCCCATGGTCAAGCACCAGCAACGGGGTCCCCAAAGGCAAAGAGTGGTGGTCCTTGTTCCTAATTCCTGGATCTGTACTATGAATAGCTTGATTGCAAGCTCTGTGGCCTTTTACTTGCAAGGTTGGTTTGTCTTTAACAATAGGGGATATACAGAAATCAAAGGCAGTGTTTGTCCCACCCTGTAACACATAGCAGCCAATCAGCAGTTAGCTGTTACCAGCATAGAACAGTTGGGTTAATGAAAACTAAAATCTGATATAACCCATGTGTTTGACATCCATTACCCATCATTCTCTCTATGGGTAATTCTATTCTATTCTGTCTATCAGTGAACGACAATTGTGTGATTTCCTGCAGTCAGTAGGGTCACATGGAACCATCTGAGAAGATCCAATATGGCTCCTTCCCTGACTGGATTAGCTATGGACCATGGAGTAAGAACAAGTCTAGTCTAGTCAAATAACATGTGTGATGTGGAGGATTTAAGGCAAAGAGTGACTGTTGGTAATTGAGTCTGTGATGAGATTGGTGGGCAATAGTGATGGGCGAATTTATTCGCCAGGCGCGAATTCGCAGCGAATTTGCGTGATTCGCCGGCGAATTATTTTTTTTTTCGAAAAAACGGACGCCGGCGTCAAAAGCGCCGTTTCGCGAATTTTTCACAGTTTCGCGAATTTCGCGTGAAATTCGCAAATTTTTCGGCAAAGCGAAACGGCACAAATTCGCCCATCACTAGTGGGCAACTGTGTATGTGCTACATGTGTAAAGATTGACAGTGACCTATATCTCACAATTCATTACATTGTGTTCAGTTC
This sequence comes from Xenopus laevis, assembly GCF_017654675.1. NCBI lineage: Eukaryota > Metazoa > Chordata > Amphibia > Anura > Pipidae > Xenopus > Xenopus laevis. The sequence goes on along the minus strand of NC_054387.1, from coordinate 135,739,390 downwards.
AATAATCCCTCCTATAAAATCACAATAACAAGTAGACCATTTCATATATGCAGCCCTCATTGTAAAAACAAGTCACCGCTGCAACAAAAAGTCACATTTATTGTCAATGAATTATCAGGAAATCTAAATTGTGCCTTTCCTTAACTATCACTAAGCAAATTAGAACTAAATCCAGCCCCTATATGGGCAAAAGACACAAGAGAAAATCTCAGATAAAACATTATCCCCTAATACAGAAAAAGTCACTTTACAGATCTAAACTCTAAAGTCCTTCAAGATGGGAACATCTCAGGAGCTTGTTAGGCCAAACCTCAAACAGAAAGAAAACGCAAACATGGACAGATACAAATGGAATAAATAACAAAGAAACGCATTTCTCATGTTGGAAAGTCCCAAAAAGTTGTAGATAAGAAGGAAATCCCTTCACTGTTCTTCCCTGGAGGCCACAAGTTCTGCTCAAATGCTAGAGGACAACCTTGTCCAAGACTATTGCAGCCAATACTAAGCTCATATTCATATATTGGCTATAGCTAGAAGTGATGGACTCCATGAAGTCCTTGGAATGTCTGTGGGGCCAGTCTCATTGTTTCCTTAGGAACCTTATCTTCAGCTTCAACCTTGACTGACAGTGACCTTTTTCTGGAAGCAATGTATGATATCCATAGGATGGAAAGTGTACAGTAAGTCCAATGGTTTGCTTCAGCTAAAAACTGAGGGAGAAAGTCTGACGCCAGTGTATCCATACTGAAGCACTGATATACCCAGTGAGGGAAGGTATAGGTGACATAACAAGGGGTATCTCCACTTATCTATCTCAGGCTGACAAATATCTCTGTTATCCGATGGGAAAACCCAATCCACTCCCTGGTAGCTTGAAGTCTTAACCTACTGCAGGGGTGTCCAACCTTTTGGCTATTCTGGGCCACATTGGAAAAAGAAGAATTGTCTGGGGCCACACATGAAATACACAAACACTTTTGATTTGTAAAATTTAGGAAAATACACAGAGAAGAACTACAATACCAGTTGGATAACCAGATGGAGATATACACTGGAATATGAGACACCTGGATATTAAATAGACTTATTATTATATTATTATTACTAACTGGGAAATGGACATAGTCCCCCATACTCCATAGGTCTCCACATTGTTACAAGCTGGAATATTAAGCCTGTTTCCAACAAGATGACAGACTGAGGTGGTTAATGTGTTTGGACTTAGAGAGCACAAAGTGTTATTTCACTGTTTTTCCATACATTTATTTCTTAATTTCTTTCTTTTTTTCCCTTCTCTTCCTTTATCTTTCCTTCAAGCTGGGCCGCGTTCATATCCTTTCTGAGCCGCAGGTTGGACACCTCTGACCTACAGCATTTGGGGGGAAAGGGGTGAAAAGAGAAAGAGCATTAGAGGGCAACACCATGTTCTAAAACTAGAAAAGGGCATTTCACCACCAACAGCAAAGGGGATATCACCATCAGCATAGGAAGGGGATCTTTACTGTAAGGACAGTCAGGTTATGGGATTCCCTACCAAGAGAGGGGGAATGAGTGATTCATTGGTGGGGAGGAAAGGAGATCTCACCATCAGCATTGGAAGGGGTTCTTTACTGTAAGGACAGTCAGGTTATGGGATTCCCTACCAAGAGAGGGGGAATGAGTGATTCATTGGTGGTGAGAAAAGAAGATTTCATCATCAGCATAGGAAGGGGTTCTTTACTGTAAGGACAGTCAGGTTAATGGATTCCCCTAAGACTGACACATATTTTGCTGACCTAACTATGGTTTATGGATATGAGGATGCCGAGGAGCTGATTGGAGGACCAAGCTGGAACACAGTTACAGGTGGGAGAGGAAACATATTTATGAGCAGATCTTTGTGCAACACAAACAGTTCCAGGACAGCAGCAGGTTATGCAAATCTCACAAGTGCCAGTGATTCCTGGAATGAGTGTGACAAACAGAGGTTTCTGTGCAGCGCTGAGTTTGCACTAATGTGTCGCTACAAACAGTAGAAGCTACACTGGCATTAGTGAGGGGCTCCCTACAAGGTTCTTGCTGATTGGCGGCATTTGATGAGCGTCATATGACCTCTACTGGGACCAGCAGGACAAACTAGAGATCAATCATTCTGACAGCCCCCAATATTGCCCATAGATAGGGCAGCCCATATATAGACTAGACTGCTTGGGTAGAACTGGGATGTCACAAGGGGACGTGTCTCTCACCTTTGTAGCTGTTCTCTATGTTCACATAGTCTGACATCTCCTCTTCATTATCTGCATGAGGAACAAACAGTGTGGGATGAGCAAGGAGTCTTTAAGCCAACCTACAGGGCATGATTTGGGCAGAGTAGTGACATGGAGAGTGTCTGTTGTTATTGTAGATCTAGTCTATCAGTAGGGTATGTCTAGGGGGGGGGTAAATAAATGAGGGGCAGTTTAAAGAAAGAAGAGCTTACACTCTTGATGGACTCTATCCAGTGTCTGTTACCAATCACAATATGGAGGCGCATAGTCAAATTTGAGTTCCAAAGTTCAAATACAAAACTGCACCCAGGAACTTACATCAATCCTGTGGGTTGTTTCATTATCGACTCTTTGGTTCAGTTTGGGCTCACATGGTTCTGGGCTTCAGTTTGTCGTATACATGAACATGGTAACAGTTGGGCACAGAGAATTCTAAGAAAGGATATAGAGCCACACCCCCGAGGAGCTGGTGGCATCAGGCAAGCCCATCCTCCTGGGTTCCTGATTGGGTCGTGCTTACATAATTTACTGCAAGTCATTTAAAGGAAAAGGAAAATAGTCTGAGCAAAGTTGTATTTAGGGACAGTACGAGAGAGGTAGGAACCTGAAACTGAGGGTTCAGGACCCCAAAACTCACACTGTTGATCATATGGATCAGTCTGCAATTAAATGATATATATATATGTGTATATATATATATATATATAAGAGAACTCACCGTCATGTTTGTCCGCCACCTCCTCCTCTTTCAGATTCACATATTCCAGACTCTGACCTGGAGGGGGGGGGAGCAGCACCTGAATTAGTTACTGAGAGCTGAAGCCTGTGCCTGAACTGTGGATGTACCCCCTTATTAACTCCATCTCTTCCTCAACAAAAACTGCCAACTCCCTAGACATTTCAACACCCTTGACTGGCAATAAAATAAGTAAACAAATGGCAAGTGTCCAACCCACCACCAACCGACTCCTTGCTCTTCATTGTCCCCTCAATCACCAGATGTTACTCAAGGGCTAATAAATCTTATAAAGAATATTTGGCTTGTACTCGAATGCCTCATCTCTCACAACTGGTGCCTTCCCCTTTTATTAGCATCATTTACAGTCCCCCCAATATCTTGCCCCTGCCCCATGGCAATATTAAAGGAATATACCAGCCCTTCCCCCTACCTTGTGAGTCTTCTTCATTCCCCTCTCTGACATTCTGCCCACTGGCACCTGCAGAAAACATGAACATTTCTTTCTTTTAGCCCCACATACAAAACTGCCCCATTCCCACAGTCTCTTGTGGGGCCAATGTTTTGGGGTGTTGCTGGCGGCAGTCTGACTCCAGTGGGATTTGCTGGGGGGGTCATACACATAGCTAATTGGCTGGTTGTAAAGTCTTGTGTATGGTTACTAGCAGCAATCTGAGCAAAACCTCCAATCACTGGGCTGTCAGTAACAATGTTACACAATAACTTAGTAAGGATGGCAATGCATTATATATTTAGTTTGCCTTTAATTAAGGAAGACCAAACTCACCACAATGTTTGCAAATCTCCTTGCCCAAGTTGATGTATTTCACACTGTCCCCTGGGGACCCAAAGAAACCAATGTTACTTACAGACAGATCATGGCACTCAAGATGCTGCCCCAACTCTAACCCCTACTAGTGACCCCAATCATCACCCTCAGCCCATCCCTCCCATCCCCAAGATGCTGCCCCAACTCTTACCCCTACTAGTGACCCCAATCCTCACCCTCAGCCCATCCCTCCATCCAACCTTATTAATAAGGTTGGGATCACCCGTTTGCTGCATTACAAAGTTATTGGCTGTCTCATTGATTCTTACACTACACAATAACCACACTCATTCATCAACATCCTCCCATGTTTTACATAAAGTGTATCCAAACCCCTCCCATGGTACCCCAATATCCCTTCTACCCCTCTAGGAAACATTCCAGTACCTTGGGAATCTCATGGATATCCCTCATTTACATACTGTTCACAAGTGGCTGTAGAAAAACAAGATAATTTTAACCCCCAATATAAATCACATGACATTGAATGAAATGAAACCCAAATAGCCCTTTCTAGTGCCTGTATGAGGCCTGAAGGACCCATTAGGAACCCAAGTCAGTATACGAACCTGAGGAGATGCTCTCCTGGTCATCCAGCTGCTCATTTCTTGGCTCTGGGATCACCTGGCTGTACAGATACAAGATTACATTAATCTCATGGTATCACTGGACCCATAAATACACATCTATCTCTGGAGATAATTGTAGGTTATTATGGGATGCAACTTTACAGAAGTTGCATAGAGGTCTATTTAAACAGGTGGGATGTCTGGGCCAGGTTGGGTTATGGGTGTGTGGGACAGTGACAGTATTCAGAACCAGCTGAAGCAGAGAAAGAAGGGTGAGTAAAATCCTGGAAAGTATCAGTTTCAGGTGGGAAATGATAAGGGACTGGGTATCAGTTTGGATCTGGTGATTCTCTGATACATACATGTATCCATTGTTTTCATCATCATCACCATTGCCTGGAGAAGAAAGGGCAGAATTAGGACAATTAGTGATCCCACCAAAATCCATGTTCAGTTCACATAATTATCTCCCTAAATGTGGGGAAATGCCTGAGAAAAAAAAAATCAGCACCATCTTGAAGGCACATCCAAGGCATGACCCAAGAAGATGAGACTCCAAGAACGATCAGGCACCCCTCACTCCTTGCTCCTAGAATGTCCTATAATGCTCAGTAGAGAGCCTGTGCCTGGCCAGGGTTATAATAGATTCTTCATAAGATACAGGTAGGCCTTCCATCCGTACATTAGAGGACCTGCCCCACTCTACTGCTTGGTTCTATTCACAGACCATACACTATGAAACACTCACCAATGTCCTGCTTGACCCTCTCCTCTAAGCTTCTATGACTTTCGGCAAGGACAGGGGAACTGCAGGGGAAAGCGAGGAGTCAAAACACAGATGATCAGGAGAATACGTAAAGAAACCACTGACACCAGTGCCTCCACCCAACATTTTCCCTCAACAATATCTTCTTTCATTTCAAGATGCACTTCAACAAGGGAAGGGTAAAAGATCAGGCTGGGTCTCCACAGAGTGGGGAGTGGAATGAGCGGGGGTGCTAAATAGAGTCATTATAATGACCCAATATGTCCCCTTCAGTCCACTCACTCATGGAGGATGAAGATGGTAAAACCTAAGGGTATATGTCTTAATGAGCATCCCAACCACTGTCAACACTTTCTGAGAGAAGCTTTTAAAATTATAAACCTTCTTCCTGGAAACATGGAGTTCACTGCTGTTCCCATTACTTGATTTATTCTATCACTGAGGCAAGATGAGGATCTTCACATCTCCAAACACTGCTGGTCTTGCCACAGAATTACTGATTTACATGCTGTAAATGATCTTGTTATGTTGGACTAACGCAACCAGGATATCATGGTTATTTGAAAGGGATTATCTACCCCCATGGGGTATAATCTGTAAGGAAAGACCAAGCAACAAATAACTTTCTTTAGTCATTGGGAAGAGCTGTTCTGTTGAAGGACAATATAAGATCACCTCTAAACATTAGCACAGGGACGATAAAGGGGATAAATGATTTATTCTACTTCAAGAACCAGGAAAAGGCATCTGTGGGGAGTTAGAGAGACAAAGCATATGGGGTAGAAACCAAATAAAGAAAGTCAGACTCACTTGGATTCATAGTTAGCCACATTCTGGGGAATCCGTGCTGCAGTAGAGAGGGAGACACATTCAGCAACTGGAGCAACAATGAGCATTAGTGAGGCACTCTCTCACCTATGTATCTTGTGAGTACTGTCTAACTGACTTGAGACCCTGGTGATTTGCTCTCCACTACTGACTGACCCCTCACCGCTTCTGAATAATCCCCTGAACGTTCTTCTCACTTGACCCTATTGCAGTAGTATTATTTCTGAGAAGCTTGTTCTTCCAGGTCTAGGAGTTTTAAAAGTTATCAATATGTAGCCTTAAGAATTGCCCTGAGACAGTTTAAACATGAGATTCCTCAAACGGGGCAGAGTAACCCACTTCTAAGCCTTGAAAAATTGATTATTCATTTAATGACAGAGTCAGACTTACTGAGTGGCCGTTTCTTGCAGCCCAGGCAGAGCGCGGTGGTGAGGACCACTGGAAGAAGGAGCACCACAGCCCACAAACCAGTGGTTACACTCACAGAATCCATGTGGGTCTGGAGAGGAGGGAGAAGGGAACAGATAGTCGGTAGTTAAGGCTCTCTTATATTCTCACAGAGATTCAGCTTGATGTGAGCCTCCAAACATTTTTTAATCTCAGTGTCACCCACACAAACCGGCACAAGGAGTGTCACCTTCTCACAGCTCAACAAGTGACATCCTCCCCCAGCACAACAAGCTCTAGCAGCAACCAAACAGCAACCTCCTTAGCCACTGATCTCTGTGACGTTTCAGACAGATGCAGAACTGGGTTGTGGTTCTTCCAGGAAGAAGACAACACTACATGAAGCCACAAACAGCTAATGGGGGTGCAGAAAGGGTTTTCCCACTGTGTGACAAAGGGTCCAACTGACCACTGTAGTGGCACTGCTGTGTGAGATTATTCTGTTTAGGACCATGACATCTATAATGAGAGACAGGGGATGCTTGTGTGCCTTTAATTACTCTTGAATTATTTAATTACATTTATTATACAGAGACATTCATTTTCTATAACTGAAATCCACAGCATGTCCCAATGATGCCTCAACCATGTCTCTTGTTATCTAGTATAGGTCAATCTAAAAACAACTGGACTTGCTGAGTAATCAATGAAGACGTTTCACTACTCATCCGAGCAGCTTCTTCAGTACAACTGAATGGTGTGGGAAGTTCTCGGCATATAAACTCTTCCACTAATCCAATCACAATGGCACATTGACATCTGAAGAAACTCACAGAGGTGTTGATTCTGTGTAGTTGTGATAGGAGACACATAGTAGGCGAAACACATAGTAGGCAAAACATAGTCAACCCATATGTAGCTGGAGTGTCAGAGAAACTCAGGAGGATTTTTAACAAACACCACGTCCCTGTCTTTTTCAAACCAAGCAACACACAGACAAAAACTGATACACCCAAAGGATCCAACACCAAAAGAAAAACAAAGCAATGTGGTATACGGAGTCCAGTGTAGGAGAGCACAGATCTATACATTGGGGAGACAAAACAACTGCTCACCAAGCGAATGGCTCAGCATAGGAGGGAGAACTCTACAGGGCAACACTCAGCTGTCTTTCTACACCTAAAAGACAAGGGACACTCCTTTGAAGATAACAAGGTCCAAATCTTGGATAAAGAAGACGCTGGTTTGAACGAGGCGAGAAAGAGGCGATTCATGTGAAGGTGGAGAAACCATCCCTGAACAGAGGCGGGGGCCTTCGACACCACCTGTCTGCTACATACAATGCTGTTCTAACATCTGTACCCCGGCGGATTCAGAACACTTCACACACCCATTCATACAACTCTCACAAGTAACAGCTGTATCTAGGAGTCACATGACACATTGGATAATCCTATCACAACTACACACAATCTACACCTCTGTGAATTTCTTCAGATGTCACCTCTCTGAAGAGTTACAATGTGCCATTGTGATTGGATTAGTGGAAGAGTTTATATGCCGAGAACTTCCCACACCAGTCAGTTGTACTGAAGAAGCTGCTCGGATGTGAAACGTCTTCATTGATTACTCAGCAAGTCCAGTTGTTTTTTTAGATTGACCCATACTAGATATACCATGAATGAAAATCTTCATAGTCATGTCTCTTGTTCTTCTGCTACTCTTTGTCCTTTCATTTAGCATTGAGGATTGCTATCTGAAGGGCACGTTTTAGTCTAGAGAAGTCTGGAGACATCTCATTATGTCTGGAGAGACCTTATTGTGATGATCCTTCTTCTCATATTCTGCACGCGCACTCCCATAACCTCAATCTTACTGATCTCTCTCATTATCTGCCTTTAACTTCTCTTGCTTCCTGCTTCACCCCATCCTTTCTCCTGAGTATGTCACACTCACCCACATCCACACTTATCCTCTAAGTCACTAGTCACTAGTACATTTGTGTTTGGTTCCTTTTCTTTCCCATCACACATAGACCATGTCATTGGACCATTGTCCCCATTATGCTTTCACCTTCCAGTCTCTTGTTACTCTACTCATGGTTTCTCCTGGCCTGCAAACTGTTTCTGCTTGCAACCAACTCATTGAGCTTTAAACACTAAATGCCTCAGATCTGGAAATGATTCAGCAGAAGCTGCAAAATGTTTATTTTGGGTGAAGTGTTACTTTCACCCTGTGTGAGTCCCCCCCCTCCAATGAGATGCTGCAATCAGATCTCTTCTTCTTCTGCTGCTGCTGCTTCTTCACTCCTCTCCAGAGAGCCAGACTTAGTGTTCACTATAATGACAACATGATCTGCACAATCACACAATCCTTTCACAGCACCTGCAATAATAATAATAATAATAATAATAATAATAATAATAATAATCAGATTCATATTTTAGATGGAGTGAGTTCTTGCTGTGATGCCTTCTGTAACTAGTTTTGAAGTAAGGCTGGAACAAACAAACAAACAAACAGAACACTGGCCGTCCTGTAACCAATCAGAGCATGAGAAGGATTCTATATCAACCTGTCGCACAGAGTTAGACCAACCTGTAGACTATTAAGGCATTAGAACATTCAAAGATCTAGATCAACCTGTAGTTCTTATCAGGTCATTATAAATTCATAGGACTAGATGAGATATTTTGCAATGGGGCACATCTCACACATAGTAGACTAGACATTGTGGATTAATAAGTGAAGTTATTGTTCTCTTATAAAGGTCACTCGGAGCTCCAGGCCCAAACTTGGGGGGAAATACTCAATAAAACAAAAACTTGTTCCACGGCAGCCAATTAAAACGCTTGCACATCAGTACAGGTTGCCAGACTTGGAAGAACACAGAGATGATTCATATATCAACACCGCAGTAAGATAAATTATGGGCACAATTTCTCAGCAAGCTGGAGGAAGCCATTTCCCTTCTTACATCACTTCCTGCTCTTTATCTAGCACCATAAAGAACAGGTTCAGGAAGTGAGAATAGAGCAAAGTATCTCCTCCAGGCCCATAAGATCAGACATTAAAGGGCAAGCTACATGGATTACTCTCTGTATATTATATATGATCAGAAATGTTGGGGCCCGTAGAAGTTATGAATATGGGGCCCCCATAAACACACACAGTACCACATTGTCTGGTCATGCCCCTTGTGTGTGGTACATAAATGATCAACTAGTGGTTAGGTAGGTTTTGCTAGGACAAAAGGTTTCAACTTGTTGGATGTTTTTCTTCACCACGGCTACTATGATACACCTCATTGTACTGCAATATAAGGGTGGAACTATAGGGGGACAGGCCCTGTTACATAAGTTAAATTTTTGCATAAGTTATGTAAATTGTGTAAGTTTAAGGGGACCATTGATTTTGCCAAGGGACCCAAATATCTTAGTCAGTAATAGTTCATATAAACTGTAAACATGGTTAATTAAATAGCTTTTAAAGGGATACCGTCATGGGAAAAAAAAAATTTCAAAATGAATCAGTTAATAGTGCTGCTCCAGCAGAATTCTGCACTGAAATCCATTTCTCAAAAGAGCAAACAGATTTTTTTATATTCAATTTTGAAATCTGACATGGGGCTAGACATTTTGTCAGTTTCCCAGCTGCCCCATGTCATGTGACTTGTGCTCTGATAAACTTCAATCACTCTTTACTGCTGTACTGCAAGTTGGAGTGATATCACCCCCACCCTTTCCCCCCCCAGCAGCCTAACAACAGAACAATGGGAAGGTAACCAGATAGCAGCTCCCTAACACAAGATAACAGCTGCCTGGTAGATCTAAGAACAACACTCAATAGTAAAATCCAGGTCCCACTGAGACACATTCAGTTACATTGAGAAGGAAAAACAGCAGCCTGCCAGAAAGCATTTCTCTCCTAAAGTGCAGGCACAAGTCACATGACCAGGGGCAGCTGGGAAATTGACAATATGTCTAGCCTCATGTCAGATTTCAAAATTGAATATAAAAAAATCTGTTTGCTCTTTTGAGAAATGGATTTCAGTGCAGAATTCTGCTGGAGTAACACTATTAACTGATGCGTTTTGAAAAAAACATGTTTTCCGATGACAGGATCCCTTTAAGTTAGTCCGTTTATTGGGGGTCAGTGTAATTTACCTTAAGTTTTTTTTTTAATTCATTGTGGTTCAGTGGAGTTTTCCCCACCCATCCCTTTAGAAGGATATTTTTAATGTGAAATACTGGTGTTCCTGTTCCTTTAAGTTTCTCTTCACTGTCTTTGCTTGCTACAGAAGATACTTACATTACTACGTTAAGTTCCGAGTCAAATCCGGGCAGTTTGTGCGAAAGTTACAAAGACTGTGTAAATTTTAACTTAATCTATAGGTAACTTACACATTGGGCCCGAGCCCCCTTCATTTGCAGAATCTTTTCCCTGTCCGCCCTGATGGTGGCCCCGTATATGTGTGTCCAGCCTCTCCTCCTTCTATGTTCTCCACTTTAAAGTCAATGTAAACCATCAAACTAATGAACATGGAGCAAATTACAGAGGATTTTTTTCTATTTTGCAAAAATGAATGGTGCACAAAGCCAAAGTATTGGTACTACCAGGGGAAAATATAATACAAAAAATTAAAGCAAAAGTAAATAATTGTTCACAGGAGGGCATACTCACAGTTCACCCCAGTCCCAGGGTGCAAGTCCACAAAAACATTCAAATAATTGTGAGTTCCTCCAAAAGAATGAAGGGCCAATAAATTAAAAAAATACAACATATTTATTAGGACATACAGTATAGGACAAAAACCGAACTCGTTTCGTGCCTGTTGGGGCACTTACTCATAGGTCTATAGGTCTATAACTCTATAGGTTCTGTAACTCTGGGACCTTTAGACACTGAGAAAAATAAATCATTAAACATATTTGTTATTTGCAACCAAATCTGCATTGTTATTCTGCCCTATTCTTATTCAACCAAATCCAACATTTTGGGGATTGTTCTTTGCAAGCAAAGCGCTCAGTTGCTCATTTTTTATTTTTGCTTCTTGTGGTATTTATAGGATCTGAAAAATACTCACCCCCCATAAGTTGGTCCATAATGTCTTTCCCATGAGAAGAGAATTATATCGTCTTAAAGGCCAATCATTTCTGTTCCATATTTTTCAGATGCTTACATTCCAATCTATAGGGGTTATTTATTACAGTCCGAATGCAAGATTTTTTTTACTATAAAATCTGAAATTTTGGTGGAAAAAAACCCTCAAATTTTCAAGATCTATTATACCCCGAGGGTGAAAAAGTCAGAATCTAAAAAAACTCCATATATTATTATATAAAATATTATGGTCTGTGTTGGGTTTCGTATGCTAATCTGAACATTTCAACCTTTTCCACCGATTTCAAAAAAAAATCAGACTTTTTGGGCTTCAAATACGAAAACTTAGATTTTTTGCGCAACAATCCGAAAAAGTTGCAGTTTTTCTCCATCCGATTTTTTTTTTTAATGATGAACAAGGGTAAATCGTGGACTCTAGTTTGGTTGGACTTTTTCTTTTAATTTAAAATATCAGAAAAAAAATCAGATTTTGATAAATAACCCCCTCAGTGTTGAAATAATAATCTTAAAGGAGAAATACAATGATCCACATTTTCTATACGGAGTGTCCTGTTCCAGCCAAAGAAAGTTACATTTATCATACTTTCAATTTATAAATTCACCAATTTAAAAACAGTCAAATCTCAGATTTTTTACTAAAATTGTGACAAAAAGACCGAACCTTATTTACTACACAACTGTATCTGTTGAGAGGAGTGGGAGCTGCCAAGGTAAAGATCTTGTATCTAAAGAAACACAGGGTAACAATGAATGAACTTCAAGAGGTAATAGGAAGAGTAGTGAGTGCGTCTGTACAAGGGAATGTATAATTCTAAAGAAGACCAATTGCATCTCACATGCCCTGGGAAATGATGAAGAGCTTGAGGTGTAGGAGGGAGTGCACACTCAGCTGAGTGATCTTGTTCATGCAGAACATCTCAACACGTCTGTATGTTGAACACTCACCAAGAACACCAGGGCACAAATATCTACAGTTGTCTGTTCCATCCAGTTCAGGAACCTGCAGAAGATCTACATGATGACCATCCATGACCAATACTGTATCTCTATGTCCCATAATCACATGGAAATTATTCCTGGCTTTATTAATTCAACTTGTGTTTTCCCCTAATATATTTAGATGTTTACAAGTTTCTGCTGAGGACTTCGCAGATAAGATAGGCCAAGTTCATGCGTCCCAGAGGGATGAATTTAGTGGGTAACACCCAGAGAGAAGATTCTAGTGGTAAATCACAGTTCCACAAATAGGCATGTTTTATTATAAAAACACCAGGTGTTCAGACAGCCTTGCGTGTTTCATGCACAAATGTACCTCATGATAATAACCTATGTTATCGTAGGAAAAAATGATCTTTCGTCTTAATGGACAATCAGAGGCGGGCCAGGCCGGCCAGGCGCCCTAGGCAACCAAGCCGGCCAGCGCGCCCCCCTTATTCCCCTTTAGATTGCGCGTGGTGAAGCGATCTGATGTAAGCGCGCATGCGTAGTGAATCGATCTGATATATGCGCGCATGCGTGGTGAAGCGCTCTGACGTATCCGCTCGCCCCCCTCCTTCCCCTGTAGATTGCGAGTGGTGAAGAGCTGTGATGTCAGCGCGCATGCGTGGGGAAGTGCTCTGACGTAAGCAAACATGCGCGGTGATAATTTTTTTGCACATACATTCTCCTAGAGGAGCACGGTCCGGTCTAGGGGTAGGCAAAAGAGGTACCTGCCCAGCGCCCCCCCCCCCAATCGATGTGCCCAAGGCAGCTGCCTCTTCTGCCCACCCCTAGTTCCGGCCCTGTGGACAATCGATCCAGAAACCTTGATGTATCATGTGGGGAGGAGTCCGGCGGCAGCAGAGACCTCTGGGAAGCTACTCCGGAAGCGGCGGATCAGACACAGACAGGCAAATCGATCCTGGAAAACAGGACATCGCCCAACAGCCAGTGGCCAAGCACCGGCGAGAAGCTAAACATGATCCGTCACAATTTAAATGCATGACAATTGATCATATAAAAAAACCTCTTAGGGGAGGTGATATGGAAAAGTTGTCATTACAGAGAGAGGCATTTTGGATTTCTGAATTGGATTGTGTTTCCCCTAAAGGGCTAAATGGTCAACGGCACCTGAATAGTTTCCTTGTCTAATATGGCTTTTATTATGATATAGTGAATAAAGTAGCCCCTCTTGTAAAATATAAGGATATTGTAAGTTACCGAGGAGTTTCATGACCATATAAAAGTACGAGGCTGAAGGCCGAGTTATACAGGTCATGGAACTCCGAGGTAACTTCTAATATCCTCATATTTTGCAACTGGGGGTACTTTATTTATTATAATACACACGTTTCAGTGAGTCATGTGACAGAAATGACATCACTACTCACCGTTAACAACTGATGACATCAGAACTCCCCGTTTATAAGGATATCATTTACAGGATATTCATGGCTTTTGTGTATTATAACAGGTTCCGTTTTCTCCGCTTCATGAAAAGTTACATATAAGATCTACACAGCTAAGAAACGAGTTTTCAAACAAGTATGTGAGTAACAAATGTTCCTTTATTGTTTGTATGTAGAAAGATACAGTTTCTTTTTTTTCCTTTTTTTGTTACATAAAAATGTTACAATTTCAAATGGACACTTGTACAGACACAGATGGTCAGACACTGACACCTGGTGGTGGGAAAAAAGCGCTGCACTTGTAAAGGAAACAGCAGAAACTTTCGGACTCTATATTCCTTATATGGACTTATGACGTCATTTTTGGCGCCCAAATTCACTAATGGGGGTGGGTATTTATTCTCTACACTCTATTTACACTGTATCCTTGAGAAAGGTCCCCATGTGGGACCGAAACGTCGGATAAGATGTGATTTTTGACAAATAAATCAACACAGTTTCACTTAACTACAGAGAGTGCTGATCTTCTGTTATATATATATATATATATATATTTATATATATATATATATAGGATAAATGCTTACAATAGTGTACGTATATTTATACCATCACCTCCCCGGTGTTTTTGGCGCCAAATATGACATCATCCATTCCTGAATGACGCATCATCAACTGTCCATTTACATCAGAGATTGTAAAACAAATCTATAATCTCACCACTCGGTGTCACTGTTGTGCAGTAAAAACAGAAATAATCCATTGTGTTACAATCCAGCTCATTTATCCAATAGGCTTCTTTAATTGAATATAGCCGTTATGAATGGCTGGATCACTGATGACTTGTTTCATTTTTTCCTGCCAAATCATCCGGTCAAACCCGTGATTTATTCGCTGCCCAAAATACATAAAAGCCTATCGCAGCCTCCAGGACGTCCCATCATCTCATCCAATGGGTCTCTCAATAAAGGGATAGCGGAATATGTAGACTTTTTATTACAACCATGAATACAACAGATTGGGAGTTACCTAAGGGATACCAATGACTTTTTAAAATTGATTGAAAGTATTGATTGTCCTGGTAAGGGCCGAGCAGAATAGGCAAAAGGCCTCATGGGTTTGTGGAGGCAAAGAAAAGGGGTTTATTAATTAGCGACCAGGTGGTTTGGCTAGATCAGTGATCCCCAACCAGTAGCTCATGAGCAACATGTTGCTCTCCAACCCCTTGGATGTTGCTCCCAGTGGCCTCAAAGCAGGTGATTATTTTTGAATTCCAGGCTTGGAGGCAAGTTTTGGTTGGATAAAAACCAGGTGTACTGCCAAATCAAGCCTCAATGTTGATTAACAATCCACATAGGGGCCACCAAATGGCCAATCACAGCCCTTATTTGGCACCCCAGGAACATTTTTCATGCTTGTGTTACTCCCCAACTCCTTTTACTTCTGAATGTTGCTCACGGGTTCTAAAGGTTGAGGATCCCTGGACTAGATGATTACTGCAAGTGTGGGGGGTAAGGTTATAAATACCAGTGTCCAGCAGGTGCACGTTCTCTTGGGACCTGCAACGTCTTGAACACGTTCCTCTCAGCGGACCAGAGACACCTTTCTTGGTAGAACAGCAGAGAAGATGGAGAACCTGGTGGAAAAAATTCGGCAAAAGGCAGCAGAGGCCAGTGGTTGGGAGTGGCTGCAGGCTTGCTTGGAGGCGGCGCCACCATCTCCGCTGCTTATTGAAGAGGAACCACTGCGGGAAGAGATAGTAATTGCAGAGCAGGAAGATGTTATTCAAGAGGAGGAGGAACCTGTGCGCAAGAGGACAAGAGTTACAAGAGGCCGACACCGCAGAACAGCATTACGAGCAGACAGCCCACTTCAGCAGGGCGACGAGGAGCCGGCAGGACCCAGTGGCAGAGGGGTACGCACTTAATCAGCCAGCAGCAGCCCAGCGTCAAGGAAAAGGGTTACAGCAAGCTCTAGCCAGTATCACCAGGAGATGCCGCCAGCCTCACACAGCAGTCAAGCGAAAGGCAGCCAGTTGACTGAACCCAAGGAAGGTGAGTTTTTACCTCATGTCAATAAATTGGGTGAAGCGGTAGATGCATTAGCGCATATACTGAATGGGTTTAAACTGTGTGAGTCAAGGGGTCTGCTTAGGACAGAGCCTGTTTCACAAAAGGTTAATAGTAATGTAAAGAATGTGTGGGTGAGAAACGTGGAGGAGTCCATGTGTTCGCAATGAGTAGTGGAAACTTGTGTTAAAGAGGCCATGGGTTGTGAAGTGTCCCCCCTGGGCTTTCATTGGTCAAGTAGTGTAAAAGAAAAAATTGGCGCAGTGATTATATTGATTTACTGTCATTGTTGCCGGTGTGTCAAAAGAATTTTTGTTAAAAAGTAATGAGAAACGGTTGAAAGATAAGTCAGGGGAGGATAGAAGGGGACCGGGTCCAAGTTCTTTTAATAACTGGTTACAAGCTTTCTGTATATTTTCCAGTGTTATAGGTGAAAAGTTTCCAGAGAAGTGTACAGGTCTTTTTCGACACTTCTGGAAGCTTATAACAATTTTGG
The DNA here is from genome assembly GCF_017654675.1 of Xenopus laevis. Lineage (NCBI taxonomy): Eukaryota > Metazoa > Chordata > Amphibia > Anura > Pipidae > Xenopus > Xenopus laevis. The sequence continues at coordinate 135,722,950 of NC_054387.1, read as the reverse complement.
AGGCATGGCGTGGTTTAATTATGAGGAGACTTTTAGACAAAAATTGGCAGTGCATAAGGGCCTAAAGTGGGGCATGAAAGATGCAGGTCTTTGGGTGAGATTAATGCTGCCACAGAGAAGTGGATTTAATGTGCAAAGACAGGCTCAGTTCAGTCATTTACAAAAGAGAGGTTTTTGCTGGGCATTTAATGAAAGTCAATGTAAGGATTCAAACTTATAAGCTATAAGCATGAATGTTCCTTATGTTCTGGTGCGCACCCTGCATGTAAGTGTTTTCGTAAACTCAATGCTGCTGCATTATCTCAATCCAGCACAAGAGAATATTTACTTAAAAGCCTGGAGTCCGGTGAACCTGCAAAGAATGCAACGCTGCCTAGAGCTTTACCCAAGCAAGGAGAAGGCATTGTTCATTAGTAAAGGCTTTCAAGAAGGGTTTCGGCTCCCTGTTTTTGAAGGTGTTGGTTTGAATTGGGTAAATAATTTGAAGTCAGTTATGGATCACCAGAAAATAGTATTAAAAAAAAAAGAGAAGGAAAAGGAATTGGGAAGAATAGCTGGTCCTTTTGAGGTACCACCTTTTATTGATTTTAGGCTGTCTCCACTCGGGGTGGTGCAGAAAAAAGAGAAAGGGTCATTCAGGTTAATTCATCACCTTTCGTATCCTAAGGGCATGTCTTTAAATGATCAGATAGAGAAAGAATTGTGTTCAGTGTCTTATGCCACTTTCGAGCAGGTTTTAGTTTGAAGTGTGGTGAGGGTGTATTAATGGCTAAATGTGATGTGGAAGCAGCATTTAGGCTTTTGCCAGGGCATCCAAATAGTTTTAGTTCATTAGGTTTTCAATTTCAAGAAAAAATTCATTTTGATCGCTGTTTGCCTATGGGATGTGCATTATCCTGTTTATATTTTGAGTCATTCTCTACATTTCTTGAGTGGATATTGAGGTATGAAACAGGCTTAAATCTATCAATGCATTATTTAGATGATTTTTTATTTGTGGGTCCATCTGGTTCTGATGTATTCAGTTTCCTATTGTCTACATGTTGTGCAATCTGTAGATTTATTGGTGTCCCACGGTGCAAAGAAAAAACAATGATCCCAGTAACCCAGCTGGAATTTTTGGGTATAACTATAGATTCTGAAGCTATGGTGTTCAAACTGCCGAAAGAGAAGTTAGACAAGTTAAAGGATTTGGTGTTTGCAATTTTGTCAAAAAAGTCAGTTACATTAAAAGAACTTCAATCATTGTTGGGTATGTTTGCAACACGAATAATGCCTATGGGCAGAATTTTAACAGGAGGTTATCAGCATTGACAGTAGGAGTAAAATCTCCTTGGTGCCATATAAAGTTGTCAAGAGAGGCAAGAGAAGACTTGATGGTGTGGCAGCAATTGTTACAAGTGTATAATGGAAGGTCTGTTTGGCAACAGCTAGTGATTTACAAATATATACAGACGCGGCAGGATCAGAAGGCTTTGGAGCTTACTGGTCATTGGTGCACTGGGAGCTGGCCAGAAACGTGGAAGGAGAATGGTTTAACAAAAAATATGGTTTTATTGGAGCTATTTCCATTAGTGGTGACCATAGTAGTATGGGGTAAATATTTTGCCGGAAAAAGGTTATTATTTAATTGTGATAATATGGGTGTAGTTTTGTCAGTAAACAATTTGTCTGCAAAGTCTATGGAAGTGGTTCGACTTCTGAGACATTTGGTTCTTTGTTGTTTAGTAAACAATATTTGGGTGAGAGCAAGGCATATACCAGGTACAAGAAATGAAATTGCCGATGCTCTTTCTCGTTTTCATTTTCAGCGATTCCGGGAGTTGGCACCGGATGCAGACCAAGAGGGTACGGAATGTCCAGAGCATTTGTGGGGATTGATTTTGCCAGATTTTGCCAGATTGAGTGAGACATTGAGGAATTCGGTTGCAGAATCTACATGGTGCTGTTATGTTAAGAGTTGGAGCAGATGGAGCAGGTTCTTGCTAGGCTTTGAGGAACCAGATAACTTGCCTCAGGAACAGGTGGCTGTAAGTTTTGTTTTGTCTCTCATTCAAGAGAACGTATCAGGTGCAAGTATTGCTAAGATATTAGCAGGTATCTCATTCTTTATGAAGTTAGAAGGTAAGAAACCTTTAAATAGCTATTTTATGGTTCAGAAAATGGTAAAAGGCCATAAGAAAAAAGTGGGTAAGCCGGGTGGCAGGAGACCTCTTTCTTCTCAGTTGCTGGTCCATATTATTTCATCATTAGCGGATATTTGTGTTTCCAAATATGAGGAAATTTTATTTAAAACTTCATTTGTGTTGGCATTTTTTGCGGCCCTGCGTATTGGGGAATTGGTTGCTGACAATAAGAGGTTGCCAGCAAATTTACAAATAAATGATGTGAGTTTGTTTGAAGATAGAGTGAGCATTTGGGTTAGAAGATCTAAGACTGACCAACAAGGTATAGGTTGTAGCATATGGTTACATAGTTTGGAGGGCTCTTGTATTTGTCCAGTGAGTGCAGTCAAAGAGTTTTTGAAAATGAGGCCCATGGGTTGTAGTTCTTTTCTAGTTCATTTAGATGGGACTCCTATGTCTAAATTTCAATTCAATAAAGTTTTAAAGCTCTGTATTGTGAGATGTGGTTTAGGCAATTTAAACATCACAGCACATTCATTTAGGATTGGGGCAGCAACTGAAGCATCTAATTTGGGATTGGGAGATTAAGAAATTAGGCAGGTGGAATTCAAGTAGGTTTAAACTGTATGTACGTCCACATTTATCAGTAACAAATGTCTTTTAATTATCATTTGTTTGTTTCAGGGCCCAGCAAGAAAATAATATGGGTTGTTGGACATTTATTTGTATGTTGGGCAGAAGAGAGAGCTACTAGGAGGCCATATACAGCTAATTTATTAGACCCAAACAGTTTTCAGGTTTTTTGGTTTGGTAGAAGAGGCATGAAGTGGGTTAATCTGTTGTCGGCAATTTGGGCAGCAAGGGCTACTTTCCCCAACCCAGATGTAATTATAGTTCATTTAGGGGGAAATGATGTTGGAAAAGTGAGAACCCTAGAGCTAATTAATTTTACGAGAAGGGATTTGACTCAGCTGCGTTTAAGTTTCAATAATGTTGTGATCATTTTTTCTGAAATTGTGCAAAGGCTTGTTTGGATTAAGACACCACCATTTAAGCCTTTGGAGAGAGTCAAAAAGAAGATTAATGGAGCTTTTGTTCAAGTTCATGCCCTTACTGGGTGGTTTTTCATTTAGGCATCCAGAACTGGAAGGTGGATGTGAAGGTTTCTACAGGGATGATTGGGTTCATCTTTCAGGCATAGGTTTGGACATATTGAATAATGGTTTTCAGAATATGGTGGAGAGAGCTGCGTTGTTGATGTGGGGGCCATCGTCGCTGAAGGATTACAGATAGGATGGTAGTGGTGGTAAATGTCACCCAATCAGGGTGGATAATGGTGATTGTAATGGTAGCTCCTAGGCTTTATGGCAAGGAGAAATGGTACGTCGTTATGATATAAAGGTTTCAGTACAGTGAATTAATGGTTAAATGTTAATGTTATGAAAAAACCCCTGAAGGGTTGACATGCCTACGTGCTGACCCTTGTAGGCCTCTGTACTTGTTTTTCTGTACGACCCTGTACTGTCTCTTCTTAGACAACCTTGCATAAGTATCATCATGTACTAAAAACAATATTATCAGCTTGTCTCAGACAAAATATCTTAGCTAACGCGCATGCACATATTTGTCTCTTCTTTCTCTCTTTCCCATCCTGAATGCTGAACCTATTACAAGACATATACTTTGCTAATACGTCACTATATTAGGATGTCTTTGCTTATAACCTATATAAGCCTATGTTTGGACTACAATAAACGGAACTTGTTATTCTGATCCACTCGTTGGTGTTTCTTGGTGCAAGTTCCCCGGATCCGGAATACTAGGCCTTGTTGGTCAGACGAAATCCAAAGGTTCCAGTAGCAGTCGGTTCGTTGTCCCCTTCACTGAGCTGGTGGGACCCCTGTGCAGTTATTGGGGTGAGTGTGGGTAGGTGAGGATTCAGGTGAGGATTCAGGTGAGGGGGCAGGTGGGTGGGTTGCAGGGAAGGGTCTGATGATATTTCATATTGAGATGGATCAGACTTACCGGCACAGGTACTGCAGCTCAGGCCTCGTGTGATGCTCATGGGGGAGATTCCCTCTCTGTTTATAGAGAATAAGGAGCAAATGCAGACACTGGGGGTAAAGTGCTGTGATAGGAGGAGACATCATGGGATACTGGGACACCCAGGTCTGCAATGGGGCACACGTGTTACCCCTGTATCTCTAGCTCCCTACTGGAGTGTGTCAGAGGCTATACCAGGCTCACTGGGGATTCTGGGTAATCCCCTCTAACATTGGGAAGATTTAGTACCAATGTAGGCCTGTGAGGGGTAGGTAAGTAGGCAGGCTGGCTGAGAAGTTTGGGCTCCACTGAGTAGTATGGGGGGGCAGTACCCCAGCAGAACAGAACCATATGAACAGGCACTGGATCCATCCCAAATAGATCAGTTAATAAGAGTTCAGTGGGTAAGAGTCACAAACCCTCTGTACCCACAACAGTGTCCATGAGTAGCACCCTAACAACACCCCAATACAGGTGGGTCCACCAGAACATAAGTGCGGGCAATGGGGTGGGGGCTAATGGCCAAAAGTCAAAGAGAAGAAAGATATACAGAGATATACAGACAGAACTAAGACAGACAGACAGACACATACAGACAGTACAGAGACAGACAGACAGTACATAGATCTACAGACAGACAGTACAGAGATATACAGACAGTTCAGAGACAGACAGTACAGAGATATGCAGAAAGTATAGAGATATACAGAAAGAAGGAGACAGACAGACACATACAGACAGTACAGAGACAGACAGACAGTACATAGATCTACAGACAGACAGTACAGAGACAGACAGTACATAGATCTACAGACAGACAGTACAGAGACAGACAGTACATAGATCTACAGACAGACTGTACAGAGACAGACAGACAGTGCAGAGACAGACGGTACAGAGACAGACAGACGGTACAGAGACAGACAGACGGTACAGAGACAGACAGACGGTACATAGGTAAGTCAGAGATTATTTCTCAGTACAGAGTGAGCTGCATAAGAGCATTAGGTTGGGGGCAGTTTGCTGCAGACTGAAAGTGTTTTACTGCCCCCCAGTGTCTATTGCCCTGAGTGCAACGCAGCCCTTATTATTCCAGACAGTGAGGAATATTCAGTAAGACAATGTGCCAGTGTGTTGGCATTGGATTGGCATCTGTCTCCAGATATATCAGGTCAGTGATAATTCTGTGCCCAACCAACCTCAGCAACCCTTGGTGGGGGACCCCACTCTTCCCATCAGCCCTATACTAGTTTACTATCCCAGTCTATGTGCAGAGATCCCCCTGCTGCCCAAAAATCAAATTAGCCCCCCAGTAACTGCAGGATCCCAGTACTGAGATGAGCAAAATAGGAGATTGCCCCTCAGTGACCCCCAAGTCTGTGAGACAAAGGCTGGGACCCCCTTAGATACCTGTGGGCAGTGCTTGTGCCAGAAGAGAATTTATTATACCTGCACTCAGCAAACTGTTTATCAGATCATTTTATTGGCCGATACAGAAACAAGTAGATCTTTTTGTGCCTGACAATAACACAAGTATAAAATAGGAAACTTTACCCATAGTGGGGCTCATGTACCAACTGGTACTCCATGCACCTGATCTCCCAGCATGCCCCTTTAATTGCACATGTCTTTGCACCCAGTAGTAAAGATTGTACCTAAGTGTAAGTGCTACACTGACAGACATGCTCAGTTGTGCGGACAAGTTGGGGCCAATGGAAGTTCCAAACTGCCACATCAGTGTTGGGGCCAGTCCTGCACTGACCAACTTCTCAAGACAGAAGAAAAGTACTGGACTCTCTTCTGATTCTTAGAGGTGCACCCTACTCCCAGTGTGCCCTTCTCCCAATGCACCCTACTCTCATTGCACCACACTCCCAATGCACCACACTCCCAATGTGCCCTTCTCCCAATGCACCCTACTCCCAGTGTTCCCTACTCCCAATGCACCCTACTCCCAGTGTGCCCTTCTCCCAATGCACCCTACTCTCATTGCACCACACTCCCAATGCACCACACTCCCAATGTGCCCTTCTCCCAATGCACCCTACTCCCAGTGTTCCCTACTCCCAATGCACCCTACTCCCAGTGTGCCCGTCTCCCAAAGCACCCTTCTCCCAATGCACCCTATACCCAGTGTGCCCTTCTCCCAATGCACCCTACTCCCAGTGTGCCTCTCTCTGAATGTGTTCTTCTCTCATTGTCCCAACACAGGGGCAGCTGACACTAATATTGGCAGCACAAGGGGTAAGTGCAAGTGTTAAGTGGGTGGTTCCCTATGGAGCTCAAAGCCCCTTTATTTCCTGAGTAGGGAAACAAATATTCACATTATAACTCCCCCTATGGAGCTTTGGTTAGAAAATCAATAAGTAACAGGCTAAACACTAAATGTAATGTTTTTAAAGGGCACCTGTTGGGCAAAAATACTATCCCCAACCCAAAGTTTCAGGCTAATAGAGATGTTTTGTTTTTTAAAGTTGCCCCCCACCAGCGCTACGACATTGGCACAGGGAGGGAGCACAAGTCGCAGCATTCTCTCATTATGCGCATATGTCTGTCCCAACATGGCCGCTTGGATTGTGAGCTCCCAGTGCGGTGGCCTAAAATTGAAATAAAATAAAAAACTACCGATAAACCAAACCGGAGTTTTTTGAGGAAGCCGATTGGGTCGGTGAAACGCGTAAGGCGGAAGTGACATCACAAGCTGCAGGGGAAACACCACGAGGGAGAGAGACGCCGGCAAAACCTCCTCCTTTGAATTCCAACTGGTGACACCGCCAAAAGACTTACCTGTATGTGACTTAAGTTATACAAACAAATGTGAGTGAAATTTTTTTAAATGTTTTTTTAAATTTTTAATAAAGCACAATTTGTATCCTCACCTTGGAGCCTAACAGTGGCTGGCGAAGGAGAGGAGGACACTGGGATTTGTTACTACACACGACATAAGCTACACCATCTTGTAAGTAGGTATTTTTACCAAAATTCGGTGAAGGATCCTGAAAACAACAATTGTAACTGCGCACACTTTTGGTACAGGAAGAAAAAGTCTCTTTTAAAGGGGAACCTACGTCAACAAATAATTTTCTTTTCAGCACAAGGGTGTTATAAGAATAATCAGAAATACTACACCATATTCTGTTTCTGCTTTCTCCGTATGCTTTACGTGTTGTTCCACAAGAAAATATTGATATTATTTATTTTTTTAGTAGCAATATCTTTCTTCCCTATTTCATGACACAACTTTAATTTGAACACCGTTACCACCCGGTACCGGAACTCCTTTCACCATTTTCTCTTTTCTCAAAGCACATAACAATGGTTCTAATGCACATATAAATAAGATAGGGGACAATGGACATCCCTGTTTAACACCACTCAAAAGGGGAATTTCATGTGTCCTATTACCATTTATTTGAATTTCACACACAGTTTGACGATAAAGTGCATGGATTAGATTTAACATAACATCAGGTAACCCCATTTTCTTTAACACTGCAAGTAAAAACTGATGGGAAACACGATCATACGCCTTTTCGAAATCTAAGATCTAAGTTTTGCTTACGGTCATTAGAATACCATATTATATCCCGGATTAGGGACAAATTATCCCAAATACACCTTCCGGGCACCCCACATACCTGATTATTATGAATTACTTTTTCAATTACCAACTTAATAATTGTTAATAATTTAGCAAAAAACTTATAATCAGAATTTAATAAAGAAATTGGGCACCAGTTTTTAATATCAGAAGTATCACCTTTTTATGAATTAGAACCACAACACTTTTTCTCCAAGATGATGGTAAAACCTTCGCATAAAAACATTCACTAAAAAGACCCAGCAAATCCTCCTTTAACATTCCCCAAAATTTCATGTAAAATTCACTTGCAATACCATCCAAACCTGGGGTTTTTCCCCTAGTAGCACTTTTAATGACCTCCAAGATTTCCTTTTCAGTGAAAACCTTTGACAAAGTGTCACCTCAGAATCATCTAGAACACTTTCAATATTACTTATACAATCATTGAAAAACACCGGATCTACAACTTTTTCATTAAATAAGTAAAAATTGCTTAAACAGTCAAGTTTTTTTCCCAGAATGCAATTTTTTGAAAAAGAATTGTGTGCATTTCTCATTTTCTTCCAGAGACTTAATTCGGCTATTAAAGATAATTTCCTTCCCCTTATGATCAAGATATTTGGTAACTTCCTTTTTAACCATCACAACATCAATCCCAACCTCTTTTAATTTGTATAGAGTTTGGAGACGAGCATTCAAAACAGAATAATACCTTCTCCTTTCCTTAGCTTTTTCTTTACCACAGGAGATAAAAAAATCTTTAATTTTTAACTTTATTTTCTCCCACCAACACATAAAGCTTTCTTGTGGTGATTTTTGTTTTCTCCACTGAGAATATTTATTTTTAAAATTCTCAATAACCACAGGGTCATCTAGTAAAGACACATTCATTTTCCAGTAATTTTTATTAACCTTTTGTGTTCCCAAGCATGACACCTTAACCAATCATAAATGATGATCAGAAAAAATATTTTGTACCAAAGTAGCACTAATAGGATCCAAATTCTGCGACACAAAGGCAAAATCGATCCTTGAACTTACATTCCCATTTGTCCAAGTGTAACCAGGTTGATTTTTATTGCACTTTGCCCACACATCAGTAAAACCTAGATCAGATACCATGTTTTTTAAATAATTAGCTGATTTATCCATTGTTCTGTTCACAGCCCCCCCAGCCCTCTTCTCAACGGGGAGAACACAATTAAAATCACCCAATAAAAACATTGGCTCAGAACCAGGTAAGAACAAATTCAAAGTAGCAAAACGATCCGATCTTAATTCCTTTCCAGGTGATACATACACATTCACAATTTTAAAACATATCCCGTTAAAGGATACTTTTACCAAAGCCCAGGTATAATATCATGAACTGTGTTGGATTTTTAGCTTTTTTCTTTTCCTTTTTGGTTTGTCTACTTTTCTTGGCCTTAGGAACACCAGTTTCGGCCTCTGGAGGAAAATTAGACCTAGGCTTTTGTTTCACACTTTCCTCCTCAAACCTAGGACCTTCAGTGGTAGCAACAGAAACCCTTGCACTGCTGCGCTGAACCCTCACCTCCTCCACCTCAGGTTCTGCAGGTAAAACAGTGACCTCATTAGCATTTACCTGCCTGGCTGCTTTTGTCCTATTTGCATAAGACATTGGACAAACACGGTATACATGCCCACTTTTACCACACAATGTACAAAAAATTTCTGATACACAGCCAGCTGTAACATGATCTTTAGACCCACAATGACGACATATTTCTATGTTACAATCTTCTTGTACATGCCCATAACATCGACATTTCCTACAAAATTTTGGTTGATCTCTGTAAAAAAGATAACCCTTATTAGGGCCAATCATGAAATTTGCAGGTGGGTGTGATTGGCCTCCAGGGCCGGTCTCGTCAGCTTTTAAGATGACCACAAATTTTTGTCGAGCATTCCACATCCCCAACTCATTTGTAGCCTTGCCAATATATTTCACGGACTCGCAAAATCTCAGCAGAAAAAGAGAAACATCTTCAATTGGCACATGTGGGTTGTACATGTGTACAAACAAAAGCTTAGTATCTTGGGTGTATAACAAAGAAACTTTGATACCTTCCAGAAGAGGGTCATCTTTATGCTGAGAATAAACATGATGGAAATTCTGGCAGACGACTTGGCTTACGAAGGTAACATCATAGACACCCACCTCTGGAAAATCCTGGATGCACAAAATATCCTCTTTCTTTAGACCACAAAGGCCAAAAAGAATCTTTTCTCCAATGAAGCATAGACCTTTTTCTCCACGGAATTTCTCCTCCACTGCCAGTTTAACAGTATCTTTCATCCGCACCTCCGGGAAGGTCGGAACACAAACATCGGCATTACTAGCCATAACGATTGTAGGAAGCAATCAGATCACAACCGACAAGTCATGGGTCAATTATCGGAGCCCAGCAAACTTCCACGATCTTGGAATGCCAGTCTCATGATAAGATCTGACGTTCCAACACATGGCCATGTGTTGAGTTGTGCCAAGTAAGCCTCAACTTCCCTATCCCATAATACCATACAGAGAGAACAACACACCAAGTCTCCTTCATTTCCATATCAGTCAAAGTTGACCAATCACAAGAGGACTTTCCAATCCAGGTCAAAGACTGCCTGTCAACAACATAGCCCTTTGCCTAGACTCTATGACAATTTGACATCGCCGCTATCCTGTACTACCATAGGGAGAGAACAACACACCAAGTCTCCTTCATTTCCATATCAGTCAAAGTTGACCAATCACAAGAGGACTTTCCAATCCAGGTCAACAACATAGCCCTTTGCCTAGACTATATGACAATTTGACATCGCCGCTATCCCGTAATAACAAAGGGAGAGAACAACCTACCAAGTCTTCTTCATTTCCATATCAGTCAAAGTTGACCAATCACAAGAGGACTTTCCAATCAAGGCCAAAGACTGCCTGTCAACAACATAGCCCTTTGCCTAGGATCTATGACAATTTGACATCGCCGCTATCCCGTAATACCATAGGGAGAGAACAACCCACCAAGTCTCCTTCATTTCCATATCAGTCAAAGTTGACCAATCACAAGAGGACTTTCCAATCCAGGTCAACAACATAGCCCTTTGCCTAGATTCTATGACAATTTGACATCGCTGCTATCCCGTAATACCATAGGGAGAGAACAACCCACCAAATCTCCTTCATTTCCATATCAGTCAAAGTTGACCAATCACAAGAAGACTTTCCAATCCAGGTCAACAACATAGCCCTTTGCCTAGACTCTATGACAATTTGACATCGCCGCTATCCCGTAATACCATAGGGAGAGAACAACCCACCAAGTCTCCTTCTTTTCCATATCAGTCAAAGTTGACCAATCACAAGAGGTCTTTCGAATCCAGGTCAACAACATAGCCCTTTGCCTAGACTCTATGACAATTTGACTTCGCCGCTATCCAGTAATACCATAGGGAGAGAACAACCCACCAACTCTGCTTCTTTTCCATATCAGTCAAAGTTGTCCAATCACAAGAGGACTTTACAATCCAGGTCAACAACATGGCCCTTTGCCTAGACTCTATGACAATTTGACGTCGTCGATATCCCGTAATACCATAGGGAGAGAACAACCCTCCAAGTCTCCTTCAATTCCATATCAGTCAACGTTGACCAATCGCAAGAGGACTTTCCAATCCATGTCAAAGACTGCCTGTCAACAACATGGCCCTTTGCCTAGACTCTATGACAATTTGACATTGCCGCAATCCCGTAATACCATAGAGAGAGAACAACCCACCAAGTCTCCTTCATTTCCATATCAGTCAACGTTGACCAATCACAAGAGGACTTTCCAATCCAGGTTATACACTGCCTGTCAACAACATAGCCCTTTGCCTAGACTCTATGACAATTTGACATCACCGCTATCCCGTAATATCATAGGCAGAGAACAAACCACCAAGTCTCCTTCATTTCCATATCAGTCAAAGTTGACCAATCACGAGAGGACTTTCCAACCCATGTCAAAAACTGCCTGTCAACAACAAAGTTTTTTGCCTAGACTCTGACAATTTGACATCACCGTAATCCCGTACTACCATAGGAAGAGAACAACCTACCAAGTCTCCTTCTTTTCCATATCAGTCAAAGTTGACGAATCACAAGAGAACTTTCCAATCCAGGTCAACAACATAGTCCTTTGCCTAGACTCTATGACAATTTGACATTGCCGCTATCCGGTTATACCATAGGGAGAGAACAACCTACCAAGTCTCCTTCATTTCCATACCAGTCAACGTTGACCAATCACAAGAGTACTTTCCAATCCAGGCCAAAGACTTCCTGTCAACAAAATAGCCCTTTGCCTAGACTCTATGACAATTTGACATAGCCGCTATCCCGTATTACCATAAGGAGAGAACAACCCACCAAGTCTCCTTCATTTCCATATCAGTCAAAGTTGACCAATCACAAGAGGACTTTCCTATCCAGGTCAAAGACTGCCTGTCAACAACATAGCCCTTTGCCTAGACTTTATGACAATTTGACATCGCTGCAATCCCGTACTACCATAGGGAGAGAACAACCCACCAAGTCTCCTTCATTTCCATATCAGTCAAAGTTGACCAATCACAAGAGGACTTTCCAATCCAGGTCAACAACATAGCCCTTTGCCTAGATTCTATGACAATTTGACATCGCCGCTATCCCGTAATACCATAGGGAGAGAACAACCCACCAAGTCTCCTTCTTTTCCATATCAGTCAAAGTTGACCATTCACAAGAGGTCTTTCGAATCCAGGTCAACAACATAGCCCTTTGCCTAGACTCTATGACAATTTGACATAGCCGATATCCCGTAATACCATAGGGAGAGAACAACCCTCCAAGTCTCCTTCAATTCCATATCAGTCAACGTTGACCAATCGCAAGAGGATTTTTCCAATCCATGTCAAAGACTGCCTGTCAACAACATAGCCCTTTGCCTAGACTCTATGACAATTTGACATTGCCGCTATCCCGTAATACCATAGGGAGAGAACAACCCACCAAGTCTCCTTCTTTTCCATATCAGTCAAAGTTGACCATTTACCTTTCTTTAACTTTATCTACATAAAAAACAAACAAAAAGAAACATAAAGAAACAGTTTTTTTTCACAAAACTAACATATTCCAAGATTTAGGTCTCCATATAAATTCAGCATTAGTCTTCCCTAAATGTTTTACATCTCTTAGAAAATACAAATACATTTTTGCTAGACATAATCCAATACATTGCTCTGGAGTTATGTTATCACGTTTAAGCAAAAGTATATTACGAACTTTCCACAGTGATTCCTTCATGCAGTTTACAGTATACCATGCACGTAGTTTTTTATCCTTATTATTGCATTCTAAGGTACCAAAAAATGCATCATTCATATCAAAGTTTTTTACATCAAATACATTATACAATAAAACAAACAATTTCTCCCATACAAAGTTAGCATAAACACAATCCCGAGCACCTCATATACTGAAAAGACCTAGTGGGTAAACAATTCTGCACAATTGACCATGCTAAGTCTTTTTGATGATTTTCCATTTGCTTTTCTGACACATTTCTCCAAATCCTTTTGCTTTGTTCAACAGAAGAATAGTCCACGATAATAACATCCTCTTTAGATTGGATCCATTTCGTTAATTTCTTTTGGTCAGATAAAAAGTCCTTTAGGGGCATCACTTAAAACATATTTTTTAAAGATTTTTTCCAATAAAATGTATTGGGAGGAAACATTCATTAAAACTGGAATTGTCAAAGGGAAAGTACATAATTTATATTTTCTAAAACAAGCTCCAGCACAATAAGATATAAAACAAGATTGAATTTCTAATTTTTTACTATTTCGATAAATAAAACAAAAGAATTTAACATACAGGAATCTTTCTAATTTTCTTTTGCTCTAATAACCTTTATTCGACTTAACTTTTAGATCTTAGAATTCCATAGGAAAATTAAACATAATCTGATTATTCTCTTCATATATATTGAAATCACATGACCAGGCAAAATGAGCTGAGATTAGGGATGTAGCGAACTGTTCGCCGGCGAACTAGTTCGCGCGAACTTCGACTGTTCGCGTCCGCCGCAAGTTCGCGAACGTCGCGTGACGTTCGCCAATAGGCGTTCGCATCAAAATCGTTCGACCATTCGACCATTCGATCGCTAAAATCGAACGATTTTCGTTCGAATCGAACGATCGAAGCCATTGGATTGAATGAAATCATTCGATCGAATGGCTTCGATCGTTCGATTCGAACGAAAATCGTTCGATCGAACGATTAAAATCCTTCGATCGTTCGAATCGAACGATTTTCGGATGTTCGAAGTTCGCGAACTGTTCGCATTTTTTGCCGGTGTTCGCGAACGGCGTTCGCGAACACATACTCGGCAGTTCGCTACATCCCTAGCTGAGATGCACCTACACACCAATATTACAACTAAATACACTTGTTGGTTCAGGAATGACATTTTATATCGTCAAGTGAATTATTTGCAGTGAAAATAGGGTCATTTAGAAATAAAAACTACATCATAAAAATCATGACAGAATCCCTTTAAGAACCTTGAAACAAAAGATAGATCCTGCCATGAGCCCTGGATGTTTCTGTACTTTAATTGGTGTCTGAGCTGAGCTGCTGAAGCCTGCACTGGTAGCAACATATGACAGTGTATTTAACTGCTCCTTGGATTTTGTCTTGCACTTGGCACATGGGCATCTCTGATCTGCAGATTTTGCAAGAGATTTTTGGGAGCTGCAGTTTAGAGAAGAACATCAGAGAATAATTTTGAATTGAACAACAACAAACCTGCTCTGTGGAACACATAAGAGTGCCTAGTACATCAGATAGAGAGATTTGTGTGGGGCTGTTGCTCTAGTTTTGCACCCAACCCACTTACCCTAAGCACAACCTTCACCCATGTTACATAGTTACATAGTTAAATCAGGCTGAAAAAAAACAGTCCATCAAGTCCAACCGCTCCAAATGAAAACCCAGCCTCATACACACACCCCTCCCTACTGTCACATAAATGAATCCCGATTTCTTGTCCTTCTACAATCCCAGAAACCAACACTAGTGGAGTGGGAGATATGGCCGGAGAACAGGTTGGAAATGTTTGTGTCTCATCTCTGCAACTCTTGGTTTTGGGATGGATACATGGGTGCATGTCAGACTGAATGGGGATGGGATATTCTGGGATCCAATTATCAAGGTCTGAAAAATGCAGGTCGTTGATAAAGGCAAAACTTTCTTCAGCTCGACTTCTTGCAACCTTTCTGCATGTGTTTCATTCATTCATGACAGACTGACAGCTCTTGTATGGAAGTATTAGGGTCTTCCTATACTTTTTTATGTAAATGGGTAATCTCTAGTAGTCATAGAGGCTAGGCAGATGTTGTTGACAGCTAGTGTTTGACATGTTTTGGAAAGTCCTCTTGTGATTGATCAACTTTGACTGATATGGAAATGAAGAGGACTTGGTGGGTTTTTCTCTCCATCGCAGGATGGAAAAGTTGAGACTTGCTTGGCACCGCTTAACTCATGGCAATGTGAGGGACTGACAGCTCTTGTTATGGAACTGTCAGTTGTACCCTGATCGCTTCTCGGCAAAGATCTTATGTCTGAACCTTGGGTGCCCTTGGCCTTGTGGTAATGCACCTTAAGCCCCATGCTGCTATTAGGGGGCTTTCTATTCCGGGAAAAGAGCGGTGATCACTCTTCACTCCAGTGGAATCCTTAACTTAAGGTGAAAACTGGGGGTGCTTCGTTGAGAAGATCGACACCGGAGAATTCACAAGACTGAGGAATTCTGTTCTGTGGTGGGGAAGGTGACGGAAGGAGAAAGCAAGATGAAGTACATCGTTGAAGTTATCCTCAGGGAATTCGGCCGTGTCGTGAAGAAAAAGATCCTGGTGATTCAAGATTACCCACGAAGAGGAGTATACGATGTGACCTTCAATGGAGACGGTATCTTTCTTAACTTCCTGAATATTTTGGAAGAAAATCGAGAGGATGTTTGACTATGGGGATGCAGGGTTTTTCCTCATATTTTGCAAGAAGAAATTGTTTTGGTCATCAAGTCATACTCTCCATTTGTGATTCTAAAGGAGGTACGGCTGAGAGGTTTCTTTGTGATGTCACAAAATCATTGTGTGGCCCTGTCCAATCAGGAACTGGCCAATCCTACCTGAAAAATCTACAGACCCAAAATAGGATGTTTGGGAAACATGATGTCAGCACCTGAGGGGACCCTTAGGCAGGGGCAGGGGGTGATATTTCCAGCATTTAACACCCCTTCTCATCATTTTCCCTTCCAATCTGTGTAACACAGAGACTGGTCACTCACTTTTATCTCCTAGTGAACCCGATTCCACAGCTCAAAGAACATTCCCCTTCCCAGTAACTACTGGAACCCACCGCCATTATGGGAAGATCATCTATTTACTACTGATCAAATCATTTGCTGTGTGTGTTTCTCTGCTGTCCATTACTTACTTGTATCATATAAGTGTGTATAATAAATAGAATTACACTGCTAATTAGTTATATATATAAATACAGAGCTGTATAATCCATGTATTGTCTCTATAGGCACCATACACATGAGTCATGTGACAGAAATGACATCAGTACTCCTTACTCTTATATACACAAAAGCCATGAATATCTTGTAAATTATATCCTTATAAACGGTGAGTTCTGATGTCATCCATTATAAATGGTGAGTAGTGATGTCATGAGTAGTGATCTGGGGGTACAGTTGGCAGTAGGTTGGCTACATGGCAGTAGGTTTATGGGGGTATCGTGCTATTACATAGTTAGTTACATAGTTACATCAGGTGTAAAAAGCCAAAGTCCATCAAGTCCAACCCCTCCAAATGAAAAAAAAATGATTTTGCACTATTCCTACGATCAAACGATTCGAAGGATTTTAATCCATCGATCGAAAGATATTCCTTCGATCAGGAAATTGTTAGGAAGCCTATGGGGACCTTCCCCATAGGCTAACATTGGCCTCGGTAGGCTTTAGGTGGCGAACTAGGGGGTCAAAGACATTTTTAAAGAGACAGTACTTCGACTACCGAATGGTCGAATAGTCGAACGATTTTTAGTTCGAATCGTTCGATTCGAAGTCGAATGTCGTAGTCGAAGGTCGAAGTAGCCCATTCGATGGTCGAAGTAGCCATATTCGACCATTCGAAATTCAAACTATTTTTCCTCTATTCCTTCACTCGAACTAAGTAAATGGGCCCCACACAGTTAGGCAGGTTATATATAGACTTAAGGTTGAACTTGATGGACGTGTGTCTTTTTTCAACCTAACTTACTGTGTTACTGTGTTACTGTGTCACTATGTTACTATATACAATGATATACCTGACTTACTTGTATATAAGGGCAATTGATTATTTTGTGAATGGATTGTCTATATTTTTATTGAATAAACCAACTGAATGACACCCTTACTATAGTGCAGCCCCTGGGACACACTCACTTTCAGCTTTGCCGTAAGTTTATCTCGCCGGCAGACCCAGCCTGGCACTGAGGTTCCCATCACTGATCAGAGAGTCGCACTAACTGCCAGCTATGAAACACAGGTGAGATTTCTGTCTGTTCCTTATCAGCCTCGTGTTTCCCTCTGTACAAGGGAAGAGTATTAGTGAATGGGGCTCATTAAATGGGGGACTTCTGCCTAAATGTCTGTAATAGGAGTGGAATTTGTATTTCATTAGTGCATGTAGGTTGGCACTTAGTGCTGAAAGGGTCAGTCTGGGCCAGTGGGACCACATAGGCTTTTGTGGTCCCACTGACCCAGACCCATTACCCCCATGGGAACACTGGTGCTACAAGGAAGAAGTGGGGGGGGTATGGCTGGTGCCATATGAAGGAGCTGGGTGATGGGGCCCCCAGACACCCCAGTCCAACACTAAGTGCTGAGTAGCATGTCTCATATCTTATTGGTGGACTTATGGTTGCACCCCCACCCTTGCTCCACTTGGCAGTTGTATGAAATGTGTGGGCACAAACTGGCACTCCAATTAATCATGTCTGGCACTTGTGATTTATCAGGATGATGACAGTTCAGAGGAGGAAGAGACAGAGTCTGACAGTTCAGAGGAGGAAGAGGAGAAGGAAGAGGAAGAACACACCTATGAGCATGTGCTATACAAGAATAAGAAATTAAGACTAATACTGGATGGAGATAAAGTAAAAAAACACCATTGGGCGGATTCAAAGTGAAGCAAAGGGGGGATGGGAAGTGACCAGAAGACCAAGCATCCAACTAGCCGGAGTGTCCGTAGGTCTGTCCAGTACTGTTAATTTGATTGACAAGTTTGATAGGCCGCTTAATGTGTCTGTTACTGGTCCCTACGTGGAGGCCGGTTACTATGAACACAGAGGGGAGAATTCCCCCGGGAAGCGGATCCCTAAGGCTGGAGCCATGGTTGGAGCTGGTGAGGGTCAGTGCAGAATGTGGAGTGCTTGATTTTGAAGCCAAGGGCCCGAATGTCTCGGCTGGAGTAGAAGCCAGTGCTACTGGAGCAAGTGTAAGAGCCAGAGCGGAGTTGGCTAGTGTTACTGCCTCTGTGGGCCCTCTCAATGCCACCCTGGCCCTAGGGGTAGATACAGGGGTGGAAGTGGGAGAGGATGGGTTTGGGGTTCAGTTTTTGGGCACTGGCTTTAAAGTTGGACCGAGATCAATTGTTTCTCTCCTTGGCTGTAAACTTGAATTTCCATTGACCAGACCCATTATAACAAATTCTGGAGGTCACTTACAGTATAAAGGGCAGAAATACCCCTTGTCATTGCCACGATGACCCGCACGCAAAATAGTTGGATTGGGGCAACTGGAACTTCATTGATTTTTGACTGTGTAATTGGGGAAGACCAATCCTAAGGGTGCAGCTCCAGAGAATTCCCAGGGTTCCTGATTCACACAATGTGACAATAGGACCTGACATAGGATATTGGGGGGCTCAGTACCGTTCTGTACTGTTTCTGAAATAATGAATCTCTTTCTCTCATCACATCTTCAGTCTCATCATCTGTTTCTCTTCATTGTGTCTTCTTACAGGAGTTGGGTGTCCGATGTTAATTGACAGATACAATGTATCTTTTAGGAGGGGCTCCCTTTTCTAGCAAATAAGAAACAAAACGTAACCAAATAATTGACTTTGGCACCAGTCCTGCATGTAGAGAGGGAAGTGTTTGTGCTGATCATAAAACACTGAGCTCGAACACATCATAAATTGGACCCAACTGTCATTCAATATCATTGAATCCCAACTCCTGCATGAAGAGAGAATATAAAGAGAGACAGAAGCTGCAATGGGGAGAGTGAATATTAATCTAATTGATTCAGTGACGGGTCTGAATGTTTAATTGATATATTTTGAAATTGTCTTATTTTAGTATGATGAAGTTCCCCCCCAAGTAAGTGATTTTATCACCTGACAGATTGAATAGTTGAAATGAAGGT
Organism: Xenopus laevis; assembly: GCF_017654675.1. Classification (NCBI taxonomy): domain Eukaryota; kingdom Metazoa; phylum Chordata; class Amphibia; order Anura; family Pipidae; genus Xenopus; species Xenopus laevis. Next base: position 135,703,682 of record NC_054387.1, on the reverse strand, counting down.
GACATGTGAGAACATGGTATATTTCTCCTTTAATGTTTATTCTTATTTTCTCCTTCCTCATCAGCAAAGTGGGTTTGTGTCCAGTAGCACTGACCTTGTCCCAGCGACCCCCTGTGTAGGACACTAATGATCCTCAGCCACTCACACTCATCTCATACCCAGAATGCAACATGAAGGGGCTCAGTGAATGTGACAGTGAAGGTGTGTAAGTGTCTGATTGGCTCACTCAGCTCATAGAAGGACAGACGTCCGGCCTCATAGTCCAATGAGATCCTGATTCTCCTGCACAAGGGACTGCGGAGTAAACGAGTTACTTTACATGTTTCACTGCATAGTTATACCCATATGTGGGAGACAAATACATTGAGAAAGAAATCTCATTTATATTCAATTCACCTTACAGACTAAATCATTATCATATCCCCAATCTGGGAAAAGATCTTACCTCTCTACTCTATGTTGAATTAAAAGAAATTGTAATAGTCTCCAAAAAGTCATGCAACAGTATCAGAATAATAGAGTCATTCTTAATAAAGAAGGTTATATGGGTGAAACACAGCAACTGTCAGATAAGGAGTGGTACAAAGGCCTTACCAGTAATCCCATTTAGATATTTCAGCTGGATCTATTGAATCTGTCTTGGCAAAAAACTGCACAGGCCCAGGGTAATTTTATTTAGTTACTGGGGTAGGAGCTTAACATTTGGCACCACCAATCCCAGTGGTTGTATATATATATATATATATATATATATATATATATGTGGGTATATATTGTGCTTAGGTATTTGGAATGCAAGCACCCATTCATTCCTCTGTATGTATTGTTCTTGGGGTGTCAGTGTCTGTACCCACTATTTATATATACAAAATATTCTGGGATGCTAGCTCCCATCCTTTCCTCTCTGTATATGTGTGAATATAGTGAATAAAGTACCCCCTCCTGTAAAATATAAGGATATTATAAGTCACGAGGAGTTTCATGACCATATAAAAGTACGAGGCCGAAGTTTTCTACAGGTCATGGAACTCAGAGGTGACTTCTAATATCCTCATATTTTGCAGCAAGGGGTACTTTATTTTAGGGTTGCACCGAATCCAGGATTCAGTTAGGGATTTTGCCAGGATTCGGCCTTTTTCAGCTTTTTCGGCTGAATCCTTCTGCCCGGCCTAACCGAATCCAAATCCTGATTTGCATATGCAAATTAGAGGCAGGGAGGGAAATTGCAAGACTTTTTGTCACAAAACAAGAAACTAAAAAAACATTCCACTTCCCAACCCTAATTTGCATATGCAAATTCGGATTCGGTGCGGCCGAATCTTTCGCGAAGGATTCAGGGGTTTGGCCGAATTCAAAATAGTGGATTCAGTGCCTCACTACTTTATTTATTATAATACACACGTTTCAGTGAGTCATGTGACAAAAATGACATCACTACTCACCGTTTATAACTGATGACATCACTAGTCACCGTTTATAAGGATATAATTTACAAGATATTCATGGCTTTTGTGTATTGTATAGTGGATAATGTACCCCCTACTGTAGTTTATAAAGATATTATAAGTCACCGAGGAGTTATGTGACCATATAAAAGCACGAGACCGAAGGCCGAGTGCTTTTATACAGGTCACATAACTCCGAGGTGACTTCTGATATCTTTATAAATTTAAGTAGGGGGTACATTATGCATTATAATCTACAGTTTTTGCATGTCTTACATCCTGGCTTTCATGTATGGTCTATAAATGCTAAACTATGTTTTGTGTCTATTACCCCTGTTTGTTTCCCCTGTGTGTGTGTTCACCTTATTTAATGTTGTTTTTTTTTGTGTTTGCCTCTACTCCCTTGTTTGTTGCTTTTATTTGTATTCCATTTGATTTTGTTTAGCTTTTTTTAGTTTTACCTGCCATGGGCGAGATCATCAGCTCTGCCTTAACGGAGCATGAGGAAAAGCAACACGAGTGAGACTGGACACTGAGAAAGGGAGGGGCAGCTGAATATGAGAGGGGGAGAGAGATTTTGCCATGGTGGGAGGGGGAGCGAGAGACTGTGAGGAGGAGAAAGAGCTATAGAGAAGGCATAGGACAACGCATGCAGCAAAGGTATTTGTGGGCAGCATGTCCTATAATGCATTCCGTAGGAGAGGAATCATGGGTGGGCGGAGTGAAACAGGAAACCGGAGACGGAGGGGCAGGGAGAGACCTGAAAGTAAAGTAAGATCGACGATAGTTGAGAGGGACAGAAGCAGCGCGCCTGTAAGAGAGCTATGTGTGGAAGAAAGGTGGGAGGGGGTTACGAGTGGAGAGAACGCTGCAGGGAGAGAGCAGCAGCTGCAAGTGCTGTCACTTTAAGCTTATAAACGGCGCGTTCTGACGCCAGAACGCGCCGTTTATAGGGATATAATTTACAGTCTGGTCCCATAGGGAAATGACCAGACTGTAGATTATATGTAAATATAAATATATCAAAGTCAATGTGTTGGCATTCTGTCGATTAGGAATGCATGTGGTTAGTAAGGACCAGCTCTCTCAATTTAAAACAAAAAACTCTTTATTTCACATACCGCTTGTGTCCAATGTTTCTGTCCACATTGGGACCTTGATCAAGGCTAACAAGTAGTTAATCTTAAATTCAGTAATTATAGAAAATGGTGCAAGATGTCAAAGTAAAAAAAGGCCACGCTTGACCCGTCCTGTCTATCAAATTACCGTCGTGTCTCATTTCTACCACTTGCCTCTAAACTCCTAGAACATATTGTGTTCTCCCGTATTACTAACTTTCTACACACCCATGATCTGTTGAAGCCTCTAAAATCTGGTTTCTGGTCTGGTCACTCTACTGAGACTGCTTTGTGCAGAGTTACAAATGATCTTCAGGTGCCAAAGCCAAAGGTCACATCTCCATCCTTCTCCTCCTTGACCTCATCTGCATTTGATACAGTTTATCACTCTCTCCTGATGCAGATTCTCTATTCGCTTGGCATCTGTAACCAGGCTGCATCTTGTCTCTCTTCTTACCTCTCTAACCGATCATTCACTCTGATAACAAAACCTCATCTCCAGTTCCACTTAATGTGGGGGTGCCACAAGGCTCTGTACTTGGCTCCTTGTTGTTCTCCCTGTACACTCTGTCTTTGGGAGATCTCATCCATTCATTTGGCTTTAATTATCATCTGTATGCTGATGTACCCAAATATATTTATCCACCCCTTCATTAACAGCTGAAACAGAGGCTCAGATCTCTAACTGCCTCCTGGTTATCTCAAATTGGATGAACCAGCGCCACATCAAACTCAACCTAACACTGAACTTATCATCTTTCCACCTAAGCCTGGTCCTACTCCCCTATTTACTATCTCAATTGATGGCTCATTAATCCTGTCAACTCAGCTCACTGTCTGGGGGGAATCTTTGACTCCTCTCTCTCCTTCTCTGATCATATTAACACCACTGTCAAAACCTGTCACTTTTTCTTGCACAATATTGCCAAAATCACTTCCATTCACCTGCTATGGCCGACACTCATGCATGCTCTCATCCTATCCCGACTGGATTACTGTAACCTTCTACTAACTGGCCTCCCTAACTGCCATCTCTCCCCTCTACAGTCTGTATTAAACACTGCTGCCAGAATTCTCCTCCTCTCATCCAAAAGGTACAGGCCCCTCCGCTGCTGAAGTCCTTATCATGGCTTCCTATAAAACAAAGAATAACTTATAAACTCCTCCTCCTCATAACCTTCCCTTCATTCCTCTGCACCTAAATACATCTCATCTCTTGTCTCTCTATATGTTCCTGCCCGAAACCTCCGCTCCTCTCAGAGCAACCGCTTGGTTGTACCCCCCACTACTACTGCTGTTTCCCGTATCAAACCCTTCTCTCTTGTGACTCCTTATATTTGGAATGTCATTCCTGAATCTCTCAGGAGAGAATCCTCCTTCAGTGTTTTTATAACAAAACTCAAAGACTCCCTCTGGGAGCACCTGGATAACAGCTGAACTGGCACTTATATAACAGTGTAACAAACTGTAACTCACAGCACCTTAATACCCCTCTGAATTGTGTCTGTATGTTACCCTCCCATTTAGACTGTAAGCTCTACGGGGTAGGCTCCTCTAGCCTTTTGTTTCCTTGACACTGAGCACTTAATCTGTATTGTAATTATATTTTATATTTTTGTGAATTGTATTTCTAATAATTCACTTATTGTTACTTTTTATTCCAATGATAAAAAGTAACAATATTTTTGTTGTTCTATTTTTTTTTTTAAAGGTAATGCTTTATTCGTTTAAACACATAAAACAAATACAAACATGAAACAGTGTTATTACAATCTTGTGTCGATGTCGTTATTGTAGCATGATTGGTACATAGTTGTTCTCTCTTTTGGGTCATACCACTGCATTAATTGTGTCAGAGTCATCAGAGGGCCTTTTATTCCCTTTCATTCCTTGATTGCAAGCCCGGGCCCGACTCCCACCATGGGCTCCATATTTTATCAAATTTACGGGTTGTGCCTCTAGTTTCATGCGTAAGCTTAATCATGGGAATAGCCTCGTCCACTAACTTTATCCAGGAGTCCACGGTGGGAGGGTTGGGCCCCATCCAATGCATAATAACACATTTTTTAGCATAGTATAACAAAACTCGAAACCTAGTTCTTGCATGGACAGTAGGTACTAATTGGTCCACTATCCCCAGTAGGCACACCTGAGGTGAGTTCACCTGTGGAAAATCTAGGGTAGTTGCTAGGGCAGCCAGTACCTGAGACCAATAGGCTTTTATTATCGGGCAGGCCCAGATCATGTGTAAGAAGTTTGCCGCCATTTCACCACATCTCGGGCAATTGTCGTTATTTCTTTTACCCATAGCCTTAAGTTTTATTGGGGTTGTGTATAACTGATGGAATGTTTTGTATTGAATCAGTTTATCTCTCACGGATATTAAGCTGATATATATTGACTCTGTCGCTTCCTCCCAGTCCTCCTGGGTGAGCTCTGGTACAAGTAATTGCCATTTATTTTGTGCCTTGTGGAATGGAGGGGGGATACTTGCTAATAAGTTGTGGTAGAGTTTAGATATTAGTTTGGTGGGTTGCCCTACTGCCAGGGACTCTTCCATTGCCAATGTAGTCAACACCGGGGAAAGAGTTCCAAACTGTGCCCTGAATAGTTGACGGATTTGAAAGTATCTAAACAAGGGAGTGTGAAGTGGAGCACATTTGACCTTGAGCTCTTGAAACGACATGAATGTGTTATTTATTAGCAGGTCGCCCAGAAATTTGATACCCCGTTGTGGCCAATATAGAAAGTCGTCTAAATTCCGAAAATGTGGAAGGTTGGCATTGCCCCATAATGGGAGGGAGGAAATCAGACGCAAGGGTTGTTGTTTAAGCTGTTTCAGTCCTTGACACCAAGCTTTATGGGGTGTAGTGATAGAGGAGGGTAGGTTGCCCATGTCTGTGAGCTTGCGATATGGTAGATTCTTAAGGCTTTCTAGTGACCCTGCTATGTTGGCTTGCAAAGCCATGTTGGGGTTGTACGGGTCAGGATGAAACCACCAGTGTAGGTAGTAGATTTGGGATGCTAGGTAATATAGGTGGAAGTTGGGCAGGGCCATCCCTCCCTCCTCTTTATCAGCTGTCAACTTGTCCCAGGCCAGTCGTGGTACCTTTTGGTTCCATATAAAGGGGAGAATGAGATGATTGATTTGTTTAAACACCGAGTTGGGAATATGGATTGGAGCGTTGTGTAGATGGTATAGGATTTTGGGGAGGTACATCATCTTGATAAGATTTATTCTCCCCCACATTGTAAGTGGGAGATTTGCCCAGCCTCGAAGGTCTGCCTCTAGTTTTGTAAGTACTGGATTGAGGTTGATCTGTACGAAGGTGGACAGGTCCCCTTGTATATTCAGACCCAGGTACTTAAATTCCTGCGCCCACGTTAGCTCTACATTGGGGGGGAGAAGGGGAGTAGGCTGTTTGTCGATTGGAAAGAGTATGGATTTATTCCAGTTAACTTTAAGGCCTGAAAATACGCCAAACTGTCCTACCAACGTGAGCAGAGCCAAGAGGGAACCTTGGGTGTCGGCAAGATATATTAACATGTCGTCCGCATACAAGGAGATTTTTTCCGTAATTGGGCCAAGGGCTAAGCCAGAAATTTGTTGAGAATCCCGGATGGCAATAGCCAAGGGTTCAATGGCTAAGGCAAATAGAAATGGTGACAGGGGACATCCCTGCCTAGTACCTCGATGTAATCGAAATGGAGCAGATATAAGACCATTAACCCTTACCCTCGCCGTTGGCCGTTGGTATAGTAGTTGAATCCATTTAATAAATCGGTCTCCCAGATTAAATCTGCGTAGCGTTTCCCAGAGATAGGGCCATTCAATGGAATCGAATGCTTTGGCCGCATCAAGGGAGGCCACTGCTCTTGTACCTGGCTTATCATGTAAAATCTCAATATTGGTATATAATCTCCTCAGGTTGATGTTAGTGGACCTGCCTGGCATAAATCCTGATTGGTCTGGGTGGATTAGGTCTATGATGTATCTTTGAAGTCTCTTTGCAAGTATTTTTGCAAGGATTTTAGCATCCGTATTTATGAGAGAGATAGGTCGGTATGAGCTGCACTGTGACGGGTCTTTGCCAGGTTTGGGGATCACTACAATGAGGGCTTCACTGAAGGAGGGGGGTAATGAGCCTGTCACAAAGGAGGACTGTAGGGTACTAAGTAGCTGAGGGGCTAGTTGCTCCTGTAAAGACTTATACCAAGTCGAGGGGAGGCCGTCAGTGCCTGGGGTTTTGTTCGGTGGGAGAGAGGCAATGGCTTCTTTAACCTCTTCTATCTTAATAGGTTCATTTAAAGCCTTCCTGTCATCAATGCAGAGGGACGGGATGGAAACACTGTCTAAAAAGGGTATGTGAAGGTCGTTGGAGTGGGTTAGTGTTGTATCATATAGGTCCCGATAGTACGAAGCAAACTCCTCTACTAGTAGTTTTGGGTCGGTGACCATTACATTACCCGCCCCCTTTATGACCGGTATCGCTGTATAGGGACACATAGTCTTGGCGAAATATGCTAACATTTTACCATTTTTATCACCCATTTCAAAGTACCTTAGTGATTGGTATAGAAGAGCTTTCTTCGTTAACAATGTGTGCTGTCGCTCTAGGGCATTGCGCCTGTCTATCAGAAGTGCGTATGACTCCGGAGAGGGGTTAGAGATGTGATCTGTCTCTGCCTGCAAGACCTCTGCTTCTGCTAGATCAACACTATTTTTCGCTTGATTTCGGGCTCGCCGTATTGCTCTAGCTAGGACCCCCCGCATTACCGCCTTGGAGGCATCCCACAGGACCTCCTGGGAGGCCGTTTCTGCATTGGTTTCCCAATAATTGACATATCCCTCTAAGTTGGCTGTTTGCACTGTCTCATTGTTTAACCAGAGAGGACTCAGTCTCCATATTCTAGAATTTGTTGGGGTTGACCATCTGAGGGATAAAAGAAGCGGGGAGTGGTCAGAAAGTATTCTGGGGAGAAATTGCACCTTGTCGACAAGGGGCAGTAAATCATTAGTTACTAGCGCCAAGTCGATCCTAGAAAAGGACTGGTGGGTAGTCGAGTGGCATGAATACTCCTTTAAGTCAGGGTGTTTCCATCTCCAAGCATCTATCAATTGAAATGCACTTGCCCATTGAGCTAGTTTGGTAGGGCCTACTTCTTGAGACTTGAGACGGTCTAGCTGAGGGTCCATTGTGGAATTGAAGTCCCCTAGTATGCACAGAGGGCCGGGGGGTAGGTTTGCTAATTTGTTAGTAATGTGATCTAACAATGCTCCTGAATATGGTGGGGGCATGTAGAGGTTGATCATTGTAATAGGCTTATTGTCGATTGTACAGTTTAGAATAATATAACGACCATAGTGGTCTGTAATGATCTGTGACAGTGAAAATGCTATGGATTTCCTAACCAGGATGGAAACACCTCTTGCGTGGGTAGAAAATGTGGAGTGGTATGACCATCCTACCCAGGGTTTTTTCAAAGAGAGGACTTTTTGCCCAGTTAGGTGCGTTTCTTGTAGCAATAGGATAGAAGGGGAATGTTTTTTGATATAGTTATGCATGATGCTGCGTTTGAACTTAGAATTAAGCCCCCTTATATTCCATGAGATAATGTTATAGATAGACATAGTGAGTATAGTACAGATGACTGAGCAAAATGGGTTTTGGACCCTGTATCTTGAGAGAACGCATTGACACAACACTCGCTGAAAAGATAGTAATAGACATATACAATAGACACCCCAACATTTCCCATTTTCCCTCCCTACCCACCCCCCCAACTTGGGTGGGTCTAAAACCAATAACTGAAGACACTTAAACGGTCAGTGACTGCGGGCGTGGCCCTTTATCAACCAACCAGTAGACTTTAGAAATATAAACTGATACAGTTCCCTTCCGTTCCAGATGTGCCATGGACTAGTGGTCTGTTTGTATATGTATCCGGTCCTGGTTTGTAGGCACAACACCCTTGGCTTGGGGGACCACTTGGCTATTTCAACGTATTGACATATATCCTTACCATAGTCTCAGGAAACACTGTCCTCAACAGGAGGACAGCAACAGGGAGTGTCAAGTAGACCATGGCTCGTGGACCAAACCGTGTGAAGAAGAAGTATAATGTTCAACAGCCCTTGCATTTAGGTAGATGACAGACTGGCAGAAAAGTAACTTAGTGAACGAGCACGCTATCAGGCCCGTCTGGGACCATCATTTGCCGCTGGTCTTTGTGGGCCCCTTGCGTCTAGCCAAGTTGTTACATCCGCAGGTGCTGTAAAAAAATGCGACTGGCCACCTTCAATAATCCGCAGCTTGGCAGGGAAAAGCATGCTGTATTGTAGCTGTGCATCACGCAGTCGTCTTTTGACTCCCTGGAAGCTTGCTCTTTGTTTCTGTATGGCTGCAGAGAAGTCCGGGTAGAATGAGATCTTAGCTCCATTGTGTTGAATGTCTCCCTTTTGCCGTGCTGCTCTGAGGATAGCATCGCGATCCCTGTAGTTGAGAAGTTTGAACAGGAAGGCCCTTGGAGGAGCCCCCGGAGGGGGTGCCCTATTTGGAACTCTGTGGGCCCTTTCTATTACAAAATTGGAGGAGAAAGTATCAGCTCCAAATAAGTCTCGTAGCCAGGTTTCGGTAAATTGCTCAGGCTGTTGACCTTCTGTCTTCTCCAGGAGCCCGATAACTCGGACATTGTTTCTCCTGTGTCTGTTTTCAAGGTCGTCTATTTTTTCCCAGGCTGACCGAAGTTGTTGTTGAACTTCTTGCATGGAGTTTTGCATCGGATGCACTTGGTCCTCAAGCACGGAGACTCTGTTTTCTACCTCGGTTGTTCTCTCTCTCACATTTTGTAAATCCTGTCTTAGCAAAGATATATCAATTTTAAGGGCCTCAAGTTGGGCAGTGGCGGATGTGCGATTTTCCAATATTGCGCCCATGAGCTCAGATAGTGATGGTTCTGGGGAAACATAGAACAACAACAACGAACTATAAGTGCAGTGTGGGTACCACAATTCGATATGTTGGTGTATATGTGGGGGCAGATGGGCTGGGGTGTCCTCCAACAGTTAAACATATGTACACACAAAGATTGGGACTATAAATCCCCACCCATGTGACCCCCAACACACAATTATATATGAATACTTCAAATGTATAAAAGGCAATATTTATTAGTCAACACTATGCCATGATCTCCAAATAAAAACAGTTAAAACCAAACTAAGCAGCGCTGCATGTACAAAGGGATCCCTTGTATGTATTATAGATGTAACCCAGCATGGGTAATAATTGAATATTGTGGTGAAAGAGTGGCGTGTCTGGAGCCACCTGTAGCGAAAGTTCCAAATTATCCGTTGCTGGTATACGGTTAATGATAACCGAATTATAAATAATGAAATATCCCAGGTGTCAAAGTGCCAGAGTCAATAAGTATCAATAAAGCACCCCTTTAGGGTAGGTTTCCTCTTGATAATAACCCCGTTCCATGTTCAAGGGTGAGGAGGGATTATGAGCGCCTGCCGTGCGGCCAAAACCCTGTGGGTGGGTACGAAATAAATGGGATGACCAAAAGGACGCCTTCGTGGGGTGTCCTACAAATATGGATGTTTCCCAGGGCAGCCCCGCTCAACCAAAATAAAGTATATTACCGACCATGCGGAAGTCCGTGAATGACTGTGAGTCCTTAGAAAGACGTGTGGCAGCGTCTTCGTTCCGGTTCCGTGATGAGCAGTGTGCGGCAGTCCTGGCACTTGTGGACCTGTATAGGGGGATCCCCACTTGTATAGCGCGCGCTGCACCTCAACAGCCGTTTCGCCACAAGCGTGGCTTTGTCAAGAAACCATGACTGGTTGTGAGAGGGGCGGTGGAGCCTCTTGGCTACTATCAGTGTCATTTGCCTGTTGTGAGCTATGGGCGTAGCGCTCCAAACGAGCGGCGGCATCGGTCTTTGGTTTTGGGCCTTATTTACCCATTGGCAAAGAAAATTACTCACAGTCTCGGTTATGGCAGAGGTTACAGTTGTATGTTGCTGTGGATTGTATCAGTGGCCGCAGGTCTTGCAGGGCTGTATGACTGTATAGGCACACTGGAACGGTCTATTGGGATATATGGGGATTCATTGTACCATTATTGGGTATCTTACCCAGAGCACCTTTGCCCCTGATGGATGAGAACAGCCAGGGTGCCGTTCAATCAGGTACTGGGGCCTCTCAGCCTGTTTGAGGAGAATGCTGTCTCAGGCAGGTAGCACAGTATGTACTTGTGGGTGGGCGAAGTTATTTGGGGTGGGTTGCAAGAAATGATTCCCACCCTTAGCCTGAATTAGGGAGTCCGCTCCTCCGTAAGATATGCCCCACTGTCAGGCCCAGGACACCGCAGGCCTCTGTCCCAGCGCTGTCAATATAGGGGCGCTCCCGGGGTTTAACACACCTGCACCTCCCGACTGCGAGCACCCTCTGTTCCCCGCAGACTTGCCTGTGTGCCTGCTATAGCGCCTCGGCGCTTCCGGTGCAGGGCCCTGCACTGGTCCCGCTGATCAACCACCTACGCGGGTCCGCGGCCTGTCACGTGGCTGTAGGCCGCAATGCGCGCACCGCTGCGGGCGCTCCGAAATTGCCCGCTGTTCTTCTGGGCAGGAGATGACGGCCTCCGGAGGTGAGCCGGGAGGGAGTTGGGCTTTTGGGGAGGACTGCAGGTGGGGAAAGAGGCTTATTGTGGAGACACCCCGGGAGCGCCGAAAAAACACGTCCTGCGTGTTGAGCTGCTGGCCACGCCCCCTTGTTGTTCTATTTTTACTAACTCAACATAAGTAATTTTTGAAGCTTGTCACATCTTTGTAGTATACAAATCTTCAACACCCAAAACCACTGGAAAATGGAGCCAAAACTAGTTCAAACAATCAACTAATTCACACCTCAATGAAGTTAATGTAAATATGCAAAATGCCAAATATATTCAGGTGCATTTCACTAGTCCATTCCACTAGGTGTCTCACATATCCATCTTAAAGTGATAGTGCATGTTGCTATATTGGATATACCGTAGTAACCATGCATTTTACTAAACGACACATATTCTATATACAGTGTAAACTGTTTAGTGTTAAACATACATTATAATGTATCCAGATTTAAAAACGAAAATGAATGTTATACTCATCAATATGATTTATATAGAAATGCCGCAGTGTATCGAGTGTAGCTCATCAGTGTACTTCAATTAGAGAGTTAAAAGTTCCGCTGTAAAATCAAAGTCCGATGACCTTTGCATTGGGCTCGATTTAAGACGGCCCATCCTGAAAAACCACTTTTGTATAAAGCCACTGGTTTAAATCATACATTATTATAATAATTATTATTATTATTATTAACATGTATTTATATAGCGCCAACATATTGCGTAGCACTGTAAAGTAAATGTGATTATACAACTACATCACATGAATTACATATATAGAATATATGGAGTAACAAACATCACAATCAATACAGGTACAAAAAGGTGAGGCAGGCCCTATGCATAGGCATACAGTCTAAAGGGAAGGGAGTAATACACAAGGTGTGGGGGTGGGCAAGATGGAATTAAGTGGGTGAGAAATGTGGTACTGTATGTGGTGTTGCGTTTGGTAGTTAAGCAGAGTGAGGGGAGGCTTCTCGAAAGAAGTGCGTTTTAAGAGATTTCTTGAAAGCAGAAAGGTTGGGAGAAAGTGGGACAGACCGTGGGAGAGAGTTCCAGAGGAGGGGTGCAGCCCTTGCAAAGTCTTGAATGTGAGCATGTGAGGAGGTAATGAGAGAAGAGTTGAGGAGCAGGTCAGTAGAGGAGCGTAGTAAGCGATTGGGTGAGTATATAGAGATGAGTTCAGAGATGTAGGGTGGGGCAGAGTTATGAAGTGCTTTGAAAGTCAGTGTCATTAATTTGAATTTGATTCTGAAAGGTAACGGAAGCCAGTGCAGGGATTGACAGAATGGCGAGGCAGAGGAGGAGCGGTTGCTGAGGTGTATGAGCCTCGCAGCAGTGTTCATTATGGACTACAAACGGGAGGGGGAGTGTTGGGTTTGCGCCGACTAGGTTTCCTTCCCCTTTAAGCGCCTCTTCTCCAGAGTGAACATCCCCAATTTGGCCAGTCTTTCCTCATAGCTAAGATTTTCCCTTTACCAGCTTAGTTGCCCTTCTCTGTCCCCTCTCTAATACAATAATGTCCTGTTTGAGTGATGGAGACCAAAACTGTAGGGCATATTCTAGATGGGGCCTTACCAGTGCTCTATACAGTGGGACCCCCTCCTCCCGTGACTCTCTGCCCCATTTAATACAAGTCAAGCCCTTATTTGCCCTTGATGCTGCTGACTGGCATTGCTTGCTACAGACAAGTTTATTATCTACAAGGACTCCAAGCTCCGTCTCCATTATGGATTTGCCTAGTGCAGTCCCATTAAGGGTATAAGTGGATATTGTTACATCCCAGGCAGGGGCGCTCCACCAATGAGGCGAGTTGAGACACTCGCCTCAGGCGGCAGTGCCCCCCTGGTTGCCAGGGGCGGCAAAAATGCCGCTCCTGGTAACTAAGAGCCGAATTTCCGGTTTTCAAAGCGCAGAGAGCGGTATTGCGCTCTCTGCATGAATCGTCGCGGACCGCCCCTGCCCTCTCCGGCGCTATAAAGGTTAGTGCCGGGAGGAGGGAAGGGGGCGGCGAAAGAAGGCCGCCTCAGGCGGCATTATAGCAAGAATCGCCCCTGATCCCAGGTGCAGGAGTTTACATTTATCAACATTGAATCTCATTTGCCATTTAGCACCCTCTGTACCCGATCCTGTAGCCAGTTTCCTATCCATGTGCAAACGACTTCATTAAGCCCAACAGACCTTAGTTTAGAAAGCAGTCGTTTGTGGGGCACAGTATCAAACGCTTTGGCAAAATCCAAATAGATCTACTGCCCCCCACTGTCCAGCATCTTACTTACCACATCATAAAATGCAATCAAATTAGTCTGACATGACCTATCCTTCATAAAGCCATGCTGATTGCTGCTCATAATGACATTCACTAGGACAACATTTTGAATGTGATCCCTTAACAAGCCTTCAAAGAATTTGCCCACCACAGATGTCAGACTAAAGCTCCCTATAGACGCGACGATTCTTCTTGCCGAACGACCGATTTTAGGGAAGCCCGACCAATCCTTCGAAATTATCGTGCGGTTAGTGGTATTCGAACGATCGTACATCTTACGATTTTTCGGCCGACATCTGTCGGGAAATTGATCGGCCAGGTCAAAAAATCTTCGTCGGTCCCAGTGCAATGTATCTATGTCTGCAGGGCCAAGCAGGTAGCTCCCCTTTGTTTTCCTGGTAAATTGGTCTTTTTAGTTGATGGTAAATTCGTACGATCGTTCTGAGAAGATCGTGGTCTCACGATCAGGATCTGATCTTTTAAAAATCTCAACATCTATGGCCAGCTTTACTGGCCTATAATTGCCAGGCTGAGATCGTAATCCCTTTTTAAATATTAGAATGACATCAGCTTTTCTCCAATCCATAGGCACCATACCAGATGACAGTGAATCTGAGAAAATCAGAAATAGGGGCTGGTCTAAAACTGAACTAATCTCTCTTAGAACCCGGGGGTGTATGCCATCAGGCCCTGGAGCCTTGTTTACATTAATTTGTATTAAAGCTTTATGAATCATATCCTGAGTCAGCCACTGACTAGATTGAGCTGAGCCATTAGTGCAGCTATAAAGTGAGCCTGGGAACTCACACTCCTCTATTGTATACACTGAAGAAAAGAACTGATTTAGCACATTTGCCTTTTCTGTATCTGTTACAACCATACTGGTACCATTATTTAATGGAGGAACACTTTCAACCTGCATCTTTTTACTATTAATATATTTAAAAAACTTTATAGGGTTAGTTTTCACCTCCACCGCAATTAACTCTTCATTTCCTTTCTTAGCCTTCCAGATTGCTGATTTACAACATTTATTACAGTGTTTATATTCATTAAATGCAGCTTCTGTCCCTACAGATTTGTAGTTATTAAATGCCTTTCTCTTCTTTCCCATTAACTTCTTTACTTCTGTATTAAGCCACACAGGATGATTCTTAGAGCTTCTACGTTTACTCCTTAAGGGAATAAATTGAGAACAGTAATGATTTAATATCAGTTTAAAGGACAACCATTTCTGTTCTGTGTTTTTAGCTGAAAACCTAATGCCCCAATCAATACTCTGTAGGGCAGCCCTCAAGGCACTAAAATTAGCTTTTGCAAAATTCTTGGTTTTTATTTCGCCAGTATATATTTGTTTTTTGCACCAGACATTAAATTATATATATATATATATATATATATATATATATATATATATATATATATATATATATATATATATATATATATATATATATATCATGTTGTTTAACCTTGCTGTAAGTTTGATTCACACTAATGACATTAGGGTGACATTATGGCAATGTGAGTGCAGTTCATTCTCTCTCAAATGTTTTAAATTCAGTTAAGTTTCCCCATGAGAAAAGCTGGAGGTCCAGCCAAAACATTTGGTCCTTCCATATAAGCACTTTTTTCTTTATTAGGGATGCCCACCAGGCATTTTTGGTTGGGCTTACGTGTTCTGATTCAGTTCAGTATTTGGCCAGATCTGTCAAGTAGGATTCAGGGATATGGCCAAATACTGAATTAGCTCTATTGCTTAATCAGCCATTGTTCCCACCAGAGACATACTGAGAGGTTCTGTCTGTGTGACTGAGTTTCATAGAGAGGATTCAGGAAATTTGATAATGTTATGCACAATTTTAGCAGAACTTTGTTTTCATGTTTCTAGTTTTTCAACCCCCCCCCCCCAAGTGACCCATGTATCAGTAGTTATATTATTAGAATTACATCCATTAAAAAGGAAGACTTTGTTAGCTGGTTCATTAGTTGTGTCATCAATGTAAACAGAAGAGAAGCGATTCAAAACCTCTGCTTTCTCCCTGTTCCCATCAACCAATACTCTGTCGCTGTTACTAAGGATCCCCTTCAATTTCATGATTTTTTTTATTATTATTTAAATGTTTATAAAATAATTTGGTAGTGATGTGTGAACCTGTCCCGTTTCAATTTGCCAAAAAATTTACAAAAGTGAAAAATTCCTGAAATCAGTAGGCGGCAACATTTTTAATGCTTTTGTGCAAGTGACGTCTCTACCCATAGGGCCCCACACCTATCCAAGGGCTGTCCTTGGTCATTTCTTTAGTGCATAGCTTCAATTCTGACTTTACAACAACAGAATTCTGGCTGCCACATAATACAGAGCTATAGACACGGTGACAGTAACAATAGCAGAGAAGGTCTGTCTCGCAGGGACAATATCTGCCATAGGTCTGGATATATTATATATTATGGACTTGCACAGTGGGATCCAGAAAGCTTTGTGGTTGTGGAATAAATACAGATTCTTCTTTACAATATTTACATATGTAGACAAATATTTATTAGTACAACACAAAGAATCTATTCTCTACAATGTAAGAAAAAATGATTATAACATTATTATAACATTCTCGCAATGGAGGGTATTTATTAAACCCTTCTATCATTCAGCACCAAGGAATATATCCCTGTTATAAATATAATGATAAATGCTAATACAGGCTCTATACTGGATTATAAAGGGCACAAATGACACTAATTATAGTAACTCAAATACAAAGGTGGGTGAATACAGAACAGTATGTGTAATCCCTACCCCCCAACATTCTGATCAATATGTTTTTAAAAAATGTTCCGCACAGCATTAAATAGTTTGGAATGACATATGTTATGGGTGCTACAATTAATAATAAGGAGCAGCAGGAGGGGGAGCTCTGGGCTGCAAGAACCAATCCAAGCAATCAGGAGACCATGATGGAGGTGGGGTAAGAGGCAGACGGGGGGCCTGATTCTGTGTGACTTGAGGGGGTCCTAAGTGCTCTCTGCTCCCCACCAGCCTTCCTATTACTCTCAACTGTCCCTCAGACTTTTCAGCTGCTCTACCTCTTCTGCTCTGGGAATCAATGTCAGGGAGGGAAGTTTCAAGTGTAATTAAAAAGTGGAAAGGGAGTAATCTGATCATTTTGAGATCATTTTGGTATAAGCCACCATTCATTTGTTAATGCCATTAGTTAAGAGCCTCAAAGTACTTACATACACCCCCATATCAGCCTAACTAATGATTTTCACCTTGTCAAGCGTTCCCCATACAGACACTGCCGCATGAAGGGGCTCAGTGAATGAGACAGTGAAGGTGTATAAGTGTCTGATTGGATCACTCAGCTCATAAAAGGACAAACATCCAGCCTCATAGTCCAATGAGATCCTGATTCTCCTGCAGGAACGCCTGTGAGGCAAATCCATGTCTTCCCCATTATGTTTCACAACATATATATTGTCCTTTTCTGGTATGTATAAACACCAGGACTTGTTATTATTCCCAAGATAGAATTGGCCTCCTTTCCTCCCTATACTGGAATAGGCCACCCCTACTGCCCAGTACCACAATTTACTGACCTCCATATCCCAATAATGTCGCCCAGAGGTGAAGCTCTTTGTGCTTAAAGCCTGAAAACATTCAAATCTCTCTGGTGTTTTAGGACGACACTGGTCTTTAGGTGAGAAGGAGATACATTTCCTATCCCTTGATATAGAAACATTATTAGCCACTGTGTTTTCATCCAGTACCAGGTCTGTAGCCTCCTGACAACAGAGCCACCATCCCTTTACCCCATTCACAATGGCAGCTAAGCCTGTGAGTAATGTCTCTGAGATCAGATCCACATCCAGATCCCCTACAGCAGGGACCTTTATATCATGTCTCTCTCCGCCCCCCTCATTATCTGCAGCTCCATGTAATTCCCGTTCCTGTAGGACAGTGAGTGGATCTGCCATGTTGCACAGCTCCTCAATGTGACGGATCTTCCTGGACAGCTCGTCCTTCTTTATTTCCAGCTGCTCCATCAGATCAGTGAGTGGGAGAGAGACCTTCTCTTTCTGGCTGGAGATGTCACTCAGTAGTCGCTTCTCTAGGGCTTCCAGCTGTTCCCTGATGTCTCTAAACAGGGCAGTGACTCTCTCTGTCTCACCAGCTGATTTTTCTGTCACTTTTCTCCTGTGCTCCTGCAGTCTCTGGGCTCCTCTCTCAGTCTTCTTTTTCTCTGGCCTCAGTTTGTCCAGAACTTTCCTCAGTTTCTCTTTCTTCTTCTCAGAGGCCTCAATCAGCAGCTCCACCCCATGGCCCCGGTGCTCTCCAGCCAGGCAACAGGATGAACAGATAGGGGCCCCATCCTCATAGCAGTAATACTCCAGGAGCTTGTTGTGGGTGGAACATTTTCTGCTGCTGAAGGAAGCAGTGGGCTCAATTAAGATGTGTTCCACTGACTTGTTGTGCTTCTGTAAGTGGGCATCACATAGGGAGACCTCACACTGCACACAGGACTTGACAGATGGAACATTATAGTCACAGTAAGTGCAGAAGATGCCAGTCCCATCATGTTCTGGGTGAGCCGAGAGAAAGCCTTCTGCTATGTTCCCCAGTATTCTGTTCCTCTGCAGGACAGGGCGCTCCTCGTACTCCTGTCTGCATTCAGGGCAGGAATAACCCCCAGATCCCTCCTGGGTATCCAACACGCTCCCAATACAGCCTTGGCAGAAGTTGTGCCCACACGGCAGGGTTACAGGATCGGTATAAATGCTCAGGCAGATGGGGCAGTTTAGCTCATCTTCAAGATCAAAAGACGCCATCGCTGAAAGCAGCACAGAGAAATGAAACCTAAGGTATTGAAAGGCTCAGAGTACAGAAGGGGGTGGGGAACTGGTTACACATTTTTTTTTCATTACTCATAATCTTTTTAAAGGAATTCAACTTAAAATAGCCTTCTGGAAATGTGTAATGAGGTAATTTCTCAACAGAGACTTTCCAGAAGCCTCTACGCAACTGAATGGGAGTTTGGGTTATTTTATGGAAAACTGTCCTTGTCCCCTTTGATTAAAATTGCCCCAGTGTGTGTGAAACACCGCCCTGTCTTGTATCTTGAAAACAAATATAATTACCATATACATACATGATTGCACTGGCTGTAGAACCCCCACCCCCATAAATCAGAGAAGTACTGGAAATAGCAGGTATTGTATTAGTGTCGACACAGAATGGATTTATTGGCTGAAACAATCATCACACGGACTTCCAATCCACATGTCTCAGTAGAATATATAGTGCAACTCCCTAATGAGTTTGGAACACATTCTCTATATAAACAAACATACTAATGGGATTTTGAAGATAAAAGAATGTTATCAAAATAACAACCACTCTCAGAAACACAGAAAAAATTCTCACATTGGAATCCAAAATGTTCCTCCAAAATATCCATCTATCACTGTTAGGTCAACATGGCGGCGCTCATTGATCCGACAAACAGGTGAGGCACAAAATAGCCTCGTGCTATAATAAACGTACTCATAGACTTGGTTTAAAGTTACAATTTTGGTAACATTTAAAACCATAACACAAAAATCATAAGCCACACTCCCTTAACTCACATTCAGATTCCTGTCCGTCTCAAAACAAATAGTCCTACAAGTTTTCTGCGGGTGACAAGGGGTGGGCCAAGAATTGGCCTGCAAAATTGTATTGGATGAACACTTCTTCCTATATAATCAACTGGTCATCAAAACCTGTGTTAAACCCAAAAATGAATGGATATATGTTGAAATTCTTTTGTGAATTTAAGATTCAATTCATTAAAATAGGTGTTAACATTTTTCAAAACTCTATGGTTTATTATCCAAATGAGTAATGGATGATTGCTGTATCTAACATAACAAAAAAAATACATGGATTATGATCGTTATATATATCTGGGTGTACTCCCCTTTTGTTAGATTTGCACAAGATGTTGAGAATTTAGCCCCCATGTTGGTGCCACACTTCTATAAGAAACGATCAATGTCAAAAAGAAAAACGACTGTAAGTGAGAAGAAACTGCATAGACTTCAACAGAAATTCTTTCACAGAATTGTTATGTGAATTCACAGAAACCAGTATAGGGTTTATTGACACTAGATTCTCGTAAGAGGCAGAATACAGAACAAAGAACAAGGTGGGGGTTTTATACAATTTTACACATACAAGGTATGCAAAAGGCAGAACAACACTGGTGTGGGAGCCGAACCTTAAGGTTTGAGAACATCCTTGAACATTTGGAAAGGGAGTCTCACTCCCCTAATGGCCCCACAACTGTGAAACAATTAACCCATACACAGTACTGATAAGACCCCACTTTGAAGATGTTACACCAATGGTACAGCAATGAAGGGTTAATCTGAAACCATGTCACTCTGTCCATAATGGGCAACTTGAAACAGTCGTGACCACCAAAAGCGTGGCAAGATTCTGTGGGTGGATATACTGGATAAAACTGAAGTGCACAAGATTACCTGAAAAATAAAAAGATTAGTGACGCACAAGCTTAGCATATGTGAGTAATGAGGATATAGAAAAAATAATCCATATTAGTATCTTCTGTGCCTTGGATAAAAAAGAGTAGACTTTGTACAATGATGTGGCAAGAAGGAGATGCAACCAGAACAGCAACAACCAAGGATGTTAGGCATGAAATACTCATGAAGACACAAAAAGCAATGATGTACAGAAAGGAATGGAAAATTCCACTGAACCATCCAGTTCTACCAGTTGAACCAAGTTGTTGGGTCAAACCAGTAAACAAATGACTGTTCAGTGTGGTTAGACGGAAATGTTCTTTTATCTGTCTAACCTTTGCTAGGTGTTGGTCACTTGCTTCTTCAACATTATATGTGTTATCTATGTAATTATGCCATGTTGTCTTGACAACATAACCCTCCTTGTCTTGTGGTGAGATAAGACTAACCGGTGTTGCATAACTTCTTTCTTTAATGGCTGGATCTTATGGCTAACTATCTTAAACATATCATCATTCTCATTAGTAATGTTGTCAAGCCACAGTGATAAATCTGACATGAGGCTAAAGGTCTTTTGTATGCAACATATATTAACCCAAGGAATATCAAGCAGAGCTCTAGCACTACTTTTGGTGGCATCTCGTTTAGCTGGGAGATGCGTTGGGACATGCGACAGCCTAGTAGGATGCAGTAACCTTGCAATTGTATACACCCCGTGTTACATAGTTAGTTACATAGTTAAATTGGGTTGAAAAAAGACAAAGTCCATCAAGTCCAACTCCTCCAAATGAAAACCCAGCCCCATACACACACCCCTCCCTACTTTCACTCTTAGACAGCCAAGAATAAGCATGTTTGCTACTAACATAGTAGTGATGAGAGAGTATGGTGTAAGGTAGATCAAGGGTGAGGTAGTGAGTAATTAATAGCAGCATATTGGAAAAAGAAAGACAGCTGCAGGAATACTGACATTTGCATGAAAGTAAGAATTATCGCCTCTTTGGGTGTTCCATCCATTGAACATAAGTGGGGTTGACCCACAATGATGGATCCACAGACTGATGGAAGTAGTGAACATATTAATACAGATGCCATCAGAACGTATGTGCACTGACTTATCAATCCCTCTAATAGCCACCGTTTTATTAAAACACATAACTGGGGGCTTACTGAAGCCTACTATAGCCATAGGAATAAAACTGGTATTGTATTAGTGTCAAATTACCTTTAGGCATCTTAACTATGTCCTCAGGTGTGGGAGGTTGTGCAACATAAGACATGCTATGAGTTGTAAAGTGATAGTATGTGCATATTCAACAATAAGAAATGTTGAGAGTGGCTGCTGCCATGACATGTCATTTAACCAGAGTATTATCATTAAGCTCAAGCAGTCCCAGGAGTGGTTTATGTTGTCAGAAGTGGTGTCTCCTCGCTGGAGTGTAACTGACAGATAAGAGCAAGATGCACAACAAGTGCAGAGAAAAGCACATTACGGACAATCAAGAAGAACATCAAGGCAACGCAAAGCAACAGTGGGATTTCCAGTTTGGCACCAAAGCATCTTGCCCACAGTGACTTCATGATGTGACGGTGTTGTCCTTGAATGTTATCCTGGAACTTGATTTTCACTTGATGGGCATCTAACTATCGTACCCAGGGCAGCCATCAGGGGAGGGGGACAGGGGGGAGAGTTGTAGGGGGCCCGAGGGTAAGGGGGGCCCGGCCATGCCACACTTACTTGATTAGCCGGGCCCCCTGCTTTCTGAGAGCTGCTGACTTTGGGATGGCATGGACGTTTAAGGGACCAATTTTCTCATAATGTAGAGGGGGGGGGGCTGGCCACCAATTTTTTTCTCTCATGTGGGGTCCTAGCCACCAATATTTTTTAATGGGGGGCCCTGGCCACAAATGTTTTTTATGGGTGCCCTGACCACCAATATCTTTTTATTTTTTATTAACATGTGGGAACCCTAGTCACCAATACTTTTTTTGTTTTTTTACTGTGTGGTGGGGGGTGGACCTGTGGGGTGGGGAGGGCAGGCCTGTAGGTGGGGCTTGCAGTGGGTGCAGACCAGGAGGCCCAGGAAATGTTGTCGTATGGGGCCCTGTGATTTCTGATGGCGGTTCTGATCTTACCACTGGATTCTGAGCTCCCTGGGACTTGGCAGTTCAGGTAAAAGAGGAGATATTATGGCCCACAATTCCCACACATGCCGTTAAAGCTGAGTCTTCTTACATTGTGACACATGGATCCAGTTGGGCTTCCCCTCCACTTTCACTGCAGTATTTGTAGTGAGGAGCACTTGGAGCGGTCTATGCCAACGTGGCTTGAAGGCTTTGGAAATGTGCCTTTTGACTAGGACCCAATCTCCTGGAGCAAGGAGAGTATGTGATTCTGGAACATCCGCTGGATCTGGTTATGAAGAATAAAGTTAAGAATGCAGTTTGGTCAGTTCCTTATGCAACTGAGTAACATACTGACAGCAGATGAGCAGGAGGAATAGGGTCATGCATGCTGGTCTCCCAAAGAGTATATCATGCTTGAGAAAAACAAGATGCTGGTTCAAAGTTTTTACAGCTGTATGTTCCAGGAGTCTGTGTAACACTCCCAAAGTAGGCAGGATAATTAATGCAGAAAAAGAATAAACAGCTTCAAAACAGTAGTTTCAAACTGCATTTATTCTTTTATTTAGCAGTGTAAAACACTACAGGGTAGATTTACTAAAGGGCGAAGTGACTAACACTAGCGAAAATTCGCCAGCGTGACATCATTTCATTACTTTCCCGATTTACTAACGGTTGCTGCCGTAACTTCACTAGTAAAAGACTCTAGCGGTACTTTGCTCCCTTACGCCTGGCGAAGTTGCTCTCTGGCGAATGGACTACGTCCTATGTAACCACGCAAATTCACTAAGATGCGGATTTTAAAGTGGACCTGTCACCCAGACACAAAAAGCTGTATAATAAAAGTCTGTTTCAAATTAAACATGAAATATAATTTATATTTATGATTAAAACATTCATAGCTGTTGTAAGCTCATTTAAACATCTCAGCTGTCAATCAAATATTGTCTGCCCCTCCTCTATGCCTTAGGCAATTACTTTCACTTTCCATTCAGCACTTCCTACATGTCACTGCTCTCCCCACATTCCCCCAATCTCTTCACCATTTAATTGTGTAACCAGGACATGGGGATGGACATCAGGTCCCCCATTCTGGTGCACAAACAAGATTCTGAGATGATACAAGACTTGTCTTAATAACAGTGTCCACAAAAATGGCTCCTGCCTGCTTGTTATAATTATGAATTCCCAGACTGATGGAAACAAGATTCAAATAATTTATATTTGCTTGACTAATGTAATAAAATAGGATTTTGAATATTTTGTTTGGGTGACGGGTCCCCTTTAATGAATGTTACCTCTTGCGCCAGACTTGCCTTCGCCACCCCAGACCAGTTGAAGTGCAATAGAGTAGATAGGACTTCCTCAAAAAAATATTTTTACATTTTTCTAAGTCAGAGTGAGAGGCTGCAAAAGATCGTAAATTTTTTTCTGGGGTACCCGGCTTCCCCCCTACATTTCCTAACATATGGCACATAAACTATACACTGGGCTCATGTGTAGGGCAATATAACAACTTTATTTTATTTTATTAAGGTTTCCCGGGCTTGTGTAATGTAATGTATGTGCTGCAACATATACGTTCATTGAACTTCCATTGAACAATTTATGTTCCCGCTGTATGCAAATTAGGCAACGCTAGCACAATTTCAATTCGCTTGCCGCAGTTACGCTAGAACTACTTTGCCAGCGTTCGGCACCCTGGACGCAACTTCGGATTTTAGGTTATTAGCATTGTACTGGCGCATCTACGCCCGGCAAAGTGTTGCGATGTGAGCGAAGCCGTTGCTGACGGATTTTTGGAGATTAGTAAATTTACCCCTACATGTTTCGGGTCAAGCCCGTTCTCAAGTGCGCAGAATGCAGGGTATCATAGGATTGAATACCCTCTTCTAAACCAGAACCTCCCCAATTCACCTGTTAAAGTAACAGTCATGCCTTACAGGGGTGTCCAAACTTTTTGCAATGAGGGCCAGATTTGGTGAGGTGAAAATGTGTGGTGGCCGACCATTCAGCCCGACATTCTTTGAACCATTAACATTAAATTACAGGAATCAAGTAACCATAGAAGTAATATTTGGGCACATTAGTGAAATGATCTGCCACTTGGTCTATACTGCTGCCTGTGTGCTGAAGTGTTAGTAATAAACAAGTACTGGCATGTAGAGACGCGCCGCTCTCGCATAATATTACTGCTACGGCTACGCGATTCCTTATCGCGATTCCTGATCGCACTGTGCTGGCGGGCCGCATTATTTTTAATTTCATGACGGAGGCTGTGGGCCGGTGTAAATTTGAAAATGGGCCTCAATTGGCCCCCGGGTTGTAAAAAATTATAACAGTTACAAAAATGACAAAAACGTGTATCCATTCAAATCCAATCCAGTGTGCCCATGTGATCCATCCATTGTTGTATGTGCTATAGACAAGTCTTTTAAGTCCATAATAGGGAAATTGTCACCTTAGCCTATCCCTGATACATTTGCTTACAAATCATAAGTACTACTAAAGTAAGTCTACTCAATGGTTACAAAAAGCATGTAGATAAGGTAACTATATATATAAAGTGCCAGCTCATTAAGCTTAGCGCCTGTATAAATAAAAAAGTTATTATTTATTTACTTACATGGTGTTGGCACAGTCTTACCTGCATTATGTTGGGCACTTGCATATGTTTGGCTGTGATTGACGTGAAACAAGGAGCAAACCCCACTCTCAAGACTATGTCACACGTCCCTCCTCTTGAAATATGGAAGCGACCAAGTGAGTCAGCTGCTAAATATGACAAGAGAGCGTGCGGTACAACAGGACATTGGTGAAGGTGCCAAACTTGGTGCCGACCATCTTGTGTTGCCGCACTTCTGCCCTTAAGCCATTGTTCCTTCTCTCAGATGGGCTGATAAAACAGAATAGGATCTTTTTCAACAAATGCTTTGAAAATCTTACCATACAGAACTGCTTGTTTAGCGGCACCATCAGGAAGAGCATTCACTTGTGCTATAGGGTCAGATGACCTGGTGTGTGCCTGACATTTAATAACCGCTACTTGTGTGGGTTGTTGGATAGTTTGGAGGAGCTGTTTTTGCCTTAGGACCTCAAAATCATTGACAACCCCTAAGGAGTCAGTGTAGATAGAAGCCAT
This sequence comes from Xenopus laevis, assembly GCF_017654675.1. NCBI lineage: Eukaryota > Metazoa > Chordata > Amphibia > Anura > Pipidae > Xenopus > Xenopus laevis. The sequence goes on along the minus strand of NC_054387.1, from coordinate 135,678,384 downwards.
GCCCCCAGCAGTGTGTTGGCATGATACAGTAAGTGCAACTAACTCAGCTGTTTGGGCAGATATTTGGGATGGCAATGCAGTAGAAACAATAACATCATGGTCTGACACTACAGCAAAGCCTTGAAGTATGTAAGGTTCCAACACAGGAGGAAATATTATCCTGAACTCCTTTAAAAGCACCCACTCACAATGCAGGCTAATATACTGATAATTGAAGAGGTAAAGAAGCAGGAACAGGCAGTTTAGCTGCTTAGTGTTTTTTATTGGCACAACATGGAGCCATAAACCTACATAACAAAGTGTTAGGTACAGGAGACAAGTGTGGAAAGAGCTGACTCAATTATGAGTGAATAATCATGAGGTTTCATGCTGGTGTCTGGCTCCTCTGGGATGGGTAGGAGTGTTGCAGGGTTAATACATTGCACCTTATGAGTACTATGTTGGAGAGGCATAACAGTTCAAGCTCAAATTTGGTGAGACAAACTACCGTAAGATGCTTTGTGATGTTGCCATGCAACAAGGAATGGACTGAATGAGGGACAAGGAGCATGAGTCTACAGTAAAAAGATGTAGGTTGAGAGTGTTGCTCCATTAAATAATGGTACCAGTATGGTTGTAACAGATACAGAAAAGGCAAATATGTTAAATCAGTTCTTTTCTTCAGTGAATACAATAGAGGAGTCTGAGTTCCCAGGCTCACTTCATAGGTGCAATGATTGCTCATCTCAATCTAGTCAGGGGCTGACTCAGAATATGATCCATAAAGCTTTAATAAAAATGAATGTAAACAAGGCTCCAGGGCCTGATGGCATACACCCCCGGGGTCTAAGAGCGCTTAGTTTAGTTTTAGACCAGACCCTATTTCTGATTTTCTCAGATTCACTTTCATCTGGTATGGTGCCTATGGATTGGAGAAAAGCTGATGTTATTCCAATATTTAAAAAGGGATTATGATCTCAGCCTGGCAATTATAGGCCAGTAAATCTGACATCTGTGGTGGGCAAATTATTTGAAGGATTGTTAAGGGATCACATTCAAAATGTTGTCCTAGTGAATGACATTATGAGCAACAATCAGCATGGCTTTATGAAGGATAGGTCATGTCAGACGAATTTGATTGCTTTTTATGATGAGGTAAATAAGATGCTGGACAGTGGGGGGGCAGTAGATGTGATCTATTTGGATTTTGCCAAAGCGTTTCATATGGTGCCCTACAAACGACTGCTTTCTAAACTAAGGTCTGTTGGGCTTAATGAAGTCGTTTGCACATGGATAGGAAACTGGCTACAGGATCGGGTACAGAGGGTGGTTGTTAATGGGACATTCTCTACTTGGAGTAAGGTTCTTAGTGGGGTCCCTCAGGGCTCAGTATTGGGGCCACTTTTATTTAACTTGTTCATTAATGACTTAGGGGAGGGGATTGTAAGTAATGTATCAGTGTTTGCAGATGAGACAAAACTATCAGCCCAATTAATTCCATCCAGGATGTGGCACTTGCAACAGGATCTTGACTAACTGGCAATCTGGGCAGCTAAGTGGCAAATGAGATTCAATGTTGATAAATGTAAAGTCCTGCACCTGGGATGTAACAATATCCACTTATACCCTTAATGGGACTGCACTAGGCAAATCCATAATGGAAACGGAGCTTGGAGTCCTTGTAGATAATAAACTTGTCTGTAGCAAGCAATGCCAGTCAGCAGCATCAAGGGCAAATAAGGTCTTGACTTGTATTAAATGGGGCAGAGAGTCACGGGAGGAGGGGGTCCCACTGTATAGAGCACTGGTAAGGCCCCATCTAGAATATGCCCTACAGTTTTGTCTCCATCACTCAAACAGGACATTATTGTATTAGAGAGGGGACAGAGAAGGGCAACTAAGCTGGTAAAGGGAAAATCTTAGCTATGAGGAAAGACTGGCCAAATTGGGGATGTTCACTCTGGAGAAGAGGCGCTTAAGGGGAGATATAACTATGTATAAATATATAAGGGGATCATATAATAATCTCTCTAATGATTTATTTACCAGTAGGTCTTTCCAGCTGACACAAGGTCACCCATTCCAATTAGAAGAAAAGAGGTTCCAGCTAAATATTGGGAAGGGGTTTGTTACAGTGAGAGCTGTGAAGATGTGGAATTGTCTCCCTGAATCAGTGGTACAGGCTGATACATTAGATAGGTACAAGGAAGGGTTGGATGCTTTATTCACTAGTAGCTCCTCCCAGCAGACAGGAGGGAGCCAATGAGATTAGAGGAGGGAAGGGGGTGTTACAGGGAGAGCTGGGAAGTGAATCAGGGGTACAGGCTGATACATTAGATAGGTATAAGGAAGGGTCAGATGCTTTATTCACCTCTAGCTCCTCCCAGCAGACAGGAGGGAGCCAATGAGATTAGAGGAGGGAAGGGGGTGTTACAGGGAGAGCTGGGAAGTGAATCAGGGGTACAGGCTGATACATTAGATAGGTACAAGGAAGGGTCGGATGCTTTATTCACCAGTAGCTCCTCCCAGCAGACAGGAGGGAGCCAATGAGATTAGAGGAGGGAAAGGGGTGTTACAGGGAGAGCTGGGAAGTGAATCAGGGGTACAGGCTGATACATTAGATAGGTACAAGGAAGGGTCGGATGCTTTATTCACCAGTAGCTCCTCCCAGCAGACAGGAGGGAGCCAATGAGATTAGAGGAGGGAAAGGGGTGTTAAAGGGAGAGCTGGGAAGTGAATCAGGGGTACAGGCTGATACATTAGATAGGTATAAGGGGTTGGATGGTGTTTAGCAAGTGAGGGAATACAGGGATATGGAAGATAGCTCATAATACAAGTTGATCCAGGGACTAGTCCGATTGCCAGACTAGTCCGAATTTCTTACCCCCTCTGAGGCAAATTGGAGAGGCTTCAAATGGGTTTTTTTGCCTTCCTTTGGATCAACTGGCAGTTAGGCAGGTTAAAACAGTTAAAAAGTTGAACTTGATGGATGTGTGTCTAATTTCAACCTTACTTACTATGTTACTATGTCCATTACTATGGGAGATGACTTTCCACTATCTACAATAGTAGATCTAGTGCAAGGATCCCCAACCTTTTGAACCCGTGAGCAACATTCAGATGTAAAAGGAGTTGGGGAGCAACACTAGCATGAAAACTGTTCTTGGGGTGCCAAATAAGGGCTGTGATTGGCCATTTTGTAGCCCCTGTGTGGATTGTCAACCTACATTGAGACTCTGTTTGGCAGTACACCTGGTTTTTATACAACCAAAACTTGACTCTAAGCCTGGAATTCAAAAAGAAACACCTGCTTTGGAGAGCAACATGTTACTCACGAACTTCTGGTTGGGGATAGGGTTGCCATCCTAGGCCGCCCCCCACCAGCCGGTAAAGAATTTTAGAAAAGATGGCAACCCTAGTTGGGGATAACTGATCTAGTGATACGTATAGTAGCCAACTGGCCTCTACTTGTCCCCATGTTTCTGGGCGAGCACCTTTGTGGCATGACCCTTGTGGTCATGGACAAAAAGTGAAGAAGGTTTTTTGTAATCAGGAAATGCCAGGACTGGGACAGACAAGAGGGATTCTTTGAGTGCCTGGAAAATGTCTAACACTTCAGGTTCCCACTGCACAAGTGCTGGAGCATCTAGTTTAGTAAGGACCTACAGTGGGGCTGTTACTGCAGACATGTTGGGCATCCACTGACAGAAATAACCCACAAGATCTAAAAAAAAACCTCTGAGCTCCTTTTGATTACATGGGGGTTTGGATGGTACCACTGTCTCAGTGACGTGTGAAATACAATGTCCTACGTAAGTGACTGTTGTGGCTGCAAATTGCAACTGGTTTGGGGAAACTTTGCAACATATTCTTTGCAAAACAGCAATAGGCTCATAGTGTCTTTAACATCCTTTGCTGAGGTTTAGTCTTGGAATGTTCAACATTTGTGGCAAATATTTCCTTTCATTTATTACAATAGGGAGTATAGGCCCCTAGTGTGCTCTAATTTCTGCTCTGAATGACCTCACTAAGGGGGTTATATATTAAAGGTCAACTAGTGTTATCTTTAAAGATTCAAGTTTTTTTTTGGGGGGGAGGGAATTCGATTAGAATTGACACACACTTTTTTTGTGTTTTTTTCTCATTGTGATTTTTTGAGTATTACTAAATAAGCTAAATTCATGTATGGGAGTTTGGTCACATTTGTGTGTTTTGTTTTAAACATGACAAAATTTGGATTCTAGTAAATTACCCCCTAAATGTGGGAGTATTTCAAGGCGAGCTTTATGAGTGTGTATATCAATGGAGTGGGCCATTGGGTGGGTGGGTGTGCAAAGGAATGTGCCTTTTATAGACCTGCATTCACCAATGAGTAGAAGGTCCTTTAGGGTTTGGGCCCTCCACTACTATAGCTCCCAAGTGAGGCTATCAGTTGTGTGTCTGTATGAGTGTTGAGTGTTATATGATATGAATGATATGTATGAGTGTTATAATATGTGTCATCTGTAATCGAATCTCATCCCTGCCACTGGCCATTTTGTTTTTGGCGCATTGGAGCTTTCTCAGTCATTTGCATATCTCTAACCTTGCAGCCAATCACAGCTCAGTAGGAACCACGTATGTGATGCTACAAGCTATGTACTTTGACATCACTCCCAGGCTCGCTCTGATTGGCTGATTCATTACAGAGTTACCATGACACACTATTGTGACATCAGCAGCAGAGTTGACTTCGGAGTCGGTTGAGCACAAACACATGTTGGTCAATTCATTTCTGTGATCAAAGGTGAGTGGGGCAGGGATGCATATTTAAGGAAAACTAACTAAAACTATCATCTAAATCAATTATTTGGTTTGCTACCACCATTAATGTGGATATGGTCTTAAAAGTTCTTGTGGTAACATGGGTGTGGTTTAAACCAAAATGTGGTCAACACTGACCTCCATTAATGGCCCTCTACCAGGTAGGCCAAAATTCTAGCCCTGTGTGCCACATTTGCTAGCAATACACACCAGGCACTCAGCAGCAATCCCCATTAACTTGGAGATAATCTTGATTATTTCCCCCCTTCCATTGACTGGATTAGGCTGAGGTTTTTATTTAGCACCATGAATCTATCCACCCCCACTGCTGCCATATGCACAGTGATCTGTTGGCAAACTTGAAAAAGCACATTTACCAATTGCACTTGCCTCCACCCTGCTCCGTGCAAACAGCTGCCTCTTCTGGGTACAAATGCTCCATAGATGAGAACTAAAGGGGGTGGGGGTCCATTAAGTCACCTCAAACCTGTGGGCTTCATACGGGGAGACCAATTTGTTCATTTATTAATTAAATCATTTTCTAAACTAAATCATGAAAAAAAAAAATTTATTATTATGATTATTCCATTTGGAAGTTTGAAAAACTTGAACTTGAGAACAATCAAATTCACATTTTTTTGGCACAATTTCCCCAAATTGAAGCAAAAAAAAAAAAAATTTGTATATTCATGCCTTCATCTTTAAGCATCTGGGGCCCAGACTAAAGGAATTCATCATGTGTAATATCCAGTTCATACACACGTGTTCCATGTTCAATACCAGGGTAGAATGACTAACTTATAATTCTAACCCACCCCCTCCCTATACAGAATGCAGCATGGAGGGGCTCAGTGAATGTGGCAGTGAAAGTGTGTAAGTGTCTGATTGGATCACTCAGCTCATAGAAGGACAGACGTCCGGCCTCATAGTCCAAAAAGACTCGAATTCTCCAACAGGCGGGGGTGTAGGGTAACTCCGTATCTACCCAGTCATGCCGCACTGAATACTTATCATTCACTAGGTCTAAACCTAAATGCCAGGACTTGTTATTATTTCCAATAATGGACTGGTCTCCCTCCCGGTCTATACTGGGATAGGCCACCCCCACAAACCAGCCCCACAGTTCACTCACATCCAGATCCCAGTAATGTCGCCCCGAGGAGAAACTCATGGTGCTCAAAACCTGATAAGACTCAAATCTCTCGGGTGCATCTGGGTGACAATGGATGGTCTCTGATGAACATACAGATTTCCTGTCCTCTGATACAGACACATCATTGGCAGCAGAGCTTGTATCCAGTACCAGGTCTGTAGCCTCCTGCCCATAGACCCACCATCTCCTCACCCAACTCATAATCCCAGCTAAGCCTGTGAGTAATTTCTCTGAGATCTCCTCCACATCTACATCCCTCACTACATGGACCTTCGTATCATCTCCCTCTCTGGTCTCATTATCTGCCCTCTCAGTATCCTCCTCTGTATCATCCTCTTCCTCAGCATTATATTCCTCTTCATTATCTGCCCTCTCAGCCCCACAAAATTCAGCTCCATTTGATTCCTGTTCCTGTAGGACAGTGAGTGGATCTGCCATGTTGCACAGCTCCTCAATGTGATGGATCTTCCAGGACAGCTCGCCCTTCTTTATATCCAGCTCTCGGATCAGATCCCAGACTTCAAGTGAAACCATGACCTTCTGCAAGGAGAGCTGAATGTGTAGTTGTTCTTCTAGAAGATTCAGATGTTCCCTGATGTCTCTAAAGAGGTCGCTAATCTGCTCTGTTATACCAACTGCCTTTTCGTGCACTTCTTTCCTGCGCTCCTGCAGGTTCTGGACTCTCTCCTCCACCTTCTCTCTCTCTGGGGTCAGTTTCTCCAGAACTCTCCTGAGTTTCTCTTTCTTCTTCTCTGAGGCCTCACTCATCAGCTCCACCCGGTGGCCCCTATGTTCTCCATCCAGGCAGCAGGAGGCACACATGCAGGCTCCATCCTCACAGCAATAATACTCCAGGAGCTTGTTGTGGGTGGAACATTTTCTACTCTCAAAACAAGATATGGGTTTGATTAAGAAATGTTCCAGTGACTTGTTGTGTATGTCCAGGTGGGTGACACAGAGAGAAGCCTCGCACTGCAGGCAGGATTGGGCAGCAGGTATAGAAGTGTGGATACAGTAAGTGCAGAGGATCCCAGTCTCCCTTGGATCTGATTGGGTTGCACGGAATCGCTCTATTATGTTACCCAGAGTCCTGTTCCTGTGCAGGGCAGGGCGCTCCTCGTACTCCTCTCTGCATTCAGGGCAGGTGTAACCCCCAGATCCCTCCTGGGTATCCAGCACCCTCGCAATGCAGCCCTGGCAGAAGTTGTGCCCACACTGCAGCATTGCAGGATCTATATAAATGTCCTGACAGATGGAGCAACTGAGCTCGTCTCTCAGATCAGCAGCCGCCATTGTGCCTATCGGGTAGAAGAAACGAAACTTCAGTTAGGGAGGAGAGCTGCCAAGTTGCTTGCTCAGGCTAAGCTTCCTTGTTAACCCTGTGTGTTGCTGGCTGTAGTGTAGATTGTAACTACAAACCGTAGTTGTTATACTGTAACCCTTTCATAGACAGGCAAGAGCCACAAGATAACACTCCAGGCTACACCAGCCACACCCTGCACCTTTAACCCCTGCGTGCCAGCGAGTGTGTGTGTGAATAAAGTGGCATGTGTGCAGTAATTATTGTATTTCTATGGCACTGGCAGCTCTTTGTGCTTCACCAGACTTGAACTGGGCAAGGGAGGGTTATACAGAGGTTAATAAGCAAGACAAACGTGGACTTCTTCTCTCCCCTCTATGGCCCATAACCTGAGACTACTGGGGAGCTGCTGAGCCTTAATCCCAGCACATAGAGCAAACATAGGGGGCTGCCTAGTCTGGTGCCATAGGATAGAAATAAACAAATGTCCAGTGTCTCTTTTTTATTATATTGGAGATTTCCCAGAAAACTGGTTATTCTGCAAATTCTACCAACATGTCAGTGTAAATACAGCCCAGGGGCCCCACACGTGGCGAATCCCATGGCTCTAAGATGTACATACACTGACTGACTTACATGGGAAGGTCACGCCCAAAAAGTGTCCGTCCAGAATATTCCAAAGTATCCTTAGCCATGGGAATCACGCTAACCCTGAAGAATCCCTCTTAGAAAACCTCTCTCTCTGGGATATTCTGATCAATTGCTTGAGCTCTATCTGCATGTGTATTGCACCTTCATTTGTATCTGCTTGTTTGATCAAACAGGACAAACCTCAACCTGCTGTCTCCCCCCTCATTTAAAATACACACCACTAAAATCATGTCAGGGGGTGAATGTTTATTAATTCTGCTGCAGACTATTTCCCATGCAACCACGAGCTGCACATATAAATCACTAATTCAACCTGCAGCATTTCTTTTTTAATGGTTTACCCTGAAACAGAGAGGGATATCAGATTGATTCTTTAGTATGAAATGTACAAAACAAAACTTTTAGACTTGGTATTGTGAGTCTTTATGTTATTAGACCCATGAGTGCCGAGTCTTTTGCCTTAATTCATTTCATACAGCAAATGGGGGCCCTGTCTGAATATCAGTTAGGGAGAGATTTGGGGTGAGTGTTTATTTGTGCCCTGGGTACCCCTAGAACTATAGCAGGGTGACACCCCAATGTTTCTATATATCTGTAACCTTGTTATGAGCTAAGGGGGCCCAGTCTGAAGGTCAGTTAGGGGGAGATTTGGGGTGACTGCTTATTTGTACCCTGGGTACCCCTGGAACTATAGCAGGGTGACACCCCAATGTTTCTATATATCTGTAACCTTGTTATGAGCTAAGGGGGCCCAGTCTGAAGGTCAGTTAGGGAGAGATTTGGGGTGAGTGATTATTTGTAACCCTGGGTACCCCTGGAACTATAGCAGGGTGACTACCCAATGTTTCTATATATCTGTAACCTTGTTATGAGCTAAGGGGGCCCAGTCTGAATGTCAGTTAGGGAGAGATTTGGGGTGAGTGATTATTTGTACCCTGGGTACCCCTGGAACTATAGCAGGGTGTCAGTTAGGGGGAGATTTGGGGTGAGTGCTTATTTGTACCCTGGGTACCCCTGGAACTATAGCAGGGCGACACCCCAATGTTTCTATATATCTGTAACCTTGTTATGAGCTAAGGGGACCCAGTCTGAAGGTCAGTTAGGGGGAGATTTGGGGTGAGTGCTTATTTGTAACCTGGGTACCCCTGGAACTATAGCAGGGTGACTGTTACCCCAATGTTTCTATATATCTGTAACCTTGTTATGAGCTAAGGGGGCCCAGTCTGAAGGTCAGTTAGGGGGAGATTTGGGGTGACTGCTTATTTGTACCCTGGGTACCCCTGGAACTATAGCAGGGTGACACCCCAATGTTTCTATATATCTGTAACCTTGTTATGAGCTAAGGGGGCCCAGTCTGAAGGTCAGTTAGGGGGAGATTTGGGGTGAGTGTTGATTTGTACCCTGGTACCCCTGGAACTATAGCAGGGTGACAACCCAATGTTTCTATATATCTGTAACCTTGTTATGAGCTAAGGGGGCCCAGTCTGAAGGTCAGTTAGGGGGAGATTTGGGGTGAGTGTTTATTTGTACCCTGGGTACCCCTGGAACTATAGCAGGGTGACACCCCAATGTTTCTATATATCTGTAACCTTGTTATGAGCTAAGGGGACCCAGTCTGAAGGTCAGTTAGGGGGAGATTTGGGGTGAGTGCTTATTTGTGACCTGGGTACCCCTGGAACTATAGCAGGGTGACTGTTACCCCAATGTTTCTATATATCTGTAACCTTGTTATGAGCTAAGGGGGCCCAGTCTGAAGGTCAGTTAGGGGGAGATTTGGGGTGAGTGCTTATTTGTGACCTGGGTACCCCTGGAACTATAGCAGGGTGACTGTTACCCCAATGTTTCTATATATCTGTAACCTTGTTATGAGCTAAGGGGGCCCAGCCTGAAGGTCAGTTAGGGGGAATTGGGTGACTGCTTATTTGTACCCTGGGTACCCCTGAACTATAGCAGGGTGACACCCCAATGTTCTATATATCTGTAACCTGTTATGAGCTAAGGGCCCAGTCTGAAGGTCAGTTAGGGGAGATTTGGGTGAGTGTTATTTGTACCTGGTACCCCTGGAACTATAGCAGGTGACACCCCAATGTTTCTATATATCTGTAACCTTTTATGAGCTAAGGGGCCCAGTCTGAAGGTCAGTTAGGGGAGATTGGGTGATGTTATTTTACCCTGGTACCCCTGAACTATAGCAGGGTGACACCCAATGTTTATATATCTGTAACCTTGTTATGAGCTAAGGGGCCCAGTCTGAAGGTCAGTTAGGGGAGATTTGGGTGAGTGTTATTGTACCCTGGTACCCTGAACTATAGCAGTGGGACACCCCAATGTTCTATATATCTGTAACCTTGTTATAGCAGGGGCCCAGTCTGAAGTCATTAGGGAGATTTGGGGTGATGCTTATTTGTACCTGGTACCCCTGGAACTATAGCAGGGTGACTACCCCAATGTTTCTATATATCTGTAACCTTGTTATGAGCTAAGGGGCCCAGTCTGAAGGTCAGTTAGGGGAGATTTGGAGTGAGTGCTTATTTGTACCTGGGTACCTGGAACTATAGCAGGGCTGTACCCAATGTTCTATATATCTGTAACCTGTTATGAGCTAAGGGGCCCAGTCTGAAGGTCAGTTAGGGAGATTTGGGGTGAGTGTTATTTGTACCCTGGTACCCCTGGAACTATAGCAGCGGACACCCAATGTTTCTATATATACTGTAACCTTGTTATGAGCTAAGGGGCCCAGTCTGAAGGTCAGTTAGGGGGAGATTTGGGTGAGTGTTATTTGTACCCTGGTACCCCTGGAACTATAGCAGGACTTTACCCAATTTTCTATATATCTGTAACCTGTTATGAGCTAAGGGCCCAGTCTGAAGTCAGTTAGGGAGATTTGGCTGAGTGTTATTTGTACCGCGGGTACCCCTGGAACTATACAGGTGACACCCCAATGTTTCTAATATCTGTAACCTTGTTATGAGCTAAGGGGGCCCAGTCTGAGGTCATTACGGGAATTTGGGTGAGTGTTATTGTACCCTGGTACCCTGGAACTTATAGCAGGGTGACACCCATATGGTTTCTATATATCTGTAACCTTGTTATGAGCTAAGGGGCCCAGTCTGAAGTCAGTTAGGGAGATTTGGTGGAGCTGCTTATTTGTACCCTGGTACCCCTGGAACTATAGCAGGGTGACACCCAATGTTCTATATATCTGTAACCTTGTTATGACTAAGGGGCCCAGTCTGAAGGTCAGTTAGGGGGAGATTTGGGTGAGTGTTATTTGTACCCTGGGTACCCTGAACTATAGCAGGGTGACACCCCAATGTTTCTATATATCTGTAACCTTGTTATGAGCTAAGGGGCCCAGTCTGAAGGTCAGTTAGGGAGATTTGGGGTGAGTGTTATTTGTACCCTGGTACCCCTGAACTATAGCAGGGTGACACCCAATGTTTCTATATATCTGTAACCTTGTTATGAGCTAAGGGGCCAGTCTGAAGTCAGTTAGGGGAATTGGGATGCTTATTTGTACCTGACCCTGAACTATACAGGTGACACCCCAGTTTCTATATATCTGTAACTTGTTATGAGCTAAGGGCCCAGTCTGAAGGTCAGTTAGGGAGATTGGGTGACTGTTATTGTACCTGGTACCCTGGAACTATAGCAGGGTGACACCCAATGTTTCTAATATCGTAACCTTGTTATGAGCTAAGGGCCCAGTCTGAAGGTCAGTTAGGAATTTGGGTGAGTTTATTTGTACCCTGGGTACCCCTGGAACTATAGCAGGGTGACTACCCAATGTTTCTATATATCTGTAACCTTGTTATGAGCTAAGGGCCCAGTCTGAAGGTCATTAGGGGGAGATTTGGGTGAGTTGTTATTTGTACCCTGGGTACCCCTGGAACTATAGCAGGGTGACACCCCAATGTTTCTATATATCTGTAACCTTGTTATGAGCTAAGGGCCCAGTCTGAAGGTCAGTTAGGGAATTGGGTGAGTGTATTTGTACCTGGTACCCCTGGAACTATAGCAGGTGACACCCCAATGTTTCTATATATCTGTAACCTTGTTATGAGCTAAGGGCCCAGTCTGAAGGTCAGTTAGGGGGAGATTTGGGGTGAGTGTTATTTGTACCCTGGGTACCCCGGAACTATAGCAGGGTACACCCAATGTTTCTATATATCTGTAACCTTGTTATGAGCTAAGGGGGCCCAGTCTGAAGGTCAGTTAGGGGAATTTGGGGTGAGTGCTTATTTGTACCCTGGGTACCCCTGGAACTATAGCAGGCGTACACCCCAATGTTTCTATATATCTGTAACCTTGTTATGAGCTAAGGGGCCCAGTCTGAAGGTCAGTTAGGGGAGATTTGGGTGAGTGTTATTTGTACCCTGGGTACCCCTGGAACTATAGCAGGGTGACACCCCAATGTTTCTATATATCTGTAACCTTGTTATGAGCTAAGGGGGCCCAGTCTGAAGGTCAGTTAGGGGAGATTTGGGTGAGTGTTATTTGTACCCTGGTACCCCTGGAACTATAGCAGGGTGACACCCCAATGTTTCTATATATCTGTAACCTTGTTATGAGCTAAGGGGGGCCCAGTCTGAAGGTCAGTTAGGGGGAGATTTGGGGTGAGTGCTTATTTGTACCCTGGGTACCCCTGGAACTATAGCAGGGTGACACCCCAATGTTTCTATATATCTGTAACCTTGTTATGAGCTAAGGGGGCCCAGTCTGAAGGTCAGTTAGGGGGAGATTTGGAGTGAGTGCTTATTTGTACCCTGGGTACCCCTGGAACTATAGCAGGGTGACACCCCAATGTTTCAATATATGTGTAACAATTTTACACTACACAACCCTTCCCTGACAGAGAGTAAGACAGAGAGAAGGGTCTCCAGAGGAAAGTAAAAGCAGCAGTCGTGGCCGTCAGTTAATACCGAGGCTCACGAGTCACAACACTTCTCCTCAGTAACATCAAAGATCACTCACGTTGCGTGACGTCACAGCCACAAGGCGCCACAACACGAGGGTGGGGTTTATTCCGAGCTCGCGGATTTGATTGGCTCGCAGAACATCAACAGGAAGTGAGCCCTGCGCGTGGTCACGAGGTTGGTGCGATCACATGACCTGTAGAAAGACAAAGATGGCGATAGCGGAAGTGTAAATGATAGCTGTCAGCAGCTGCCGAGGGGAGACGGAGCCGGTTAGTCTCTGAAGGACTTTCGGTGGAGGGTGTTACGGGAAACTAACGGTTTGGCCCAGTAATTACAGTTAGAGGAGGAGTGAGGCTCCTGGAAGACTCTGCTGACTGCTCCCCAGGCTCTGCTGCGAGAGATACAGAGAGATACAGACAGAGATACAGACAGAGATACAGAGACGGGTGTCAGGGAGACGCTGCGGTGAGTGAGAGACACCAGTATTGACCCCGGTATAAACTGATATAGTTCCCTCCCCACTAACTGGGAGGAGTCAGCCCCAATCTCAGGTCCATTTCACTCCCATTAACCATTTCTCAGCTGTTCTTGTCTGAGCTGATACTGATCCCCTGAGAGTCATTACAGGAGTCACGTGACAGTCAGTACAGTAAGTGAATCCTTCATTATAGGAACCAGGTCACATGACTCTGCTGTGAGACTTGGAAGCTCTTTGCTCCAGACTCTGCTCCTCCTCATGTGACCTGTGAGCTCAAAGTGCAAAGACCCTTGTGCTCCAGACCCTTGTGCTCCAGACCCTTGTGCTCCAGACCCTTGTGCTCCAGACCCTTGTGCTCCAGACCCTTGTGCTCCAGACCCTTGTGCTCCAGACCCTTGTGCTCCAGACACTCATGCACCTCTGTCTCCTGGTTACAGTCATTGACCTCAGAAGACCAATAAGATGACATCACGGCGCAGTCATGGAGACGTCACCCCGTTCCTCACCCAGGCAGATAACACAGAGGAGGAAGGGGTCAGAGATCCAGAGAGCCAGTCGTCTGATGAGGAAGAGGAGGAAGGGAAGGACCATGGGAAAGAGACGCATTTACTCACCGGCATCTCCTACAAACGCTCTGTGGTCATCGTCATCATCCTCTTCTATATCAACCTGCTGAACTACATGGACCGATTCACTGTGGCAGGTAATGGGGGGGTGTATATTTAACTGTGGGCCTTCCAGGGTCCACTTGTACCTACTGAGCACTTTACTCTATTTGCAGGGGTGCTGCCGGACATTAAGAAAGCCTTCAACATCTCAGACAGTAACTCAGGATTGGTACAGACCGGTAAGTAACCCTTCCCTGCCCCAGTTATACCTGTATTGTGCCCATGTCTGTTGGGATACCCTAAATGTACATGTCACTGTATCCTCTGTGCCTTATGATGGGGGCATTTGGCTTTGTGCCAGCCTGTAGTAGCGCCCGTGCCTTGTCCCTCTCGGGGTCCCTCACAATTAGGATGCCACCTGGCCAGTATTTTACCGGCCTGACTGTTAAAAATGATGCTTGACCCCAATGTTATTAATAGGGAACAAATCTAAATATACAGGAAGGTCTGTGTTTTTTTTCCAAAAAAGGTGGCAACCCTACTCACAATGTGAATTGTCTCATCTCCGCAGTGTTCATCTGCAGCTACATGTTCCTGGCCCCCGTGTTTGGCTACCTGGGGGATCGCTACAATAGGAAGCTGATCATGTGTGTGGGGATCTCCTTCTGGTCATTGGTCACTTTGCTCAGCTCCTTTGTCTCCAATCAGGTATCACTGTGATTATGAGCCCCCCGGGGGGCAGATCTCTCTCCTGATTTCAGCTAATCATTTGATTTTCCCTCTGCCCTGCAGTATTTCTGGCTGTTCCTGATTACACGAGGACTGGTGGGTGTGGGGGAGGCCAGTTACTCCACAATTGCCCCCACCATCATAGCAGATCTGTTCCTTGCTGACCAGCGGACCCGCATGTTGTCCTTCTTCTACTTTGCTACCCCTGTTGGTTGGTAAGTGTGGAGCTCTGCCTGTGATTGGCTGCTGTACATGAGTCAATGTGCTGAATCTGCTCCTCACTATTACAGTGGCCTCGGCTACATCGTGGGTTCAGAAATGACCAGCGCTGCAGGAGACTGGCATTGGGCACTACGGGTAAGTGTCAGACACACTGGGCACAATTATATTTCACTACTGTGTTACTGTGACCAATGGGGTGACTCATTCCTGTATTGGGGTTCAGGTGACCCCAGGACTTGGATTACTGGCCGTGCTGTTACTAATCTTTGTGGCGGAGGAGCCTCCCCGGGGGGCGCTGGAGAGGAAAACTGACAGACCCCTGACCAACACGTCCTGGTCCTCTGACATGAAGGCTCTGCTGAAGAAGTGAGTGTTCCCCTTTGGACCAGTTTCACTTTTGACAGGGGTGAAGTCTCAGTTCTACACTCTCATCAGGACACTCAGTAAAGGGGAAGCAAACCCTACACTATGTACGTCTCTGCTCACACTTCTGTCTCCCACAGCCCCAGCTTCATCCTCTCCACCTTTGGCTTCACAACTGTGGCTTTTGTGACCGGAGCTCTGGCCCTGTGGGGCCCCACATACTTAATGAGATCACGGATGGTGATATACAAGTCAAAGCCCTGCGAGGGAGGGATCTGTAACTATGACGACAGGTAAATGGCAGCACTATCCTCAGTAGGGATTGATTGTATTATACCCCCGACCTCTCTCCTTCCCTGTCTGACTCCTCTTGATATTTCCAGTATGATTTTCGGGGGGATTACTTGCATCACTGGTATCCTGGGGGTTCTGACTGGTGTTGAGATCAGCAAACGCTACCGTAAAACGAATCCCCGGGCAGATCCACTGGTGTGTGCTGTGGGAATGATCAGCTCCGCTCCTTTCCTCTTCCTCTCCTTGGCCTTCGCTGACACCAGCCTCGTCGCTACATATGTGAGTATCATGTTACATAGTTAAATCAGGTTTAAAAAAAGTCCATCAAGTTCATGTGATGGGGATCAGCCTCTGCTGAATTATAGTTCTGATACAAATCTTCTCTGCCCCCCAGGTCTTCATCTTCATCGGCGAGACCCTTCTCTCCCTCAACTGGGCACTTGTAGCAGACATCTTGCTGGTAACCTTCCAGGGTTTTTATTCTTTACCCCTACAGTGAGACCATTAGTGCTGTTTGTTTCTAAGGGTTGAGTTTGGGTCCTTTAGCACATCAAGTCTGGAATATCAACTGATGTATGGTTGCTACATTAACTGACACTAGCAACCAGCCAGCAGTGGGCAATATAAATGAATAGGGATTAGAAATAAGAAATTATTGTTTTCCTTCCCCAGTATGTGGTGATTCCTACGCGCCGCTCCACAGCAGAGGCCTTGCAGATCGTTGTGTCCCATTTGCTGGGAGATGCCGGGAGTCCATACCTCATTGGGGTGGTAAGTAGGGCGCCCCCTGCTGTAGGGTATGTTAGCAGCTTCCCTGAACCACAAGCTGAACCCATTCCCCTCCTCAGATATCTGATCAGATCCAGAAGGGAAAACCGGCCTCGTTCCTGATCCAGATGCGCAGCCTGGAGTACGCGCTCATGATCTGTGCCTTTGTGGGGGTCATTGGAGGGGGCTTCTTCCTCACCACCGCTCTCTTCATAGAGAAGGATCGCAAGAAGGCAGAGTTGTTCTCCCAAGGTGAGTTGTTTGTGCCCAGCCTCATGCTCCTATCAGGAACAAGCCCAGTTCAGTTCCCAGGGCAAATACTTAACCCCTCTCCTTCTGGCCTGTTCTAGGCTTGCTGCCTGCTGATGAAACGGACGCTGAGCGCATTGTGGTCCCTAAACGAGGCCGATCCACAAAAGTGCCTGTGTCCAGTGTTCTCATCTGAGAGGGGCCCAACTGCACCTGATTGTGGGAGTATAAAGGGAACAACTGAGCTGACAGTGTTAGGGGCTGCTGTTAAGATTCACGGGCCTGGCTGCTTCTTACCATCTGAGCACAGACTCTGCCTCCAACCATGCGACTGTATTCTTTGTGCCCTAGGGGGCGCTCTGTGTCATATTTATTCACTTTTTAATGGAACTCCATCATACTTGATTCAGGCCGGGCCGACCCTTCTCGTGCAAATAGATTTACAGACAGTACCTAGGCACGAGCCTAACTCTATGGCAAGTGGAACTGCAGCGTTGGGGGACCCGTGATGTCACAAATAACAGTTTTCTGCTGCACTCAATGAATTGCCCTGTGGGACCTTGTCTTGGGATTTATAAGGAAAGGATTTTTAACTTGAAGGGCTCATATTCTATAATATTTGCTTTTTTTTTTAGTAGTGTATTTGCCCTTTAATTAGGGCCTCTGAAAACCATTGGCAACTCTTTCCAGGACAGACTTCCCCACTAGGGAATGTTTCATAAAGCATTAGGGATCCCAAGTTGTATATTTAATCCACTTCCTGCATATGAAATGCTGACTGGGGTTCTGCTTAATGAGTAGGGGCTTTGATCAGTTATGGGGCCACTTCAAAATACTAAATACATAGTGAAGATTTTTGGTTCATTCTCTTGAGTGGAGGGGTGGTACCAAAATACGATTATACACCCCCCCCCTGCATTACCAAATGGTTCAGTCATAATAGAATTGGTTTACACCTCTGCCTTGTCCCCTTTAGGAACAAAAAAATGAATTGTTCCCTTCACCTCTGAGCTTAGAGATAGTAGGGGAGAGGGGGCTGGGATAATGCAGCATTTACTGACAAAATGACTGTCTCGTGGCTCTAAAATGGTTAATAAATGAATATGGAATCTTTGTGTAGTTTGTGTTTCTTCAGTCAACCACTAGTGGTCACTTGTTTACTGGAGTCTGTGGACTAAACAAGTCTATATGGCAGCTCCCAGGCACTATTCCCAGCTCCAGAGGAGCATTAAACACAATAATAAATCCAAGCTTTTTCTCTCCCATGGCCCAGCTTTGCACAAAGATAACACAATGTAGTCAAAAAAATCAAGTGTATTTACATTGGAAGTTGTAAACATTAATAAGACATCCCAATACAGCAGCGGCATTAGTCAAACACTATACAAGCAAAGCCTTCTGGGAAATAATCATCAGTTCTACGGGGTCCGGCTGAGGCTGAACATTGCTCCCTTGATTGGCCAGATTATGGACCCCTCACAATCCACAGGGGAGGCGGAGTCAGCGGAGGCCACAGAAGTAGTTATGAACAGGAATAGCGATGGCTCCGGAGATAGAAATTCCCAGTGTGTCAGAGACACAGGCAGCCGTCAGTGAGAACTCTTTATGTTCTGCTTTACTCTGCGGGAAATGAACAGAACATGAGAAGCAGAACCCACTAGTCTAGCTCTGTATTAACTGCAGTACTTGGGACTGCCTCTAGCCACTGAATGAGTTCCAGTGAGGGGGAGACTTACCTCCAGTGAGATGTTATTGAAGGTGTTCACATACGCTGCTCCCCCAAGGAGACCCTCAAATAAGATAATGAGGAAAATAACCGGCAACCCCAGACTGGGAAGGAAGAGATACGAGACCCCCACCAGGAGGAAGATGGCATTGCACAACTGGGAACAAAGAAGGAAAGACATTAGGGGCAGATATAGGATATATATATATATATACACACATAGATACATGACTGCAGAACAAGGCAATACCTGCAACAGCGAGAGGATCCAGATTCTCCTGATTGTGACGCAGCGCAGGGAGGATCGGGATACAAACACCCCAGCCTGGTACAGCATCTGGTACCTGAAGAGAGAAAGGGGCAAATCCATGGGCAAAGAGGGGCAAGATGATGAAAAGCTGAGGTTGAAGTGAGACACACCCACACGACTGGCACATAAAGGGTCACGTGATGACAGGGTTAAACTTACCAGCGGTACTGCTCCGAGTGGCTCATTGAGATGTCCGGAAAATAGATCAACTCAAACTGCAAAATTGAGGAGGAAGGGTTAATAATCACATACACAGGTGCATGCTGGGACATGACCACACTGACTCCCACACACAGTGGTGCATTCTGGGACAAGCTCATAGAAAGCTGCAGACGACATATTGAGCAGACTTACCAAGCCCTGGTTAATGAAATACTCAGCGAAGTAGACGATGGAGAGGGGGATCATGTATCTCAGCAGAGACTGTGGAGAGAGAGAAAGAGAGACAGTGAGTGTGAGACTCCCACGTGCAAGAGACTGTGTGCAAGGCCACAGCCTACATATGATACAACATCATTGAGACCAACAGATCCTTAACCCTTTTCTGCCTGACCTTAATAATGTTCCACTTCTCTGAGAGTCCCAGAATGAAGACTCCACCTGACAAGGGGAGAGAGGGTTAAACATGGAGACTCACACATTCAGCCCCATCCCACAAGTGTCCATCAGATGTGTCTGGGGGGCGGTACCTGTAGTGTCATGTGACTGTCCTGCTATAAGAGGCTGGTGGTCTGGTGCCCGGGGTCTGCTGGGGCTTGTGGGGCGGGTCCAACGAGGCAGAGAGGGAGGATGGAGCAGGAGGAAGAAATAACTGAGAGGAGAAACCATTAATGAAACAGAGGGTTACTTGGTGCAGCATTTGTGTTGCCTGTCCTACCTCCATACACATCATTAGCCCCCACTACATGTACCGTCCCACTGGAGTTACTGAAGAATCAAGTAATAATAATGTTAAATACACTAACATGTGACATATGTTTTGGCTGTATTTCCCCTTTAATAAGAGCCTGTATATTCACCCTGTGCTTGTAGTCTCCCCATCATCACTCACCTTATTAAGAGCAGGACGGGGATAGTGAGCATAACCAGCAGAGAGTTCCGAGGGGAGAGGCCAACCTCTGTGAGACCCAAATAGGAGAGGGCCCCTAGGATCCCGGCCCCTCCAGTACCAGACGACCAGTAGGACACCACATTGCTGGAACATGGGAAATACAAAGATGATGGAGTATTAGTGAATCTAATACACTAGTACAGGGGCCAGTGTAGTAATGTATTGGGGTGCAGGTAATCAATATACTGGGACAGAGGGGAGTCTGTACCTGTGGAAATAGGAGGTGAGACTGAGGAAGGTCACTTCTCCCAATCCCGACGATACACTGGCAAACACGACTCCTGCAGTGAATACAAACAATGCCATCAATTATAATGTTTATTGGGTACATAAATATAGATAGATAGATACAGACATATATATATACACACACACACACGTGAGTGTACCCCCAGATGCACCCACAGTACCACACACAAGACTCACCCAAGAGACTCACTGTGATCTGAGTGGAATACGACACAATGAGAAAGCTGCCAGCGGCTGTCACAATGCAAAGAGACACCCTGTAACTGAGAGAGAGAGACTCCCTGAAACCAAGAGACTCCCTGTAACTGAGAGACACACAGAGACACCCTGTAACTGACAGAGAGACTCCCTGTAACTGAGAAAGAGACTCCCTGTAACTGAGAGACACCCTGTAACTGAGAGAGACTCACAGAGACTCCTTGTAACTGAGACAGAGACTTTGTGTAACTTTGAGTAACTGTAAACAGAATGTTGTGGGTCACTTACTTGTAGGGAATGAGGTGGATGTAGAAAGGTGCAGTGAACTTGATGAATAATGTGGGTAAGATATCTGCCAATAGAACTGCCTGTAGCATGGGGGGGGAGACAGGGAAGAGATAAATGAGACATACAGAGGATCAGAAGAGAGAAGAAAGAGAGAGAGATGCACAAAGTGTTAATTAAGATGCGAGTGCCACTTCTACACACACACACACATACAGTTAGGTCTATAAATCTTTGGACAGACAACTTTTTTTCTAATTTTGGTTCTGTACATGACCACAATGAATTTTAAATGAAACACCGCAGATGCAGTTGAACTGCAGACTTTCAGCTTTAATTCAGTTGGTTGAACAAAAAGATTGTATAAAAATGTGAGGAACTAAAGCCTTTTATAACACAATCACTTCATTTCAGGGGCTCACAAGTAATTGGACAAATTAAAAAAGTGCAAATCAAATGTTCATGTCTAATAGTTGGTAGAAAATCCTTTGCTGCAATGACAGGCTGAAGTGTTGAACTCATGGACATCAGCAGATTGTGGGTTTGCTCCTGTTTAATGCTCTGCCAGGTCTTTACTGCAGCCGCTTCTTTCACTTGCTCTTTGTTTGTGGCCTTTCTGTCCCAAGTTTAGTCTTCAACAAGTGAAATGCAGCTCAATTGGCTTCACATCAGCTCAATATTCCACTTCTTTGCTTTAATAAACTCCTGGGTTGCTTTGGCTCTATGTTTTGGCTCATTATGAGACGCCTTCCAATCAATGTGAGTGCATTTAGCTGGATTTGAGCAGACATTGTCTCTGAAGAGCTCACAATTCATTCTTGTGCTTCTGTGTCACATGATGGATAAACACTAGTGTCCCACTGGCAGCCATGCACCCCAAGCCATCACACTGCCTCCCAAATGTTTTATACACAACTGTGCTATGCTTTGAATCAGCAGCTCTTCCCAAGCCTTCTCCACACTGTTTTACTCATCATTCTGCTAGAGCTTCATCTTGGTTTCATCTGTCCAAGCAATGGTTTTCCACAACTGTGTTGGCTTATTTAGATGTTTTTATCAAAGTCCAATGTAGCCTTTGTATTGTTGATGCTTAGGAGTGGCTTGTACCTTGCAGTGCCCCCTCTGTATTTACTTCATACAGTCTTCTCTTTATGGCAGACTTGGATATGGAGACTCTACCTCCTGGAGACTGTTCTTCACTTGTTTGGCTCTTGTCAAGGGCTTTCTCTTCCCCATGGAAATGATTCTGAGATCATCCACCACTGTTGTCTTCCGTGGACGTCCAGGTCTTTTTGTGTTGCTGAGTTCACCAGTGATTTTCTTTCTTTCTCACCATGTACCAAACTGGAGATTTTGTCTCTCCTAATATTGGAGACATTTCTCACATGGGTTTTTTCTGTTTTTGCAGCTTAAGGAGGACTTGTTTCACCTGCATGGAGAGCTCCTTTGTCCTCATGTTGTCTGTTCCACACCCCCCCCCCTCAAATCAACTCCAGGGCTTTTATCTGCTTCATTGATAATGACATAACCAAGGAATTGCCCCACCTGCCCATGAAATAGTCTTTGACTCAATTCTCCAATTACTTGACTTTAGTTCCTCACATTGTTTAGTCCCTCGCAGATTATTTATCTGAGTTGTTTCATTTAAAATTCATTGTGATAATGTAGAGAACCAAAATTAGAAAAAAGTTGTCTCTGTCCAAAGATTTATGGGCATAACTGTATATATACACACACATATACATATATACACATATAGATAGACACACACACACACACATATATAGATACACATATACACACATATAGATAGACACACACACACACACATATAGATACACATATACACACATATAGCTATACACACACACACACAATGGCAGGACATCACTGACTCACACAGAAAGTGGAAGGAGAAGACAGAGGAAAAGCCTGAGGGAGAGGAAGGGGCGGTACTTACAGCAGTGGAGATCTGGTTACAGTCATATCGGCTACTGGATGAGTTTGTGACATTCACCTGGGGGGACATAGAGATTAGTTTCCTCTCTGCTGTCTCTCGATTTCCACCCCAACTCACTGGCCATCTTCCCCCGTCCCTAACCTGCCCCATTGTTTGTGTAAGTGACAGTTGGTAGAAGCCTGTGCTCACTGTGTGTAACATTGTGTAGGTGGGTGGGAAGACTGGACAGTCAGATGCCAAGAATCAGCCACAGACCTTCCCCCCAATTCACTAGTCACTGTAACACCCACTCTGCACCCCCAGCTGCACACAAGCCGCAGTCTCTCACCGTGACGGTCTCGTTGGTCTCTGTCCTGAGAATGTCGTGGGCAGCGCTGAGCATCACAACATACGCAAAGTTATTGCACAGACCCAGCAACCTGTAGAGACACACAGTGTGACACGTGACATGTACCACGGCCTGGGAACAGCGGCAGCCAAACTGGTACTGAGACTGCAGTCCCAACAGCTAGTGAGACAGTCAGGGAGGCTGCTGAGAGAGACAGGGAGGGAGAGAGAGAGAGAGACAGGGAGGGAGAGAGAGAGATAGAGAGAGAGAGAGAGAGAGAGAGAGAGAGAGAGAGACAGGGAGAGAGAGAGAGACAGGGAGAGAGAGAGACAGGGAGAGAGAGACGGAGAGAGGGAGAGAGACAGGGAGGGAGAGAGAGAGACAGGGAGGAAGAGAGAGAGAGACAGGGAGGAAGAGAGAGAGACAGGGAGGAAGAGAGAGAGACAGGGAGGGAGAGAGAGAGAGACAGGGAGGGAGAGAGAGAGAGAGAGAGAGGGAGGAAGAGAGAGATAGGGAGGAAGAGAGAGAGACAGGGAGGGAGAGAGAGACAGGGAGGAAGAGAGAGAGACAGGGAGGGAGAGAGAGACAGGGAGGAAGAGAGAGACAGGGAGGAAGAGAGAGATAGGGAGGAAGAGAGAGAGACAGGGAGGAAGAGAGAGAGACAGGGAGGGAGAGAGAGAGAGACAGGGAGGGAGAGAGAGAGAGAGAGACAGGGAGGAAGAGAGAGAGAGACAGGGAGGAAGAGAGAGAGACAGGGAGGAAGAGAGAGAGAGACAGGGAGGGAGAGAGAGAGACAGGGAGGGAGAGAGAGAGAGACAGGGAGGGAGAGAGAGAGAGACAGGGAGGAAGAGGGAGAGACAGGGAGGAAGAGGGAGAGACAGGGAGGAAGAGAGAGAGACCGGGAGGGAGGCTGCTGAGAGAGTTTATTTAGAGAGAGAGAGAGACAGGGGAGGTTGCAAAGAGACTGTTGGTGAAGGGAAGAGAGAGAGAGTAAATACAATAAATACAGTGTGAGGGGCGACACTTACCAGAAAGCACTGACATTCCTCCAGTGAGGCGGATCCTGTGGGGGACACGTGACTTCTGTATCAGGCCCCTCCCCCTCTGGAAAAGAAGAAAAACAATGAGATCCAGTGAGTGACGTGGATTGTGAGTGTCAGCTCCGCAGCCCAACATGACACACTGACCTCTCAGCACCGCCCTCATCCCTACCCTGGTCACTAACGGGTTAACCCTCCCCACATTCACCTTCCCAGTCGGAGCCGCTCTCCGAGTTAACCCTCTCCATCCCCGCTGCTTTCTGCTGTTCACTGTCCCATCAGCTGATCTTCAGCTATCACTAGTTCCGGGGGCCGCGCTACTTCCTGCTTCTGTCTGGCCCCGCCCCGCCCTGGTTACAGTTGCTAGGGCAGAGACTCTTTAGACACAAGCAGCGGAAGTGATGTAGAAAGAGGAAGAGGTGGGACTATGGAATGGCTGTGCTGCCCCCACACTCAGAAAACAGCAGCAAAAACCCCTAATAATGATGATTTGTGACTCAGGAAACCTCCTTCTCAGGTTGGACTGATCCTTCCTTGGGAATTAGTGTCAATTTGTGTATCTATATATATATATAGAGTGTATACTGCACCCCAACATGTCACAATTAGTGGGGAGCACAATGTTCCCTTTGTTACTTCAGGTTACTGGGACTGACCCCCCCCCCCCATATTGGCATCACCTTATCTCAGTGACTGTCAGTTCCTGGGGGAGGAGCTACTGGGGGTCCCAGACCTGACAGAAATTATCTGCAGTTCTACACCGCTTTTATCTGTGTCTGATGGGATCTATTGGAGATCAGCTCACTAGAGAAGTCACAGAGACCTCCTGCATTATTGGGGGGTCACATGCTCCCATAGCAGCACCCGATCCACACCCCAATGAGCCCCACCAGTCTGATTGCAAATGTAAGTGCTGAAGAGCAAATCTCTTTTATTCATCTCAGGTGCTCCATCTATGATCCATCTCCATTATAGGGATCCTGTAACTATGAGGTGCTCCATCTGTATATGAACATTTATAGGGATCCTGTAACTATGAGGTGCTCCATCTGTATATGAACATTTATAGGGATCCTGTAACTATGAGGTGCTCCATCTGTATATGAACATTTATAGGGATCCTGTAACTATGAGGTGCTCCATCTGTATATGAACATTTATAGGGATCCTGTAAATATGAGGTGCTCCATCTGTATATGAACATTTATAGGGATCCTGTAACTATGAGGTGCTACATCTCTATATGAACATTTATAGGGATCCTGTAACTATGAGGTGCTCCATCTGTATATGAACATTTATAGGGATCCTGTAACTATGAGGTGCTCCATCTGTATATGAACATTTAGAGGGATCCTGTAAATATAAGGTGCTCCATCTGTATATGAACATTTATAGGGATCCTGTAACTATGAGGTGCTCCATCTGTATATGGACATTTATAGGGATCCTGTAACTATGAGGTGCTCTATCTGTATATGAACATTTATAGGGATCCTGTAACTATGAGGTGCTCCATCTGTATATGAACATTTATAGGGATCCTGTAACTATGAGGTGCTCCATCTGTATATGAACATTTATAGGGATCCTGTAACTATGAGGTGCACCATCTGTATATGAACATTTATAGGGATCCTGTAACTATGAGGTGCTCCATCTGCATATGAACATTTATAGGGATCCTGTATATATAAGGTGCTCCATCTGTATATGAACATTTATAGGGATCCTGTAACTATGAGGTGCTCCATCTGTATATGAACATTTATAGGGATCCTGTAACTATGAGGTGCTACATCTCTATATGAACATTTATAGGGATCCTGTAACTATGAGGTGCTCCATCTGTATATGAACATTTATAGGGATCCTGTAACTATGAGGTGCTCCATCTGTATATGAACATTTATAGGGATCCTGTAACTATGAGGTGCTCCATCTGTATATGAACATTTATAGGGATCCTGTAACTATGAGGTGCTTCCTTCTGTATATGAACATTTATAGGGATCCTATAACTATGAGGTGCTCCATCTGTTCATGAACATTTATAGGGATCCTGTAACTATGAGGTGCTCCATCTGTATATGAACATTTATAGGGATCCTGTAACTATGAGGTGCTCCATCTGTTCATGAACATTTATAGGGATCCTGTAACTATAAGGTGCTCCATCTGTATATGAACATTTATAGGGATCCTGTAACTATGAGGTGCTCTATCTGCATATGAACATTTATAGGGATCCTGTATATATAAGGTGCTCCATCTGTATAAGAACATTTATAGGGATCCTGTAACTATGAGGTGCTCCATCTGTATATGAACATTTATAGGGATCCTGTAACTATGAGGTGCTCCTTCTGTATATGAACATTTATAGGGATCCTGTAACTATGAGGTGCTCCATCTGTATATGAACATTTATAGGGATCCTGTAACTATGAGGTGCTCCATCTGTATATGAACATTTATAGGGATCCTGTAACTATGAGGTGCTCCATCTGTATATGAACATTTATAGGGATCCTGTAACTATGAGGTGCTCCATCTGTATATGAACATTTATAGGGATCCTGTAACTATGAGGTGCTCCATCTGTATATGAACATTTATAGGGATCCTGTAACTATGAGGTGCTCCATCTGTATATGAACATTTATAGGAATCCTGTAACTATGAGGTGCTCCATCTGTATATGAACATTTATAGGGATCCTGTAACTATGAGGTGCTCCATCTGTATATGGACATTTATAGGGATCCTATAACTATGAGGTGCTCCATCTGCATAATGAACATTTATAGGGATCCTGTAACTATAAGGTGCTCCATCTGTATATGAACATTTAAAGGGATCCTGTAACTATGAGGTGCTCCATCTGTTCATGAACATTTATAGGGATCCTGTAACTATGAGGTGCTCCATCTGTTCATGAACATTTATAGGGATCCTGTAACTATAAGGTGCTCCATCTGTATATGAACATTTATAGGGATCCTGTAACTATGAGGTGCTCCATCTGTATATGAACATTTATAGGGATCCTGTAACTATGAGGTGCTCCATCTGTATATGAACGTTTATAGGGATCCTGTAACTATGAGGTGCTACATCTCTATATGAACATTTATAGGGATCCTGTAACTATGAGGTGCTCCATCTATATATGAACATTTATAGGGATCCTGTAACTATGAGGTGCTCCATCTGTATATGAACATTTAGAGGGATCCTGTAAATATAAGGTGCTCCATCTGTATATGAACATTTATAGGGATCCTGTAACTATGAGGTGCTCCATCTGTATATGGACATTTATAGGGATCCTGTAACTATGAGGTGCTCTATCTGTATATGAACATTTATAGGGATCCTGTAACTATGAGGTGCTCCATCTGTATATGAACATTTATAGGGATCCTGTAACTATGAGGTGCTCCATCTGTATATGAACATTTATAGGGATCCTGTAACTATGAGGTGCTCCATCTGTATATGAACATTTATAGGGATCCTGTAACTATGAGGTGCTCCATCTGCATATGAACATTTATAGGGATCCTGTAACTATGAGGTGCTCCATCTGTATATGAACATTTATAGGGATCCTGTAACTATGAGGTGCTCCATCTGTATATGGACATTTATAGGGATCCTATAACTATGAGGTGCTCCATCTGCATAATGAACATTTATAGGGATCCTGTAACTATAAGGTGCTCCATCTGTATATGAACATTTAAAGGGATCCTGTAACTATGAGGTGCTCCATCTGTTCATGAACATTTATAGGGATCCTGTAACTATGAGGTGCTCCATCTGTTCATGAACATTTATAGGGATCCTGTAACTATAAGGTGCTCCATCTGTATATGAACATTTATAGGGATCCTGTAACTATGAGGTGCTCCATCTGTATATGAACATTTATAGGGATCCTGTAACTATGAGGTGCTCCATCTGTATATGAACATTTATAGGGATCCTGTAACTATGAGGTGCTACATCTCTATATGAACATTTATAGGGATCCTGTAACTATGAGGTGCTCCATCTGTATATGAACATTTATAGGGATCCTGTAACTATGAGGTGCTCCATCTGTATATGAACATTTAGAGGGATCCTGTAAATATAAGGTGCTCCATCTGTATATGAACATTTATAGGGATCCTGTAACTATGAGGTGCTCCATCTGTATATGGACATTTATAGGGATCCTGTTACTATGAGGTGCTCTATCTGTATATGAACATTTATAGGGATCCTGTAACTATGAGGTGCTCCATCTGTATATGAACATTTATAGGGATCCTGTAACTATGAGGTGCTCCATCTGTATATGAACATTTATAGGGATCCTGTAACTATGAGGTGCTCCATCTGTATATGAACATTTATAGGGATCCTGTAACTATGAGGTGCTCCATCTGTATATGAACATTTATAGGGATCCTGTAACTATGAGGTGCTCCATCTGCATATGAACATTTATAGGGATCCTGTATATATAAGGTGCTCCATCTGTATATGAACATTTATAGGGATCCTGTAACTATGAGGTGCTCCATCTGTATATGAACATTTATAGGGATCCTGTAACTATGAGGTGCTACATCTCTATATGAACATTTATAGGGATCCTGTAACTATGAGGTGCTCCATCTGTATATGAACATTTATAGGAATCCTGTAACTATGAGGTGCTCCATCTGTATATGAACATTTATAGGGATCCTGTAACTATGAGGTGCTCCATCTGTATATGAACATTTATAGGGATCCTGTAACTATGAGGTGCTCCTTCTGTATATGAACATTTATAGGGATCCTATAACTATGAGGTGCTCCATCTGTTCATGAACATTTATAGGGATCCTGTAACTATGAGGTGCTCCATCTGTATATGAACATTTATAGGGATCCTGTAACTATGAGGTGCTCCATCTGTTCATGAACATTTATAGGGATCCTGTAACTATAAGGTGCTCCATCTGTATATGAACATTTATAGGGATCCTGTAACTATGAGGTGCTCCATCTGCATATGAACATTTATAGGGATCCTGTATATATAAGGTGCTCCATCTGTATAAGAACATTTATAGGGATCCTGTAACTATGAGGTGCTCCATCTGTATATGAACATTTATAGGGATCCTGTAACTATGAGGTGCTCCTTCTGTATATGAACATTTATAGGGATCCTGTAACTATGAGGTGCTCCATCTGTATATGAACATTTATAGGGATCCTGTAACTATGAGGTGCTCCATCTGTATATGAACATTTAGAGGGATCCTGTAAATATAAGGTGCTCCATCTGTATATGAACATTTATAGGGATCCTGTAACTATGAGGTGCTTTATAGGGACTGAACCCCTTCATGCTGCAGTGCGGGTACCCCAGAATTCCTGTGCCCCTTGCTGCTCTTCTACTAATGACAAAGGATAAAGAAATGCAGCATGTCCCTAATGAGTTGCACTCACATGGCAGCTCCCACCCCACGGAATATTTCATACTGTTCCTTTAAAGGGGTTGTTCACCTTTGAGATAACTGTTAGTATGATGTAGAGAGTCATTTTCTGACATTATTTGCAATTTGTTTCTATTTTTTTATTATTGAGGTTTTTTAGTTATTTAGCTTTTTATTCAGCAGCTCTCAAGTTTGCAGTTTCAGCAGTCTTGTTGCTAGGGTCCAAATTCCCCTAGCAACCATCCACTGATTTGAATAAGAGACTGGAATATGAACAGGAGAGGCCTGAATAGAAAGATAAGGAATAAAAAGTAACAATAACAATACATTTGTAGCCTTACTGAGCATTTGTTTTTTAGATGGGGTCAGTGACCCCCATTTGAAAGAAGAAGGCAAATAACGATAAAACTATATAAATAATGAAGACCAATTGAAAAGTTGCTTAGAATTGGCCATTCTAAAGCATTAAAAGTGACCTTAAAGGTGAACTACCCCTTTAATGTCTGTATTAGGGATCTTGTACTGTCTCATGACAAACTGGGGACGTTCCTGTCACTGCTACACGGACTGTTAGTGGCAGGAACTGAAAGTTTGGTACGAGTCGCGTTTTACGGTGCAGTTCTTCTTACCTTTGCACAATAGAACATTTTTAGTTAATGGAGACAGAGCTGCCATGTTGTTTGCTTTTCTCAAGATGATCTGGGAGGCAATATACAATCATCATCATCAATATACACAATACACTTTCAGCTTCTTTATTATTATTATTATTATTATTATTATTATTAATCATATTAACATGTATCTTTACAGGAAATAACAGTGAGATAAAGTCACATCAGATAATAAAAGCTCAAATTATGACTCCGACAAGATGTAGCAATGAATTAATGACAATACAATGAAGAAGCGATGCACTGGATACCGGACACACGAGAAATGTACAGACAAACTGCCAGAATAGCAAAGTGCTCAGCGCTGCCATTCCAGAACAGGCCACTAGGTGTCCTACAAGGGAAACACAGGGATTATTATTATTATGATTATTATTCACTAATGAACTACAGACTCCAATACATGGAAAATTAGCATTATAAACTGAAATCAGAGTCACCAGTGCTTTAAAGTCACATGTGTCCCTAAGCTTGATATAAAGAAAACCCTGAGTATCACTCATGTATTATAAGGGATAATGTACCCCCTACTGTAAATGATAAGGATATTAGAAGTCACTGAGGGGTTGTTCTGTGACCATATAAAGGCACAAGGCTGCAGGCTGAGTTATACAGGGAACTCTGAGTATCACTCATGTATTATAAGGGATAATGTACCCCCTACTGTAAATGATAAGGATATTAGAAGTCACTGAGGGGTTGTTCTGTGACCATATAAAGGCACAAGGCTGCAGGCTGAGTTATACAGGGAACTCTGAGTATCACTCATGTATTATAAGGGATTATGTACCCCCTACTGTAAATGATAAGGATATTAGAAGTCACTGAGGGGTTGTTCTGTGACCATATAAAGACACAAGGCTGCAGGCTGAGTTATACAGGGAACTCTGAGTATCACTCATGTATTATAAGGGATAATGTACCCCCTACTGTAAATGATAAGGATATTAGAAGTCACTGAGGGGTTGTTCTGTGACCATATAAAGACACAAGGCTGCAGGCTGAGTTATACAGGGAACTCTGAGTATCACTCATGGATTATAAGGGATAATGTACCCCCTACTGTAAATGATAAGGATATTAGAAGTCACTGAGGAGTTGTTCTGTGACCATATAAAGGCACAAGGCTGCAGGCTCAGTTATACAGGGAACTCTGAGTATCACTCATGTATTATAAGGATAATGTACCCCCTACTGTAAATGATAAGGATATTAGAAGTCACTGAGGGGTTGTTCTGTGACCATATAAAGACACAAGGCTGCAGGCTGAGTTATACAGGGAACTCTGAGTATCACTCATGTATTATAAGGGATAATGTACCCCCTACTGTAAATGATAAGGATATTAGAAGTCACTGAGGGGTTGTTCTGTGACCATATAAAGGCACAAGGCTGCAGGCTGAGTTATACAGGGAACTCTGAGTATCACTCATGTATTATAAGGGATAATGTACCCCCTACTGTAAATGATAAGGATATTAGAAGTCACTGAGGGGTTGTTCTGTGACCATATAAAGGCACAAGGCTGCAGGCTGAGTTATACAGGGAACTCTGAGTATCACTCATGTATTATAAGGGATTATGTACCCCCTACTGTAAATGATAAGGATATTAGAAGTCACTGAGGGGTTGTTTTGTGACCATATAAAGACACAAGGCTGCAGGCTGAGTTATACAGGGAACTCTGAGTATCACTCATGGATTATAAGGGATAATGTACCCCCTACTGTAAATGATAAGGATATTAGAAGTCACTGAGGGGTTGTTCTGTGACCATATAAAGGCACAAGGCTGCAGGCTGAGTTATACAGGGAACTCTGAGTATCACTCATGTATTATAAGGATAATGTACCCCCTACTGTAAATGATAAGGATATTAGAAGTCACTGAGGGGTTGTTCTGTGACCATATAAAGGCACAAGGCTGCAGGCTGAGTTATACAGGGAACTCTGAGTATCACTCATGTATTATAAGGGATAATGTACCCCCTACTGTAAATGATAAGGATATTAGAAGTCACTGAGGGGTTGTTCTGTGACCATATAAAGGCACAAGGCTGCAGGCTGAGTTATACAGGGAACTCTGAGTATCACTCATGTATTATAAGGGATTATGTACCCCCTACTGTAAATGATAAGGATATTAGAAGTCACTGAGGGGTTGTTCTGTGACCATATAAAGACACAAGGCTGCAGGCTGAGTTATACAGGGAACTCTGAGTATCACTCATGTATTATAAGGGATAATGTACCCCCTACTGTAAATGATAAGGATATTAGAAGTCACTGAGGGGTTGTTCTGTGACCATATAAAGACACAAGGCTGCAGGCTGAGTTATACAGGGAACTCTGAGTATCACTCATGGATTATAAGGGATAATGTACCCCCTACTGTAAATGATAAGGATATTAGAAGTCACTGAGGAGTTGTTCTGTGACCATATAAAGGCACAAGGCTGCAGGCTGAGTTATACAGGGAACTCTGAGTATCACTCATGTATTATAAGGGATAATGTACCCCCTACTGTAAATGATAAGGATATTAGAAGTCACTGAGGGGTTGTTCTGTGACTATATAAAGACACAAGGCTGCAGGCTGAGTTATACAGGGAACTCTTGAGTATCACTTTTATTATATGGGAGAGTAAGTCTGTACTCTAGGAGTCACATATTTAGGAGTCAGAACAGTATTTAGGAGTTGGAACAGTGTTTAGGAGTTGGATGCGTGTTTAGGGGAGTCAGAACAGTATTTAGGAGTTCTAACAGTGTTTAGGAGTCAGAACATAGAGAATAAGTAAAGTGAAATGAGGAAGAAGCGGTGACTGAGGAAACAGATGATGGAGAAATACTTTATGTGTCTCTGCTGTGTATGTACTGAAGCTCATTGGCAGCTTCTGAAGGTAAACTTTTTCCATTTATAAGAATTTAAGTGATCCCTAATAAAAGTGCTCTTATACACAGGTTTCTCTTATACACAGGTCTCTCTAATACACAGGTCTCTCTAATACACAAGTCTCTCTTATACACAGGTTTCTCTTATACACAGGTCTCTCTTATACACATGTTTCTCTTATACACAGGTCTCCCCGGTATACTGAGCCTGTATTGCTAATGCTGCATGGATAGTGAGTGCATGGCAGCACAGAAGGCGATACAGACTGCAGCAGGCATCCTGGGAGTATAGAGTAAATGTGACCAATCAGAAGCTCAGTCCATTGCAACACTCACTGGGACAAGTTCTGTTGGGTTTGTGGTCAGATCAGATATTTTTACATCAACACAGGCCGGACCATTTAACCACTTCCTGTAATGAATAAACTAAATAGGCAGCAAAGCAGTGTGGGTATTTAACCCCAGGCAATCACAATAGAGAAAGCAGAACCGACCCATTGTGTTAGAAGTGGCTGCACCAATATAAAATGGATTAATGGGTTTCAGATCAGGTTGTATATTGAAAGGAATGGCAATCGGTATGTCAGCTCCTCAGGCAAGACTATTGCTGGGCCCAGGCTCTCCAGGCTGAGTGATACCGAGGGAGGATTGTGAGTGGGTCAGTAATTGCTATTGATCCACATTCCCAATATATCCGCTGGAGATTCCGGTACAGCAAATGGAAATGCACAAATAGCAGCTGCCGAATTAACCCCTTCCAGGGAGGGCGTCTTGTTATGAGTTAGGATTTTGCAGGTGGAATTCAATGAAGCGATGTTGCAGTTGGTCTTAGATTCCTGTGGTTTCTGCAATACACTAATTCCTTCTTGTGTTTTTGTGTCATGTTAGTGTTACAGCAGTCTCGTGGGGGTCTCACAGGTAGTCTCGTGGGGGTCTCACAGGC
Organism: Xenopus laevis; assembly: GCF_017654675.1. Lineage (NCBI taxonomy): Eukaryota > Metazoa > Chordata > Amphibia > Anura > Pipidae > Xenopus > Xenopus laevis. Next base: position 135,644,670 of record NC_054387.1, on the reverse strand, counting down.
AGTCTCATGGGGGGGGAGTCTCTTCCAATAACTGAGCACAAGGGACATGGACATTACTCTGCTAGAGGTGGGCTGGTTGGTCTGGAAGAGAAGGAGTTACACAGAAGAGGAAGTTTTGTTGCGCACGTTGGGGATACTCGTTACCACTCTATAACACTAGTTGTGGGTTTTGGCCACTTCCCGTGATGTGCGGAAGGAGAAACAGAGAGACACAGAGAGACAGCAGCACCGGAGCTCTGAGAGACAGACATGGAGCTCTTACAGAGACATCTCCCCCGGGTGTATGAAGCCCTGCAGAGCGCTCTGGTGAGTCTGACCCTCAGTATTGGGGGTAAAATATTAACTGGGGTACAAGACTTTCAGGACTGGGAGGGGCACCTGGAATATGGAAACTGATACACGACCTGGTAGAGAGAATAGGAGAGAGTCTTAGGGTACAGGACACAAGTGCAGGAATGAAATCCCCAAAATACTTGTGCCTGTGTGTGTGGGACCCTCAGTAACATGGGGGGCAGCAGAGTGACCTGTACACCCAGAGAGGCCTCTATATATATTCACTGCCCAAATACAGGGGTACCGTGGGTGGGCGAGAAATACGGAACATGCAGATTCAGTACAATCCAATAGAATGGGGTGCAGTAAAGGGGTATTTAATAAAGGAGGGATACAGGGGGTACAGTCAATAGAGGGGATACAGGGGGTACAGTCAATAGAGGGGATACAAGGGGATTACAGTCAATAGAGGAGATACAGTGAGTGGGTACAGTCAGAAGAGGAATAGAGGGGGATACAGGGGGTACAGTCAGTAGAGGAATAGAGGGGATACAGGGGGTACAGTCAGTAGAGGAATAGAGGGGATACAGGGGGTACAGTCAGTAGAGGAATAGAGGGGATACAGGGGGTACAGTCAGTAGAGGAATAGAGGGGATACAGGGGGTACAGTCAGTAAAGGAATACAGGGGGTACAGTCAGTAGAGGAATAGAGGGGATACAGGGGGTACAGTCAATAGAGGAATAGAGGGGGATACAGGGGGTACAGTCAGTAGAGGAATCAGGGGATACAGGGGGTACAGCCAGTAGAGGAATAGAGGGGGATACAGGGGGTAAAGTCAGTAAAGGAATAGAGGTGGATTCAGGGTGTACAGTCAGTAGAGGAATAGAGGGGGATACAGGGGGTACAGTCAGTAGAGGAATAGAGGGAATACAGGGGGTAGAGTCAGTAGAAGAATAGAGGGGGATACAGGGGGTACAGTCAGTAGAGGAATAGAGGGGGGTACAGGGGGTACAGTCAGTAGAGGAATACAGGGAATACAGGGGGTACAGTCAGTAGAGGAATAGAGGGGGATACAGGGGGTACAGTCAGTAAAGGAATAGAGGGGGATTCAGGGGGTACAGTCAGTAGAGTAATAGAGGTGGATTCAGGGTGTACAGTCAGTAGAGGAATAGAGGGGGATATAGGGGTACAGTCAGTAGAGGAATAGAGGGGGGTACAGGGGGTACAGTCAGTAGAGGAATAGAGGGAATACAGGGGGTAAAGTCAGTAGAGGAATACAGGGGGATACAGGGGGTACAGTCAGTAAAGGAATAGAGGGGGATTCAGGGGGTACAGTCAGTAGAGGAATAGAGGGGGATACAGGGGGTACAGTCAGTAAAGGAATAGAGGGGGGTACAGGGGGTACAGTCAGTAGAGGAATCAGGGGATACAGGAGGTACAGTCAGTAGAGGAATAGAGGGGATACAGGGGGTACAGTCAGTAGAGGAATAGAGGGAATACAGGGGGTACAGTCAGTAGAGAAATACAGGGGGTACAGTCATTTGAGGAATAGAGGGGATACAGGGGGTACAGTCAGTAGAGAAATAGAGGGGATACAGGGGGTACAGTCAGTTGAGGAATAGAGGGGATACAGGGGGTACAGTCAATAGAGGGAATATAGGGGGTACAGTCAGTAGAGGAATAGAGGGGGATACAGGGGTACAGTCAGTAAAGGGATAGAGGGGGATTCAGGGGGTACAGTCAGTAGAGGAATAGAGGGGAATACAGGGGGTACAGTCAGTAGAGGAATAGAAAGGATACAGGGGGTACATTCAGTAGAGGAATAGAGGGGGATACAGGGGGTCAGTAGAGGAATAGAGGGGAATACAGGGGGTACAGTCAGTAGAGGAATAGAAAGGATACAGGGGGTACAGTCAGTAGAGGAATAGAGGGGGATACAGGGGGTACAGTCAGTAGAGGAATAGAGGGGAATACAGGGGGTCAGTAGAGGAATAGAGGGGGATACAGGGGGTACAGTCAGTAGAGGAATAGAGGGGAATACAGGGGGTCAGTAGAGGAATAGAGGGGGATACAGGGGGTACAGTCAATAAAGGAATAGAAGGGGATACAGGGGGTACAGTCAATAGAGGAATAGAAGGGGATACAGGGGGTACAGTCAGTAAAGGAATAGAAGGGGATACAGAATCAGGTGTTCCCCACCCATTTGGGCCCTTCCTGTGTACAAGTCGTAATGAGCCCCATACTCTCTCCTACAGAATTACCTGGGCAACGTAACTGCACAGATATTTGGAGCCCCCCCACCTAATCGTCAGCATGAAAGAAATGCCCACGTGGCCCTTGGCACCGCCCCATCACAGCCGACACACCCCCTCGAGACCCCAACACCTGGGCAACGAGGCGACACCAAAAGAACCGAGGTGCTGACAATTCATTCTGTTACATTGTATCACTGCTACGTATAGTAATGTACAGCAAAGAGAGAGGTTTCTATACAATTTCTGTACATTTACTAATAACACTTATTTACACTGTAATTTTATTTAAATATAATGAACATATCCCCTTATATATTTATATATAGTGATCATATCCCCCTTATATATTTATATATAGTGATCATATCCCCCTTATATATTTATATATAGTGATCATATCCCCTTTTATATTTATATATAGTGATCATATCCCCTTATCTATTTATCTATAGTGATCTTATCCCCTTATATATTTATATATAGTGATCATATCCCCTTATATTTTTATATATAGTGATCATATCCCCCTTATATATTTATATATAGTGATCATATCCCCTTATATATTTATATATAGTGATCATATCCCCCTTATATATTTATATATAGTGATCATATCCCCTTATATATTTATATATAGTGATCATATCCCCTTATATATTTATATATAGTGATCATATCCCCCTTATATATTTATATATAGTGATCATATCCCCTTATATATTTATATATAGTGATCATATCCCCTTATATATTTATATATAGTGATCATATCCCCTTATATATTTATATATAGTGATCATATCCCCCTTATATATTTATATATAGTGATAATGTCCCCTTATATATTTATATATATTGATCATATCCCCTTATATATTTATATATAGTGATCTCATATCCCCTTATATATTTATATATAGTGATCATGTCCCCCTTATATATGTACATATAGTGATTATATCCCCTTATATATTTATATATATAGTGATCATATCCCCCTTATATATTTATATATAGTGATCATATTCCCTTATATATTTATATATAGTAATCATATCCCCCTTATATATTTATATATAGTGATCATATCCCTTATATATTTATATATAGTGATCATATCCCCTTATATATTTATATATAGTGATCATATCCTCTTATATATTTATATATAGTGATCATATCCCCCTTATATATTTATATATAGTGATCATATCCACCTTATATATTTATATATATATATAGTGATCATATCCCCCTTATATATTTAAATATAGTGATCATATCCTCTTATATATTTATTTATAGTGATCATATCCCCCTTATATATTTATATATAGTGATCATATCCCCTTTTATATTTATATATAGTGATCATATCCCCTTATCTATTTATCTATAGTGATCTTATCCCCTCATATATTTATATATAGTGATCATATCCCTCTTATATATTTATATATAGTGATCATATCCCTTATATATTTATATATAGTGATCATAGCCTCTTATATATTTATATATAGTGATCATATCCCCTTATATATTTATATATAGTGATCATATCCTCTTATATATTTATATATAGTCATCATATCCTCCTTATATATTTATATATAGTGATAATATCCCCTTATATATTTATATATAGTGATCATATCCCCTTATATATTTATATATAGTGATCATATCCCGCTTATATATTTATATATATAGTGATCATACCCCCTTATATATTTATTTATAATGATCATATCCCCTTATATATTTATATATAGTGATCATATCCCCTTTATATATTTATATATAGTGATGATATCCCCCTTATATATTTATATATATAGTGATCATATCCCCTTATATATTTATATATAGTGATCATATACCCCTTATATATTTATATATAGTGATCATATCTCCTTATATATTTATATATAATAATCATATCCCCCTTATATATTTATATATAGTGATCATATACCCCTTATATATTTATATATAGTGATCATATCCCCTTATATATTTATATATAGTAATCATATCCCCTTTATATATTTATATATAGTGATCTTATCCCCCTTATATATTTATATATATAGTGATCATATCCCCTTATATATTTATATATAGTGATCATATCTCCTTATATATTTATATATAGTGATCATATCCCCTTATATATTTATATATAGTGATCATATCCCCTTATATATTTATATATAGTGATTACATCCCCCTTATTTATTTATATATAGTGATCATATTCCCCTTATATATTTATATATAGTGATCATATCCCCTTATATATTTATATATAGTGATCATATCTCCTTATATATTTATATATAGTGATCATATCCCCTTATATATTTATATATTTTGATTACATCCCCCTTATATATTTTTATATAGTGATCATATTCCCCTTGTATATTTATATATAGTGATCATATTCCCCTTATATATTTATATATAGTGATCATATCCCCTTATATATTTATATATAATGATCATATCTCATAATATATTTATATATAGTGATCATATCCCCTTATAAATTTATATATAGTGATCATATCCCCTTATATATTTTTATATATAGTGATCATATCCCCCTTATATATTTATATATAGTGATCATATCCCCCTTATATATTTATATATAGTGATCATATCCCCCTTATATATTTATATATAGTGATCATATCCCCTTATATATTTATATATAGTGATTACATCCCCCTAACTGCCTGTTCTCTAGTGTAGTTACTTGGTGAATGATTTTCCGACATATATAAGACACTTTTGTTTCAATTTTGCACCTTAATGATGTGTGACCGGTCGTCTCTGCTTTTAGGAGACTGAACACTTCACACCCCATGAAGACAACACAGTTTTAGACCCAACATCAGAAGCAGAGAAAAGAGACCCCTCTCCTGAACAAACAGACATGTCTATTGCAGGTTAGTTGTGGCTTATTCTGACCAACACAACTGATCTTCTTTATCATATATTCATCATTTTTTTTAAACTGATTTGACTTTTTACACAAGGGGAATAGTCATCATTATTAATACTCTCAGATTTGTGTCCAGTGCATTAAAGGTTCATTACTTCACCAGTACAGTACAGGGCTGATTTACATCCAAGTGCAGTTGCAGTCCCTGAAGTCAGTTGTGTGTAAAACCCCTTTCATTAAAGGTACTCGCATCAAAATGCAAACCTTGTACCTCTGTATAGTTGCACTGTGTACTGCCCAGTCATTCCTATTGACTCAGGGAACCCTGGAGCCACCAATACTACTGATACTTCCACCTCCCAAACAGGTGACGGCTCCTGGGTTCCCTTTGGCCACACATAACCCTCTTGCGACCACAATGATGCTGGAACTCTGGACAAAACATTGTATTTTGGGGCGATTATGCTGGGAATGTCATTTTGTTCAGTGCATTTGAACACATGAACGAGCCCTCATATGAATAATCATTAACCTAGAGAGAAAAGATCTCAACAGAATCAGCTTCATATTTTGTGTAAATTTACAGTTACCCTATATACTAGCCAACAAGAGATAGGCTACCCAAAACATAACAATAGGCAGCAGAAATAACCATGGCTGGAGTACCGTACATTTTTTATCATCCATTCCCAATGCATCCAGGTAATAAAATAGAAATAATCATGGCCGAATGGCTAAATATATGACTTTTCATGAATATATATATGTTTTGGCTTTTCTTTATTACAGTAGTCACAGAAGAGCTAAATGTGGAGATGGAGCTTCAAAACAGAGCAAAGATGGACCTGGAGTATGAAGCACATGATGAAGGAACAATCAGAGATTCTCATCTTCCCAGCGATTATGGAGATCCCATAGTGATCAAATATGATCATTTTCAAGCAGAAAAGACAAGCACAAACATCACTTTCTCAGAATATGATCAATATAAGGAGGAGGAAGTGGGGTTTTTGTTAAATGACAAATGGCAGCAACACAAAGCAACTAACAATGAAGAACTTAGCAAGGATCCAACTCCTCCCCAAAAAAATTCCAGTAAACTGGAATTGAATTCTGAAAATCTAGAAAGTTTAGATTTGAAAGTAAATGAGCTGGAAAACATTTCATTTAATGTATATGTGGGATCATCAGTAGATTTTAATGGTTTATTAACAGCACACAGAGAAGAAGAACTTCTGGAGGATGACTACAAGCAAGATGAAGGATTAGCTGACATGGACATTCTGTCAACTGTTCAGCCAAAGGATGGTTTATCCACCCATGTTACCCAAGCTGTAACAGAGAGCCCAGACACTCAGATGAATAAGGAAGACCCTAGCCCTGATTTTATAACAAAAGAGACCAAATTAACAAAGGGAACCTTTCAGAAGGATACAGAAAGAGATATTAAAGAAGAGCTCATAACCTCATTGTGGACTTCACAAAACCCCCCAGAATCCCATTTGGTTCAGAAAGAACTGATTGAAGTAAGAGAACTTTTACATGAGGAAAAAACACATTTGTTTACACTGGAGGATTTAGGGGAAACAGGGGAGTCTTATGAAGAGGCCAGTAGACTTACAATTGTTTCCTCTGAAGACATATCTCTGGAAGTTCCAGAAGTTTTAAGTTTGGTAGATAACTTAGGAGAAGACTGTACTTTGGAAACTAAAGGACAATGTGCAGATGAGAAAGGCAGTGGTCACTCGACAGCAGCCTCAGAGTCTGGACTGGAAAAACAGGAGACAGACCGATCAAGGATTGATGTTAATGACCATCATGACAATAAATGTCAAGAACTAAATGTAGGTGCATTTCATATGCATCCTAGGATTTATGGAGAAATAAAGTTGGAACCAATAGACGCGCTACTTGAACAAAATTCAGATAATATCCCTGGGTCATCATGGGATGCTCATTCGGTTAAGAAAGAAGATAAGAGTTTAAGAGAATCAGAGCACACCATATGGTATGATGAATATGAGGCAGAAACTGAGATGGAAGTAGGTAATGATAATAACTTACAAATCCCAGAAGATACATTCCAGGTAACAACAAGGTCTTTGCAAGAAACTGAGGAGCTAAATACTGAAACATTACAGAAACCAAAGGAACAATTACAAGATGAAGAACAACAAATTACCTTCTCAGCTAATCTAATTAAACATGTCTTGCGAGATATTTGTTCCACTGGTCAACATCAGACACCATTGCAGTCTGTAGAGTCCAATGTAGGAGAAAACAACCAAATAACCCATGTGATATATAATGCAAAAATAGACACTTCTCTAGAAGAAGCAAATGAATCACCGGTAGAAAGAGAAGGCATTTCAGAAGTGGGTTCTTTGCAGAGAATGGAACTTACAAAAGAGGAAATATTAGTTAGAGAAGCTGAAAAAAGTCTTGCTCAAGATGAGATAAATATTGTACAAGAGGTGGAATGTTTGAACCTTAGAGATCAGTTTCAAAAGACTGAACCATGCAATGCTCAAACAAATGATGACTCTGAGGAAGAGTCAATGAATTTGCTGCAACAAGAATCGTCACTGGACCAACCTAGAAATTTAGCTCAATATGAAGAGCCAAACAATTCCTTGAGAGATATATATGTGAAGGAGAAAAGCTTGCCACAACTAAAAGATGAGGACCTTCAGACATACCCTTTAAATGAAGAAATATTTACTGCAATGGAGGATTTAATAAGTGGTAACGGTGAAAATGGTCAGGAACTTTACACAACACAGAATGAGGAAGGCTCTGCTGAAATAAACCAACATAGATCACTCAACGATGCAGAGATATTTCCTAATGAAAATCAAGAAAGCAGTCACATAATGACAAGACAAACATCCAAAACATATGAGAATGTTTTGAAAGAAATTGATGGAGTATCTCAAAATGAATCCCAAGCAAAAGAAGTACATGATTCTTCCCTAGTAAAAATGTTTCAGTCACAAACCTTTGAAGAAGACATACACTTCCAGACAATGGTAGATTTATATAGGGATAGGACAAGGGAAGAACACTGTGAACAAATAGACCATAGTAATGAAGAAGTTGAACAAAACCAGGAAACATACAATAACTCAACGCAAGATAAATTGAAGTTGATTTCATCAACATTTTCTGGAGAAAATGCAGAATATGCAGAAGAAAAAATCACTACCAAGTTATTCGACACAACAGAATCCTGTGAACCTCATAAAGAATTAAATTGGATTCCACAACCTCAACTTTTGAACACATATTTTGACCTTGATTTCATGAACAGTGGCAGTGAACTGGCTCTCTCTGAAGGTCAACTGCAAGTAGAACATATTCAAGAAGAAACTATTCTTGAATTTTCAACAGGTGAACCATCAAAAGAAATAGAGACCTTACCAAAATCAGTTGATCCAATAAAAGATGAAGAGACTTGTAAGACTATTGCTGAGTTTGGAGTCCTGTCAAATGAATTACTTCTCAGTTCAAGCAGATCTCACTTCAGTGATGAAGAAACAGAAAGAGGTGGTGATCCTGTTGGAGTAATGCATCCTTTACATCAAGATATTAATATTATCAAAGCAGCTGATGATCTCAGTGAATCAAGGGAAGACATGGATGTGTTATCAGACGTGCAACCAGAGATTACTCCGACCCACTTAGTAGATGATGCCAAGGAACCATCTACATCTATAGTTGAAACAGAAACAAAATGTGTAAGGGACTGTTTAGGAAGTGTAGAACTTGTGCAGGGAAGAATGATCAAAACAGAGGAAATCCTAAAAGACAAAAGGAAATCAGAGAACAAACTGGATATGTTATACAACAGTATTAATGAAGAGCAGCCCACAAAAGAAGTCCAATCGTTTAGCACATCAGAACAATCACAACTTGTTGAAGAAGAAAATATTTTAGAAGAGAAGATCTTGTTAACCATTCAACCAGCAGAAGTCAATGAAAGAGAAATCTTAACAAAATCAACACAAGAGGAAGAGACTCTTAATACCATTGATCAATTAGATGCAATGGAATCTACTGAGATTTCAAAAGATAATTTAATTTACCCATCAAAAGAATTATGTCTATCTCAAACTAGTTATCAAATTAAAGATGAAATAGAAGACATTAATAATCAACACCCAGAAGAAGAAAAAAACATTATCATACCAGCAGAGAACTTAACAGATCTCTGTGAATCGCAGAAAGAACCAAATATGTTGTCACATGTAATAACAAACGTTATTCAGAATGATCTAACAGGTGATTGTAAGAAAACTCTAGTGGAACAGGCTCCTTTGGAAGAAATGCAATTTATTACAACAGGCAGCTCACAACAATTTGTTTCAGAGGAAAATATTTCAGGAGAGACAGATAACTCACTTTCAGAAAATCAACCAACAGTCACTGAAAGAGATTCTGAGATACAAGGTGAAGAGAACCTTCAGACCAGTGATTACTTAGAAGAAATAAAATCCATGGTGATACCAGGTGAAATTCTCAAGGACCTCTCAGAAGAACCACTTCTCTCTTCAACTCTTGTTATTGATGAAACAGAAAGGCTTCATCAAACTGAGCAAATTTCACATATAGAAAGAAATGTTATTGAATCAGATGATAATACATCAGAGAAAGATGCACTGCCAAACATTCCTCAGAATTATCAGCAAACTGAAATCCAATTTATGAATACAATAAGCCAGTCACAACAATTTGTTACAGAGGAAAATATTTCTGGAGAAACAGATCAATCACTTTTAGAAGATCAACCAACAGCCACTGAAAGACACTCTGAGATACAAGGTGAAGAGAACCTTCAGACCTGTGATTACATGGAAGAAATAAAATCCATGGTTATACCAGGTGAAATTCTCAAGGATTTATCAGAAGAACTACTTCTCTCTTCAACTCTTGTTATTGTTAAGGAAAAAGAAAGGTTTCATGATCAAACTTCACAAATACAAAGAAATATTATTGAATCAGATGATAATACATCAGAGAAAGATGCACTGCCAAACATTCCTCAGAATTATCTAGCAGAGGATTCTAAGAAAACTCATGTGGAACAAGCTCCTTTGGAAGAAATCCAATTCATGACTACAATAGGCCAGTCACAACAATTTGTTTCAGAGGAAAATATTCCTGGAGAAACAGACCAATCACTTTCAGAAGATCAACCAACAGCCACTGAAAGACACTCTGAGATACAAGGTGAAGAGAACCTTCAGACCAGTGATCATGTAGAAGAAATAAAATCCATGGTGATACCAGGTGAAATTCTCAAGGATTTATCAGAAGAACTACTTCTCTCTTCAACTCTTGTTATTGATGAAAAAGAAAGGCTTTATGATCAAACTGAGAAAACTTCACATATAGAAAGAAATGTTATTGAATCAGATGACAATACATTGGAGAAAGATGTACTACTTAACATTCCTCAGAATTATCTAGCACAGGATTCTAAGAAAACTCATGTGGAACAAGCTCCTTTGGAAGAAATTCAATTCTTGACCACAATAAGCCAGTCAAAACAATTTGTTTCAGAGGAAAATATTTCTGGGGAAATACATCAATCTCTTTCAGAAGATAGACCAACAGCCACTGAAAGAGACTCTGAGATACAAGGTGAAGAGAACCTTCAGACCAGTGATAAACTTGTTTCAGAGGAAAATATTTCTGGAGAGATAGATCAATCACTTTCAGAAGATAGACCAACAGCCACTGAAAGAGACTCTGAGATACAAGGTGAAGAGACCCTTCAGACCAGTGATTACATAGAAGAAATAAAATCCATGGTGGTACCAGGTGAAATGCTCAAGGACCTATCAGAAGAACTACCCCTCTCTCCAGCTCTTGTTATTGTTAATGAAAAAGAAAGGTTTCATGATCAACCTGAGCAAACTTCACAAATAGAAAGAAATATTATTGAATCAGATGATAATACATCAGAGAAATATGCACTGCCAAACATTCCTCAGAATTATCTAGCAGAGGATTGTAAGCAAACTCACGTGGAACTGGCTGCTTTGGAAAAAATCCAATTCATGAACACAGTAGGCCAGTCTCTACAATTTGTTTCAGAGGAAAATATTTCTGGAGAGATAGATCAATCATTTTCAGAAGATAAACCAACAGCTACTGAAAGAGACTCTGAGATACAAGGTGAAGAAAACCTTCAGACCAGTGATTACTTAGAAGAAATAAAATCCATGGTGATACCAGGTGAAATTCTCAAGGACCTATCAGAAGAACCACTTCTCTCTTCAACTCTTGTTATTGATGAAACAGAAAGGCTTCATGGTCAAACTGAGCAAACTTTACATATAGAAAGAAATATTATTGAATCAGATGACAATACATTAGAGAAAGATGTACTACTAAACATTCCACAGAATTATCTAGCAGAGGATTCTAAGAAAACTCATGTGGAACAAGCTCATTTGGAAGAAATCCAATTCTTGACCAAAATAGGCCAGTCAAAACAATTTGTTTCAGAGGAAAATATTTCTGGGGATATACATCAATCATTTTCAGAAGATCAACCAACAAGCACTAAAAGAGACTCTGAGATACAAGGTGAAGAGAACCTTCAGACCAGTGATAACTTAGAAGAAATAAAATCCATGGTGATACCAGGTGAAATTCTCAAGGACCTATCAGAAGAACTACTTCTCTCTCCAGCTTGTGTTATTGTTAATGAAAAAGAAAGGATTCATGATCAAACTCAGCAAACGTCACAGGAAGAAAGACATGTTATTGAATCAGATGAGAATACATCAGAGAAAGAACCATCTGTGGTTTCAGAGGTTCATTCAAACATTACTCACTACACAGTAGAAGAGAAGGGGATCGCTGTGGAATTTACAATGAATGAATTAGGGGAACGCATCATGGAAGCTAGTACGACAGAACAAAAATGCTCCTTCACAGGCTCTATAGAAGATCAAGATGCACCAGTAGAACAGAGAGAAGTGGGTGTAAGTGATCTCTTACCTAAATCTCAATTTGAAGATTCTGATATTCTGGAAAAAATGAGTGGCTCTGTTTTGGTCGACATTGTTATCACAACAGATCACAGAAGTTCAGAAGACAAGAACTCCTCAGAAATGAAATGTTCTTTAAAGGAAGATGCCACTGGTGATGATGATGATGTCCGTGCACCCACAAATCAGAAAGGAGAGTATCTGAAAACTGCAGTTTTACCTGTCACTGAAAAGTCCCTTATAGCTAAATCTGATGAGATAGGTGGAGAACTGAAGACAAAGGAGACACTCAGTGATCAAGACGAGGGCTTATTGGTAAGAAACATCTATTTTTTTTACATATTATATAGTGATACGTTATATAAAATTATATATATTAAAAAAACATATAATATGCAAGAGTCATGCATGTCTTGTAAATGTTATCCTTATGAGGAAATTAGAAGAGTCACTGAGGCGTTTTATGACCTCAGAGTACTCAGAGTTCCCTGTATAACTCAGCCTGCAGCCTTGTGCCTTTATATGGTCACAGAACAACCCCTCAGTGACTTCTAATATCCTTATCATTTACAGTAGGGGGTACATTATCTTTTATAATACATGAGTGATACTCAGAGTTCCCTGTATAACTCAGCCTGTAGCCTTGTGCCTTTATATGGTCAGAGAACAACCCCTCAGTGACTTCTAATATCCTTATCATTTACAGTAGGGGGTACATTATCTTTTATAATACATGAGTGATACTCAGAGTTCCCTGTATAACTCAGCCTGCAGCCTTGTGCCTTTATATGGTCACAGAACAACCCCTCAGTGACTTCTAATATCCTTATCATTTACAGTAGGGGGTACATTATCTTTTATAATACATGAGTGATACTCAGAGTTCCCTGTATAACTCAGCCTGTAGCCTTGTGCCTTTATATGGTCACAGAACAACCCCTCAGTGACTTCTAATATCCTTATCATTTACAGTAGGGGGTACATTATCCCTTATAATACATGAGTGATACTCAGAGTTCCCTGTATAACTCAGCCTGCAGCCTTGTGCCTTTATATGGTCACAGAACAACCCCTCAGTGACTTCTAATATCCTTATCATTTACAGTAGGGGGTACATTATCCATTATAATACATGAGTGATACTCAGAGTTCCCTGTATAACTCAGCCTGCAGCCTTGTGCCTTTATATGGTCACAGAACAATCCCTCAGTGACTTCTAATATCCTTATCATTTACAGTAGGGGGTACATTGTCTCTTATAATACTTTAGTTCCCTGACCTGCAGCAATGTATATATTAGTACCTTTTAACCATTTATAATAATCTGCCCCTGTATGTTCTGAATAGTTTCCCCATAGCACATTGGACCTAAGTGTGCAGAAGAGCAGAGTAATTTTACGCAGGAAAACCTTGATTCGCAAGCGACCTCGGCAAACTCCCGACCCTGAGACCATTGAGCAACCTCCTCCTGTTGCCAGGCCATTATCAATGGGAGTGCCAATTTTCCCAGTGAAGCTTCCAAGCATTGCCCTTTTGCACCCAAAACCTACGCCACCACCTGCCGAGGTCCATAAGGAAGAGAAGACTCCAACAGAGGGACTAGCTGTGAAGCCAAAGAAAGGGTTACCAAGGCTTGCTGGGTAAGTCAAATTAATGGGAAACACTGAAGCATGCTGGGTCATCTTGACTTTTCCAATTACTAAGAATATGCACTACTAAATGACTGCCACAATCAATCTTTCAACCCCACTGACTAATATTTGCTGTATCACTGATGGATTCCTGTCTATGACTTACTACTGACTATTGCCATGTGCTAAATTTACCCACAACATGCAACTATTATATATATATATATTAACAACATATCTTTTTGCCAATAGATTTGGGGTCCCACATCCCCAGATGATGCAAGAACTCCAAAATCGGCTACAGAAGAAGAAACCCAAAGAATGATTTGACTTTAGAAGAAAAGATGTTCATTCCACCAAGTGTGGTAATGACTGGTCCCTTGCCTCTAGGCCACCAGGGTCATGGAAGATTTCTCAAAAACATTTTTGTAAATAAGAATCAGGTTGGAGCAATACGTTGATGACGTTCTTCATCCCTTTCTAATTGGTTGAACTTTGTTTCTGATTGATTCCAGCTGGTCCTACCATGGAACTGATTTTTTCGTCTGTATTTATCTCTTTGGATGCAACTGATAAACTGAGTTTTATCTTCTCCAAGGCAGATGCCATGGAAATCTGCCTCTAAAGACTCCAGTGATTCATTGAAAGCATTCCTTTCCTCATGAGATGCCACAAAACCAAAAAATAACCATAGTATAAATAGCACCATATTTACATACAGGGAAATAATATATATATATAGCATTTCGAATGACAGCTGTATTAGACTATTGCAATTTATTTGATTATATATAAAGGGTAAGTTCACATACAAATTCATTTCAATTCTTGTATATATTAGATACCTAAATATCTACAAGAATTTAAAACTTTTTAAAATTAGCTTTACACGCAATTAGGTTTACACCAATTTATGTTTAGCTTTGTTTGGTTACTGGGGTAAGTGGCCTTGGACAGATAACAATTTAACTGCCAAACTGCAGAAACAAAAATTCGGAAATAATTCTAAATCTGTAAAAAAAAAAAAAAAAAAACTTAAAACAGTCTGCATCATTAAATTGTAACTTTTAAACAAGATGGTGTTGTTTCTGAAGAAACCACAAGATGTTGGCTTTGAAACGCAAGAGGTGTTGGGGCCAGTCGCCCCTGGTGCATAGAGAGTACACAAAGTTGGTAGAATCTGGTTTAAAACTGTGAAAATTGAAGCAGATCAAATTGTACCATTAAAATCAATCCAAAAACCTGATTGGCTGTTTTTGGCTCCACCCACTTTTAAAATTTGAATCCCAGTCCCCCTGTGACCGACTGTGCCAAGTTTGATGTCCCTGCCATTAACTGTGAAAGAATGGCAGCAACTTATATATTGACATTGATTAGCAATAGGTAACATTTGATTGGCTGTTTTAAGCTCCACCCAGTTTTCTGAATTTTAACCCCAGCCACCCAGTCATGGTCTGTACCAAGTTTGGGGCCTCTGGCTTTAAAACTGTGAGAATGGCAGTGTTTGAAACTTTTACATTGAAGTCAATAGGTAAAATCTGATTGGCTGTTATTGGCTCCTCCCACTTTTCCTACATTTTGACCACAGTCACCCAGTGAGTAATTGTGCTGAGTTTGGGACACTTGGCATGTACGCCGTAATAATAGCAGCAATTTGGCGTTTTTCATTAAGGTCAATGGCTGAAATCCGATTGGCTGTTGTTGCCCCGCCCCCTTTTTTTCCTAATTCTGAACCAGAGTCACCAAGTGACTAACACTTTAAGGTTTCGGAATCATGACATTTAACATGTAAAAATGGCAGCAATTTTATGTTTTTCTATTGAAAATCAATGAATGACATTTGATTGGTTGTTGGTGGCTCCACCCACTTTTCCTAACTTGCAAACACCCAGTGACCACATTTGTGATATTCGAGGTCCATGACATCAATAACGTGCAAATGGCAGCAATTTTAATTTTTCCCATTTAAATCATCAAAGAAATCTGATTGGTTGTTTTTGGCTCCACCCACTTTTCCAGATTTTGATCCCGGTCCTCCAGGGACCAACTGTGCCAAGTTTGAGGCCCCTCCCATGAACAATCTAAGAGCGGCGACAGTTTTAACTTTTCCCATTGAAACAAATGGCTAATATTTGATTGGCTGTGGTAGACTCTGCCCACTTTTCAAAATTTTAACCCCAGTGACCCATGGTGCCAAGTTTGGGGTCTCTGGCTTTAACACTCTGGGAATGACAGTGTTTGACATTTTCTCATTGAAGTCAATAGGGAAAATCTGATTGGCTGTTTGTTGCTCCGCCCACTTTTTGGAGTCCCCAAAATGTGACAGAACTTTTCAGGTTGACCCCATGACTAAGTGACCCAAGTTTGGTGAGTGTAACTTTAATGCTGTACGAGTGGCAAAAGTTTCACATTTTCCAATGAAAGTCTATGGGAAAAAATGGGGTCTTTGGGGGGCCGCCACAGGGCCACGGAGGGTGGGATTGCTTAACAGAGCACAAGCAACCTATTCGGGTATGAGCCCAACAAGTGTGCAACGTTTCATAATTGTACTCCTAAAACTCTGCGAGGAGTAGCGTTTAGAAAATTGCTAACATTCCATTGGCTGTTGGTAGCTCCGCCCAATTTGGGGTGCCCCCCCAAAATACATATTTTTATTCGCTTTTTCAAAGCCAACATAATAATAATAATAAGAAGAAGAAGAACGAGCTGAACTAGTAGATAAATATGTTGGCTTCTTCAAAGCCAACATAATTATTTTTGAAAGATAAATGCATTTTCTTTGAGGATAGAATTAAATGTTTATCATATGAAATAGAATGAAATGACAAATAATTCAAGGGGAAAGAGGTTTATGTGCAACTGTTGCATTTCCAAAATAAAATGTTGACTGTAGAGACCCAATATATGAAGTGTGAAGGTAGGAATTCTTGTTTATTTACACAGTATTTGGCAGCTAATATATAAAAAAAACAAAAAAGGTTGAACTCGATGGACGTGTGTCTTTTTTCAACCTTACTTACTATGTTACTATGTACTATTTTAGATGATGTCATTTAGGAAGTGAAATCACTACCAATTTTAGCATTTCAATTTCCATTTAAACGAGAATAGCAAAGAGCATTTATTTCTTTTAAAAAAGTTCATTTTAAAAAATGATGAAAAACTACAAAAGAAAGGAAATATTTAACAAAAAAGATTCTTTAACTGCAAATTGAAAATAACAGGAAACCATTTCATAAAATTCTTTGTTGAAAAAGTTATTTGCTAAAAATTAGTAGTAGGAAAATCCACTGATTTTCTCTATTTTCTGATCATTTAAAATTTGTGCAGTATATAAAGAGGGCCTTGTTTTTTATATAAAATTAATTTTACTGTGTAGATGTCATCTAAACATTCTATTGTTTCACCCCCTCTATTTACGAAGAAGTTTTAGATGAAATCACGTGAAATTGCTGTCAGTGTTGGAATTTAAATTTCATCAAATAGGAAAGAGCATTTATTTCATTTCAAAAACATTATGGAAAACTAAAAAAAAATTTATTATTTAATTGCAAATTAAAAATAAGAAACCATTTCATAAAAATTTTTGTTGGAAAAGTTATTTGTACTGATGGGCGAATTTGCGATGTTTTGCTTTGCCGAAAAATTCGCGAATTTCCTGCAAAATTTGCGAAACGCCGAAAAATTTGTGAAACGGCACCGGCGTCTTGTTTTTGACACCGGCGTCCTTTTTTTTATGCCGTGGTGAATTCGCGCCTGGCGAATATATTCGCCCATCACTAGTTATTTGCTATAAATTAGTAGTAGGAAAATCCACTGATTTTGTATAAAATTAATTTTACTGTGTAGATGTCATCTAAACATTCTATTGTTTCACCCCCTCTATTTATGAAGAAGTTTTAGATGAAATCACGTGAAATTGCTGTCAGTGTTGGAATTTAAATTTCATCAAATAGGAAAGAGCATTTATTTCATTTCAAAAACATTATGGAAAACTAAAAAAAAATTAAATATTTACCAAAAAAGATTATTTAATAGCAAATTAAAAATAACAAGAAACCATTTCATAAAAATTTTTGTTGGAAAAGTTATTTGTAGTGATGGGCGAATTTGCGATGTTTTGCTTTGCCGAAAAATTCACGAATTTCCTGCGAAATTTGCGAAACTCCGAAAAATTTGTGAAACGGCACCGGCGTCTTGTTTTTGACACCGGCGTCCTTTTTTTTATGCCGTGGTGAATTCGCGCCTGGCGAATATATTCGCCCATCACTAGTTATTTGCTATAAATTAGTAGTAGGAAAATCCACTGATTTTGTATAAAATTAATTTTACTGTGTAGATGTCATCTAAACATTCTATTGTTTCACCCCCTCTATTTATGAAGAAGTTTTAGATGAAATCACGTGAAATTGCTGTCAGTGTTGGAATTTAAATTCCATCAAATAGGAAAGAGCATTTATTTCATTTCAAAAACTTAAAAAAACATTATGGAAAACTACAAAAAAAATTAAATATTTACCAAAAAAGATTATTTAATTGCAAATCAAAAATAACAAGAAACCATTTCATAAAAATCTTTGTTGGAAAAGTTATTTGTAGTGATGGGCGAATATGCGCCGTTTCGCTTCGCCAAAAAATTTGCGAATTTCCCGCGAAATTTGCGAAACACCGAAAAATTCGTGAAACGGCGCCGGTGTCTCGTTTTTTACGCTGTGGTGAATTCGCGCCTGGCGAATATATACGCCCATCACTAGTTATTTGCTATAAATTAGTAGTAGGAAAATCCACTGATTTTGTCTATTTTCTGATCATTTAAAATTTGTACAGTATATAAATAGGGCCTTGGTTTTTATATAAAATTTATTTTACGGTGTAGATGTCATCTAAACATTGTATTGTTTCACCCCCTCTATTTATGAAGAAGTTTTAGATGAAATCTCGTGAAATTGCTGTCAGTGTTGGAATTTAAATTTCATCAAATAGGAAAGAGCATTTATTTCATTTTAACAAATTATTTATGAAAAATCTACGGAAAGATCAATTGGAAATAGGATTTGTCTGACCCTGCAAAAAAAATGTCAATATTGGATGAAAAAGAGGAAAAATAATGGAGATATGAATGTGCTGGAAAGAAGTTTGTTATAACTAGTCGAAATAGAAAAATTCAGTGAATTTTGTTTCCCGGTAGTTTTCCGATTTGTAAAGTTTATAAACGGATGCCCAGATTGTCATGTGATTGTGTTTTTAATTAACAGCAGAAGAAAAAGTTATAAATGATCAAATTCACTGTTAAATTTAATGTACATGTAAGTCATCCTTTCCCCCTCTTATTTATTTGCCTTAATATTGTGCCCAAATATAAATATTGTATATAATATTATTTTTGATTTTATTTTTAAATTTACATTTTTTTTTCAATATGGTATTTTCAAAAAAAAATAAAAAAAATTCAAAAATAATATTGTAAAACATTTTAAAAGTTACTGCTATTCTATGTGCAAATTTGCTGGTATAGCTGAGCCTGTCTGCTGTCTTCCAGTCATGTGACTTAGATGAGTCAATGGTCTGGAATTGCTTTCACTCTCTGATCTCCCTTTACTTTTTACCATCTTTCTGGTTCCAACTGACCAATCATAACTAATTGTCTGCTATACAGACAGAGAGTATCTTATGGCTGCCAGGTAAAGGATCCATTATATTCCCTTATGCACCTAGGAAAATAATTCATAGATATATTTCTTTTCCATTTTGATTTAAAAAATCAAACCATGTGTATAAATACAAATATACAGAGAAGGAATGTTCTGGGCACACAATAAGCTATACCCTCATACTGTACTGTCTAAGGGAATCAATATGGCACCTCCCTCCTCCCATATGTATAAATACAAATATACAGAGAAGGAATGTTCTGGGCACACAATAAGCTATACCCTCATACTGTACTGTCTAAGGGAATCAATATGGCACCTCCCTCCTCCCATATGTATAAATACAAATATACAGAGAAGGAATGTTCTGGGCACACAATAAGCTATACCCTCATACTGTACTGTCTAAGGGAATCAGTATGGCACCTCCTCCTCCCATATGTCTAAATACAAATATACAGAGAAGGAATGTTCTGGGCACACAATAAGCTATACCCTCATACTGTACTGTCTAAGGGAATCAATATGGCACCTCCCATATGTATAAATACAAATATACAGAGAAGGAATGTTCTGGGCACACAATAAGCTATACCCTCATACTGTACTGTCTAAGGCAGGGATCCCCAACCTTTTGAACCTGTGAGCAATATTCAGAAGTAAAAGGAGTTGGGGAGCAACACAAGCATGAAAAATGTTCTTGGGATGCCAAATAAGTGCTGTGATTGGCTATTTGGAAGCCCTATATGGATTGTCAACCTAAATTGAGTCTCTGTTTGGCAAAACACTTGGCTTTTATTCAACCAAAACTTGCCCCCAAGCCTGGAATTCAAAAATAAGCACCTGCTTTGAAGTCACTGGGAGCAACATCCAAGGGGTTGGAGAGCAACATGTTGCTCACGAGCTACTGGTTGGGGACCACTGGTCTAAGGGAATCAATATGGCACCTCCTCCTCCCATATGTATAAATACAAATATACAGAGAAGGAATGTTCTGGGCACACAATAAGCTATACCCTCATACTGTACTGTCTAAGGGAATCAATATGGCGCCTCCTCCTCCCATATGTATAAATACAAATATACAGAGAAGGAATGTTCTGGGCACACAATAAGCTATACCCTCATACTGTACTGTCTAAGGGAATCAATATGGCACCTCCTCCCATATGTATAAATACAAATATACAGAGAAGGAATGTTCTGGGCACACAATAAGCTATACCCTCATACTGTACTGTCTAAGGGAATCAGTATGGCACCTCCTCCTCCCATATGTATAAATACAAATATACAGAGAAGGAATGTTCTGGGCACACAATAAGCTATACCCTCATACTGTACTGTCTAAGGGAATCAATATGGCACCTCCCTCCTCCCATATGTATAAATACAAATATACAGAGAAGGAATGTTCTGGGCACACAATAAGCTATACCCTCATACTGTACTGTCTAAGGGAATCAATATGGCACCTCCTCCTCCCATATGTATAAATACAAATATACAGAGAAGGAATGTTCTGGGCACACAATAAGCTATACCCTCATACTGTACTGTCTAAGGGAATCAATATGGCACCTCCTCCTCCCATATGTATAAATACAAATATACAGAGAAGGAATGTTCTGGGCACACAATAAGCTATACCCTCATACTGTACTGTCTAAGGGAATCAATATGGCACCTCCTCCTCCCATATGTATAAATACAAATATACAGAGAAGGAATGTTCTGGGCACACAATAAGCTATACCCTCATACTGTACTGTCTAAGGGAATCAATATGGCACTTCCTCCTCCCATATGTATAAATACAAATATACAGAGAAGGAATGTTCTGGGCACACAATAAGCTATACCCTCATACTGTACTGTCTAAGTGAACAGTCTGATCAATATCAGACACAGCAGGCAGACTTTGACAGGGTCGGACTGGGGGGCCCAGGGCACACCGGGACTGCTGTCCAGGGCCCCCCTCTGGCCCCCCCGCTACCTACTTTTAGGCGAAGCGCCACTTGGTATACTTGCCTAGGCGGCGCATCGCGCATGCGCAAAGATCACTAGGCGCACATGCGCAGACAAAAACTGTTTGGGAGAGGGGGTCTGGCCTGGCGGGGGCCCACTAGGGTCGGGGCCCCCCGGGTATTTTCCCGGTGTTCCGGTGGGCCAGTCCAACACTGGACTTTGATATGGAGGGCCACATAAGGTGGGGGGTCGCAGGCCGCCAGTTGGACAGCCCTGCCATAGAAGGTATTAGAGTAGGGAGTCTTTTCTGGCCCCTCAGATAACCCATGAGGCTGATCATTCAGAGCCAATGGAGTATGAGCTTGAATTTTGGGACTCCCTGCCCCCTGACCTTGTGTGATTGTGTGATTGTGCGCTTGTGTTTCCCTGTGTGATACCTCTATAGGATAAAGATCTGTGCCCCTGACTATAGGCTCTATGTCCCACTATGTCTGTTGTTGGTTTGATGTATCAACATTGGGCACATGGGGTTGGGAGACTGCTGGGCTTGTGTCTCATTGGTAGAGGCCACTGTATAGTCACATATAAAAGAACTTTTCCATCTTTATTTGCCCCTTTCTACTGCAAGAATTCCTTGGCATATATTAGATATATAAGGGCTTTTCTGCTTCTAATCAGTGGCAGCTGTGTGCCCAATGGCAGTTAGTGATTGTGAGTGAGTGAGTGTATGTGTGTGAGTATGAGTGAGTGTGTGTGTGTGGGGGGGTGTGAGTGTGTGTGTGGGGGGGGTGAGTGTGTGTGTGTGTGAGTGTGTGTGTGTGGGGGGGGTGAGTGTGTGTGTGTGTGTGGGGGGGGGTGAGTGTGTGTGTGGGGGGGGTGTGAGTGTGTGTGTGGGGGGGTGAGTCTGTGTGTGGGTGTGAGTGTGTGTGTATGTGAGTGTGTGTAGGTGTGTGAGTGTGTGTGTGGGGGCGGGTGTGAGTGTGTGTGTGTGTATGTGAGTGTGTGTAGGTGTATAAGTGTATATGGAGGTGTATGGGTGAGGGGGGCAGTACTGGTATGACTATGGGGCGGTATAATTTCTGGTAAATTACAAAAATTCCCTCATTCTCTGGTGACTCAAAATAACCCGATTTTCCCAGCAGCAGGGGAGGGATATTCCAGCTCTCTGATTGGGTCTTTCCTGCCCAGCAAAGGGTTAATGTAGCACTTGGGTGGGGGTTGGGGGGGCCCCTGTGAGCCCCAGAGGAGTGGGTTGTGGGGGGCACCTCATGCACATAACACTGTTTCTATACAAAACCTTTATTGTAATAAATAAAACCACAACAATTAGAAAATATATAAAAATATAGTCAAATGAGAATTCATCAAATTTGGGGCATTTGCTGATTGTGAGAAACAATGAGATTCTGGTAAATCTTGTCCTACAAATGTTACCCCCCCCCCCGTCCCCATTTCCCATAAAAGCGGAGAATTTCCAGCAGCTGATTGTGACTTGTGACACTGAGTCTTGTGTAGATGTGACTCCCTGCACTAGTGATACCACAATGGTGTCATTGCTCAGGGGTGGGGGCAAGGCGGACTTTCTACTGATATTCCCAACCTCCAGGTAAACATCACTTGTATATCCAAGAGACAAACCACTATCAGGGGTAAAGGGCTATGGCAGCTGGGGCATTTTGATTTTCACTAGGGGTAGTTTCCCACTGCCACAAATCCCCTCCCTTGGGAAACAAACAGGGGTCTCCAGATACCTGTGACCCTTCATATTCCTGTAACCCATGCACTTTGCTTATATTACTGATTGGAATAAAGAAGCTGTGCAGCTGAGTGATTGTAGCGTCACTTTGTTCATTGTGCAGTGATGGGTTCCAAGGCAAAGGGAAAACAGATCTTGAATGTTTTAGTAGAAATGAGTAATTGTAGAATGGATTAAAATGCCTAGTGTGTGTGACTGTGGGACCCCCGGGCCATGGAGAGGGAGCCTCAGCAATGTGAGCCATTGTAGCGTCAGTCAAAATGTCCAAAGTGCCATAGCTCTTACAAAATCATTTTATTTAATCCAGTTCTGAAATAAATACATAATGGCAACACATAATGATGGGATAGGATTATGGGATGTCAGCAGCCACTATTGCCCATAGGTTTGCTCTTGTGATCTTACAGGGAACTCTGGTGCCGGTGCCCTGATGCTTCACCTCATTCACAGTCTAATAAGTGCCATGGTGCCTCTGTAGAACGCCCAATTCTTTTATTTGTCAATCCTTCTGTGCCAATTGTTGTACCACCACAGGTACCATACAGAAGGACCAGCTCACCTTTAGACCATGGAATGGACACCCACATTATTGCTGGGGTGCAAGTAAACACAAGTGTATTAGAGTCTAATACGGTTATAGGACAACAGCACAATGCATGGAGATACAAAATAGAGTATTACTAAGGACCTACCAACTGAGCAGCACCCAAAGCTATGGCACCGCAGCAAAGAACTGTTCCAAGCCACCGTGATCTATTAGACTTCCAGTTACAAAATAAGTGACTGGTCTTTTATACAGACAAAGTCAGATACTTATAGACAAATGTTATTCCCATAGGGATCAGTCATAGGGTACAGGGCACATTTTTTATCAATGAAACTGTCATTTACTTTGCACTACCTTGCTTTATACATCTGATGCATTCCCCACACCAATAAATACGATTAAATACCCCTTTCTCACAAGGATAATAAATACGGTAACAAATTCAGGTACAAAAATACTGTCAATATGTAACGGAAATGGCAAAGCATGCTGGGAAGTCAGTCAACTGCTAGTCAAGGGATAAATGGATTTTCTTGGTTTGGGAAAATATGTTTCTATCCATTGACTTGATGATGAAAAGAGGCGTTGTATGAGCAATAGGCGGAGTTATAGGAGGGGTTATATGGAGCAATGGGAGGAGTTATAGGGAGGGTTATATGGAGCAATAGGAGGAGTTATAGGGAGGGTTATATGGAGCAATAGGAGGAGTTATAGGGAGGGTTATATGGAGCAATAGGAGGAGTTATAGGGAGGGATATATGGAGCAATAGGAGGAGTTATAGGGAGGGATATATGGAGCAATAGGAGGAGTTATATGGAGCAATAGGAGGAGTGAAAAGAGATGTTTTGTGGTGAAGCCAGAAGAATTATAGGAAGAGGGTGATTACAAACATTAGAGGGAAGGGTTTTTGGAGGAGGACGATTTTTCTGGAGACAGGGTCAGAAAATTAAAAGAAAAGGCTATGTGGAAAAGTGGGAGTAATTGAAGGGAGGACTTCAGTGGAGACATGCAAGTAGATATATGTAGGCAGTTCTGAAGAAAAAGGAATATATATGAAAGGGTTTAATGGAAAAGTAGCATCAGTTACAGGGATGGGCTAATTGAGACGATGGGGGTGTTCAAGGGAGGGCTTTATATAAAAAGAGGAGTTAAATGAAGCAGTAAGAGATTTAATTTGGAGCAGTAGAAGGAATTTTGTGGACAGGTACTGGAAAAACTTGTGATGAGCTCTAAAAGATTTGCAGTAGTAGTTCCCATTATGAAGATGCCTATATCAGCTCTAGGTAATTTTATATAGGATCATCTAATCAAATGATTTAAGGACCCCTAAGTGCAAATCTTGCCCCCTTATCCATGTCATGAGAACATTTTGCTCCCAGCAATGAGAGACTTCCCAACAGCCTGAGGCCAGTACAAATCTTGCATAGTGTCTGTATAAGGACTTGTGGGAGTCGAAGGAGGTCAGCCGGATAACCAGCCTAATGTGCATGTGACTCCCCAGCCCAACCCTCTCTTAACCTCTGGTGGTGTGGCGTAATGCGGCGTATTCTCTCACCGCCCGAAACAGGAACTGCTCCATGCTTCGTAGGGCCTGGAACATCTGGATACGGCTGTGCCAGTCACTGCCATCGAAATAGGGTTCCCTCACTGTCACCTCAGAAGGGGTCACCTTAAATAGTGACATCTAGAAAAAAAATGTAAAAAAAGTAAATCAGTATGTCAGTAAAGTATTTATATTTGTAATTATACACATGGGGTGGGGCTGCTCTATTGCTTCCCTTGCATGGTACAGTATTGCAGTAAAGCTTATAATTAAGTGCCTACTGGATTTGGATGATTTGCACAACAGGAGATCTAGGTGACTAATAAAACAAACACAAATACTTAAGGTCACATACCTGTATTTTGATATGGTGCAGAAGGTCTCGAAGGTCTAGTCGCACAATACTGATCAACTCAGCAAAAGGAATATGTGCATCTCCACTTTGGCCAGATCCTTCCTTCTCCCTCCACTCCTCCATCTTATTCAGATACACTGGAAACACCTGTAGACCCTCATGCAACAGCCTAAGACGTTCTCCTTCCTGGGGAAGAGACATTTATGAGTAGGATGGATGGAGTGGGATAAATTGTGAAGTAGAGGTGCAAAATAAATTCAAAAGTGGCCATGAGAACCTACTCACCTTTAGCCTGAGCCAATCCTTGATGCTAATGCTGGCTAAGGGGAGGTTTCCCATGCTTCTGGAGAAAGTTACTTGAGCCCCCTCCAACCATGTTTTCACCTAAAAAGGAGGAACCCGTAGTTATCTTACTGACACTCATAGAACCCAAAATATGAAATAACTGAGACCCATGAAAAAAGGTGAAGAGAAGGTTCACCATTGTTTGTGGATGAAATATGAAGAGGACTGAGAATTTAAAAGCAGTAGGAATGGATGTAGAGGGTCAAGAGAGTGTTGAGAGCATTAGAAGATTGAAGGAAGTAGAAGAGGGATCAGAGCTTCATCCTACTTCATCAAAGCAAATGGTAATAGTTTTTTTCCATTTATAATTTGTTTATTCACGCTAGCTCACTGCCTGTCCCTCCTAAAATTCTGTCCCAAAAGGCTAACCATTATAGCCCCCATAATGCCTCTTGGTCTACTTTCTTTGTATTCAAGATAATGTTGACTATAGCCTGCCCTTAGCTTTTTTTTGCCAACCATCTCTCCTGTTGTCCACCATTCTCTACATGTTGCAAATGTCCCAAATGTTTTGGGGTAGTTTTACAGAAAGTTATATGACATATTAGATCAAAGTGAGATGGAGAAGGAGGACTAAGACAGAGAGTATAGCTGTGGTCCTTGAATGATGGAGAAGAACAGGATGGATGAAGTCAGAGGGTGAGAGATGAGAAGAATGGAGAGGTAAAGGATGCATTAGGTCTTTGGAGAAGGAGGAGATGGATGTAGCGGGCCAGGATGAATCAGCAAGAAGATCCCCAAGATGCAAATGACAGTATGTAATATACCATTACACCCACACTTAAGTACTTACATAGATATTTTTCAGGTTCCGGCTCTGATTCAATAGCTTCTTGGAGAGTTTCAGGCTGTTACTAAACTCATCCCAAAGATTGACTCTTTCATGTTTTGCTGCCTTCATCGGGGCTCCGTGTAGATCTCTGATTACTACACAAAGGGGCAGCAGGGCCATAAACACACCTAAAGGCAGAGAGCAATTGAATGTAACAGGGTGGCAGAATAAGGTAACACTTGAGACAACAAGCAAGGCTTCAGGCAGAGGAGAACATGGCAGTGCTACTCCAGAGACATTGACTCTGTCTTCTCAGTCTCCCTCTGACTACCTACCTTAACTCATATTCCTCTCCCCAAATCCCTTTCCATTTTCCTGAATTCCTAATACAGTGGCTATCTGGCTTCCCTCCTGCCAATGCCCAAAGATGCCTCCACCATATTCAAAGCAAGCCTGCCTCAGTCACAGCCTTCCTCCGTTTGGTCTCACTCTCTCTCTCTCTCTCTCTCTCTCTCTCTCTCTCTCTCTAGAGTCTTGGTGGACTTCCCTGTCCCATTTTTTCTGTTCCTCTCTTTCACACACCCCTCCACTACTCTCTGAGTGATGTTATTGTCATCTCATCTTCCTGATTTCTTGCTATTTCACAACAGTCTTTGGGTAATTTTATTATTAGTAACACTCAAATTTCCTGCCTTGTGAGCAAGAAGCTCAGTACTATTACTGTCAGACACCACCCCCGGCTGGACCAGAAAATTCCTCTCTCTGACACCAAAACATTTACTATAACAATAACGTCATGCAAACAACTGTCTCATCTCTTGTGTCTCAGCACATTCATCTCGGAAGGCAGAGACTCTGCGACTGCTAAATTATGAGAATTATTCATGGCTATCCATCCATTATATCACAAGTGGAACACTGTTTGCACTCATGGAGATAGTGAGATGGAGATGATTCTTGCAAACCAAAACTGGGAGAACTCTTACCTCCATTGTTCTGTAATTTTACAGGTGTATAGGTGTATAAATATGAATAATCACTATGAACTATAAGTCACTATGATGAATCATTATCTCACTAGATCAGTGATCCCCAACCAGTGTCTCACAATCAATATGTTGCCCCCAGCCCCTTGTATGTTGCTGATAGTAGCCTTGAAGCAGATGCTCAATTTCTGGCTTGGAGGTATAAACACCACACATACTGCCAAACAAAGCCTCCTCCAGTCTAGCATTCCACAAGGACCCCTGCTCAACATGGATGGGTGGTCAGATTATCAGTATATTTCTAACCCCAGAACATAATAAAATATCTGTGCCAAAAACTTACCTTGTAGGCACTTGTTCATCTTATCTGAGTTGAGCTGTCACCCAAGTGTCTTCTCTTTGTCTGTCTAAGTCCTGTTTGCATTTTGCAGTGAAGGTTATATAGTTATGGACAAGTTTCATTTTAACGCCTCCAGTCCAGTATATGGGAAGGGGGGTATTCCCTTTCATCTGAGGTCTCCTGGGCATTCAGCAGTTCCCTTTTTTCTAACAGAGACTAATACAGTCTCAAGGCTGTTTCGAAGAAACTATGGGGCTCCTTGGGGCAGCAACTAAGGCAATTCAGTTTAAAGACTTTTGGCTATTTTGCATTTACTTTCACACATTTTTTTGTTTTTTATATCCATCTGGTCCAGAGTGAAAAAAATATCTGAAACAATAAAAAAAGAGTAGCCTAGCGTATAAGAGCATTCATGGGGCTGCGGTAATTTTGTTTGTTAATGTGTTTTCAGATTCCAAAGAAATCGGTAGTTTGGATGCCAAGCTCTTATACGAATAGTCAGCCAGCACTCACCACTTTGATTTTTAGTTGTAACAACCAGGTGCACGTCAATAGGTGTCCACTTCCACCAGCTTCAATATCCCACAATCACAATAGACAGCACCAGTCTTGAAGATTTGTTTAAAAAAGCCTTTATTGGAACTTCATGGCTTTATCTGAACAAGCGCAACAACGTTTCAAGCCGCATGGCCCTTTATGCCACTTGATAAAGGGCCATGCGGCTTGAAACGTTGTTGCGCTTGTTCAGATAAAGCCATGAAGTTCCAATAAAGGCTTTTTTAAACAAATCTTCAAGACTGGTGCTGTCTATTGTGATTGTGGATGCCAAGCTCTAACATTCTATTCCCACTTAAAAAACTTATTATCTTACTGCAATCAGGGAAATGTATGGTGTGGCAGAATCTCAACTCAGCATTACAAGCCTGCAAGTCTGACACATTGAGCATTAATGCAGATTGGAAACATATTTCCCTTTCAGGGTGTTTGTGGCTTTTCTGGGATAATTGAATTAATTGATTTGATTAATTTAATTGATTCTTTTGTCATACATAGTAACATAGGAACATAGGAACATAGTAAGTAAGGTTGAAAAAAGACACACGTCCATCAAGTTCAACCTTTTTGTTTTTTGGGGGTTTTTTTTTAATCCACCTAACTGCTAGTTGATCCAGAGGAAGGCAAAAAAAACCCCATCTGAAGCCTCTCCAATTTGCCTCAGAGGGGAAAAAAATTCCTTCCTGACTCCAAAATGGCAATGGGACCAGTCCCTGGATCAACTTGTACTATGAGCTCTCTCCCATATCCCTGTATTCCCTCACTTGCTAAACACCATCCAACCCCTTCTTATACCTATCTAATGTATCAGCCTGTACCCCTGATTCACTTCCCAGCTCTCCCTGTAACACCCCTTTCCCTCCTCTAATCTCATTGGCTCCCTCCTGTCTGCTGGGAGGAGCTACTGGTGAATAAAGCATCCGACCCTTCCTTGTACCTATCTAATGTATCAGCCTGTACCCCTGATTCACTTCCCAGCTCTACCTGTAACACCCCTTTCCCTCCTCTAATCTCATTGGCTCCCTCCTGTCTGCTGGGAGGAGCTACTGGTGAATAAAGCATCCGACCCTTCCTTGTACCTATCTAATGTATCAGCCTGTACCACTGATTCACTTCCCAGCTCTCCCTGTAACACCCCTTTCCCTCCTCTAATCTCATTGGCTCCCTCCTGTCTGCTGGGAGGAGCTACTGGTGAATAAAGCATCCGACCCTTCCTTTTACCTATCTAATGTATCAGCCTGTACCACTGATTCACTTCCCAGCTCTCCCTGTAACACCCCTTTCCTTCCTCTAATCTCATTGGCTCCCTCCTGTCTGCTGGGAGGAGCTACTGGTGAATAAAGCATCCGACCTTTCCTTTTACCTATCTAATGTATCAGCCTGTACCATTGATTCACTTCCCAGCTCTCCCTGTAACACCCCTTTCCATCCTCTAATCTCATTGGCTCCCTCCTGTCTGCTGGGAGGAGCTACTGGTGAATAAAGCATCCGACCCTTCCTTGTACCTATCTAATGTATCAACCTGTACCACTGATTCAGGGAGACAATTCCACATCTTCACAGCTCTCACTGTAACAAACCCCTTCCTAATATTAAGCTGGAACCTCTTTTTTTCTAAACAGAATGGGTGACCTTGTGTCAGCTGGGAGGAGCTACTGGTAAATAAATCATTAGAGAGATTATTATATGATCCCCTTATATATTTATACATAGTTATCATATCTCCCCTTAAGCGCCTCTTCTCCAGCGTGAACATCCCCAATTTGGCCAGTCTTTCCTCATAGCTAAGATTTTCCCTTTACCAGCTTAGTTGCCCTTCTCTGTCCCCTCTCTAATACAATAATGTCCTGTTTGAGTGATGGAGACCAAAACTGTAGGGCATATTCTAGATGGGGCCTTACCAGTGCTCTATACAGTGGGACCCCCTCCTCCCGTGACTCTCTGCCCCATTTAATACAAGTCAAGACCTTATTTGCCCTTGATGCTGCTGACTGGCATTACCTGCTACAGACAAGTTTATTATCTACAAGGACTCCAAGCTCCGTCTCCATTATGGATTTGCCTAGTGCAGTCCCATTAAGGGTATAAGTGGATATTGTTACATCCCAGGTGCAGGACTTTACATTTATCAACATTGAATCTCATTTGCCACTTAGCTGCCCAGATTGCCAGTTAGTCAAGATCCTGTTGCAAGTGCCACATCCTGGATGGAATTAATTGGGCTGATAATTTTGTCTCATCTGCAAACACTGATACATTACTTACAACACCCTCCCCTAAGTCATTAATGAACAAGTAAAATAAAAGTGGACCCAATACTGAGCCCTGAGGGACCCCACTAAGAACCTTACTCCAAGTAGAGAATGTCCCATTAACAACCACCCTCTGTACCTGATCCTGTAGCCAGTTTCCTATCCATGTGCAAACGACTTCATTAAGCCCAACAGACCTTAGTTTAGAAAGCAGTCGTTTGTGGGACACAGTATCAAACACTTTGGCAAAATCCAAATAGATCTCATCTACTGCCCCCCCACTGTCCAGTATCTTACTTACCTCATCATAAAAAGCAATCAAATTAGTCTGACATGACCTATCCTTCATAAAGCCATGCTGATTGTTGCTCATAATGACATTCACTAGGACAACATTTTGAATGTGATCCCTTAACAAGCCTTCAAATAATTTGCCCACCACAGATGTCAAGCTTACTGGCCTATAATTGCCAGGCTGAGATCGTAATCCCTTTTTAAATATTGGAATAACATCAGCTTTTCTCCAATCCATAGGCACCATACCAGATGACAGTGAATCTGAGAAAATCAGAAATAAGGGCTGGTCTAAAACTGAACTAAGCTCTCTTAGAACCCGGGGGTGTATGCCATCAGGCCCTGGAGCCTTGTTTACATAAATTTGTATTAAAGCTTTTTGAATCATATCCTGAGTCAGCCACTGACTAGATTGAGCTGAGCCATTAGTGCAGCTATAAAGTGAGCCTGTGAACCCAGACTCCTCTATTGTATACACTGAAGAAAAGAACTGATTTAACACATTTGCCTTATCTGTATCTGTTACAACCATACTGGTACCATTATTTAATGGAGCAACACTCTCAACCTGCATCTTTTTACTATTAATATATTTAAAAAACTTTTAAGGGTTAGTTTTCACCTCCACCGCAATTAACTCTTCATTTCTTTTCTTAGCCTTCCGGATTGCTGATTTACAACATTTATTACAGTGTTTATATTCATTAAATGCAGCTTCTGTCCCTACAGATTTGTAGTTATTAAATGCCTTTCTCTTCTTTCCCATTAACTTCTTTACTTCTGTAAAACTTTGGAATGGTGAAAATTGCATGAAAATTTCAGTGAAATATTTGAATGAAAAATGAAAAAAAATGTGGGCAAAGTTTAAAGAAACGTACTGTGAACAACACAATGCTTGAAAAGTTATTTTTTAGGGTTGGGGATAAACAAACACTTTAACATTTACAATTCAACAACAATTACATTGACAAATAACTATAAACCCAGTGAGAATGTGTATTGAATAGATATTGGGATGTTCCAGAGAATGATACTTTCTTTCATGCAAGACACAGTTTTTCGGTGGAGTTCCTTATCTATGACTACAATCAAGAATGGCAGAGTCAGCCGTAGACAGAATCTTGAACCGAGGACATCAAAACTGTGAGCTATACTTTGCCCAGATGGGTTGATGACAGTTCATGGGGTCTTAGGGCTAAGGGAGCAGTAGTCATTACTTTCAGTTTTGTAAAAACAAGGACTGAGCTGAGCTCACATCTCGGAAGGACTACATTAGGGTTATGTTTTGCAGTGGCCAAGCCTGGAAGCTTAGTTCCCTGACCAGTAGGACATATCCAGAAGGATTTATTGAATGGAAACCTATGAGAATGTTGGCTTTCCAATGTGTGTTATTGTGGTTATGGACCCAGTGTGTACAACAAATTGTACAACACAAAGAAAATGTTCTACACCCAGTAGAGTCCAATATCATTTGAGCACTCAGTGGGGAATGTTTCAACCATATACTCACATGTAAACTCACTGGGAATACACAGGACTGTTCCCCTTTCTGGATCAGTTATAATCCTACTTGCATAACTGCTTACTAGAATCAGAACAATCCAATACATTTGCTACGTTTTCTCAAGATTTAGATGAAATAAAATGTATATTTCCCAGAATTCGAATGGGTCATAGGAACACGGGACACAAGTAGATATTATAATATCATTTTATTTTAACATTCTCACCTGCAGCTATTTGTTTTGTTGAGTTCTGTAAGAGTTCTGCCCCATGGTTACAGTGCACCTTGTGTTTGGCAGCACTGTATTCATAAAGTGGGCTGCCAACTCTGCACCCCTCTGTATAATGCAGCCAGACCCTGGGGTGTAAGTAAACGTACCCTAATATATAGACTGATAGATCAGCATGGTCATCTTGGAGGCAGGAATTTATTTTTCCCCCTCTGAGGCTTCAAATGGGGTTTTTTGCCTTCCTCTGGATTAACTGGCAGTTAAGCAGGTTATATATAGACTTAAGGTTGAACTTGATGGATGTGTGTCTTTTTTCAACTTAATTTACTATGTTACATGGTGGAACAATGGTCAGCATTACTGCCTTGCAACTCTGGGCTTGTAGGTTCAATTGTCTGCAAGGAGTTTGTGTGTTCTACGTAGTCTCCACATGGAGCCATTTGACTGGCTTCAAGTCTAGGCTTGGCACCTGATTAAAGGTGGCCATACACAGGCCGATAAAAGCTGCCGACAGACCAAGTCGGCAGCTTATTGGCCCGTGTATGGGGGCCCCCGACGGGCTTCCCCTATCGAGATCTGGCCGAAAGTCGGCCAGATCTCGATCAGATGGGATTAAAAATCCCGTCGGATCGCGGGCGCATCTGTTCGTTGATGCGGTCCCGCGATCCAACCGCCCGTTTGCGAATGCTAGGATCCGATCGTTGGGCCATAGGGCCCACGATCGGATCTACCCGATATTGCCCACCTCAAGGTGGACATATCGGAGGGAGATCCGCTCGTTTGGTGACATCGCCAAACGAGCGGATCTATCCATGTATGGCCACCTTAACACAAGGATTTAGAGGCTTGATCAACACCACAAAGAACTGGCAAATAGGACACTGCAGGTTTCAATGCAAAATATTCCTTCTGTGTTTGTGTTATTGCAGCACCTGGTGTATGTGTACAACATGGTGCAAGAAGGGTGTAGTAATGAGAAGGAATTTTCTGTGGTGGGGCTTGCGGTGACTAGTTGGCTAAGTCAGATACCTCTGCTGATTCAACTGGCAGTTAGTTGTGCGTTGGCTCAGTGGGAACCACTCTAACACCAGCACTTGTGCCAACTCCGATCATTCTCACGTCTAACGGCTCATGTAAGTGTGAGATCTCAAATGTGTCCCGACACTGACTGTGAAATGTTTCCTCTTTCAATTCATTTATGGGTTTCTTGTGTAGAATTTACAAACTCTCGTTACAGCAGATCTGTGTTGTGTAACAGGGGGAGTCATTGTGTTTTTCGCCTCCTACTCACAATATTTCATGACTGATGATGAGGCAGAGCAGTGGGTTATGTGATCGTCTGGCATTGGAGGAAGGATGGTCTTTGGGGCTGATTGTAAAGTCATTCAGTCAAGTGTCTGTAGATAAAGGTATTTCCCTTTCCTTGTGTCCCAACACCGGTTCTGCACAAACTGCATCATAAAGTGGCCCAAGGAGCACCTGATATTTATTTCTTTCTGTAACGAGAACTGTGTGTGTTTAATGGGAGCTGCTATAACCCCACTACTTCCACTCACTTTCAACCCCACCCTTCTCAGTATCTGCTCATGTACCCGTCTCTGCACAACTTGACACCTCCTCAACCGGGGAGTCCCGACTCCTGAATCTGAGATTTTTCCTCTTTCAGCTCGTGTTTCAGTTCTCTGTATTGAGGTTTGCGGAGTCTTTTCTGACATAACAGAACATCTTAGTATTGTTATATTAATATCCACTGACCCTTATCATCCTCACATCATCTCGGGGTATAAAGAGTCAGCTCTATGGACAAAATACCCAAACTCCAGTGCAAAATTTTGAGCAGACCATTGCTATGAATATATTCTTCTGTATATCTCTTTATCCATCACTAACCTTCTTTTCTCTCAATCTAGCAATCTCATTAAATAATATTCCCTAGGGAATGAGACAAGGGAAAGTATCTGGGGGAGACTTTGAAGCTTTCAGGAACCAAGTATTATTGGAACAAACTCTTGTTAGAAAGTAGGGCGATCTTTTCTATTGAACCTCAGCCCAGAAGAGCGACGAGCCAGAATCTACGTTGATCATTTTTTACCTTTTACCTTGAACAACCTCAGTTACTGAGCATCTTCCATAAATAATTTCTTGGGGAAGTTCCGTTTCCACTTATTTGTCACTGTATCACCCCATGTCCTCGGGGCAAGAAGAAAACATTTACAAAGAGCGACGACCCATTCGTTCCCTAAATTTATAGTTATTGAGACCAAGAGGGTCATTATGATTGTCAGGTCTGGTCACATAATAAACCTGCCCGGTGCTCATGATCCCACA
Organism: Xenopus laevis; assembly: GCF_017654675.1. Lineage (NCBI taxonomy): Eukaryota > Metazoa > Chordata > Amphibia > Anura > Pipidae > Xenopus > Xenopus laevis. Next base: position 135,609,124 of record NC_054387.1, on the reverse strand, counting down.
CGATGTTTTGGAGGCAGGAAAATAAATATATATCTGGGCTCTTTGTACAGTGTAAGCCAAAAACATTGCTGGATGGATACTCCTGCTTTATTTGCTCAATAACAACATTCATAAGCAAATTGGCAGAACTTTAAAACAAGACAAAATAGATCATTCCAAGTAGTAAGTCAATAACCAGTGATTGGCAGGGAGTTCATGTCTCATTATTTCTAATCAATCGAATTTCGTTTGTTTGTTTTTGTTTTTTAAATAATTGTTAAATATACCTGCAACACCAAGTAACTACACCCCTGGGGTGTATTAAACTAAGAGTTGCTCCCTACTATACCTGCTATCCCACAGTCACACTCCCTTCCCAGAGACTATTATCCACTGTTACTATAGACACCATCTCTCCCTACTATACCTGCTATCCCACAGTCACTCCCTTCCCAGAGACTATTATCCACTGTTACTATAGACACATCTCTCCCTACTATACCTGCTATCCCACAGTCACACTCCCTTCCCAGAGACTATTATCCACTGTTACTATAGGCACATCTCTCCCTACTATACCTGCTATCCCACAGTCACACTCCCTTCCCAGAGACTATTATCCACTGTTACTATAGACACCATCTCTCCCTACTATACCTGCTATCCCACAGTCACTCCCTTCCCAGAGACTATTATCCACTGTTACTATAGACACCATCTCTCCCTACTATACCTGCTATCCCACAGTCACACTCCCTTCCCAGAGACTATTATCCACTGTTACTATAGACACATCTCTCCCTACTATACCTGTTGTCCACAGTCACACTCCCTTCCCAGAGACTATTATCCACTGTTACTATAGACACCATCTCTCCCTACTATACCTGCTATCCCACAGTCACACTCCCTTCCCAGAGACTATTATCCACTGTTACTATAGGCACCATCTCTCCCTACTATACCTGCTATCCCACAGTCACACTCCCTTCCCAGAGACTATTATCCACTGTTACTATAGGCACCATCTCTCCCTACTATACCTGTTGTCCACAGTCACACTCCCTTCCCAGAGACTATTATCCACTGTTACTATAGACACCATCTCTCCCTACTATACCTGCTATCCCACAGTCACACTCCCTTCCCAGAGACTATTATCCACTGTTACTATAGGCACCATCTCTCCCTACTATACCTGTTGTCCACAGTCACACTCCCTTCCCAGAGACTATTATCCACTGTTACTATAGACACCATCTCTCCCTACTATACCTGCTATCCCACAGTCACACTCCCTTCCCAGAGACTATTATCCACTGTTACTATAGGCACCATCTCTCCCTACTATACCTGTTGTCCACAGTCACACTCCCTTCCCAGAGACTATTATCCACTGTTACTATAGACACCATCTCTCCCTACTATACCTGCTATCCCACAGTCACACTCCCTTCCCAGAGACTATTATCCACTGTTACTATAGACACATCTCTCCCTACTATACCTGTTGTCCACAGTCACACTCCCTTCCCAGAGACTATTATCCACTGTTACTATAGACACCATCTCTCCCTACTATACCTGCTATCCCACAGTCACACTCCCTTCCCAGAGACTATTATCCACTGTTACTATAGGCACCATCTCTCCCTACTATACCTGCTATCCCACAGTCACACTCCCTTCCCAGAGACTATTATCCACTGTTACTATAGGCACCATCTCTCCCTACTATACCTGCTATCCCACAGTCACACTCCCTTCCCAGAGACTATTATCCACTGTTACTATAGGCACCATCTCTCCCTACTATACCTGTTGTCCACAGTCACACTCCCTTCCCAGAGACTATTATCCACTGTTACTATAGACACCATCTCTCCCTACTATACCTGCTATCCCACAGTCACACTCCCTTCCCAGAGACTATTATCCACTGTTACTATAGGCACCATCTCTCCCTACTATACCTGTTGTCCACAGTCACACTCCCTTCCCAGAGACTATTATCCACTGTTACTATAGACACCATCTCTCCCTACTATACCTGCTATCCCACAGTCACACTCCCTTCCCAGAGACTATTATCCACTGTTACTATAGGCACCATCTCTCCCTACTATACCTGTTGTCCACAGTCACACTCCCTTCCCAGAGACTATTATCCACTGTTACTATAGACACCATCTCTCCCTACTATACCTGCTATCCCACAGTCACACTCCCTTCCCAGAGACTATTATCCACTGTTACTATAGGCACCATCTCTCCCTACTATACCTGATATCCCACAGTCACACTCCCTTCCCAGAGACTATTATCCACTGTTACTATAGGCTCCATCTCTCCCTACTATACCTGCTATCCCACAGTCACACTCCCTTCCCAGAGACTATTATCCACTGTTACTATAGGCACCATCTCTCCCTACTATACCTGCTATCCCACAGTCACACTCCCTTCCCAGAGACTATTATCCACTGTTACTATAGACACATCTCTCCCTACTATACCTGCTATCCCACAGTCACACTCCCTTCCCAGAGACTATTATCCACTGTTACTATAGGCACCATCTCTCCCTACTATACCTGATATCCCACAGCACACTCCCTTCCCAGAGACTATTATCCACTGTTACTATAGGCTCCATCTCTCCCTACTATACCTGCTATCCCACAGTCACACTCCCTTCCCAGAGACTATTATCCACTGTTACTATAGGCACCATCTCTCCCTACTATACCTGCTATCCCACAGTCACACTCCCTTCCCAGAGACTATTATCCACTGTTACTATAGACACCATCTCTCCCTACTATACCTGTTGTCCACAGTCACACTCCCTCCCCAGAGACTATTATCCACTGTTACTATAGGCACCATCTCTCCCTACTATACCTGCTATCCCACAGTCACACTCCCTTCCCAGAGACTATTATCTACTGTTACTATAGGCACCATCTCTCCCTACTATACCTGCTATCCCACAGTCACACTCCCTTCCCAGAGACTATTATCCACTGTTACTATAGACACCATCTCTCCCTACTATACCTGCTATCCCACAGTCACACTCCCTTCCCAGAGACTATTATCCACTGTTACTATAGGCACCATCTCTCCCTACTATACCTGCTATCCCACAATCACACTCCCTTCCCAGAGACTATTATCCACTGTTACTATAGGCACCATCTCCCTACTATACCTGCTATCCCACAGTCACACTCCCTTCCCAGAGACTATTATCCACTGTTACTATAGACACCATCTCTCCCTACTATACCTGCTATCCCACAGTCACACTCCCTTCCCAGAGACTATTATCCACTGTTACTATAGGCACCATCTCTCCCTACTATACCTGCTATCCCACAATCACACTCCCTTCCCAGAGACTATTATCCACTGTTACTATAGGCACCATCTCCCTACTATACCTGCTATCCCACAGTCACACTCCCTTCCCAGAGACTATTATCCCACTGTTACTATAGGCACCATCTCTCCCTACTATACCTGCTATCCCACAGTCACACTCCCTTCCCAGAGACTATTATCCACTGTTACTATAGGCACCATCTCTCCCTACTATACCTGCTATCCCACAGTCACACTCCCTTCCCAGAGACTATTATCCACTGTTACTATAGACACATCTCTCCCTACTATACCTGCTATCCTACAGTCACACTCCCTTCCCAGAGACTATTATACACTGTTACTATAGGCACCATCTCTCCCTACTATACCTGCTATCCCACAGTCACACTCCCTTCCCAGAGACTATTATCCCAGCTGCTTATACACAATTAAGCTCTTGTGGGACTCCCTACCACTAATGAGGTATAAATCTGAATGACTAATCCAGCTGGGAGAGTACCAATGATAAATGCGCAGGAGTTCCCCCATCCCATAGAGATCACAATCTACACATGGATTGTTATGTTACATCCTATTAAGGAAACTATGAGCAAAAGGAAAGGGAGAAAGGATCTATAGCTCTGAGAGAAACTGCCACATCAGTGATGCTATTTGAGTGATTTACTATAACTCTGCTTGATCAGCACTTCCTTTTCCCATTTCTAATACAAACCACATTCTCTAACTTATATGACGTTCTGATGGTTTCTGTTTTTTTAACAACAGTTCTTACCAAACCCTGAATGGTATCCTTAAACTACCAGGTATTATACTTAGTATATACCTTAGGAAGGTCCTGATGAAGTACACTCTAGAGCACTTAGAGAGCTTTGTTATAGCCAGGCTACTTATTTGATGAGGCCCCCTCTCATCTAGAATGGTACCAAGAAAAGCCAATATAAATTCTAGTATTAAAAGTGAAGTAACAATCTCAGCCTGGCAATTATAATCCAGTAAATCTGAAATCTATTATGGGCAAGTTATTTGAAGGTTTGCTAGTGGATCACATTGAACTTTGCCAATGCTTTTGATGCAGAGCACATACACATTTGCCAACGTCTTTTGGTTTTGAGAATGTTATTTGCAAATGTGTGTATATGCGTTTGTGTATTTTCATCATTCCAGTGTGTAATAGTGCAAACTTTGTGCCCATTCCACAATAATAATAATAATGTGTACCAAGCGCAATACATGACTATTATATTTCAAGTAGCTGGCAAATGAAAAACGAATGAATCCATTCTGACAACAATGGGACATCCCATGGAAGGTCTAACAGTTTGTGAATTTTTGGAATATGGTTGAAAACAGCAACTCATGACATAAGTCAAGTTATCATGGACACTTTGACAAAATATTTTTATGGCTCAGTGCTTTAACAAAGCCACCAATTCATTTGTTTCTATAAATTTTTTAAACGTGACGTGAGTCACATGCACATGTATCTTGGAAGTGAGTAAAGCATGTACTAGTTGAACTTATGTTGACAGGATCCTCATTAACATTTCTAACAAAGTTATACAAAGTTCATCATCAGTCAGTTGTTTTGAAAGGACATTCAATGCTGTCTGTTCTTTTTTTCCTCAAAGTAGACTTTGGATGATCCATTATTTTTTCTTCCTCTCCTGATGTCAGGCTTACCGTCTGATCCAACGAAGAAGGAGCAGGAACTTGTAGAACACGAACCCACAAGCGCCTCGCACAACACTAACCCACCTGGAGTGGAACAGGGAGAAGTGAAGTGACGAGTAGCCAATGAGACTAACCGAAGCGAAGTACAGAGGGTTCAGGCAGAAGCGAAGTCAGACAGGCCGAGGTCGGGGCAGGCAGCGAAGAGTCGTAAACGAAGTCAGGCAAGAAGATCAGGGCAGGCGGCAATAGACAATCCGGAAACAGGCTGAGGTCAAACACAGAAGATCAGTAGAATACAATGCTAGGGTTTCAGTCAAATAACCTAATAACCAGGCAAGGAGTCACAGTACTGGTTAGGATTAAATAGAGCTTATTTGGCGCCAAACTGGCGTCATCACGCTGGCGTCGCACAGCTGACGTCAGTGCATCCGTCATCGGCGTCCGTCATCGGCGTCCGTCGCTGACGCCCTTGCGTCGGCGACCGTCCCGGCGCCTTTGCGCCGGCGTCCGTCGCCGGCATCCAACGCTGCGCGCTGACGCGCATCGGTTCCCCGATGAGCGCGCCCGCGCTTGCGCCGGAAGGAACGTGGAAGCGGATCCTTACATTGCCCCCCATCAAGGAGCGGCCTCAGGACGCAACTGGCAGAAGGTTTATCAGGGTAGCTCTTGTGAAAATTCTTCAATAGCTCAGCAGCATGGATGTTCGAAACAGGTTCCCAAGAATTCTCTTCCGGACCAAAGCCTTTCCAACTGACCAAATATTGTAGATGCTTGCCCCTAACACGGGAATCCAGGATCTTCTCAACCTCGAATTCTTCTTGACCGTCCACAACAACAGGAAGTGGAGGAGAAGTTGTACGGCCAGGAAAGTGGAATGTGGAGGCTGGTTTTAGTAGAGCAGAATGAAAAACTGGATGAATACGCCAGGTAGCCGGGAGCTTAAGTTGAAAAGCCACAGGATTAATCTGCCGAGTAATAAGAAAAGGACCCAGGAACCGTTGACCCAACTTCTTACTGGGGCAGGACAACTTGAGATTAACAGTAGATAACCAAACGCGGTCCCCCACCTTAAACTCAGGATCACTTCTTCGTTTCTTGTCTGCATAAATCTTGAAATTCTGTTGCGCTCTCCTCATGTTCCTCTGGAGCTTCAGAAAATTATCAGCAAAAAAAGGTTAACCGATCCTTGACTGCAGGAACAAGAATATCAGAAACAATGGAGGAAGGGAAGGTGACAGGATGTAGACCGTAATTTGCAAAGAAGGGGGACTGATTGATAAAAGAATGTTGGGCATTATTATAGGCAAATTCCGCTAGAGGCAGGAGATTAACCCAATCATCCTGGAGATACGATGAGTAACATCTCAGATACTGCTCAAGAGTCTGATTAGTTCGCTCCGTCTGGCCATTGGTTTGAGGATGAAAAGCTGATGAAAGTGACACAGAAATCTTAAGAGCCCCACATAAAGCTTTCCAGAATTGAGACGTAAACTGTGGACCACGATCAGATACTACTTCATCGGGAAGGCCATGAAGTCTTACTACTTCCTTGATAAAACAATCAGCCGTCTCAGAGGCAGAAGGAAGTCCAGGCAGGGATTTAAAATGATGTGCAATTTCAAAAAACGGTCCGCACACACCAATGTTGCAGTCGGGGATTGTGCCCCTTTTATTAATGCCACCAACAATCAACGTTTCGGGGGGAACACAGCCTCCACACAGCCTCCCTTCTTCAGTTGATTGTTGGTGGCATTAATAAAAGGGGCACAATCCCCGACTGCAACATTGGTGTGTGCGGACCGTTTTTTGAAATTGCACAGCAGTAAGGAGACCGGGCTTGGTCAACGGAGAACCAGCACCACCACGCAGAATAGTGGAAGGAGGTGTGCGGTAATACAATATTTCATTGCACTAGGGATTTAAAATGAGCCATCTTGGTCAGGCGGTCAACAAAGACAACAATAGCGGAGCAATCAGAGGAGAGTGGTAAGTCAGAAATAAAGTCCATTGACACTGAGCCCCAAGGACGAGAAGGAACTGGAAGGGGTTGCAGGAGGCCAATAGGTCGAACATGAGAATCCTTGGACCTGGTACAGACTTCACACGAAGAGACAAATTTCGAACAGTCTTTAGTCATCCCAGGCCACCAAAACAGTATTTTAGCAGAAACAATAGTTTTCTTTATACCTGGATGACCCGCCAGTTTAGAATCATGAATGTTCTTGAGAACCTCCAAACGCATCTGTTCAGGAACAAAGATTTTCCCTTCATGAAGAAGAAACCCTTCTTTGGGCACAAGAGAGGGTTCACAAACAGTTTTAGAGGCATCCTTAATTTGATCCACAAGAACAGATTGTAACAAAAGAAAGTTATTAGAGTTTAGAATTGTCTCAGGAGAAGAGAGAGTCTCATCCTCAGAGGAGAACATGCGGGAAAGAGCATCAGCCTTGACATTCTTTGACCCAGGCCGGTAGGTAAGGTGAAAGTTAAATCGCATGAAGAAAAGGGCCCATCTTGCCTGTCGAGGTCTTAATCTCTTGGCGGAACGCAGGTACTCCAAATTCCTATGGTCAGTGAAAATGAGAATTGGATGTTTGGACCCTTCGAGGAGATACCTCCACTCTTCTAATGCCAGTTTAATAGCAAGTAATTCACGATCCGCCACATCATAGTTACATTCACACTTGGCCAATTTGCGTGAAAAAAAAGCGACTGGATGGAGTTCTTCTTGAATCCCAGGCCTCTGTGATAAAACAGCGCCCACAGCACTTTCTGAGGCGTCGACCTCTAATGTGAATGGAAGAGCCAAGTCTGGATGACGAAGAATTGGAGCCGACGTGAAGAGTCCTTTCAATCTCTCAAAAGCCATCTGAGCCTGTGGTGACCAAGAGAATTTTTGATTGCAACGTGTGAGTTCAGTTATTGGTAAAATAATTCGAGAAAAATTCTTAATGAATTTTCTATAGAAATTTGCGAATCCAATGAAGCGTTGAACAGCTTTCTTAGAAGAAGGAATAGGCCAATCAATAATTGCCGAGATTTTCTTAGAATCCATTTGAATTCCTAAAGGAGAGATAAAAAACCCCAAAAAGTCCACAGATGTCTGTTCAAAAACGCATTTCTCGACCTTGGCATAGAGCTGGTGAGTACGGAGGCGGGCAAGAACTTTCTTCACATGTATTCTATGCTCTTCCAAAGAACTAGAAAAAATTAGAATATCGTCCAGATAAATGATGACGAAAATATCGAGAAAGTCTCGAAAGACATCGTTGACAAAATGCTGAAACGTTGCGGGGGCATTACAAAGTCGAAACGGCATGACAAGATATTCAAAGTGACCATAACGGGTACGGAACGCTGTCTTCCATTCATCCCCTTCCCGAATTCTAACTAAGTTGTAGGCCCCTCGAAGATCAAGCTTAGAGAAAATCTTGGCCTCCTTAAATCGTTGGAACAACTCTGGAATGAGAGGAAGAGGGTAGCGATTCTTGACCGTGATCTTATTCAAGTCTCTATAATCGATACACGGTCTCAAAGAATGATCTTTTTTTTCAACGAAGAAGATCCCAGCTCCGGCAGGAGAAGAAGATTGTCGGATAAATCCCTTGGCTAGATTTTCATCCAAATAAGTGCGCAATTCCAAGAGTTCAGGCTCAGTTAAAGGATAAATACGTCCAAAGGGGATTTGAGCTCCTGGAAGAAGATTAATGGGACAATCATAAATACGATGGGGAGGTAGCCTGTCGGCCCCTCCCTTGTTGAAGACATCAGCGAATTCCCAATACGCCAGAGGAAGAAGATCATGAATTTCAGAAGAAGAAGAAAGGAAACATACTTTAATTGAAGAAGACGAATTCTCTAATGTACATTTAGAAAGACAAAATTTAGAAGAAAATGTTACACCGCCAGTGGCCCAATTGATAGAAGGATTATGTCTCTGTAGCCAGGGTAACCCTAAAATGATAGGGAATAATGGAGACGTCACCACATCAAAATTCATTACTTCAGCATGAATTTTATTAATCACAACAAAAAGTGCAGCAGTCTCTTGAACCACAGGACCCGAGGTAATTAGAGAACCATCCGCCACACGAAGAGCTATAGGGTTCTTCTTGGATTGGAGAGGAATTTGGAACTGAAGAGCAACTTCACGGTCCAAGAAGCACCCACTTGCCCCGGAATCAAGTATTGCTTGGAGTTCCACCACTTTGTCTCCCCACTGCAAGGATAGAGAAATTGTAAGTAAGGACACAGAAAAGTTGCAACCGTTAAAGTCTCTTTCATAAGTCTCCTTACCCGAGGGACGGGTCAGACAATTCCGAAGGAGATGACCTGCTTGACCGCAGTACAGGCAAAGATTAAGCCTGCGGCGTCTGAGGCGTTCTTCAGGAGTTAATGCAGACTTAATGGCTCCAATTTGCATCGGCTCTGGGGCAGAACTGCTAGTGGCTGTAGGAACCGTAGATGTCATCATAGGAGGCATACGGATAGGAGGTGGAGCAGAAGGTAAGAGCCAAGTAGGAGACACAAGACCAGCTTTTTCAGCCTTTTCCTCCTCCCTACGTTCTCTCAGTCTTTGATCCAACTGAATGGATATATGGATAAGCTCCTCCAAGGTGTCAGGAATGCCTGTACGGGCCAACTCATTCTTTAACTCAGCGGAAAGGCCCAGACGATAGCGGTTCTTCAGAGCTGCAGGATTCCATTCCGTATCCTAGGCCCACTGGCGAAACTCCAGAGTGTAGTCCTCGACAGGACGGGTACCTTGTCTCAAGGCATGCAGGGCGGCTTCGGCAGTGGAGGTTCTGTGTGGGTCATCATAGACCACAGCCATGGCATCAAAGAAAGAGTCCACAGTGGCCAAAACAGGACTTTGCCGATCCAACAAACGGAAGGCCCACGTCTGGGGCTCGCCAGTCAGGAAAGAAATGACAACCCCCACTCGTGTCTGTTCATTTGGATAAGTGTGGGGTTTAAGCGAAAATAGCAACTTGCAGCTACTTCTAAAGTTGCGAAATAACTTCCGCTCCCCAGCAAACTTTTCGGGGAAAGCGACTTTCGGCTCCGAAATTTCGGAAGTGATCACTTGTACTTCAGCTGGAGCAGAGGAAGAGGATGCTGCAGCAGAGGAAGGGTCTGCAGCCGGAGGATGTGTTCTGATGTGTTCCTGTAGCTGAGCATAACCGCTCTGCAGCTCCCGAACGGCTTGAGTCAAAGATGAGGACAGCAAATGGAGAAGCCCCTTCGGTTGGATCCATGGCCTGGTTATACTGTCAGGCTTACCGTCTGATCCAACGAAGAAGGAGCAGGAACTTGTAGAACACGAACCCACAAGCGCCTCGCACAACACTAACCCACCTGGAGTGGAACAGGGAGAAGTGAAGTGACGAGTAGCCAATGAGACTAACCGAAGCGAAGTACAGAGGGTTCAGGCAGAAGCGAAGTCAGACAGGCCGAGGTCGGGGCAGGCAGCGAAGAGTCGTAAACGAAGTCAGGCAAGAAGATCAGGGCAGGCGGCAATAGACAATCCGGAAACAGGCTGAGGTCAAACACAGAAGATCAGTAGAATACAATGCTAGGGTTTCAGTCAAATAACCTAATAACCAGGCAAGGAGTCACAGTACTGGTTAGGATTAAATAGAGCTTATTTGGCGCCAAACTGGCGTCATCACGCTGGCGTCGCACAGCTGACGTCAGTGCGTCCGTCATCGGCGTCCGTCGCTGACGCCCTTGCGTCGGCGACCGTCGCCGGCGTCCAACGCTGCGCGCTGACGCGCATCGGTTCCCCGATGAGCGCGCCCGCGCCTGCGCCGGAAGGAACGTGGAAGCGGATCCTTACACCTGATCTGTGTAGACCAATTTTCTAGTGATGAACCTTCAAAAACATCAAGAAACCCTCATCAGACCTGTACAGTCTCCCTGTTTCAGAGTTTGACCCCCCATGTTTGGCGAGGGTTTTTTGATGTACTTGGCTACTTGTAAGTTCATAGTAGAGAAGACTTCCAATGTCCTTGTATCTTTATTAGTTGGAAGAGAAAAGTAACCTTGACCAGTTTATTGTCTTCATAGTCTTCATAGTCTTCACCAGCAGGACCCTCATCGTCCCATCAGCTCTGCCCAGTGCATTTGCAGTGATTTACCCAGTGATTCTTTTTTAGCAGATCTGAAATCACCCAGAGACGGGGAAGTGATGGGGATACAGTGAACAGAGGGGGCCAATGTAGTACATTTTGGTATTGCAGAAGATTTGGAGAAAGAAATCCCTCATTATCTAAGCTGGGTATTTTATAAGATGTTTACAGCACCTTTGGTTTCAGAATAACTAAGGCTTTAGTCTGGGCACTGGATCCCCCACTGGTTCTGGAGAAACTTCACTAGGGGAGAAGCATCTCAGTTCCTCACAGGTTCCACTAGTTCTTTAATTACAATGAACCTGTTTCTTCCCTATAATGAAGGGAGTTCATATGAAACGCGGAGCTTCTGCTTCTTCTACTCCTTGTAGTCTGGAAATGATTGTGTTTCTCTGCAACATTTGCACCTATTGAAATAGCCACCCTAGTGGCCCATACAGACCAGGTGATAGTTGGGATACCAAATTGGGTGGCAGAGATGGAGAAACAGAACAATGACTATAAATGATTATGTTGTCTATATCAAACCTCTCATTCAGTCTGCTTTATGGTTTCCGAGGTCATTGATCCTAGCAACCAATCATAGTCCTACTATGGGAGAAAGGCCCTTACGTATATTTCTTTTATAGAGGTAAAGTTTCCCACAAGCTGACTGATTGGATTTCCTAAGTCTCACAGTGAGGTATGATATTATTTTTATTATTATTATTATACTGAGTAAATCCCATTGCAATAGGCAAGAGCAAGTGAGAACCTTTTCCAAGAGAAATTGCTGCTTTAAGAATAGGATTCCCTGTGCCCCCCCCAAGACTGTATGTGCATCACAGGCCCCTGTTTATAGGTGATTGTATTGTACACAACAAACTCCCTGCATACAACTGGCCGGCTGTGTTGTGGGTTTGGCAAGTTGTGTAATGTATAAACACAGGCTTGTGTCATGGGCTCTGCCAGCAACACACACACAGCTGCACTCGCTCCCACAGGTAAGTACTGGGAGACACTCACCCTAACTAATACCCCCAAACTGTTCTCTCCCACTCCCAGCACCCCACACTGCTCTCTTCCTACTCCCAGCGCCTCACTCTGCTCTTCCCTACTCACAGCAACTCACCCTGCTCTTCCCTACTCCCTTACACCTCACTCTGCTCTTCCCTACTCCCAGCACCCCACACTGCTCTCTTCCTACTCCCAGCACCTCACTCTGCTCTTCCCTTCTCCCTTACACCTCACTCTGCTCTTCCCTACTCCCAGCACCTCACTCTGCTCTTCCCTACTCCCAGCACTCTCACACTGTTCTCTTCCCACTCTCGGGACTGTCACAGCTCTCTCCCCCAACTCCCAGAAGTCTCAATTGCCCCTTTCTAATACTTTACAAGTGAGGCCACTGGATCCCCATCACTGTGAAACTGCCCCGTGTGGGGAATGGGGCAACTGCGCAGGTATTGGTTGTTGGGCTCTGCGCTGGTAGAGACGCTGCTGTTTTCTGGATGTCTCCTGGGCTGGAATTCCCTGAGCCCCATCCTGCTGGAACTTGGGGTGCTCTCGTCTCACTGCCACCCAGGTGAGTTACTGATAGATGAACCATTGGTCATACAAGGTATTACCTGAGTTAGGGAACCAATCACATGTTTGTTTCCAAGGCTGGATCAGTAACTGAGACTGTTGCACTTCTTCCCCCTGTCTGTGTTATAATATGGCTCCCCAATACCTGTGAGGACCAAAACAGAGTGGGGGGGGGGCTCATTATCCCCATAACCCCCCTGACCCCTTATATTTTCCTTAGAATAATAAAAATATGTTTTCTATTCTTTAGAGAGTTAATATGTTGTTGCTGGATGTCATAAATTGCCCCAAATTTAGTCCTATAGAATACAGGGGATCAGTTGGCCAAATATCAGATCCTATATAAAATTATAATAAACCCCCCCTGGAATTTCCAGATAGAGACCAAGTCACTCAAAAACTCTAACAGAAACCCCCAAGTCATAATGAGCAGGAATTGAATTCTCTGAGCATCTGTAGCTCAGAACATCCCTGGGTAATAGTGACCATAATGTTATATCATTTAATGTCTGGTGTAAAAAACAAAAATATACTGGGGCAACAACAACCATGAATTTTGGAAAAGCTAATTTTAGTGCCATTAGGGGCTGCCCTACAGAGCATTGATTGGGGCATTACATTTTCAGCTAAAAACACAGAACAGAAATGGTTGTCATTTAAACTGTTATTAAATCATTACTGTTCTCAATTTATTCCCTTTTAAGAGTGTTGAGGACTCTTATATGTGACTTAACTAGAAAATAAGGAAGCGACTGGGAATAAAGAAGAAAGTATTTAAAAAAAGACAAGTCTGAGGGGGACAGACACTTCTTGACCTATAAATAATATAAGCGATGTAAAGCCACAATCAGAAAACAAAAAATAGAAAATGAGGAACTGATTGCTTCACAAGCAAGGACTAATCACTGAAAAAATTTGAAGCAGCATATCAATAGTAAAAGAGAAGTGATCTGACACTGCAGCTCCATTAAATAAAGTGGAGATATTTTGGTTAGAAGGAACTCCAAAAAGCAAATGTGCTTAATCAGTTCTTCTCCTCAGTGTATTCAATAGAGGAGTCAGTGCTATAAAGGTACAAATGACTGAAACATGTGCTCAGTGGCTGATGGAGCTTATGATACTTATAGTTTTAAGCTAAATTAGTGTGAACAAGACAGAATACACCCTCGGGTACCTACAGAGCTTGGTCCAGTTTCAGCCAGGCCTCTATTTTGGATTTTCTCCGACTAACTTTAATCTGGGATGGTATTATCAGTAGGAACCAGCTTGTTTTTATGAAATCATATCAGACAAACTCAATTGCTCTTTCTAATGCAGTAAAGTATAGAGTCCCAGGGGTCTGGGATACACAAGGTAATTATATTATTACTGCTAATAATAGTAATAATAATAAAACATTCTGTACCAATCCTGTTACCCCCAGATGTCCAAGCAGTGGGTGTGACACCATTCAGGTGAATGGGAACCACCAGTGAGATCATTGACAGGGGCCACTCTAATGAAATGGGGGGCCCCGGGTGATAATGAGGGGAAGCCTCTTCTACTAAACTGGAAAGAGAAAATGAAACTCTGATTATTTGGTTGGAAATTTCAGAAACGGAAATCCTGTGGTTTCACTCTTATTCCTGGCTTGCGGGTGCCCCTAACACATGGGGTCATGTTTGTTTCTGCCATACGGGATGGTGGGGAGACTCTTCCTCTAATATACCCCCCCCCCATTCCATGACTTGGGGGCTGACAGGGGTTTGTGTTAATAAATGGGCACTTTTTTTTTTATTTCTGGCCCTAACACTGTCTGTTTCATCTTTCTCTCCCAGATGGAGCCCAAGCTCACGAAAATGGAGACTTGGGTGAGTATTTCAGAGATGATCGTACCCCAGGGGCACAACTACTTCTCCAGCCTTCTATATAGACATTCCACCATCCCTGGAACTCGTGATGAGCAAATGTTACTTTCTTACTAAGTGCTTGTTACTCAATGGGCTATTCACAAGCTCCCGGGGGTTATTCAGTCTCTATATTGTAATAATAATATTAGGGCCAAGAACGAGTCTCACAAAATGTGCCTCAGAGTAACAACAATATTAGCCTATTATTATATTATCAGTAATATACACTGACAGCAACAGCACCTGCATGTTCTTAGTTCTACCTGAGCTCAATAGTTTCTGTCACCCTGTCCTGCTTCCCTAAGTTCTCCCCTGTCATCTTGCCCTTGGTTCTTTGCCCCTTTGCTGTACTAAGTTCTTCCCTGATCTTTCCACTTATTTTCACTGTATAATAAAGAGGGCCCCCTAACACCACCCATGGCTGAGACAGATGAAGGATCACCTCTGAAGCCTTTGCCAGCTGTCTGCACCCTACAAGAACAAGGACTAAACTTGGGGTTCATGTTGGGTTCCCTCTTTCTTGGAGTAACCTTCCTGTCCCTGCAGATTCTCATGGGTTATGCCCAGCTAAGGACACTGCGCCAGACTGGAGGGTAAGGACACCTTTTCATTTCTCTTCTCCCTCTTTCCTTTCCTCTCATCAACCAGTCTTCCTTTCCCAACTCATTTTCTTCCATCACTTCTTCCGCTTTCCTTCTCCAGGGCCCTGATATCAGTCGGCTGCTTGATGGTGGGATGTGCATGTACAAATCCTCATGGTGAGTTCTACTCATTGTAGTCTCCTCAAGATACCCAAAGGTTTACCCCTATGGTATCTACTCAGCATCACCCCACAAGCCCCCAGCACCCCTTTATCTCACTTCTCTCTCTCTATTCAGGTCTATCCTTACTCCTGCCCTTTGCCCTGGTGCTTCTGGGAGTTGGAGGAAGCTGCATTCTCTTTACCTCCCTCATGGTAAGTTGGGTGATGAATTCTTATATAGATCTTCTGAGACATTCCCATAAAAAGAGTTATAAGTGCTATATACTCACTATACACAGTGATTAAATGCTCTCTACACATGATATACACAGTGATTAAACTGCCCATGTGCACTGTACACACAGTAAATGATCATGTTTGTGTTAAATAAAAACACTCTGAGTTTACACAACAGCACTCATTGAAAGAATTCCATTGATACCAAGGTTTGACCTCACAATACAAATAATTGGGACTAGGCAGGATCTAGGCACCTGATCTAGGCAGGATCCACAGCAAATACTTATGGTCCTGTTAGAACTGGCCGACTCATGTCCCATTATCTGTTATTGAACTTCAGTTCCCAAACTTTGCCATCGGGCTTGAGAGATTGGCAAGATTGCTAAAGGGCTGCACATTGGAAAACAGTGATTGAAAGTTCTACTGTGTCTTCGTTTTCTGCTGCCCCCACTTTAACCTACTGTCTCCATCTTCTTTTACTGGTTCTTTCTTGCCCTACTGTCTTTATTTGTCCCTACTGCATATTTGCTCTACTGTCGCCATCTTGTCCTATCTCCATCTTGCCCTACTGTCAGTGTCTTGTTTTACTGTCTTTATCTTATTCTAATGTCACCATCCAGCCCTACTATACCTGCTTTAGTCATCAGACCTCTTAGAGGTCTCCCAAGATCAAAGGTAGGATTTTAAGCAGGACCTAAAATATTTGATGGAAGCCTAGTATTCATCTTAATTATAGTGAGATTTGGGGTTATCATCTGCTATCTAGACATTCATGAAACAAGAGCAAGAAAACACATTGTGTTCACGTATCTGTGAAAGCAGGTTCTTCATCAATTTGCAAACACAAATGGGTCCTTGAAACTAAAATCTGCTCCACATCTTGCGACAACTGGGGGTGGAATTATAGAAGAAGGGGGGTTTTAAGCTCCTTCAGGAAAGTTGGGGCCTCTATGTCACTTACATACTCTTTATAAATGCTACATTATTCTACTCATGCACTCTACTTTGTCTTGTCTCAATTAAGCTCCCCCTCTTTATGGGAAATAACGAGTGGCTTTATAATTCGCTGGTCATCGGATGCTTCACCGCTTCAGCCACAGTCTTTACCCTGATGAAGGTAAGGGGTGAGTGTTTGGCTGTAAGGATTGTTGCATATGGAAGTGTAGGCAAGGACAAATTTAGAATGGGTGGTGGACATGTTATTTAAGAAGATCAGGAGCATGACCTGTAATGTGGAAAGATGATAAAAAGAGACCTTCATACTTCCCAACTGAGCTGATTTCATTGAGACAGTTTTTGATGAAGCATCAACAATCCAGAAGCATTACTAGAAAGTTAGTGTGGCTTGGAGAGACATGGTTATCATGGAAATGGTGGTGATTTGGGCAGATCAAGGACCTCAAAATTTCATGATTTGGACCTCAACCCTCTATTCATGTGCATATTTGAATGCGTCCCTTACCCTAGACCCATAACCACTTTAACTAATTTAATAGATACAAAGTCTACCGGCTGTTTCATCTGTGAAGTGTTTTTTTAGTCTTTAAAATGGATAAATAACTTAACTGTGGGCAATGTGTGGGTGTTCCATAGGTGGCCTACAATGCTGGTGTCCCCTTTGTGCCTCTATTGGTGGCATATGGAGCCCTGTCCTGCGCAATGTGCTTGAATGGATGTATTTGTTGGCGGCTGGAGCAGAATGGAGAAGGAAAGAAGAACAAGTACAGGTGAGAGAGAAATAATTACCAGATAGTGGTGGGGAATATTAAACGGTAAACGAAAATATAAGGTGGGAATTAAATCGACTCTGCCCTCTCAGTATCCAGCTGCAGTTGACCTGTTGTGAGACTGGGCAGAAGAAGGAAGAGAACAGTGCGTGGTACAGGGAATCCCTGAAGTACAAGTTTGAGACATCCCTAAGGGACCGAGAGAGAATCTTGAGCCGCAGGAAGAAGTTACATTTCAAGAGGCCAGAGGGTGAGTTACTCTTTTGTTAGGGTTAATAGCCCTGTACTGCACACAATTACACCCAGGGCATTGGATGCATTGAAGTCTGCAATACTCAATGAGTAGTAATCATGTCAGTAATCACTGCTTTCTTCCTTTCTTTACACCGCTGAGAGGAAAGAACTTCTTCAGTGGAGCCTTGCAACACTTATGTGAACATGATCTGGTCATTTGTCACCAAAAGAAGTCTCACACTGTGTAACGTGATTGCAGAGATCCACTCAGGAGCAGTTTTAGTGATAGAAATGCCCTTCTCCAGTACCAGCTGCACTCTCTGTCACAATACTCACCTTCTGGAAAAACTAATGGTGGTGGTTGTTGCTAATATGTGGGAATAGAAATACTCAATACACTTTAGCCTCTTATAGTCTGGTTACAGATCAAAGGAACTAACAAAACCCTCATCTCTCTTTCCTCCTAAACTGCATGAAGTTCTTTTCTCTACTCAACCAGAGACAATTTCTCCTCATTCTTCTGTCCCAAACCAGAGCCAAATGCCAGCTCTTCTGTTCCAAAGCTTTTGATCTTTTGCCTCCAACCAGAGCTTAGTGCACCTCTCTTTTCTTTGCCCAACCACAGCCACATTCTCCTATCTTCTGCCTGAAGCTGGAACCCGGTTCTTCTCCTGTTTCCAGCCAGAACCAAGTTCCTCCCTTCTATCCACAACCACAGCTAATTTCTCTTTACTCCTTACCTTATGTCTCCAACCAGAGCCAAGTTCTCCTCTCCTGCGGAGTAGCCTGCTTTCTCCTGTGTTTGTGCTTCACCTCCTCTCTGACTCTCTGCTCCAGACATGGCTCCACTTTTATATCTCGTCTCTGAACCTGCAGCTCTCTGGTGAGTACAACTGGTCATGGTCCTACAGGTAAGACTGAGCACATGACAAGCTGGTGGGGGGTTGTGTTTTATTCAACAAGTTTAGTGACAGTTTATCTGGGCTAACCAATCCACACTACATAACAATGGCGTGATATCAACCAATGGGACACTGCTAATGTATCTTCTTCTTTCTAGCCCTGTACTCCTCATTGTTTGGGGCACTACAGATGTTGGGATTGTTCTCTGCCCCTCTGATCTCCGTTCTGCTCCACCGACAAAAAGACATAAATAAAGGAACAAGAACAACCAGCAAAGGGTGAGGGATGGAAAACTGTCCTGAAAGCCTGTTCCTGATAATTTAGCTCTCCCCACATTAGATACAAACCCAGCCCTGCAGCTGCCTGAGCCTGTCCCTGATACTGTGCAGTCAGGGGATCCCCTACATTAGATACAAACCCAGCCCTGCCTGAGCCTATATCTGATCCTATGTAGTCAGGGGATTCCCTAAATTAGATACAAACCCTGCCCTGCCTGAGCCTGTCCTGATACTATGCAGTGAGGGGATCCCCTACATTAGATACAAACCTGGCCCTGCCTGAGCCTGTGCAGTCAGGGGATCCCCTACATTAGATACAAACCT
Organism: Xenopus laevis; assembly: GCF_017654675.1. NCBI lineage: Eukaryota > Metazoa > Chordata > Amphibia > Anura > Pipidae > Xenopus > Xenopus laevis. Next base: position 135,590,053 of record NC_054387.1, on the reverse strand, counting down.
GGCCCTGCCTGAGCCTGTCCCGGATACTGTGCAGTCAGGGGATCCCCTACATTAGATATAAACCTGGCCCTGCCTGAGCCTGTGCAGTCAGGGGATCCCCTACATTAGATACAAACCCGGCCCTGCCTGAGCCTATCCTGATACTGTACAGTCAGGGGACATTAGTACAAAGCTGAACATTCATTTAGTAGAAACTGTTGATCAACATAAAGTCTCTCTTAACATCATTAGGAGACTGTTGATTTGCTTCATACTCCGGATTTTCACCGCCTCTGGGTTTGGCATTGCATGTCTCATCCCGTCACTGGGGGTTCAGGTAAGAAAATGACAGTTTATAGACAAGACCACAGTGGTTTGTAATAACCTTATCATTTACAGCAGGGGGTGCATTATCACTAAATCACAGCGTTAGAAGATTTTTGGGTGATTTTTTTCTAAAGTGAATTCATAGCAATTAAGTGGTATTCCCCAGACCTAGCAATCACAAGAAGGGGGATTTGTCCATTTTTGACCAGTAGAGATGCCACCCCAGGCTTGAGAGACAATGTAAATGGATCCCTGTGTTTGTGCCGCAGGTAGTTGCCTTCATCCTCCATGTGGTGACGAGAAGTTCCACGTTCATTCTCAGTGTGGAGTTGTACAACTGTGTGTGAGTAACCAGTTGCTCTATACAATGGTACCACGTTACTATTCTGGTTATTGTTACAACTGGATATTGACTAATGTGGCTCTCCCATTCCAGGTTCCCCAGGAGTCACTTTGGCTCTCTCTTTGGAATCCACACTTTCTGCTCCTCACTGGCAACTGCCTTCCAGCATCCACTCTTTCTCCTCACCACAGGGCCACTGGAAGGAAACCCATTTTGGGTAGGTAGCAACATCCTGACCTTGCCCTCCCTTTGTTTTCTTATCCAATCACCTGCCCCCTTTCTATCATTATAGTGGCCATTTTAATAAACTGACACTCATCTCTTGCCCTATTGCCAATATTAATTTTACTGTAACTATCACCATGTTGCCATATTTTATCCATTGTGACCTAGTCCATCTTCTTCCGGCTCAGTTCTGTCCTATAATCATCATCTTGCTCTCTAGATCTACCACTGTCTATCTTGTCTGGGCTGCATATTGTCCTCCTGTATCCATCTTGCCCTGTTGCTTAGTTAGTTCTCCTCTCCATCTTCTTTTGCTTCTTTCTTGTTTTTCCCCCCGTCATCTTGCCTCTATTTCTATTGAGGCCTGTCTTCAACGGACCCTGGTCTTCATCTTATCCTACAGTCTTCATCTAGTTCTTACAGTCTGTATGTTGTCTGATTGCCTAGTTTCTTCTCCTGCCTTTGTCATTTCCTACCATAACCATCTTGTCTCACAATCTCCATCTGGTCCTGTTTCCATCTTGTTCTACTGCTCGCATATATTTTCTTTTACTCGATTATAAAAGTATTTCTCGAGTACTTCCTTGCCCCGCTAACTGTCTCTCTCTTTCAGATACACGCCACATTCCTCATGTCCTGTTCCTTATACATCTCTGTCCCACTGTCCCTCTGGATTGGGCAGCGTCGTAGGCGAGACATTTCCCAGCCCATCATGCTCCAACCAATAGGGGCCCGCCCCAGCATCCACACCCCTATATGATAAAGCTCCCAATAAGAGGCTAACTATTGAACCCCCCGCATACTGGTCATTGGGGCACATAAGGAAAAGTAACCACGCACTTCTTGTCTTTGTTTATTCCAATAAATTTTACCATGATGTTTTTTAAAAAACATAAAAGGAAATGGAAAAACAAACAAAAAAATATCTAACAACCCATCAGCCCTCCAGCCCCAGGCAGGATCACAGTCCCATCAATTTCTCCTCCCCAAAGGCTTCTCCTCCTGGTCCCTTCTCTCACGCTTCTGGACCCTGAACAACAGAACAAATCAATGCAACTGAAGAACTTTTCACAAGATGGAGACAACACAGCCTTTCCCCTGCTTCTGTACAACCTTCTGCCATGGGGGCGATAAACTTGCTCAGTACAGGGTCATATGATTTACCCCACCTCCAGCAGTGGAAGTCTCTCATGAGCAGGAGTCAGATATTAGAGCACTTAACCCCCCAAAGTCTGATGCCACTTTTAACCAAGGAGCACAAAACCTGTAAAGGGCCCACAAACACAACTGATGCTCAGAGAAGTGGCACCATTTTCAGCTCTGCTGGTGGAAGTAGAAAAGGCCACAGTGCTGCAGAGTTCTGTTCCAGAGAACCAGAGTGGAAAGCAGAAAAACAGATGGAGAAATGGAAGGGGACCAGAAGGGTTGACAAAGGTGGAGGATGGAAAGTAGTATCAGGGAGCTGAGAGAGAAGTTCCATCAGCTCTTCATCCCACATCCAAATGTGCCCAGGCTCCGTCCAGCAGATGAAAGTAGGGACAGAGGACAGGCTCCAGCTGAGGGGAATCTGCCAGGAAACAAACAGGATCCCTCAGTATCAAACAAGCTTTCCATATCAGAAATGTAACAAGGTTAGTCAGGGAACTCTATACCAGTGTGCCTGACACCAATATATAGCTTTAATCTGAACGGGAAATATTCTGTCAGGCAGAAAAACATTTCTGTTTTATTGGGGGTGCTTTTAGGCCAAGAGTAAACGCACAATATGTTACAGTACACAAGGCAATGGATATTACAGTGCTGTGCTATGAAGTCACTTAATGAAGGTATATATATATATATATATATATATATATATATATATATATATATATATATATATAAATGTCACGTTTCAATATCCTGTGTCTTTGCTTACTTAAACGGTGTCCCCCACGCTTTTACGGTTGGATCAACAGTTCAAGAGCCGCTGGCAAGCCAAAGGTTCAGCAACACAAAGCCATGGATGGGGAATGATGACTAGAGCCCAATAACCAGGAAAGTGGATGATATTTCTATAGCCCCACACAGGGGATATGGCACCAACATGGCTAATTAAGTTATAATATGAATGAGAGGAATAGGAAAGTGGAGAGGGAATCATCAGATGCCAGTGGGGACCAGAGGACCTACTTAACCACAAATTGTTTCAGCAACTAATCATTGCCCTGGCAATATACACTGGGTTATTAGATCACTGCTTTCATGGCTGAGACTTGGTCTCACTTCCTCAAAAACCCTAATTTAGATGCACAATGTCCAGTGAACAACCCCAAGTGCCCCTTTCAACAACCTCTCCCTCCTCTAATCACTTGTCTCCTGCAGGAACATAACCTTCTTCCCTTTCTAAGCCTCATTGCCCTGCTCTAACCCCCTTCTGCTCCTGACCTTCCTCCCGTCTATACAGTAAGCCACCTTCTATCTGCCTCCTGCCCAAACCAACTTCCTACTGTGGCATACGGTGCCCGTGCTCTGGAATGTGCTAGACTCGTGGTCCCCAACCAGTAGCTCGTGAGTAACATGTTGCTCTCCAACCCCTTGGATGTTGCTCCCAGTGGCCTCAAAGAAGGTGCTTATTTTTGAATTCCAGGCTTGGAGGAAACTTTTGGTTGCATAAAAACTAGGTTCACTGCCGTACAGAGTCTCAATGTCGGTTGACAATCCACATAGGGGCTACCAAATGGACAGTCACAGCACTTATCTGGCACCCCGGGAACATTTTTCATGGTAGTGTTGCTCCCCAACTCCTTTTACTTCTGAATGTTGCTCACTGGTTCAAAAGGTTGGGGATCCCTGTGCTAGAGTAACGTGGGGAGCAATGTGTTAGGCAGCCCAAGCCCACTGCAGGGAGCAGAGGAAATGGCACCATACTGCACCCCAGCCAAGTACCCAGAAGAAAAATGGCTCCATACTGTACCGGAGCCAAGCACCTCATACTGCTCCCCAGCCAAGTACCCAGAAGAAAAATGGCAGCATACTCCTGCCCAGCCAAATACCCAGAAGAAAAATGGTACCCTGTTGCTCCCCAGCCAAGCACACAGGGCTGTTTCTTGAGCCAATTTATGTCATGAAGTGCCAAATAACATTTTGAGGAATACACAAATTGTTTACACACCGCCCCATGGGAAATGGCATTGTGGCACTTCTGAGCTTTCTGGATAACGGGTTATATTGAGCAAACACCCAGCCAGAGAAACACTCGAGAGCAGAGGAAAATTGTGCCACTAAGCTCCCCACAGAGTTGCCCCGGGCCAGTGTGGGTTTATTGACAGTTGCCCTGGGCCAGTGTGGGTTTATTGACAGTTGCCCTGGGCCAGTGTGGGTTTATTGACAGTTGCCCTGGGCCAGTGTGGGTTTATTGACAGTTGCCCTGGGCCAGTGTGGGTTTATTGACAGTTGCCCTGGGCCAGTGTGGGTTTATTGACAGTTGCCCTGGGCCAGTGTGAGTTTATTGACAGTTGCCCTGGGCCAGTGTGGGTTTATTGACAGTTGCCCTGGGCCAGTGTGGGTTTATTGACAGTTGCCCTGGGCCAGTGTGGGTTTATTGACAGTTGCCCTGGGCCAGTGTGGGTTTATTGACAGTTGCCCTGAGCCAGTGTGGGTTTATTGACAGTTGCCCTGGGCCAGTGTGGGTTTATTGACAGTTGCCCTGAGCCAGTGTGGGTTTATTGACAGTTGCCCTGGGCCAGTGTGGGTTTATTGACAGTTGCCCTGGGCCAGTGTGGGTTTATTGACAGTTGCCCTGGGCCAGTGTGGGTTTATTGACAGTTGCCCTGGGCCAGTGTGGGTTTATTGACAGTTGCCCTGGGCCAGTGTGGGTTTATTGACAGTTGCCCTGGGCCAGTGTGGGTTTATTGACAGTTGCCCTGGGCCAGTGTGAGTTTATTGACAGTTGCCCTGGGCCAGTGTGGGTTTATTGACAGTTGCCCTGGGCCAGTGTGGGTTTATTGACAGTTGCCCTGGGCCAGTGTGGGTTTATTGACAGTTGCCCTGAGCCAGTGTGGGTTTATTGACAGTTGCCCTGGGCCAGTGTGGGTTTATTGACAGTTGCCCTGAGCCAGTGTGGGTTTATTGACAGTTGCCCTGGGCCAGTGTGGGTTTATTGACAGTTGCCCTGGGCCAGTGTGGGTTTATTGACAGTTGCCCTGGGCCAGTGTAGGTTTATTGACAGTTGCCCTGGGCTAGCGTGGGTTTATTGAGAGGTGCATCAGCCTGGGGATAATGGTTAGAGACTCTGCTCATGGGAAACAAAGTTCCCAGAAGAAAGTGGAAAACTCAGCTGATATTACTAAATATTGTACAGAGAAAGTTTTACTGCATATATATATATATATATATATATACATAATACAGGTACATATCAGTGTGGAACTGGAAAAGGCGAGGGGCAGGGCTAGGGTGGCAGGAAATTAGAAAAGATTTTCTTATTAATTAAAAAGAAAGAAAAGGAAAAACCCAAAATGCCACTAAATGGTCACTGGCTGTTCGTGTGGCTGTTCATGAGGTATCCAGAGACTGAGTGATCCCCAGTATACTGCCTCCCTGTGGTGAGTGTGAGTTCTGCAGCACTAGCATCTGAGAAAGGTTCTCTCACCCGTGAGTGCGGGACGGCAGGAACTTATTCATCCTTGGCAGACATTCCCCGGACTGTTCCTTTCTGTCGCATCTGAGGACACGGAGATCAAATCACATGGTTTAGGTTTAGGAACACAACCCAATAATTCTAAATATCAGACCTATTGGACCCCACTCACCTCATCGAGTTCCTTCTGTGTCTCGTCTTCCATGCGGCGGATGTCCTCCATGTTCAGTTCCACCCATCGGTCCAACGAGCAGAAAAGCTGCCGGTGGAAGTTGGTAAAAAGGCGCTTCTCTTGCTGCAAAGGGAGAAAGGAAATACCATGTAGGGTTAGCGGGAGAATAAGGAGGATGGGTTCAGGCCACAAGTTCAAGATAAAATTCAGGTGATACATGATATAATGAATAGAACTGGCAGGGCACCTTTACCAGGGGAGATGGTTGGGGTCAGATAAAGGGCAAATAATTAATGGGGGGAGTGACTGAGCCCAGACACAGAATAGAGGGTCACCGATACCTTGTGAATAAACCGCTCCACTTTGCCCTGAAGGCCCCACCACTGGAACTTCACCGTGACCAGCTTGTAGGCACACATGTGAGGGCTCGACGGGTTGTTGGCCAACTCTTTCTGCAGAGACCGTGGCAATCAGGTTAACAAAATGGCTACAAAAAAATGTTTATGTATACTAAACGTAAATATGAAACCTTCCAATCCTGCTTCAAGGGGCCCCGACCTGTCTTCTCCGACCTGTAGATTGCTGGATCCTCATTTGCTTTGTAATCCTAAAAGCAAAACAATAGGGGGCTAAAATTAAAGGGAAAGGTTAAAATATTATCTGATCCCCATTGTAAGCAGCAGACCTGTCCTGCTTTATGGCAGCTGAGATTCTAGCTATCTGTATAACAGAGCATTCTGTCCCAGTGGCTGCACAGATCCTATCTGATCCCCATTGTAAGCAACAGTCCTGTCCTGCTTTATGGCAGCTGAGATTCTAGCTATCTGTATAACAGAACATTCTGTCCCAGTGGCTGCACAGATCTTATCTGATCCCCATTGTAAGCAGCAGTCCTGTCCTGCTTTATGGCAGCTGAGATTCTAGCTATCTGTATAACAGAACATTCTGTCCCAGTGGCTGCACAGATCCTATCTGATCCCCATTGTAAGCAGCAGTCCTGTCCTGCTTTATGGCAGCTGAGATTCTAGCTATCTGTATAACAGAGCATTCTGTCCCAGTGGCTGCACAGATCCTATCTGATCCCCATTGTAAGCAACAGTCCTGTCCTGCTTTATGGCAGCTGAGATTCTAGCTATCTGTATAACAGAACATTCTGTCCCAGTGGCTGCACAGATCCTATCTGATCCCCATTGTAAGCAGCAGACCTGTCCTGCTTTATGGCAGCTGAGATTCTAGCTATCTGTATAACAGAACATTCTGTCCCAGTGGCTGCACAGATCCTATCTGATCCCCATTGTAAGCAGCAGTCCTGTCCTGCTTTATGGCAGCTGAGATTCTAGCTATCTGTATAACAGAGCATTCTGTCCCAGTGGCTGCACAGATCCTATCTGATCCCCATTGTAAGCAACAGTCCTGTCCTGCTTTATGGCAGCTGAGATTCTAGCTATCTGTATAACAGAACATTCTGTCCCAGTGGCTGCACAGATCTTATCTGATCCCCATTGTAAGCAGCAGTCCTGTCCTGCTTTATGGCAGCTGAGATTCTAGCTATCTGTATAACAGAACATTCTGTCCCAGTGGCTGCACAGATCCTATCTGATCCCCATTGTAAGCAGCAGTCCTGCCCTGCTTTATGGCAGCTGAGATTCTAGCTATCTGTATAACAGAACATTCTGTCCCAGTGGCTGCACAGATCCTATCTGATCCCCATTGTAAGCAGCAGTCCTGTCCTGCTTTATGGCAGCTGAGATTCTAGCTATCTGTATAACAGAGCATTCTGTCCCAGTGGCTGCACAGATCCTATCTGATCCCCATTGTAAGCAACAGTCCTGTCCTGCTTTATGGCAGCTGAGATTCTAGCTATCTGTATAACAGAACATTCTGTCCCAGTGGCTGCACAGATCTTATCTGATCCCCATTGTAAGCAGCAGTCCTGTCCTGCTTTATGGCAGCTGAGATTCTAGCTATCTGTATAACAGAACATTCTGTCCCAGTGGCTGCACAGATCCTATCTGATCCCCATTGTAAGCAGCAGTCCTGTCCTGCTTTATGGCAGCTGAGATTCTAGCTATCTGTATAACAGAGCATTCTGTCCCAGTGGCTGCACAGATCCTATCTGATCCCCATTGTAAGCAACAGTCCTGTCCTGCTTTATGGCAGCTGAGATTCTAGCTATCTGTATAACAGAACATTCTGTCCCAGTGGCTGCACAGATCTTATCTGATCCCCATTGTAAGCAGCAGTCCTGTCCTGCTTTATGGCAGCTGAGATTCTAGCTATCTGTATAACAGAACATTCTGTCCCAGTGGCTGTACAGATTCTATCTGATCCCCATTGTAAGCAGCAGTCCTGTCCTGCTTTATGGCAGCTGAGATTCTAGCTATCTGTATAACAGAACATTCTGTCCCAGTGGCTGCACAGATCCTATCTGATCCCCATTGTAAGCAGCAGTCCTGCCCTGCTTTATGGCAGCTGAGATTCTAGCTATCTGTATAACAGAACATTCTGTCCCAGTGGCTGCACAGATCCTATCTGATCCCCATTGTAAGCAGCAGTCCTGTCCTGCTTTATGGCAGCTGAGATTCTAGCTATCTGTATAACAGAACATTCTGTCCCAGTGGCTGCACAGATCCTATCTGATCCCCATTGTAAGCAGCAGTCCTGTCCTGCTTTATGGCAGCTGAGATTCTAGCTATCTGTATAACAGAACATTCTGTCCCAGTGGCTGCACAGATCCTATCTGATCCCCATTGTAAGCAGCAGTCCTGTCCTGCTTTATGGCAGCTGAGATTCTAGCTATCTGTATAACAGAACATTCTGTCCCAGTGGCTGCACAGATCCTATCTGATCCCCATTGTAAGCAGCAGTCCTGTCCTGCTTTATGGCAGCTGAGATTCTAGCTATCTGTATAACAGAACATTCTGTCCCAGTGGCTGCACAGATCCTATCTGATCCCCATTGTAAGCAGCAGTCCTGTCCTGCTTTATGGCAGCTGAGATTCTAGCTATCTGTATAACAGAACATTCTGTCCCAGTGAGCATAGATAAAGAGTTACATCATTTAAACAAACATAAGTAGATAATAAAGATAAGACATGTATATTAAAGGGAAGATAAACCTAAAAATAAATTATGAAAAAATGATAAGGGGCATATTTATATATATTCTATATTTTAAGGGGTGGTTCACCTTCAAGTTAACTTTTAGTATGTTATAGAATGGCCAATTCTAAACAACTTTTCAGTTGGTCTTCATTATTTATAGCCATTGAATTATTTGCCTTTTTCTTCTTTTGACTCTTTCCAGATTTTTAAATCTAATTGTGGATTGGTTGCTATGAGGGGAGTATGAGAGTAAGTGAAGGCAAGAGAGAGGATGAGCATGAGAGAAGCGTGAAAGAGAGGATGATCGCGTGAGAAAAAGGATGAGTGTGAGAGAGTGAGTGCAAGAGAAATAGGATAAGCGTGAGAGAGAGAGAGGATAAATGTCAGAGAGGAGAAGCATGAGAGAGAGGATGATCGCGTGAGAGAAAGAGGATAAGCATGAGAGAGAGCGTGAGTGCAAGAGAAATAAGATAAGCATGAGAGAGGATTAGCGGCAGAGAAAGAGGATAAACGTGAAAGAGAGAGATGATGAGCATGAGTGAGAAATAGAGAGGATGAGTGCGAGAGAAATAGGATAAGCGTGAGAAAGAATGAGTGTAAGAGAGGATAAGCATGAGAGAAGCGTGAGAGAGAGGATGATCGTGTGAGAAAAAGGATGAGTGTTAGAGAAATGATGAGCGTGAAAGAGAGGATGAGCGTGAGAGAGAGAGAGGATAAGCGTGAGAGAGAAAGAGGATAAGCGTGAGAGAGAGAGAGAGAGAGAGAGAGAGAGAGAGAGAGAGAGAGAGAGAGAGAGAGGATGATCGTGTGAGAAAAAGTTGTGATAGAGCGGATGAGCGTGAGAGAGAGGAAAAGCGTGAGAGAGAGAGGATAAGCAAGAGAGAGAGAGAGAGAGAGAGAGAGAGAGAGAGAGAGAGAGAGAGAGAGAGAGAGAGAGAGAGAGGATAAGCGTGAGAGAGAGGAAAAGCGTGAGAGAAAGAGGATGAGCGAGAGAGAGAGAGAGGATGATCGTGTGAGAAAAAGTTGTGATAGAGCGGATGAGCGTGAGAGAGAGATGATGAGCGTGAGAGAGAGGAAAAGCGTGAGAGAGAGAGGATAAGCGTGAGAGAGAGGAAAAGTGTGAGAGAAAGAGGATAAGCGTGCGAGAGAGAGGATGAGCGTGCGAGAGAGAGGAAGAGCGTGAGAGAGAGAGGAAGAGCGTGAGAGAGAGGGAGAGGATGAGTGCGAGAGAAAGAGGATGAGCATGAGTGAGAGAGATGATGAACACAAGACAGACAGAGAGAGAGGATGAGCGTAAATGAGAGAGACGATGAGCACGAAAGAGAGACAGAGCGAGAGAGAGGATAAGTGTATGAGAGAAAGATGAGCGTGAGTGAGAGAGATGATGAGCACGAAACAGAGAGAGAGGATGAGTGTGAGAGAAAGAGGATAAGAGAGAGAGAGAGAGAGAGAGTGAGAGAGAGAGATGAGCATTAGAGTAAAGGAAGGCAAGTGTAAGGGTAGGGGTATCGGGGGGGCAGTGCTACTTACACCCTCGTTTATCTGGGATCGATCAGCGATGTCTATGGGCACAACTTCCACCTCTTTCCACGTGTCACAGTCCAGTCCATGTACCTGGGAGTGAGGGAGGCAGAAGGGGGAACAATGAGAAGGAGAATTAGGGTGAAACACAGAGAGGCAGAGACTGAAGGGAGACATGAATGTAAGGGTGCAGGCTCAGGACAGGGAAAGGGTTAAGGGGGCGACTCACATTCTCCTGTTCCCCAAAGTCCGGTTTGTGCCAGGTTTCAATTTTCACAAAGAAGTCGTCTTTCATATATTCATTCTGTGAGAGAAATGAGACAGTCACACACCAACACCACTGAGAGGCTCAGCACTGCGTGTAAGGAGATGTCACGTAGCTGCTAATACTGAGCCAATACTGAGCCAATACTGAGCCAATGCTGTGCCAATACTGAGCCAATACTGAGCCAATGCTGAGCCAATACTGTGCCAATACTGTGCCAATGCTGTGCCAATGCTGAGCCAATGCTGAGCCAATACTGAGCCAATACTGAGCCAATACTGAGCCAATACTGTGCCAATACTGAGCCAATACTGTGCCAATGCTGAGCCAATACTGAGCCAATGCTGAGCCAATGCTGAGCCAATGCTGTGCCAATGCTGAGCCAATGCTGTGCCAATACTGAGCCAATGCTGTGCCAATGCTGAGCCAATGCTGAGCCAATGCTGTGCTGGTGAAAACTGCACAAACTAAACAGCAGAATGGATTTCGCTCAGATGCTAAACCCCCCCCCCAAACGCTGAATGAGGCAGAAGGAATCGGCCAGTGAGCTGCCATATTGCACACAAACAAGCAACATAACGATCCCTGCGGCTGCTTGGGTTAAATATTGACAGACTTATCTGTGGCACCTAATGTACCAGCACCTTATCCTACACACACACATCACCCCTGTTCCATCTGCTGCACATTCTGCTACCATCTCAGGCATCGGCAGGCTGGAAGCTCTTGTTCCTCCCACACTGCGTTCTTATACAGTTGTTATATAGTTACTGGGGAGTCTGTCCCTCTATGATTCCAATTAGGAGGAGTCAGAGGCTCTGTGTAACATACGGTGTCACTAACACTGACCAGGGGATATTGAGCCCCCAATTAAGCTTCATACTGTCAGCGCTTGTCATGTGCAGCCTAGAAACATGGCACGTCCCACTGATACAAAGAAATGGAATGCTCTGGGCACACAATAAGCTCTACCCTCATACTGTCTATTTATGGGAAAAGAAATGATAAAATACAACTTATATTCTCTGCCTCTGCCGTCTGTATTCTTTCTGCCGCCCGATTGGCTCAGCACAAGCAGTTACAGCACAAGAATCAACAAATACAAAATGATAAGTGACAAAATGTTATAGTTACCGTGACGACTGCAGCAGGACGAGTGTCAGGAGAGGAGAGAGAATAAAGAGGGGTTACACATGCGATGTTGCATTACTCTGTATATAATGCGAGTTATGAGAGTGTGGGACGTACTTGTGCGGCAGTAGGGGTAGGCGTTCCAGGCTTTCTCATGAAACACCAGGGACCCTTCTGGCGCCAACATCTTCACAAAACTTGGGACTTTACTGAGAGAGAAAATCAATTAATAACAAACAAGAAGGAGACAGAGAATGACTTTTGAACCCTATTTATCCCCCCGGGTATAAAGTACTAAACACACTATTTGTGTATCAGCCCCAGGGCACTTAACCGAAGTCTTAAGAGGACAGTTGGTTGCCCATGCTGTTAACCCCTTTTCTGCTGGATCCCTAGTAGCAGTCAGGCTGTCCAGGGCCGGATTTACGTAGTGAGCGTCCCTAGGTCACTGCCGTTTGTCACCCCTGTCCTCTCCCCTTTATTGGTGCAAATTTTTATCATCTGGACCAAAGAAATGTGGATTTAAAAAATGATTGTATCTCCAGCGCATCCCCCAGAGTGTAATTTAAGCAATGGGGGTGTGGTTGGACAGCATGCTGCCCCCCTAAATTCCTGCCGCCCTAGGCCCGGGCCTTGGTGGCCTTTCCACAAATCTGGGCCTGCGGCCGTCTCGGGGGGAGAGAGTGTTATAATGTGTAACAAGTGAGAGTCCATAGATCAGTCAGTCACCTCTGTAAGTGGTAGATCTTGTGTGTGTATTGTCCTTTCTCTCCATTCTTCTCATACGGCTCGTTCTTAAGCACCTCGATCCCTTCCCCTCCTCCTGTGTTGTCTTTACTCGCCTCCGCCACAGAGAACAGCTGCCCCACCTGATACTGAGGGACAAACAACACGTATATATATGTATATTATGTCTTATTTATATTGTATTATGTATATTATGTATTATTTATATTATATTACGTATATTATGTATTATTTATATTATATTATGTATTATTTATATTGTATTATGTATATTATGTCTTATTTATATTGTATTATGTATATTATGTATTATTTATATTGTATTATGTATATTATGTATTATTTATATTATATTACATATATATATGTCACACACTATACACTCACCTCTTCCACTGACACAGGCAACAGAACACGGCTGGGGAGGAAAATAAATAATATATTAGTAATGTAAGTGCCCCCCATATGATCCTGGAGCCCCATCTCCAACTTACAGCAAACTGCCCCCTCTTACCTCCCAGTCATATGACAGTTGCCTCTTACCCAAGATTCCCCCCACCCCAAGTGGTACATTCCCCTAACTTCCCCCAAATAGCCCAGAATCCAACTATTACCCTGACATGTGGCAACTGTCCCACAACTTAATGCCCCCGCCTCTTGCCCAACATGATTCTACCCCCAACTAACAACTTCATTGTAACAACTGCCCCTCATACAGTCATTACTTCCCCAACTCCCTTCTACTCAATACAATCCCATCATACTGCCCCTGCCCCGCCCACTAATCACTGCCCCGCCCACTAATGAAGAGAAACCCTTGGCCCCTCACACACTGACAGCGCTGAACCCCGGAGTCTCCTGTCAGTTCCGGCCAGACCCACCCAGCGCCCCTTCAGCCCCACGTTTCAGATCCCTCCCGTGTCCCTCACGAGTTTCCCCCGAGGCTGCCGGCGCCACTTACAATTCCTTGATCAGCACCATCTTTTCCTCCCTCCGCTTCTCTTCCCCCCGCAACTCAGGCCGGAAACCGGAAACCAAGCCGCCCAGTCAGGTAGGAGGGACACATGCTTCTGCCGCTTCCGGATGGGGCGCCGGCGGCTGGAGAATGACATCATCTACTCGCGTCGTGAATGGTGCTTGGGTCTGGCTTGGTCGTTGCCAGGAGACGGGGTATGTCAGTTGCTAGGAGATGTGGGCGGGGCTACAGGCTATTGGTACCGGAGCGGCCGCTATGAATTGTGAGTGATCGATGTAAGTGTGATTGTCTGCGGCCCGAGGGGAGGTTCTTATTATCGTGTCTGAGCCGCTGCTGCTGTTCCCTCTGATTTACGGCTGATCTGTAACATGAACGTCTGGGACTCACAACTAAACAAATATCCAGGGAATAGTAATGTCTCTCTCTCTATAGATATATATATATATATGTTCTGTATGTTCTGTATGTTCTGTATGTTCTGTATGTACTGTATGTTCTGTATGTACTGTATGTACGTGTGTGGGACTCATGTCACTTGTATTTATACAACTCTAACACAATATCCGCCTGTGTTGTGTAATAAATGGCTGAATACAAACAATGCCCTGTACAACAGCCACAGTCCTGACCCAAAGAGCTTGCAATCTAAAAGCACAAAGAGCTTGCAATCTAAAAGCACAAAGAGCTTGCAATCTAAAAGCAAAAGGGGTCCTGCCCCAAAGAGCTTGCAATCTAAAAGGAGAAATCCAAAAGCACAAAGAGCTTGCAATCTAAAAGCACAAAGAGCATGCAATCTAAAAGCAGAAATCTAAAAGCACAAAGAGCTTGCAATCTTAAAGCAGAAATCTAAAAGCACAAAGAGCTTGCAATCTAAAAGCAAAAGAGCTTGCAATCTAAAAGCAAAAGGGTCCTGCCCCAAAGAGCTTGTAATCTAAAAGCAGAAGGGGTCTTCCCCAAAGAGCTTGCAATCTAAAAGTAGAAGGGGTCCTGCCCCAAAGAGCTTGCAATCTATAAGCAGAAGGGGTCCTGCCCAAAGAGCTTGCAATCTAAAAGCAGAAGGGTCCCTGCCCCAAAGAGCTTGCAATCTAAAAGCAGAAGGGGTCCTGCCCCAAAGAGCTTGCAATCTTAAAGCAGAAGGGGTATGAGACATAGGGTGTGGGGATGTAGAAGATGAAGAAGGTGAGGGACGTGTAGTATATAGTTGTATATAGTTTATATAGTAGTATATAGTTGTATATAGAGCTGATTGGAGCTGTGCCAGGCTACATGGGGGGACGTGGGTATCAGATCTAATGAAATGGGCAGAGAGATTGGGAGAAAGTGGGGTGAATTGCAGAGAAGGGGAGCAGTCCCACTAAAGGCTTGTGTGTGTTTATATATGTGTGTGTATATATGTCTATATGTGTGTGCGTGTATATGTGTGTGTATATACAGTAAGTGTGTGTAAATATATATATGTGTGTGTGTATATATGTGTGTGTATGTGTAAATATATATGTGTGTGTGTGTGTATATGTGTGTGTGTGTGTATATATGTGTGTGTGTGTATATGTGTGTGTGTGTATATATGTGTATATGTGTGTGTAAATATATATGTGTGTGTGTATATGTTTATATGTGTGTGTATATGTGTCTATATATGTGTGTAAATATATGTTTGTGTATAAATATATATGTGTGTGTGTGTGTATATATGTGTGTGTAAATATATGTGTGAATATGTGTATGTGTCTATATGTGTATATGTGTGTGTAAATATACTGTAGATGTGTGTGTGTAAATATATATGTGTGTGTGTATATATGTGTGTATATATGTTTATATGTGTGTGTATATGTGTGTATATGTGTTTGTATATATGTGTGTAAATATATGTGTGTGTATATGTGTGTGTCTATATGTATGTGTGTGTGTGTGTGTGTATATGTGTGTGTCTATATATATATATATATATACATATATATATATATATATGTGTGTGTGTGTGTGTATATATATATATATGTGTGTGTGTGTGTGTGTGTGTATATATATGTGTGTGTGTGTGTATATGTGTGTGTGTGTGTGTATATATATATATATATATATGTGTGTGTGTGTGTGTGTGTGTGTGTGTGTGTATGTGTGTGTGTGTGTATATGTGTGTGTGTGTGTGTGTATATATGTGTGTGTGTGTGTGTATATGTGTGTGTGTGTGTGTATATATATATATATATGTGTGTGTGTGTGTGTGTGTGTGTATGTGTGTGTGTGTGTGTGTGTATATATATATATATGTGTGTGTGTGTGTGTGTGTGTATATATATGTGTGTGTGTGTGTGTATATGTGTGTGTGTGTGTGTATATATATATATATATGTGTGTGTGTGTGTGTGTGTGTGTGTGTGTGTGTGTGTGTATGTGTGTGTGTGTGTATATGTGTGTGTGTGTGTGTGTATATATGTGTGTGTATATGTGTGTGTATATATATATATATATGTGTGTGTGTGTGTGTGTGTGTGTGTGTGTGTGTATGTGTGTGTGTGTGTATATGTGTGTGTGTGTGTGTGTATATATGTGTGTGTATATGTGTGTGTGTATATATATATATATGTGTGTGTGTGTGAGTGAGAGAGGAGTGAATGAGAGAGGAGCTGAGGGGCACAGAAAAGGGGCAGTTGTGGGATCAAATAAAAATCCAAGGCGTTTGACCAGTTACAAACATATAAACATTCCCTGGTCCCCTGTAATGTAGTATCCAGGCTAATACATGTATTTTGCCAAACAGGGGTTTTTAGTTACAAAATTATGATCATACAATTGTTGAGTCTCAATATCACATCAACGTTAACCCCACATGGGGGTCCCTAAATATTTACCTCTCTCCAGACCACGACTTTGGCTTAAATGGGCTTCATCCTCCCCCATGTCAGTAGCCTTTTATATAATGGGAGTAGGGTTGTCAGTAGCAACGCATTTAATTTAATACTTATTCCTTCCTCATCAGCTAATAGAGATTAATTGCCCAGACCAACAGCACTTATGTAACTGCGCTTCATCCTTTCATTTATATGGGACAGGTTTCCCAGCAATGGTTTCATAGGCTTCTCCTTCATCCCCCACTTGGGGATTTATAAAGGACCAGTAACATAAAAAAAAAATGTTAAAACATTTTTTAAATTCACAAAGTCTTTATTAAGAAATAACTTACCGATACTCCGCTTGGCTCCTCATCGGAAAAGGCGACAGGGCGACAATCCATCATTCGAGCTCGATTTCTCCTCCCTGTCTTCTATAGGAGAAAACCAGGAAGGAGAACTTGAGCGCCGCATGATGGATTGTCGCCCTGTCGCCTTTTCTGAAGAGGAGCCAATCGGAGTATCGGTAAGTTATGTGTCTTGGTGTTGTGTACAAACACATTTAAAAAAAAAAATGTTTTAATGTTACTGGTCCTTTAAAGACAGTGATTGCCCAAACCAACGCCTATTTTTTATAAGAGCTCTGGGGACTCTGCTAAAGTGCAGAGAATAGGAGAGGAACCGACACTCGCAGGAGTCAGTGTGTGAGATAATGAGAGAGTGGAGCAGAATATTATTTGGGGAGAAATGATGGTATCTGCAAATATTGTTTAGGTGAAAGTCTCGTGAGTTAGTGAGTGAGTGGATATGTGGGTGCAGGACAAGGGTAACCCTAAGGCACCAGGCTGGGATAGTGTTACCTGTGAGACCGGGATGTTATTCTGATTTGACATTTAGGGACAGAGTAACTTTCATTTGAACCTTTTCCCCACACAAACTGAACTAGAAATGAGAAACTGAGGAGCAACTCTGGACATAAACACCTTGACTTGTTAGAAGGTTATTGAGTCCGTTTTTATTTGATAATATAAATCCCAGACCCCCAGTGAAATCCCACAACCTGATTCTCGGTGCAGTACAGAAACCTTCCCTTGCTGATGGTGAAATCTCCTCTCTACCCCTCACCAAACAATCACTGCTCACCCCTCTCTTGATAGGGTTCCCCACAATCAGAGTCCTGACATGATTGCAGTGTATCCCTGTGTTATTTGTTGTTGGTGCCACTTGTGCTCCGAGACATTGGACTTGGCAGGACAGGGACATCTAAAGCCTTTATTTCCTTAATTGTAGTAAGTTTTCTTCATTTTTCCATTGGGCTCCTTGTGCTCCTAGAAGAGTTTCTGCCCAAATCTCCTTTCTCCCATGGGTCTATGACGCGCTCAGATACTGAAACGGAATTTGAGGTCCGTTCCTTCCATTCTCTTCTGGTACTCGGCATCCAACATCTCATTCTGCTGAACCGTGAAATGATTCTTCCAGTCAGAGACTTCCCCTAGAGGAGAGAAATGTGCAACACAATGAGGATCAGAGGGACAAGCTGACAATCCACTGGCCTCCTGGACCATTAAGAGAAGAAACGTCTATTTCATGTTTTTTTATTTACCCTTTATATTTGTATGTATAATATTATTTGTATAGCGCTCCTCGAGGGCAAAGCACTGTACAGCAAAACAATAAATTAGTAGTAACAAACAAGGGGTCATTGGAATAAAAAGTAACAATAAGTGCATTATTAGAAATACAAGTTACATAAATATAAAATATAATTACAATACAGATTAAGTGCTCAGTGTCAAGGAAACAAAAGGCTAGAGGACCCTACCCCATAGAGCTTACAGTCTAAATGGGAGGGTAACTTACAGACATAATTCAGAGGGGTATTAGTAACATAGTAACATAGTAACATAGTAAGTAAGGTTGAAAAAAGACACATGTCCATCGAGTTCAACCTTTTTTTTTAAGGTGCTGTGAGTTACAGTTTGTTACACTGATATATAAGTGCCAGTTCAGCTGTTATCCAGGTGCTCCCAGAGGGAGTCTTTGAGTTTTGTTATAAAAACACTGAAGGAGGATTCTCTCCTGAGAGATTCAGGAATGACATTCCAAATATAAGGAGTCACAAGAGAGAAGGGTTTGATATGGGAAACAGCAGTAGTAGTGGGGGTACAACCAATCGATTGCTCTGAGAGGAGCGGAGGTTTTGGGCAGGAACATATAGAGAGACAAGAGATGAGATGTAGTGAGGTGCAGAGGAATGAAGGGAAGGTTATGAGGAGGAGGAGTTTATGTTATTCTTTGTTTTATAGGAAGCCATGATAAGGACTTCAGCAGCGGAGGGGCCTGTACCTTTTGGATGAGAGGAGGAGAGTTCTGGCAGCAGTGTTTAATACAGACTGTAGAGGGGAGAGATGGCAGTTAGGGAGGCCAGTTAGTAGAAGGTTACAGTAATCTAGTCGGGATAGGATGAGAGCATGCATGAGTGTCTTGGATGTATCAGGTGAAAGGAAGGGACGGATTTTGGCAATATTGTGTAAGAAAAAGTGACAGGTTTTGACAGTGGTGTTAATATGATCAGAGAAGGAGAGAGAGGAGTCAAAGATTACCCCCAGACAGCGAGCTGAGTTGACAGGATTAATGAGCCATCAATAGAGTTAGTAAATAGGGGAGTAGGACCAGGCTAAGGTGGAAAGATGATTAGTTCAGTGTTAGGTTGAGTTTGAGGTGGTTCATCCAATTTGAGATAGCCAGGAGGCAGAGATTTGAGCCTCTGTTTCAGCTATTAATGAAGGGGTGGATAAATATATTTGGGTATCATCAGCATACAGATGATAATTAAAGCCAAATGATTAGATGAGATCTCCCAAAGACAGAGTGTACAGGGAGAACAACAGCGGGCCAAGTAAAGATCCTTGCGGCACCCCCACATTAAGTGGAACTGGAGATGAGGTGTTGTGAGCATAGGAGACAGTGAATGTTTGGTTAGAAAGGTAAGAAGAAAGCCAAGCGAATAGAGAATCTGCATCAGGAGAGAGTGATCAAATGCAGATGATAGGTCAAGGAGGAGAAGGATGGAGAAGTGACCTTTGGCACCTAAAGAACATTTGTAACTCTGCACAAAGCAGTCTCAGTAGAGTGACCAGGTCAGAAACCAGATTGCAGAGGGTCCAACAGATCATGGGTGTGTAGAAAGTTAGTAATACATTAGAACACAATATGTTCTAAGAGTTTAGAGGCAAGAGGTAGAAATGAGACAGGACGGTAATTTGACAGACAAGATGGGTCAAGCGTGGCCTTTTTAAGAATAGGCTTCAAACAGGCATGTTTGAAAGGAGAAGGGAAGGTTTCAGAAGCTAGAGCAGAATTGAAGATGTGAGTAAGTACTAGAGTGTAAGCTCTGCAACACAGTGAAGAAGGCATAGGGTTAAGGGGGCAAGTTGTGAGTGGAGAGGACAAGAGAAGCTTGAAGACTTCAGACATTGTTAACGGAGGGAAGGAATTAAGACATGCAGAAGGGGCTTAGGGAGGAGGAGCTGGTTTGTATTAGTAGAGGTAGGGATCTGATTGTGGATGGAGTGGACTCTACTTTGTCTTTAAAGAAATCAGGAGGAGAGTGTGTCAGGTTGACCAATACTGTTGATGATGGAGAAGAGTATTGATAAGAGAAAACAGGCGTCGTGGGTTGGATTTGTGATTGTTTATAAGGGGACTGTAGTTCTCTTGCTTGGCTTTTGACAAGGCAGAATTGAGGCTGGACAGTAGAAATTTATAGTGAATAAAGTCTGCTTGCGTACGGGATTTCTTCCACATACGTTCAGCAGATCTTGTACAGGAGTATAAGAATCTGGTTTGTGAATTCAGCCAGGGTCATGGGTTTTGAGAATGTGTATGCTTAGCCTGTAAAGGGGCAAATGAGCCAATGGTTGAGGATAGTATGTGATTATACTCACTTACCAGGGTATCAGGATCAGACATCTCCTTAAAGGAAGAGAGACTGGACCTGGAAGACTGAGCTAAGGTGGGAAGTCAACGTCACATGTATCCTGAACTAAGACAGTGGGGGAAGGAGCAGGTGGACACGGAGAGTAAGAGATGGAAATGTAACCAAATGGTGATGGGAAAGGGAAAGGGGGAAGGGTTCACTGTTAAAACCAGAGAGAGAGAGTTTTTTACCTTTCCTCATGAATTTTGAGATGGACTGGTCCAAAACACTGGCTGGCGTGGTGCTGTAATTAGCCATGGGGTTTTCCTTCATGGCCTTGAAAGAGGTGTGCTGACAGATCTTCTCAAGAAGGTCCTCCGTTAAATCCTTCCCCAGGAACCTCATCACCTTGTGGATCTCACGCTTTGGGTCCTGTATAGAGAACAGCTATAAGCCTCTAACATTTTGTTGAAATGTTGAACTTTCATTGAAATCATGGATTACCTCTTTCATGTCCTCATAGAACATGTATAAGATTTGGTGTTTGGCCCTAGCTTTCCACCAGCCGATAACATGATCGAACCAGCCGCCCCAGGGCACTGCAACAGGGAAGACCACAGATGTTTTCCATTGAATAAAATGCTAACAAAAAGGCTACACTTGTGTCTACTGCCTTGACTCCAGTTATAACCATAACACTAAATTATTTCCCTCCTCGTTGCCTCTTTCTTCATTGTACTCTGATTACATTGGGTTGTTTATGACCATACCATTTCCCTTTAAGAACTTTCCCACATACTCCTCCCAGGTGCCGGGGTGTGGCTGAGTCTTTTCCATCAGATCAAAGTGGTAATAAGAGACAGCAGAGTCCTTTGCATTGCGGGCGACATAGATCACCTACTGGAGACAGACAAATGGTTACCTCTCCTATTCACATTCATTGACATTATCCCAAACAGTTTATTCTTATTCTGATGATCATTTCATTGCTGATGTTATCCTTACTCCTTCATCTCTCCCTAGAACAAGGGGAGTCAGTAACACAGGATCACATGCTTACAGATAAGGAGGAGTTCATTATACAGGGGTTTGAACTGGAAAGAGTAATATTTCAAATCAAGAATAGGCCCTTCCACCAAATCTGGGCCATGGGTTAAGCAAATTTGCTTGGAGAAGTATCAAACAACCCTGTGTTAATACCAAAGTATCTACAAGTAACTTTTGAACCAATCTGTGTCTGTGTACCTGGGTCATCTATGAAGGTTTTCATACATCCAGGTCATGGTATATCTAGTAGAAGTAAACCTAGAACAACTGGACGTGCTGAGTAGTTTAAGTATCGCTTGCTGCAGTAGTGAATATGAGCCAATATTAAGGGTGTGGGTTTGTACTTTATTGCATTACTGTAGTTACAAAATCACAAAGATTATAGTTGGATGTGAGTTGAACAGAAACTGTGGCTGTTGACAAACCTCCAGGACTGGACTTGGGAACCCCTGCTCTATTAAACCCACAGAAGTGTGGCTTAGACAGATGTAAATATAGTGAGATTTGTGAATTTAGGGCTTAAAGGAGAAGGAAAGCTACGGAGGCATTTTATTGCCAATAGATTAGCTGCAATAGTGCAAGCTAGAATGCTATATTTATTCTGTAGAATGTTTTACCATATCTGAGTAAAAAACTCTAGAAACTCTCTGTTTGTTTAGGATAGGAGCTGCAGTATTAACATGGTGTGACATCATTTCCTGCCTGAGTCTCTCCCTGCTCTGGGCTCAGATTACAGTAGAGAAGGGAGGGGGGAGAGAGGAGCAAACTGAGCATGCTCTTGCCCAGGGCAATGAGGTTTAAGCTGAAGGCAGGAAGTCTGATACAGAAGCCCATGTGTACACAATAGAAGAAAGAAATGCAGTGTTTCTTTTGACAGGGGACTCAGAGCAGCATTACTTTGAGGGTTTACTGGTATATTTAGATGGACCTTTCTGATAAGGCTTACTTACTTTTAACCTTTCCTTCTCCTTTAAAGTGGCCTCAATATGGATGGACCATAATTTCTGCAAGGCTCTGATAGTTACTGTAGCTACAGTCCATTCTTTCTCCACCTGCCTGTCATTTTCTACTCCATGGGTTTCCTTACCTTGCAGTCGTGTTCCCAGAAGGATCTTGGAATGAGTTCATAAGGAAGATGAGTTTTTATTTTTCGTGGGGATGTCGTCCCTTCCAAGATATCTACTCCTGTCAGGCACAGAATCGTCAGTCAGATACCCACAGTCGTGTCATTTGGGGAAACAAAGCTCTGCTATAGACGCAAACTCACCACAAGGGACGGGTGGAGGGTTGCAGATTTCCAGGAAAGGGAATCGGACGTGCATAGGAGCACATTTCACTTTTTTCAGGTCTCCATCGTTAATGATGGAATCCACTATTTCCTGCATCCAGGTGGTACCTACACAACACCAGAAATGGGAAAGAAAGTGTTGGACATGCGACTGCATCCATATAACCTTAGAGTGATGCTGCCAAACTACACTGGCTGTATCCAGACAAGAAAGTAATAGCAGAAATATATCCAACCTCACCTGCTTTGGGATAGGTTGCAACGAGGAGGTCATCTGGCCTTGCCTGAAATGCCTCTATCCTCTCCCAGTTATCTGCAATGGGCTTCATAATGGGGACCCCATGAACAGGGATCAGTTGGAATCTGTAGAACAATTCCTGTGGTGCATCCAGTATAGCCTGGTTGTAATCCCAAAATTGGCTCATCTGTTTCCGGAGCAGAAAGGAAGATGTTAGCCATTACTTTTCTGGAGAACTTCCTCTACTCAAAGCTTCAAGCTTCAGAGAAAGAAGAGACTCTATAAACAGGAATAAGTAAAGACATCAACATCAGGAAATGCCATGGGAAGTTATGCCCTGGTTGATCTCCAGCCCTTTGAAGGGTTTGTTAGATGAGTAGCTTTTTCAGTGGGGCCACAGAAGCTGCCAGCATTAGGTCTAAAGATTTAATTGCACTCCAGGAAGTGATAGGGGTAATAAAGTCTAGATATAGTGGGAAGAACCGATAAGGTTTCTAATGTTAAGAAAAATGGCTGGTTGGGCACTGAAGGTAAAGAGAAGATGAAGAGGATTCTCATTTGTGATTCCCTTGAGATTAGTGGTGGAAAATAAATTTCTGCAATATTAAAATCCGTATTTGACTTCCTCTTCAACTAGTATCCAACATCTACTCCCCCAATGATCACATCCCATTAGTACTGACACACAAACTGTTCTCTCACTGTATTATTTGAGCTTGAGAAAATTCCAGCGGCCATCATGGGCCAACTTGCCTGTTATCTAAATAATTATTTAGATAGAATGGACCTGTTTATTTGGCCATTGAGCGAATGAATCTGAGCGGAGCAAGCCTATCCGATAGGATACCCAGGTGTGTTGTCCTTATTTTAGGAAGCAGCCAATGTACATGACCAAATCAGGATGTGCCTTCTTAAAGGCCTATTAGAATATAATATCTGGAGCTAACATTAAACGCTAACTTCTGATTGGTCGCTAGCCTTCGAGCAAGTCTACACATGTTAAACCTGAACAACAATGTTCAAAATGGATACAATGTGGATAAGTGTGCCTTGTAACAGTTGGGGAGCAGTCCACAGGGTGACGCTGACTTGGATGGCAATTTGCCAACTTGGTGTCACTAAACAAAAAAAGTAATTCTGAAGCCTCTAAAGAATAAAATACTTCCAGTTAGGGGATAGGGTGGAGGGGTGAAGTTTTTGTTTGGGGAGACTACCAACTGATGGCTTTCCATTGAAGAAATAGATATGAATATAGGGCAACTTCTTCTAAGCCCCCAAAATCTTCAGTACTATACCCCTTATGTTCCAGTAGTAATAACAACAACCCCCGCCCAAGTAATATCCATCCCACACACATACCTACATATATACACCCACCTACAGACACATAACTACATATACTGTACATACAGTTGATTTCTGACCTAACTTTATCCAACACAATACACAACACCATTCACTATCCCTTTATCCTACCACTATTTCTTCACCACTAGCCCTTATCATACAACTAGTAACCCTGGAACCCCCCAAATCACCAGTGCTAAGTTATGATTAACTCAGGAGTCCATTTTATTTTTTCTAATGTAGATGAGCTTATTCCTTTTTGCAGAACTACCCACTGACTGATTAACTAAGGGCAGTGTACCATGATGTTAGAAGAGGAGCCATGTGGCTACTCACAGTTCCTGGGGTGCTGCAGTCTGTATAGTCCAGCCGTTCCCACCCCTGTCCTGGCTCTGTTTGGAAAGAGTATTTATGAAATATAAATAAGGTGGAAGGACGGCCGTCACTGTGCTGGGCTGGTCCCTGTGGGAGAGAGAAACAGAAGGTGGAGTCTAATAAACGTCATCTTACAAAGGGGGAGAGAGGTTCACGGAGTTATTTGTTTACTAACCCATATATAGACTTCACTAACACACACACATTGTACCTACTTGTTTATCTACTTGTTTACCAACACACACAAACCTTTTATTATCATAACCAAAAAAAATCTAGCCATTGGACCCATAGGCTGTTGTTGAACTACAAACTACAGAACCCACTTACAGCTGAATAACTTCAATATCTATTATTGGGCAGCATTGATATATGTGCCGCTGTCTCCATCTTGTCCTTGTGATAAAACAAACTTTTAATCTGGAGTGGAGCAGATAGCGCAAGCAGAGGCAGATTTGGAGGAAGGATACTATGCACTGCAGAGCACCATGCACCAATCAGGTGGGAGATGTTTGTACAGTTCATATACACTGTCTCCAGCTTGTCCCACTGACACCATCTTGTCCTACTGTCTCCATCTTGTTCCACTGTCTTTATCTTGCCCTAATGTCTCCTTCTTGTCCTGTTGTCTTTATCTAGTCCTATCTTCTCCATCTTCTCCAACTATCTCCATCTCATCGAACTGTTCTTTATCTTGTCCTGCTGTCTACATCTAGTCCTAATGTCCTCTTCTTGTCCTGTCTTCTCCATCTTCTTCTGCTGTCTCCATCTTGTCCTAATTTCCCCTTCTTGTCCTGCCTTCTCCATCTTCTCCTGCAGTCTCCATCTAGTCCTGCTGCCTCCATATTGTCCTAATGTCCCCTTCATGTCCTGCCTTCTTCATCTTCTCCTGCTGTCTCCATTTTGTCCTAATGTCCCCTTCTTGTCCTGCCTTCTCCATCTTCTCCTGCAGTCTCCATCTAGTCCTGCTGTCTCCATCTTGTCCTAATGTCCTATGCTTCTCCTGCCTTCTCCATCTTCTCCTGCTGTCTCCATCTTGTCCTAATGTTCCTTTCTTGCCATGTCTTCTCCATCTTCTCCTGCTGTCTCCATCTTGTCCTAATGTTCCTTTCTTGCCATGTCTTCTCCATCTTCTCCTGCTGTCCCCATCTTGTCCTAATGTTCCCTTCTTGTTCTGCTGTCTTTATCCTGTCCTACTGTTTCCATCCCTGTTGTCTCCATCTGGCCCTACTGTCTTCATCTGTTCATCATGTTCTGCTATTTCACTTACCTTTCCCAAGTGTCTCAAGTGCAAATGTAGACTTCAAATCCAAAAATGTTACTCTCCTAATGACTAAAAGCAAAAGAGAAGTACAGGATGAATTAAATGTTGAGCAATAAATAGTTGAATAGCAAGCAATAACTTTTTTGGCATCTTTTATACCTGGAGGTGCCAATGTTTTAATGAAGACCGAGCAAAGAATTTGGCCCGCTGTACAGATGGAATATCCGGCCTGAAAAATACAAATAGAAAGTCTATTTTACAATTATCTGCAGGAAAAACAGCAGTTTCCTTCTACTTTGAATCAAGTCCAGAAGAAACATTTATCGCAGGGAAAACAAGATTCCATGTGGTTTGTCTTCCCTCCCATTGGGGTGTTTGGAGTTAAACTTACAGTTGCAAACATCAGAAATTGTACAGATCCCTGCTATTTTGTTTGCCCTTTAAATAACATATTTTAATGTGGTGTTTCTATACAAAGATATTATAAATATAAGAAGTGCAAAGCATGTAATTCACCTTACAGATCCCTCAAGTCCGTGCAACAGTCACAGCCCTGTAAGTGTGAAACATGAGGAAAGAGAATTTCACTAAGCGGAAAGGCCATTTCCCTTTGCCGGGTGGGAGAGTCAGGAATACAATGGGAGTTGGGGAGTAACTCCAAGGCTGTTTGGGAAAGTATAGGGGAAGTCGGCAGCTGGAAGTGCCAGAAAGGCCTTGATCTGTACTGAAATGTGTATATATTGGGTAGTGGGGGCCATTGCTCAAATGGGCCAATACAAAGAAGGGCTATTAAGTTAATAAAGGGAATGGAGGATACAAGGGAGATAGACCAACCAAGTTTTTATTGTGTGAAGCCTTAAAGGCATTGGTTTTTGGTCATTCCAGGGAAGTAAACAATGAACAGTTGTCAGTTGAGGAACCATTAGGGCTTATTTGCTATTGGCCTGAGTGCGTTGCCCCCTTTAATCGCTGGCACAAAATGCAGAGTGCGGCACCGTGAGGTTCAACCCATTACAGCCTATGCCTATAAATCACTGCCACCTACAGGATTGTGATACAAATGGCAGGACATGTATGAATGTAAGTGTGATCAAGTGTATCCAATATGGCTTCTTAGTTATAAAATGGATGTATGTATTTAATAGTGATCAGTGTGTGTGTGTTTTATTTCTGTCCTGTACTTGATTAGTCTGCCAAGGGAAGCTCGGCAAGAGGGGTGTGGCCATAAAATAGGTGTGGTCAAAAAAATTACGAGATCTTTTTCTCCCTCTTTCTATTTTACAAATGTTGGGAGATATGCATCACCATGACATTGGGAGATTACGTGTATTTGATATGAATTGTTACTTTGCTTTGTTTTTTTTTGTTGCAAGAATAGTTAATAAATAAAATTCCTCCTATTGCTGTACATAAGTATTCACAGTGCCCATTACATATTGTGTTCCATTGACTATACCTGTATGAATATGGATTTCTTTCATCCCTCAGGTTGTCTATGTTCCCAGAAATGCCAAGGACTCTATGGTTTCTTACCTGGGAGAACTTCTCAGCATTCCTGTCTGGAGATGGTGAGCTCCCAGTCAATAGGGAACCGTCATGTCTATGTATCAATAGCAAAATTAGGAATCTGTATTAGAGAAGTAATAGCATTATTATTCCTAGTGAATGGGGCAGGGTGGGGTGTGCAAATTATTGAAGATCCATAGAGAATATGTTATGGTTTTAGCATGCTTGTTGTAGGAAGTAAGTGATGCTTGCAAAATAACAGATGAAGTGGTTTCTATGAATACTAAATCCAGGTTTTTCTTCTCGCAGTGACATGGGACCATGTACTAGGTTGGTAGAAAGCTATGGACAAACACAAGATCTTTATCTTCTATGGGGACATGATCAAGATTAGAAAGCTGAGTAGTCTGATAATAAGGAAATGTCATGGAGACATCTAAAATAGAACATTTGTCCTCATTTATTGTAACCCAATGTGCGAGATTCAAAAAGTCAAGAAGTTCCTTGGGAAAGACTTATCTAATGAGGTTCTTGTGAAGATCAAGGATTACACTTCCTTCTGTCAGGTATTGCTGGGATTCGAGCAAGGGACCTTTGGGTTTCTGGCATGATACCTTAACCATTTGGCCAGGTGAGCAACCTGTAGGATTGCTCGCTATATGTTACATGGCCTCGGTAGCCCCAGCCCAGCTGCAGCCTGATTGGCCTCTCCAGCCCCAGCCCAGCTGCTGCCTGATTAGTTGCAATCAGCCAATCAGGGCTGACTCTGCCTTATTTAAGGTCAGCCCTCCAAACACACCTTGACAGAGCATTGTTTCCTAGACTAGCAGTGTGGCATTGTCCCTAGCTAAGGGTTTCAGTTCTAGCCTCCTTTCCTTGTCTTGTCTGAACTCTTCCCTGTCTTTTCCTGCCTGGCTCTGAACCTTGTCTTGTATTGTTCTGCTTTCCCTTCCCCTTCTAGTTCTGCTCCGGTCCAGCTTTAAACCTTGATCTCGCCTTGCTTTAACCTTGTCTTGACTTTGCCCTGCCCAGCTTTCCTTGCTATTCCGTATCTTGCTATGTTCCTCACTTCAAACCTGATCTTGCCTTAACTTATTCTGCCTTGTACCATTCCCTGACTTCACCTTGTACTGACCTTGCCTCGCTTGTTCCTGATTCTTGCTTCCTGACCCTGCCTTGTACCCCCTCATCTCACTCTGCATCTTGCCCTGCCTTTTCCAGCCCTCTCCTGCTATCCAGTTCTCCCCTGCTAGCTTGCTATCCAGTCTCCTTCTGCTCCAGTGTCCTTCTGTAGCCTGTCCTCCCACTGTCCTGTCCCCCCAAATCTACGCCCGCACCGTCCAGTCTCATCCTCTTGGTCTACCCCCGATCTACGACCTCATCGTCCTGTCCTATCTGGTCCTGACCTTCGCCCGCTCTGTCCTGCTTCACTCTTCACCTGTTCCAGTCAGACTATGCCCTTGTCTCCCTGTTCCTGCCTTCCCTTTACGTGTTCCCTAGGCACATACAGCTCCTGCCTCAAGGACTCGCCCTTCCCCCATCAGTCTCCACAGCGTCCCCTACCTAATCCATGACACCTTCCAGGCAATGAAGGAGAACTCCATGGCAAATTACACCACACTTCCCAAGGCCAACTTTGGCCAAACCATATGGTTTTCATGAGAAAAGGTATGAGTATATTTTGTAGATAAGAGAGCTTATTGTGTAGACCAGGGATCCCAACCTTTAGAACCCATGAGCAACATTCAGAAGTAAAAGGAGTTGGGGAGCAACACTAGCATATAAAATGTTCCTGGGGTGCCAAATTAAGGGCTATGATTGGCTATTATATTATTATTATAATTGGTAACAAATACAAACTGACCATGCCTGTGCCTATGATCCACTCTATTGGCTGCAATGAGCTCAATTGTGTAGATGGTGGAGAAAGTGATTTGCACCTCTTATTTAGTGCTCCTGATTTGCTCCTCTACAATACAGCATTGTATAATCTAGAGCTCTGTGCGTTTCCCATGGAATTCACTTTGTTTTCTTATCAGCAGATTATTGTTCAGTCCCTATACCGTTCCCCTGCAGGTGACACCAACACCTGTGCCACACGCACCAATCCCAATGGCAGGTTTAAATGTTATGCTCCTGTCAGTATACCTGCACCACCTACAGGCCCTTCACATAAAATGCATTGAGAGATATTAAAGGACAAGTAAACCCTTTTGATCCTTATTGTAAAAGATTAAACACATTAACTATATATTATCCATTATAATCATCAATATAGAAACATACACAGATTTAAAACCATACATCCTATTAGGTTAATTGAGAAAGGTAATACATTTTTTTTTAAAAGTTACATATTTATATAGTTACATAGTTAAATTGGGTTGAAAAAAGACAAAGTCCATCAAGTCCAACCCCTCCAAATGAAAACCCAGCCCCATACACACACCCCTCCCTACTGTCACATAAATGATATATCCCCATATCTATACTAACTATAGAGTTTAGTATCACAATAGCCTTTGTATTATGTCTGTCCAAGAAATCATCCAAGTCCCTCTTATAGTCATTAACTGAATCATCACCCGGCAGTGCATTCCCCAACCTCACTGTCCTCACTGTGATGAACCCCCTACTCTGTTCCTTTAAATGAAACTTCTTTTCCTCTAGTCTGAAGGGGGAGGACTTTATTTGCTTTAGTGGCCACAGAATGACACTGCCTAGAATTAGACAACTTGTTATCTACAAAGACCCCAAGATCCTTCTTATTTAAGGAAACTCCCAAGAACAAATGACAATGTTGTAATACCCAAATATTAAAAAGAAATGGGATTCTTCTCCTTTTAATCAGCCATAGATATTGTGCCACCTAGAGGCTTAACAAATAATAATTCCGCTTTACCCAAATGCCTCCCCGAGGGGCTTTCTGCACCCACTGTAGCCCCAGAGCAGCTTCACCCCTGACACTGTCTATATATTTTGTCATTATTTTATTAATGATTTTATTAAATGTAACTAATCAGTAGAGGAATATTTATACCCTCCTAACACTATGGAACAGCAAGTAATACAACATAGTTTCTTATTCTCAATGTTAGTGATGAATCTGCTGTAATTCTGTAGATCTATATCATCTCAATGTTCTCTCCTGTAAGTGATCATGGGAGCATCTCTGGTATCTATTTGAGAAATTTGGGGGTAAGACAGTACTTTGAGTGTCAGTTTTTTATTACTTCTTCTGGGTGTCCAAAAAACAGAATTCTTAAAGGAGAAATAATCCCTAAAAAAGAATATGGCTTAAAATGACTTCTTTTATATAATGACCTTTTTGCACGAGGCTAAAGTTTGAGCTTGTCAATAGCAGCAATGATCCAGGACTTCAAACTTGTCACAGGGGGTCACCATCTTGGAAAGTGTCTGTGACACTCACATGCTCAGTGGGCTCTGATTGGCTGTTGAGAAGCTAAGCTTAGGGCTCGTCACTAATTATCCAGCAGAAAATGAGCTTCCCTGGCTGTAATATAAGCTGATGCTACAGGTTTGCTGATTATTCAATTCTGATGCTAATTGCACTGGTTTCTGTGCTGCCATGTAGTAATTATGTGTATTAATTACTAATCAGACTTATATTGTGACATTTCTATTCTATGTGTACTGTATATTGTGAGTGGGTCCCTAAGCTCAGTAAGTGACAGCAGCACAGAGCATGTGCAGTGAATCAGCAGAAAAGAAGATGGGGAGCTACTTGGGCATCTTTGGAGACACAGATCTTTACTGCTGAAGGGCTGTGGTTGCTTTGGGCTGGTACAGAAGCCCAAAACATAATGTAAAATATTTCTAGCTTACGACTACAGTTAAGCTTTAGTTCTCCTTTAAAGGTAAGGAAAGTTAAAATCAGTGGGGGTGGAGTTTCCAAGTCGTGGTCTGCAGTTATATATTGAGACATCTCATATCCAAGTTCAGACAAGCTACATCTTGTTGTGACCCAAGAATAGGCAATATTATAGGCTCATTAATATTGAAATATGAAACTACTATTGGGAGCTGAGAGGAAGTCCAGAAAAGAGTCAGCATGACAAATTCCGTATGGGGGGATCTGCTGCTAAAACCTGGAACTCACCTACTTGCTGAGCTACATGTGGTTATTGCGACTGACTTGAAGGACATGATGCATATAGGCTGGAAGATGGAGATTCCAGAGCATTCAGCACTTATGGTTGATTCCAAGGTAGAACATGTGTAAAGGATCCTTTCTGAACGTTGTCTTTAAAGAATTCTGCATTGACTATAGAAAATAGCCAAAAATGCACTGTTAGTAAGGCCCTTATCCAGTCCCATGAGTTAAATGAGTTTGTAGGTGCAGCACCAAGGAATCCAGGAAGTAGAAAAATTAAAAATATAAACCTTTATTCCAGCATTTTAAAATGATAGTAGAAAAAAGCATGCCCCACACTGCATATTGGGCTGTTCACTGTCCAGTCCCAGCTAGAACAAATTTGAGGATATTTGGGACTGAAGGCTCCAAAGGATAATGCCTTACTCTAATGCCCATGTGCAAAAACGTTTCACACATCTTCTGACACCTGGTCAATGCAGGGTCTCTGCTATCTTCTCAAATCAATTTTCTTCCCCTCAATTCCCATGCAAGTCCGTGGCTCATTAGTAGCACATCCCTCCAAGATGGCAGAGCTGTTCCAAAATGGATAATGTCTTCAGTAATGGAATCTTAGGTCTCCTCAACCAATTACAGGAATTATGTGTTGGTTCTATAAATCCGTCACAGAGCTCTGAAGATCATCTTTTTTGGGGCGAACAAATACACCATCATCAAGCATCAACTTCTTCCACCATTTGACATGGGAATATTCTGGCATGGATAGAAGGGATTGATTTGAATTGTAAGTGGGCACCATCAGGTCTGGCATAGGCTTTCCCCACCGGTTAGCAATCATCTTAAAAAAAGGTTCTGCTTCTCTAAGGAATTCTTGCTGAAAATATCTAGTTGTTGCTTTAATCCCACAAATATATGCAACCAACTTGAGTCCAGAGCA
The DNA here is from genome assembly GCF_017654675.1 of Xenopus laevis. Taxonomy (NCBI): domain Eukaryota; kingdom Metazoa; phylum Chordata; class Amphibia; order Anura; family Pipidae; genus Xenopus; species Xenopus laevis. The sequence continues at coordinate 135,557,770 of NC_054387.1, read as the reverse complement.
TCTTAAAACTCTTTTTTTCAGCCTGCTGTTTGATGTAGATGATTGCTACACATATTACTGATCTGATTCCCATAGCTGTACCTGCGGGTAGGTCCTACATGGATATCTCTCATCTCTAGAATATTGGATGGAAATTGAGACAAATCTTCGCCCCAAAGTCCATGTAATGAGAGATCTTGAACAAGAGCTCCCCCTCTACTTCCTAAAGCATCTGTATACAAGTTGAGCCAATCCAGCTCTTGTAGAGATAGATCAGCCCAAATAAGTTATTCCTTTATCAGTTGACTCGGGGGCTGAGTGTATCTGTCCTAGTGGGCCAGGAACAGAAAGAGCTGTGGTGTCATCTGCAATTTTGCCCATTTTACCTGCCTAAAGTGAAGGCCCATGTTTCCAAAAGTCTCATAAAATCTGTGACAGAGACACATTCAAGACTGAACAGTGTTGATGCCATGATGACAATTTAATGGGTTCTCACACCTGGATGGGAAACAAGACCCTACAACCTTGGGAAATGGGAAACAAGACCATATAATTTATTGACAACCTTGTGTCTAGGAATATGCTTTAATGTTCATACAGGTGTTTGAGATGGTTATAATTGGCTTTTCTATTTTTTCCCTCAGCCTGTTGATTTCCTGGAGAACTTGTTTCACTTTACCTTGATACTTGAGGACAACTGGCTGAAGAATGTCGCCCAAGTAATGATAGGTTTCTATTTCTTTTGCCATAATTTGGCTACAACTATTCTCAGACCTTTATTAATTGATTGGGGGCAAGTTGAGCCAATCCAGCTCTTGTAGAGGTAGACCTGTCCAAAGAAGTTATTCCTTTATTAGTTGACTCAGGAGCTGAGTGTACCTGTCCCAGTGGGCCTGGAACAGTAACAGCTGTGGTGACATCTGCAATTTTGCCCATTTTACCTGCCTATAGTGAAGGCCCATGTTTCCAAAAGTCTCATAAAATCTGTGATGGAGACACATTCAAGACTGAACAGCGTTGATGCCATTATGACGGTTTTCACACCTTGAAGGGAAACAACCCTGGGAAATGGAAACAAGACCATATAATCATAGACAACCTTGAGTCTAGGAATATGCCTTAATGTTCATACAGGTGTTTTCAGATGATTAAAATTGGCTTTTCTATTTTTTCCTCAGCCGGTCATTCTCCTGGAGAGAACTTGTTGCACTCTACCTTGATACTTGAGGACAACGCAATGAAGAAAGTCACCCAAGTAATAATTTGGCTACAACTATTCTTAGAGCAATTTAATATTATGTGCATGCAAATATTGCCTCCTATATGATACAAATGAATGAATCTGCTGTGAGAATGCAGAAAGACTGGCTCTGGCTGTGCCAAGATTTATTACTGTTTACTCCACCTCACAGCAGCTCAGCCAATTTAAAACCTGGAAATCACTCCAATAGAGTACACAAAAGATTTCACGGTCAAAATAACAATTTTGAAAAAATGCTGTGTTTAGTTTGCACTGAGTAAGATGGTTGGAAACTGCGCCTGAGCTATGAATGAGTTGAAATAAAGGCAGTGCATTAGGGGGATAACATGGTTAAAGGAGAGAAGAGGCTCCTTCATTGAGATCCCAACAAGGGGTGAGGGAACCTCTACAAGGGGTGAGGACAGGTTAAACCAGTTTAATTAGCATTTATACAGTCAATAAAGAGAATAAGTTACAACAAAGGTTCACACACAGTTACTTTGGGCTCCTGATATAGAGTTCGAGCAAAGTTGGCCAACCCTCTAACAGTTGCTGAACTACATCTCCCAGATTTGAGAATTGTTGTTCAGTGACACCTGAGGTTTCCCCAGGGGGATCTTTTCTCCTGCTAGGAGGGAATGGGTGCTATTGCTTCAGCTGAAGTGACTTCCCAGTAGTCTCAATGTGTTTGGTTGAATGGGGTTCTGGCGCATTTTTGTGCATGTGTTGGGATGTGAGTTCTTCCTGCATTCATCAAGGATCAGGAGCCGGCAGTTGTTGGAAGGTAAATTTATTTTCAGAGCAAAATGAAACAAAAAAAAAACAGAAGAAAAGTATTTTTGCTAACTTTTCACAGAAAGCACAGTTCCAACTCTATATAACAAAAATAAACAGGGCACTTTGCAACTACCTCTTTGCAAGCAGCCACCCTACACTCAGACTACTTGCTCTGAGATCATTAGATCTTCTAAACAGCATTTTGTATGTGAGTCTCCCAGCAGCCCATGCTCTTAAAGACACATTCAGCTACAACAAAGTTGAACTATTAACAAAAAAATACATTTTGCTTTCTATCTCCCTATAAAAGGAGCTTACAATCTTATTATTCACAAAACAACCACAGGCAAAACCATATTATCAGCATATAAGAAAAGCACAGTTTGTTGACATGTGACCTGCTGCAGCTTTTTCCAATAGCTAATGAAGCTCAGTGCATGGATCCTGCAAACACCCAGCGCTAAGGTTTTGATCACATTATACCAAATGGGAACAGATACACTTGGTAAGTAATATTTTTAATTCTTGTATTGCTGGATAAAATGTGGAGAGTATAGTTTATTACTCGGTCTGCATAGGAAGAAAAATGGGAATAAAAAGAGGCCTGCTGGCCAGAAATAGGGAGAGGGGAAAAGCATTTATATAACACATACAGGCAGATCCAATAAATCACTGAGCACATCCTAACAGCAGGCGTATTGAATGAGGGGGCCCTGGCCCTAATCCTGAGCTTCCTGTGGGAAACCAGTTCCATTGTGCTCCATAACTTCACTTAACAAGTTCTGTTTCAGCTAAATGCCCCTTCAGCATGAACCCCCATGAACCCATGGAATCCTGGTAGTCAGTGAGAGGTTCTGCAGGAACAGGGCAGATCTAAGAAGCAGGTGATGGGACAATGGGTTTTACTGTCTCCAAGACTCCTACTTTTATCCTGAGAGTGAGCAGTGAGTGTGGAAGAAAGGTGGCATGGGGGTGGGGGAGAGGTAAGTTAAAGGGAGAGGTGAGGGATGGAAAGGAGGGTGGGGGAAGAGACATTGGACATATATAAGAAACTACATAGACACTACCAGGATATTCCAGATCAAGAGGAACTGGGTGCCCAGACTGAGAGGTAATATACAGGTGGGTGCACAGTCCAGCCCCTGGGAGTCTGCCCCATTCCCTGCTGTCCATCACACCATGTCCCTCTCCCTACAGCTCCTTCATCTGCCTTACACCCCTCACCTGAATCTCCTTCATCTGCCTTACACCCCTGATCTACAGCTCCTCCTCTTGTCACTTGTGTCTCCTACAGACACTTCTCCTGCCTAAGTGTCACCCCACAAACTCATATGAGTAAGGCAGTGACACATGATTTGTGGTTCTTTTGCCCACCATGTAATTTTCATGTTATAAACGCTGAGGGCAAAACACTGGAATCCAATCAATGTGCCTCAGACCTTATTGCCCCTTAACAGTTGCCCTGGCCCATCAATGTCTCTCTTCCCCACCAGTATGGATCCAGCAATGATGGAAGAAATGGTAAAGAAAATGGAGAATTTCCAGGCTACTATGGGCCATATTGAGGGGGTCCCTTTACTTAGCACCACCTGTGACATGTGGGACACTATATATAATTTCCAGGCCCATCGCTACTTACCCCAAAGCAGGTGGGTGACCAGATCATCCAAATCAAGGAGATCATATATATATCATTTCAAGATGGACCAGCACTCCAAATATTTTCAAATCAACGATTTATTGAAACATCACTCATGTACCCCTTTGGATACACAAGTGATGTTTCAATAAATCATTGATTTGAAAATATTTGTGTGTACTGGTCCATCTTGAAAATTGTATACAACATTTGACCAGCACCCACAAGTGAATTGAGGAGTAAGAGTCCAGGTACTTTCAAAACTATTAAATATATATATATATATACACACAGGGGCTTCCAATTATCAGTAGCTGTTTCATGAGTAATATATAGAGAGACCATAGGGCTCAGTGCCCACAATGCACCTTGGCACCCTAATGTACACCTGGCACCCGTAGGATCACTTCCTTTGATTCTGGAACTTTTTAGGTATTGTTTGTTTGCTGTTTGTTTGTTTGTATGATGTGTTGCCCTAAGGGATCTGTTATACTAATCATTTCTTCTGGTAGGGTGAAATAAAAGATCTGCTAAAAAGGCAATTTGATTTGAGAGTTAAAATCTTCATTTGCCGTCTGAAACTTCCAGAAATCCAAAGTATTGGGTCCCATTTCTGCCTTTATTTATGGAGTTCAGTAAGTGAGAGGTTGTTTGTGCTTTAAATCACCACTTGGAAAAGACACTGGACTCTCGGGGGGCCCCGGCCTCTTTAGGAGACACAGTGAGAAAATAAAGTTCATCACAACCGTGAGATATTGTGTTGCCCTATAATATATATGCCCTATAATATAATAATAGAGCTGGAATTGTATCAGTTCTGCCCAGACACCAGGGGGAGCTCTAATTGTGTGTGTGAGCTAATCCTAGAAAAGCTCAGGTATTCCAATCTATCTGATAATATTCCCAATAATAATAATCTCTATAACTGACATCAGGTTTATTGGCAAAATGGCAGTTTGTGCGGCACAGGCGGCTATGGCAGAACTATTAATCTCTGCCATTGTCTGTCTGGCAATACATCATTCAGCAACAGCACATTCCCTTTTTAATTGGCTACTGAACTCTTATTCCCTTTTCTGATATAAATATTTAGAAGAGCATATACTGGTTCTACTACTTCTGTGACGGGGAAATCTCACATAGTTTTCCCTTTCAGTCTGATTATTATTATTATCTGGGGGTTATTATCTGTGGTTACCCAAAGTGAGACACAAATGGAACAGTCCAAGAATATCATTAGTACCTTAGGTTTGTCCTTAACCTGTCCGGGTGTGTTTGTGTCAATCAGGGTCATCATGGATGCAGGAGATTGTGGCTCTGATGTTTCAAGAGGGAGACGTGCAGAAGAGCATGAGGGCCCCAACTTTTATCAAAGTGCCCTTCCTGGACATGGTACCACCGAAGCCCATGCCATTAGGTAATAGGAACTGTCCAAAGGTCTCCTGGATCCCTGGACCTACACAAATTGGGTTCTTGCATTGTAGGAGGGGTTATAATTAAGAAATAGGAGGAGTTAGAAGGAGGGGTTATATGAAGCAATAGGAGGCATTAGGGGGAGGGTTATATGGAAAAATGGGAGGAGTTATAGTATATGAAGGGTTACATGGAGCAATAGGAGGAGTTATAGGGCGGGTTATATGGAACAATAGGAGGAGTTATAGGGAGGGTTATATGGAAAAATGGGAGGAGTTATAGTATATGAAGGGTTACATGGAGCAATAGGAGGAGTTATAGGGAGGGTTATATGGAGCAATAGGAGGAGTTATAGGGAGGGTTATATGGAGCAATAGGAGGAATTATATAACTCATGTGGCACAGAACATGATCTTTGATGAGTAATACAAGAAGAAGATGGAGGGCAGTGGGCTAATCTTCAGGACTGAACTTTGACAGAGAATGGCATCTAAGAAACCAGTGGAAAGCATAATAAAAAATTCTTCTACTCCATTTATTTAGTTGAAGACCCTTTGTGCCTCTGTACAGGATTTGAGAAAAACTTTTGAATAAAAAGTCTGCTGTTCCTTAAATCTAGATGGGAGAGCAAATGCTTAAGAGTCTTTATTTGTAGACCTGGGCTTGAAGGAAATGAATACAAAAAACATTCTCTTTGTGTGACTTTGAAGAACCTGGTACTTTCTTTGCAGGGGTTCAGTCATAATTATTTGAAATGCAAATCGATTACCAACATTATGGGCAGTACAGCGGCCCAGTGGTTATCAGGAGTCCTGGTTCCTAGGGTATTATATGCAAATATTTTATATGTTCTTTATCAAACTGGCCCCAATGTGGAAGTGATAAGGACCTTAGATTGTAAGATCCACTGGGGCAGTGGCTAATGGGAATTACATTGAATCTCTATACAGATTTGTACAGTATATTGGTGTTATGTCAATATCGGATAATAAACAGAATAAAGGTGGGAATGGGACGAAGCCTTATCTCATCTTCTCGTCTAGTCTAGCAATTACTTTGCCCCCTTATTCCCAGAAGAATTTGTTGGGAATTCAATGACATCTTCTTCCCAAATAAGATTTCAGTCCTATTTCTGTCCTGTTCAGGGCTTCCAGAAGGGTCTTCTCCTGGAGTTGTTCCCTAATAAATTCTATTATAAGAGAATGCCCCAGTTAGCTTGCTCGGCACAGGTACATTAGAGTTAGGACATCTGTCTCTCCTCAATTCTCATTGGTCAGAAATCCTCCCCCCCCAGATACATACAGTCATGTGGTATCATAAAAAGTAACTGATTAAGTGCTGCACACATTGGCCCTGACTGAGTAATAGGATGGAAGGCCACCACACCCCCATAGAGATGGACACCACTAGCTGAAACCTCAATGAGCTCTTGACCTTAGATCTCTGTCCTTGGGTACAAGATTTTTATCATTTTAACTAGTCAGAAAGGAACATTGGGCTAATCCAAACCCACCAAAAGCTCCTATTTCCATTCCTGGGATGTCTATACTCTCTAAGGCAGAGGTTCCCAAGCCATGGGCCTGATCCCCGGAGAGAACCTGGAAAAGTGCCAGGAGGCCCACTTTGAAGGTCAATTCCAGGTGACTGCATATTAGAAGCTTGTCTTTTCCAAATAGTTCTGCTAATTCAAGGGTTCAGATTGAGTTGAATGTTAAATCAATGATGAATCTAATTTCTGGCTTCAAGACCACATTTGTTAAAATTTAAGACTGTGTTTCTTCCGTATTTATATTTATCACTCAAAAGAAATTGTGACAATTTCAGTGAAAAACGTTGCCACCTAAAACCCCTTGAGAGAGATAAATAGGGGGTGTACCTTGAGCAAATTGATGTTCGAGTTGGGGGGGTGTAACTGAAGCATTTGAGTTTGAGAAGAAATCTTGAGTTTTGCTGAAATGTCTCAAACTGTAATGAATCTCCCTCCCCGTGTATAATTCTAAATAGTTTTTCCCTCTCAGTATTAATTGTTTAGTTATTTTTAATTTTTACATTTGAGTATGAACTATTTAGCTATATTGGGGATTGTATTGAGGATGTTAAGGCAAAATGTAGGTAAAATAAAATACATATTAAAATATAAATATTGTGCATCATTTTAAAGGGAAAAGTCTCATTTTGTTTTAGATTGCATTTTTAATAGACTCGTCCAGTTTGTTTGAGAGGTTGCTCAGAGTAAATCCATTTTATATCAGGGATTGTCTTATAGAAATGTCTCAGTTGGTAATTTTAGATACATTGATGATTTTTTAGTTCCCCTTTAATAGCACACCTGTGTCAGTACCATCTATAGCCAATGGAGAGCACCAAGCAGTCCAATGTGATACTTTCCCTGCGTGACAGCATTACATTCCCCAAATGTATATATTCCAAGAATGCAGAAACACCGGCTCCAGGTTCTCTAGGTGTTTCTATTGTTTACTCCACCTCAGAGCTAAGAAATGGGAAATTGCTCAAATCAATTGAACTGAACTTCCTTTGTATGAGAAATAAATTAATAATAAAATAACTGTAAGTGAAATTTCAGCCCCTGAACTCCCATAAACCTGGGGAATCCCAAGAGCCTGTGAGTGGAGCTGCAGGAGAGTTTAATATCCAAGAGACAGAAGGTTGGACAATGGGCGCCGCTCCTCCCTGCACCTTCCTTTCCCCTATGAGAGAACATGAGAATGGGAACAAAGTTGACAATGGGGTGGAGAGGAAGGTTAAAGGGAGTGGCGAGGAGAGCACATAAAGTTCCAACTCAAACATAAAGGAGCAAAGGACTAAAGAGCAGAAGCTACACAGGCACAGTCCAGAGATTCCAGAACTGGGGCCCAAATTGACACCCTGACTGCAGGTAATAAGGGTGCACAGCCCAGTCCTTGGGTGCCTACCGCTCCCCCGATGCCAGTCTCCCTTCAGTCCCTCACACTACAGCATCTTCCTCTGCCTGTCACCCCCTCTCCCTACAGCTTCTTCCTCTGCCTGTAACCCCTTCCCCCATTTAGCTCCTACTGATTTCTATCACCCCTAACTCCCAGCCTCCATCTCCGGCTGATTTCTGCACCCCCAGGTCTCTCCCTACAGCTCTTTCCTCTGCCAGTCATTCCTCTCCACCTACTACTCCTTCAGATGCTTCTAAATAGGGCAGTGGTACACAGATACTCCATACCAGAAATGCAGTGGGCAAAACACCATGTCCCCCAGGCTTTATTGCACCCCAAAAGTTGCCAAAGCCCATCACTGTCTCTGTTCCCCACCAGTATGAATCCAGCAGTGATGGAAGAACTGACAAAGGGAATGGAGAATTTCCAGGTTACTATGGGCCATATTGAGGGGGTCCCACTGCCAGTCACTACCTGTGACATGTGGGACACTATATACAATTTCCAGGCCCGGAAGGACGACATCCTCATTGCTACCTACCCCAAATCAGGTAAGTGACCAGACCATTCAAAACAATGACTCCCCTATAGTCCATAAGAAGACCATCTCCAAGTAACTTTGCTGACTTGCTCTGATCTTCTAATGTTGTACTCTCCCTCATCATGCCCTTCTGTTTTGTTATAATCCCTTTATTATTCTCAGGGGGGAACTTTCATTTTATTAGGGGTGTGGTTAGAAGGGAAGGCTGGTAATGGAATAGTCCAAGAAGAGCTTTAGAATGAAAATCAGAGTAGGTTTGTCCTTAATCTGTACAGGTGTGTTTGTGTCTGTGTGTAGGGACAACGTGGATGCAGGAGATCGTGGATCTGATATTACAAGAGGGAGACGTTCAGAAGAGCATGAGGGCCCCGTGTTATATCAAAGTGCCCTTCATAGACCTGGTACCACCAAAGCCCATGCCATCAGGTAACAGACATTCCTCTAACATCATTCACACCCAGTGTAGCCAGATTTATCAGGAGCCAAATAGCCTGCCGGTATGATTATGGAGTGAATATGCATTACCTTCACATTGGGATACCATATATTGATTTAAATGTGTAATATTTCTATTTCTTTCTTTAGTGGTATAACTGCTAATGTTACATTCTAGGTGTGGAGTTGGCACAAACCATGAACTCTCCTCGTATCCTAAAAACTCACTTACCAATTAACCTGCTGCCCCCCTCTTTTTGGGAGAAAAATACCAAGGTCAGTTATTCTCCTCCTATTGTTCCTTATGATCCTTCTCTATATCTCCTCCTATTTCTGCCCATTATATAGTGTTACAGTGATTATACCTGTTTGAATATGGATTTCTTTTATCCCTCAGGTTGTCTATGTTGCCAGAAATGCCAAGGACTCTATGGTTTCTTATTATTACTTTCATAAGATGAATAAATATTTGCCGGACTCTGGAACCTGGGATAACTTCTTCTCAGAATTCCTGTCTGGAGATGGTGAGCTCTCAGCGACCCTTCATTTCTCAGTTTAATTTATTAATAGCAAAGATAGGAATTTAGAAAAGAGATGGAATAGCAGCATTTATAGTGTTGTGCATTGCATGCTGGCTGTAGGATTTGACAATACATTGAGTGGCTACTTTCATCTCTAACCCCAGTTATTCCTTCTTGCAGTGCCATGGGGGAGTTGGTTTGACAACGTACTTGGATGGTGGAAAGCTGTAGACAAACATCAGATACTCTTTATCTTCTATGAGGACATGATTCAGGTGAGAAGGTTGATCTGCTTGATAATATGGAAATGTGACATCCCAGATAGAATATTTGTCCTTCTCATTTATTTTAGGACCCAATGCGTGAGATTAAGAAGGTCATGAAGTTCCTTGGGAAGGACTTATCTGATGAAGTTCTGGAGAAGATCAAGTATCACACTTCCTTCCAGGCAATGAAGGAGAACCCTATGACAAATAACAGCACAGTTCCCAAAACTATCATGGACCAAACCATATCTCCTTTTATAAGAAAAGGTATGGGTATATTTTGTAGACAAGAGAACCTGCTGTCTAGGCTGCCCAGCCTACATCCTAACCATTAGGAAATGAATTGAGCACACAGTTTCCATCAACTTATTTCCTGCCTTACTCCTCCTCCCCTTCCTTATTCGCTACCCTCCTTCCCTTCATATTTAGTCAGTTATACCCTCTGCTGTGACATTATCTCTGCTTTGCTCTACTAACCTTCTCTTCCTTCCATGATCACTTCCCATGATCCACCATGATCTCCAGTTCCATTAGACAGATTTTATTGTTTCTTTGTTCCAGGGACTGTGGGGGATTGGAAAACCCATTTCTCGGTGGCACAGAACATTATCTTTGATGAGGAATACAAGAAGAAGATGGAAGGCAGTGGGTTAAACTTCCGCACTGAACTCTGATAGAGAATGAGATCTAAGGACTGACTGGAGATTCCCTTCATCATCTTCACACTGGGGACAACCTGTGCCCACAAGATTGTACGGAGGAACAAGAGGCACATGAAGCTCAATAACAGATTTTCCTACTACTCCTTTTCTTGGTGGAACTTTTGTGCCTCTGTACAGGACATAAGGAACCAGTTCAAGTATATATCTGTCTATTGTGCCTTAAATAAATGATGTCTAAAAGCCATTGTCTCAAGATATTGTTGAACTGAAATAATTAGGGATGCACTGAGCCCTCATGTTCAGTATTCAGCCTTATACCCAAAAGCTCGTTATCAGAGTCCGGCGAATACCGAACCAAATCCAAACTCTCGGAACCGCAAGAAATTGGCCGTACACAGGCAGAAGTACTTGATCACAGACAGCAATGTTTTTGCTTTATACAGGGTTTGGATTTGGTTCAACCAGGCTCTCCATGTTACATAGTTACATAGTTAAATCGGGTTGAAAAATGACAAAGTCCATCAAGTTCAACCCCTCCAAATGAAAACCCAGCATCCATACACACACCCCTCCCTACTGTCACATAAATGATATATACCCATATCTATACTAACTATAGAGTTTAGTATCACAATAGCCTTTGTATTATGTCTGTCCAAGAAATCATCCAAGTCCCTCTTATAGTCATTAACTGAATCATCACCCGGCAGTGCATTCCCCAACCTCACTGTCCTCACTGTGATGAACCCCCTACTCTGTTCCTTTAAATGAAACTTCTTTTCCTCTAGTCTGAAGGGGAGGCCTCTGGTACGTGATTCTCTTTATGGGTAAAAAGGTCCCCTGCTATTTGTCTATAATGTCCTCTAATGTACTTGTAAAGTCTAATCATGTCCCCTCACAAGCGCCTTTTTTCCCCCAGAGAAAACAACCCCAACCTTGTCAGTCTCCCCTCATAATTTAACTCTTCCCTCCCTCTAACCAGTTTAGTTGCACTTAGTCTCTGCACTCTCTCCAGCTCATTTATATCCCTCTTAAGGACTGGAGTCCAAAACTGCCCCCATACTCCAGATGTGGCCTCACCAGGGACCTATAAAGAGACACAATTATGTTTCATCCCTTGAGTTAATGCCCTTTTTTATACAAGAACTTTATTTGCTTTAGTAGCCACAGAATGACACTGCCCAGAATTAGACAACTTGTTATCTACAAAGACCCCAAGATCCTTCTCAGTTAAGGAAACTCCCAACACACTGCCATTTAGTGTAGAACTTGCATTTATATTATTTTTGCCAAAGTGCATAACCTGCATTTATCAACATTGAACCTCATTTTCCAGTTTGCTGCCCAGTTTTCCAGTTTAGACAAATCACTGTGCAAAGTGGCAGCATCCTGCATGGAACCTATAGTTCTGCACAATTTAGTCTCATCTGCACAAATAGAAACAGTACTTTCAATGGCACCTCCAGGTCATTAATAAACAAGTTGAAAAGCAAGGGACCTAGTACAGAGCCCTGCGGTACTCCACTAACAACACTGGTCCAATTAGAAAATGTTCCATTTACCACCACTCTTTGTAGTCTATCTTTTAGCCAGTTCTCTATCCAGGTACAAATACTATGTCCCAGGCCAACATTCCTTCATTTAACCAGTAACCTTCTGTTTGACACTGTATCAAATGCTTTAGCAAAGTCTAAGTAAATCACATCCACTGCCATCCCAGAATCCAGTTCCTTACTTACCTTCTCATAAAAAGAAATAAAGTTAGTCTGGCAAGATCTATTACACATAAAACCATGCTGGCACAAACTCATAGCATTATGATTTGCTATGAAGTCCAGTATCTTATCCTTTATTAACCCTTCGAAAAGCTTTCCTACCACTGACGTCAGACTAACTGGCCTATAGTTTTGAGGCTGAGAACGGGATCCTTTTTTGAATAGAGGCACCACATTAGCAATTTGCCAGTCTCTCGGCACTATGCCAAATCTCAATGAATCCTGAAAAATTAAGTAAAGAGGTTTGGCAATCACAGAGCTGAACTCGCTAATTACCCTGGGATGAATACCATCTGGCCCCGGACCTTTGTTAATCTTAACATATTCTAGTCTCTTTTGAATTTCCTCATGTATGAACCATGCATCATTAGTTGTATCACTAGAATTGGGACTAGTAAGAAGGAAACCTTCTCTTATTGGTTCCTCATATGTGTAGACAGATGAAAAATATGAGTTCAGAATCTGCGCTTTTATTTTGTTCTCATCAACCAGCTGACCCCCTCTGATACTAAAGGTCCCACCCCTTCCTGCTTCATTTTTTTTACTATTAACATATTTAAAAAATAATTTTGGATGTTTTTTTACTGCTTGCTGCAATATCCTTTTCTATATCAATTTTAGCTTGCCTTATAGCTTCTTTGCATTATTTATTGGCCTCCTTGTACCTTATAAATGATTTGGCTGTCCCAGCTAACTTCAAAGCCTTAAAAGCAGGTCTTTTCTTTTTAGGAGTAATTTTATTCTTATAGAATTGCTTCTGCAACAGAATCTCAAAGACCATGTGATAATCACTATTCCCTAAATGCCCCTCACCCACACAAATGTTAGAGATGAGTTCAGTATTATTAGTTACAGGTCCAAAAGAGAGTTATTCCTAGTAGGTTCTTGAACGAGCTGGAATAAAAAGTTGTCATTCAGCATATTTACAAACCTACTAGCTTTTTGTGTCTTAGCAACCCCATTACCCCAGTCAATGCATTCAGTAGTTTGTGGAACAAATCCAGGGCAGCAACTTGTCTGCAAAGTTCTTTATTGGGAAGCTGAGTTACACAACATGTTTCGGGCCTACGCCCTTTATCAAGTGCACTTGGCACTTGATAAAGGGCGTAGGCCCGAAACATGTTGTGTAACTCAGCTTCCCAATAAAGAACTTTGCAGACAAGTTGCTGCCCTGGATTTGTTCCACAAACTACTGAATGCATTGAACTATTGGGTATTATACACAGAATACCTGTGGAAGAAGCCAACAACGAAATTTGGTGAGCTTGCTCTGAATATTATATTACCCCAGTCAATGTCTGGATAATTGAAGTCACCCATAACAACAACGTGACCCAGCTGTGAAGCCGCTTGTATCTGCAAGAGTAGCTGGGCTTCATACTCGACACTTATACCAGGTGGTTTATAACATACACCAATGAGAATTCTCTTTGTTACCTTTTGCCCAGTCAAAATCTCTACCCAGAGGGATTCTACACCCTCACCAGTGGCAGCTATTGTTATTTCTTTAGCGCATGGCTTTAATTCAGGCTTTACATACAAACACACTCCTCCACCCGCTATTTAATCCCTCTGTCCCTCCTATAAAGGGTGTAACCATTTAAATTCACAATCCAGTCACATGTTTCATCCCACCAGGTCTCAGTGATACCAATTATATCATAATGTTTAGAGCAATTAATTCCAGGTCTCCCATTTTACCTGACAAACTCCGTGCATTTGCAGCATACAGCCGAGGTTACTACTTTTACTTTTGAAATTTGCATTACTTAGTGGAGAATGCCAAACTCTAAAAGGTAACATTTATGCTTCAGACTATTAATATTATGATATCATGACTCTGGTGGGAGCAGACACACACTGGGCCTATAATGCATCTTGCCCCCATGTAAGATACACAGAACAACAGGTCAGGTTTGATTTTCAATTGGGCTTCATTTTTTATTTGCTACAGTTTTTTAATTATTTGGACTCATACTGTAATAATTTTAAGTTCCTAGGGATAATGAAACACAAAGATCCGACACTATTTCTACAACATAAATTATACACCTTACATCTCAAATTTAAGGATACACTTGCACACTGGACTAAACTTCCTCTCACGCCAATAGGCAAATTAAACATATGTAAAATGATTTATCTTCCTAAATTTCTGTATATACTAAGTAATACCCCTGCCACATACCCAAGAAAGTCCTGCATGATATAGACCGCACGCAATCTGAATTCATTTGGGGAAATAAAACGCCCACCTTGTCCAGAGTCCCTCTCAATGCTCCACTAGATCAGCTGGGACTGACCTCCCCCAATTATGAGCTATAGTATCTTGCCTCCCAGGCCTCCCATGCAGCCAGTTGGATTGTTTTTGAAGCAGACAACCCAACATCCATAATAGAGGCACTATGTCTCACTTCTGTGGAAAGCTTGCATAATGCTTTATATAGAACTCGAAAAGATATTGGCCCTTTACTACCTGTTATGGATGCCACTAATAGAGCCTGGGACGCAATGGTGCAGCTCACTAAGGCTAACACCACACTATCTCCAGACTCAGCTTTATGGGGTAATAGTAATTACTCACACTTAGCTACATTCTTAGAGGTGGGAACTTGGACTAAGTTAGGGCTAAAGCAGTTGTCCCAAAAATACACTGATGGGAATCTTCATACACTGGCCAAATTTTGTCAGACCCTCTCTCCGCCTGATCTGTCCGAATTCAGATACAACCAAATCAGCCATCTTTGCTCAACACAATTTCCAACTCCTCCTTCTGCAACTACAGTACAAGGGGATAGAAGAGTTAGTATCTCAACCAACCAAGCCGAAACTCCTCTCCAATACATACAAGCACTTCAATTCCAATAGATATGATCCCCGACCCAGAGTGAAATATAAGTGGGAGAGTAGTGGGGTTATTTTGGACTCAGATGATTGGGTAGAAATCATAGAGAATCTTTATGTTCCTTTAGTGAGTGTTAGAGACAAACTTATACAATTTCAGATCATACACCAAACATACCTCACTCCTCAGAAACTATTTTCTATGGGGAGGGTAGCTTGCTGGGCACAGGTATATTAGAGTTAGAGAATCTGTCTCTCCTCAATTCTAATTGGTCAGAACCCCCCCCCAGATACATACAGTCATGTGGTATCATAAAAAGTAATGGATTAAGTGCTACACACACTGGCCCTGACTGAGTAATAGGATGGAAGGCCACCACACCCCCATAGAGATGGACACCACTAGCTGAAACCTCAGTGAGATCTGGACCTTAGATCTGTCCTTGGGTACAAGATTTTCATCATTTTAACTAGTCAGAAAGGAACATTGGGCTAATCCAAACCCACCAAAAGCTCCTATTTCCATTCCTAGGATGTCTATACTCTCTAAGGCAGAGGTTCCCAAGCCATGGGCCTGATCCACGGAAAGAACCTGGAAAAGTGCCAGGAGGCCCACTTTGAAGGTCAATTCCAGGTGACTGCATATTAGAAGCTTGTCTTTTCCAAATAGTTCTGCTAATTCAAGGGTTCAGATTGAGTTGACTGTTAAATCAATGATGAATCTAATTTCTGGCTTCAAGACCACATTTGTTAGAATTTAAGACTGTGTTTCTTCTGTATATATATTTATCACTCAAAAGAAATTGTGACAATTTCAGTGAAAAAAGTTGCCACCTAAAACTCCTTGAGAGAAATAAATAGGGGGTGTACCTTGAGCAAATTGATGTTCGAGTTGGGGGGGTGTAACTGAAGCATTCGAGTTTGAGAAGAAATCTTGAGTTTTGCTGAAATGTCTCAAACTGTAATGAATCTCCCTCCCCGTGTATAATTCTAAATAGTTTTTCCCTCTCAGTATTAATTGTTTAGTTATTTTTAATTTTTTCATTTGAGTATGAACTATTTAGCTATATTGGGGATTGTATTGAGGATGTTAAGGCAAAATGTAGGTAAATAAAATATATATTAAAATATAAATATTGTGCATCATTTTAAAGGGAAAAGTCTCATTTTGTTTCAGATTGCATTTTTAATAGACTCGTCCAGTTTGTTTGAGAGGTTGCTCAGAGTAAATCCATTTTATATCAGGGATTGTCTTATAGAAATGTCTCAGTTGGTAATTTTAGATACAGTGATGATTTTTTAGTTCCCCTTTAATAGCACACATTTGTCAGGACCATCCATAGCCAATGGAGAGCACCAAGCAGTCCAATGTGATACTTTCCCTGCGTGACAGCATTTCATTCCCCAAATGTATATATTCCAAGAATGCAGAAACACCGGCTCTAGTTCTCTAGGTGTTTCTATTGTTTACTCCACCTCAGCGCTAAGAAATGGGAAATTGCTCAAATCAATTGAACTAAACTTCCTTTGTATGAGAAATAAATTAATAATAAAATAACTGTAAGTGAAGTTTCAGCCCCTGAACTCCCATAAACCTGGGGAATCCCAAGAGCCTGTGAGTGGAGCTGCAGGAGAGTTTAATATCCAAGAGACAGAAGGTTGGACAATGGGCGCCGCTCCTCCCTGCACCTTCCTTTCCCCTATGAGAGAACATGAGAATGGGAACAAAGTTGACAATGGGGTGGAGAGGACGGTTAAAGGCAGGCCCGGACTTAGGGTTGCCTCCTTTGTCTGGCTGAGAGCGGGCGGGGGGTGGATCCGTGACGTCAGTGGGTGGGTTATGACGTCAGTGTGTGGGCCCATGACATCAGTGGGCGGGGCTATGGCGCGGCGATCAGCGATTGGCCTATCGACGGGTCAATCAAGGGAATCCCGCCCCGGTTTTCTTTAGTTGGAAAACCGGGCAGGACGTATAGACCCGGGCAGCCCCTCAAAATACCGGGCTGTCTGGGTCAAAACCAAACAGGTGGCAACCCTACCTGGACTGGCAATGTACCTGTTCGGGCAAATGCCCGACGGGCTGCTCAATTTTTTATAAAAGTGGGCTGCTCCGAGGCACCTTCCTCCCTCCCTCGGTTGCCGTGCAAGAAAAACCAGGCACAACACTAGACAGCCTGTGTGGGCAGATGTGCTGCTGCTGCTGCTGCACGGAGCATGGGGGCGGAGCATGGGGGCGGAGTCAGGAAGTGAACAGGAACTTTCTGCACAAACTAAGGAGGAACGAGGTAACGGGGCCGGAGAGGAGCAAAGAACAGTAAGTCTCAGTGGTGTAACTACCGGTTACGGACTGGTCTGTCACAGTAAACGCTGACACAGTATTTAAATTTTGGTGTGTGTTGGGTCCCCATATACAATTTCTGTTTGCAACACACAAGTCCAGCTCGAAGGTGAATTCATGTGATATTTTCATTAAATAATGTGGTTCTGCACCATTGAATTATATGTTTTATTATGACTATTATCAAAATACTCATGTATTATAAGGGATAATGTACCCCCTACTGTAAATGATAAGGATATTAGAAGTCACTGAGGGGTTGTTCTGTGACCATATAAAGGCACAAGGCTGCAGGCTGAGTTATACAGGGAACTCTGAGTATCACTCATGTATTATAAGGGATAATGTACCCCCTACTGTAAATGATAAGGATATTAGAAGTCACTGAGGGGTTGTTCTGTGACCATATAAAGACACAAGGCTGCAGGCTGAGTTATACAGGGAACTCTGAGTATCACTCATGTATTATAAGGGATAATGTACCCCCTACTGTAAATGATAAGGATATTAGAAGTCACTGAGGGGTTGTTCTGTGACCATATAAAGACACAAGGCTGCAGGCTGAGTTATACAGGGAACTCTGAGTATCACTCATGTATTATAAGGGATAATGTACCCCCTACTGTAAATGATAAGGATATTAGAAGTCACTGAGGGGTTGTTCTGTGACCATATAAAGGCACAAGGCTGCAGGCTGAGTTATACAGGGAACTCTGAGTATCACTCATGTATTATAAGGGATAATGTACCCCCTACTGTAAATGATAAGGATATTAGAAGTCACTGAGGGGTTGTTCTGTGACCATATAAAGACACAAGGCTGCAGGCTGAGTTATACAGGGAACTCTGAGTATCACTCATGTATTATAAGAGATAATGTACCCCCTACTGTAAATGATAAGGATATTAGAAGTCACTGAGGGGTTGTTCTGTGACCATATAAAGGCACAAGGCTGCAGGCTGAGTTATACAGGGAACTCTGAGTATCACTCATGTATTATAAGGGATAATGTACCCCCTACTGTAAATGATAAGGATATTAGAAGTCACTGAGGGGTTGTTCTGTGACCATATAAAGGCACAAGGCTGCAGGCTGAGTTATACAGGGAACTCTGAGTATCACTCATGTATTATAAGGGATAATGTACCCCCTACTGTAAATGATAAGGATATTAGAAGTCACTGAGGGGTTGTTCTGTGACCATATAAAGGCACAAGGCTGCAGGCTGAGTTATACAGGGAACTCTGAGTATCACTCATGTATTATAAGGGATAATGTACCCCCTACTGTAAATGATAAGGATATTAGAAGTCACTGAGGGGTTGTTCTGTGACCATATAAAGGCACAAGGCTGCAGGCTGAGTTATACAGAGAACTCTGAGTATCACTCATGTATTATAAGGGATAATGTACCCCCTACTGTAAATGATAAGGATATTAGAAGTCACTGAGGGGTTGTTCTGTGACCATATAAAGGCACAAGGCTGCAGGCTGAGTTATACAGGGAACTCTGAGTATCACTCATGTATTATAAGGGATAATGTACCCCCTACTGTAAATGATAAGGATATTAGAAGTCACTGAGGGGTTGTTCTGTGACCATATAAAGGCACAAGGCTGCAGGCTGAGTTATACAGGGAACTCTGAGTATCACTCATGTATTATAAGGGATAATGTACCCCCTACTGTAAATGATAAGGATATTAGAAGTCACTGAGGGGTTGTTCTGTGACCATATAAAGGCACAAGGCTGCAGGCTGAGTTATACAGGGAACTCTGAGTATCACTCATGTATTATAAGGGATAATGTACCCCCTACTGTAAATGATAAGGATATTAGAAGTCACTGAGGGGTTGTTCTGTGACCATATAAAGGCACAAGGCTGCAGGCTGAGTTATACAGAGAACTCTGAGTATCACTCATGTATTATAAGGGATAATGTACCCCCTACTGTAAATGATAAGGATATTAGAAGTCACTGAGGGGTTCTGTGACCATATAAAGACACAAGGCTGCAGGCTGAGTTATACAGGGAACTCTGAGTATCACTCATGTATTATAAGGGATAATGTACCCCCTACTGTAAATGATAAGGATATTAGAAGTCACTGAGGGGTTGTTCTGTGACCATATAAAGGCACAAGGCTGCAGGTATACATGGGTTTCTGAGTATCACTTGCATATTAAAAGAAGTAATGTACCACCTACTATAATGGTAAACTATTGAATCCTTGTCATTTTTAAATAAGACGTTCAGCTTATAATAAATGGCAAATTAACAAAATAGTTAATAAGGACACACTAGATTTGTGTGGTGCCAGTAAAAAATATTTTACTGTACTGTAACATAATAATAATAAATGAATAACTCTAATATTTTACATTAATTACAGTTAAGCGTCAAAAGCAGCTCTTAATGTACATAATTTTTGGAGTTTTACCCCAATATATGAGTGGATAAGTACAAAACTATTGTGTCTT
Source organism: Xenopus laevis (assembly GCF_017654675.1). Lineage (NCBI taxonomy): Eukaryota > Metazoa > Chordata > Amphibia > Anura > Pipidae > Xenopus > Xenopus laevis. Next base: position 135,537,933 of record NC_054387.1, on the reverse strand, counting down.
TACATGTGGGCTGCTTTGATTTTTTTTCCCGGGCTGCTTTTTACTCCCAGTCCGGACCTGGTTAAAGGGAGTGGAGAGCAAATAAAGTTCCAACTGAAACATAAAGGAGCAAAGGACTAAAGAGCAGAAGCTACACAGGCACAGTCCAGAGATTCCAGTACTGGGGCCCAGACTGACACCCTGACTGCAGGTAATAAGGGTGCACAGCCCAGTCCTTGGGTGCCTACCACTCCCCCGATGCCAGTCTCCCTTCAGTCCCTCACACTACAGCATCTTCCTCTGCCTGTCACCCCCTCTCCCTACAGCTTCTTCCTCTGCCTGTAACCCCTTCTCCCTTATAGCTCCTACTGATTTCTATCACCCCTAACTCCCAGCCTCCATCTCCGGCTGATTTCTGCACCCCCAGGTCTCTCCCTACAGCTCTTTCCTCTGCCAGTCATTCCTCTCCACCTACTACTCCTTCAGATGCTTCTAAATAAGGCAGTGGTACACAGATACTCCATGCCAGAAATGCAGTGGGCAAAACACCATGTCCCCCAGGCTTTATTGCACCCCAAAAGTTGCCAAAGCCCATCACTGTCTCTGTTCCCCACCAGTATGAATCCAGCAGCGATGGAAGAACTGACAAAGGGAATGGAGAATTTCCAGGTTACTATGGGCCATATCGAGGGGGTCCCACTGCCAGTCACTACCTGTGACATGTGGGACACTATATACAATTTCCAGGCCCGGAAGGACGACATCCTCATTGCTACCTACCCCAAAGCAGGTAAGTGACCAGACCATTCAAATCAATGACTCCCCTATAGTCCATAAGAAGACCATCTCCAAGTAACTTTGCTGACTTGCTCTGATCTTCTAATGTTGTACTCTCCCTCATCATGCACTTTTACTCCATAGTTATTGTCTGGCCATAACCCTCCTTATGTCCCCAAAAGCCCTTCTGTTTTGTAATAATCCCTTTATTATTCTCAGGGGGGAACTTTCATTTTATTAGGGGTGTGGTTAGAAGGGAAGGCTGGTAATGGAATAGTCCAAGAAGAGAATGAAAATCAGTGTAGGTTTGTCCTTAACCTGTACAGGTGTGTTTGTGTCTGTGTGTAGGGACAACGTGGATGCAGGAGATCGTGGATCTGATATTACAAGAGGGAGACGTTCAGAAGAGCATGAGGGCCCCGTGTTATATCAAAGTGCCCTTCATAGACCTGGTACCACCAAAGCCCATGCCACCAGGTAACAGACATTCCTCTAACATCATTCACACCCAGTGTAGCCAGATTTATCAGGAGCCAAATAGCCTGCCGGTATGATTATGGAGTGAATATGCATTACCTTCACATTGGGATACCATATATTGATTTAAATGTGTAATATTTCTATTTCTTTCTTTAGTGGTATAACTGCTAATGTTACATTCTAGGTGTGGCGTTGGCACAAACCATGAACTCTCCTCGTATCCTAAAAACTCACTTACCAATTAACCTGCTGCCCCCCTCTTTTTGGGAGAAAAATACCAAGGTCAGTTATTCTCCTCCTATTGTTCCTTATGATCCTTCTCTATATCTCCTCCTATTTCTGCCCATTATATAGTGTTACAGTGATTATACCTGTATGAATATGGATTTCTTTTATCCCTCAGGTTGTCTATGTTGCCAGAAATGCCAAGGACTGTATGGTTTCTTATTATTACTTTCATAAGATGAATAAATTTTTGCCGGACTCTGGAACCTGGGATAACTTCTTCTCAGAATTCCTGTCTGGAGATGGTGAGCTCTCAGCGACCCTTCATTTCTCAGTTTAATGTATTAATAGCTAAAATAGGAATTTAGAAAAGAGATGGAATAGCAGCATTTATAGTGTTGTGCATTGCATGCTGGCTGTAGGATTTGACAATACATTGAGTGGTTACTTTGAGCTCTAACCCCAGTTATTCCTTCTTGCAGTGCCATGGGGGAGTTGGTTTGACAACGTACTTGGATGGTGGAAAGCTGTAGACAAACATCAGATACTTTTTATCTTCTATGAGGACATGATTCAGGTGAGAAGGTTGATCTGCTTGATAATATGGAAATGTGACATCCCAGATAGAATATTTGTCCTTCTCATTTATTTTAGGACCCAATGCGTGAGATTAAGAAGGTCATGAAGTTCCTGGGTAAGGACTTATCTGATGAAGTTCTGGAGAAGATCAAGTATCACACTTCCTTCCAGGCAATGAAGGAGAACCCTATGACAAATAACAGCACCGTTCCCAAAACTATCATGGACCAAACCATATCTCCTTTTATAAGAAAAGGTATGGGTATATTTTGTAGACAAGAGAACCTACTGTCTAGGCTGCCCAGCCTACATCCTAACCATTAGGAAATGAATTGAGCACACAGTTTCCGTCAACTTATTTCCTGCCTTACTCCTCCTCCCCTTCCTTATTCGCTACCCTCCTTCCCTTCATATTTAGTCAGTTATACCCTCTGCTGTGACATTATCTCTGCTTTGCTCTACTAACTTTCTCTTCCTTCCCTGATCACTTCCCATGTTCCACCATGATCTCCAGTTCCATTAGACAGATTTTATTGTTTCTTTGTTCCAGGGACTGTGGGGGATTGGAAAACCCATTTCTCGGTGGCACAGAACATTATCTTTGATGAGGAATACAAGAAGAAGATGGAAGGCAGTGGGTTAAACTTCCGCACTGAACTCTGATAGAGAATGAGATCTAAGGACTGACTGGAGATTCCCTTCATCATCTTCACACTGGGGACAACCTGTGCCCACAAGATTGTACAGAGGAGCAAGAGGCACATGAAGCTCAATAACAGATTTTCCTATTATTTCCCTTTCTTGGTGGAACTTTTGTGCCTCTGTACAGGACATAAGGAACCAGTTCAAGTATATATCTGTCTATTGTGCCTTAAATAAATGATGTCTAAAAGCCACTGTCTCAAGATATTGTTGAACTGAAATAATTAGGGATGCACTGAGCCCTCATGTTCAGTATTCAGCCTTATACCCAAAAGCTCGTTATCAGAGTCCGGCGAATACCGAACCAAATCCAAACTCTCGGAACCACAAGAGATTGGCCGTACTCAGGCAGAAGTACTTGATCACAGACAGCAATGTTTTTGTTTTATACGGGGTTTGGATTTGGTTCAACCAGGCTCTCCATGTGCCAAACTCTTAACTCTCAGACTATTAATATTATGATATCATGGCTCTGGTGGGAGCAGACACACACTGGGCCTATAATGCATCTTGCCCTCATATAAGATACAAAGAACAACAGGTCAGGTTTGATTTTCAATTGGGCTTCATTTTTTATTTGCTACAGTTTTTTAATTATTTGTTTCCATCTCTGCCACTTCCCAACATAAAAAGGGTCTCCAACATATCTTTGTCCCTTTATTTGTTATTTTGGAAACCCAGCATATTGTTTTTGTACCACTGTTGTTTATTTGATTTTCTTTATTATTTTCAGTTTTAATTTACATGGCGAGACTCTCTCACATTCCTCGGTTAGAGCTGGACCTTGCCAGGCAGAGATTGCCTTGATGCAGCTCAGATGAATTATACTGCGATACCAAATGGGTTCCAGGTATAATTCAGTATCAGATACGCAATTTGCACAAACCTCACTCCCTTATCTTAATGGGTTATCAAATAGGAATTGTGTGTAGTGGTAACTCAGTTACTGCCAAACCTTTCTCCTGCCAAAAAAGACAATCATCATGAAATGTTTTAAATATTTATTATTCAATAGAATTTACTAAAAAATGTGCCACATTATCAGACAATTTATCCCTGTACTCGATGTTGACTGGAAGTTAAATGATATTGTGTGAGCCCATCCAATTCAATTTGTTTCTCGTAAAGCACCCACTTTGGCTGATAAACTTGCCCCGAGTTTTGTGAATTCACCGTCTGGGCCATTACACTTCAACTGGTTACAAACGGTTGGAACGTATCCATGTGGATTAAGGAACCGCAAACTTGTAAAGTTATATCAAAAGGTGTCGATTTCAAGTCAATTTAAGACGAGACACAATGGAAACTGCAATTCCAAGGGATTAATAGATTGACTTGAATGCCTTAACTGTCACAAGCAATAAGTAGGTCGCACTATACGTCCCCTAAAGAATAGAATAAGAGAACACATTTATTCTATGTAATTATTTGACGTGATGTACAATTTATACATGTCTCTCTCTTTCTCTCTTTAAAAGCTTTTATCTTTTTTCCTTTGCTATGTATCAGATAAGAATATCTGGGCAGGGACAGTTCATTCGACATTGATGGTTGGTATGTATTCAACCCATAGGAAATTTCATGACCAATAAATATAATATCATTCCTCCACTATGTTCCAGTAAGGAGTTATGGTCAATAAAGGAGTTTATGTTTGGGGTCCAGTTGGGTTGGGAGCATGAGCCCAGTTATCTCCAAGCCCCAGGGCACACAAAGAAAACTCCTAACCGGTAGGAACAGGATTTCTTCATGTTTTACTCCCATTTTTTTTAAAAAATTACCCACAGTTTTTCAATTCTATATTTTGCATTTTTGTGTCAGTTTGCCTCTTTATACCTTTTGGTAATATTGAATATAAAATAGCTCAAGGCTATAAGTAGAAGATGTACTCAAACTCATACTAAGGGGCAGACTTACTTATGGTCGAATATCGATATTCGACTGCCGAATTAAAATCCTTCGACTTCGAATATCGAAGCCGAAAGGATTTACCACAATTCATTCGATCGAACGAAAAATCACTCGATCTAACAATTGAATCCTTCAAATCGTTCGATTCGAAGGATTTTAATCCATCGATCGAACGATTTTTCTTCGACTTTAAAATTGTTTAAAAGCCTATGGGGACGTTGACTTCGGTAGCTTTTAGGTGGCAAACTAGGGGGTCGACGTTTTTGGTTTTAAAGAGACAGTACTTCGACTATCGAATCGTTCAATTCGAAGTCGTAGTCGAAGTAGCCCATTCGATGGTCGAAGTAGCCAAAAAAATAATTCGAAATTCAACGTTTTTTTTATTCTATTCCTTCACTCGAGCTAAGTTAATGGGCCCCTTAAAGTACATAAGTGGAAGATGTGCCTAACTCATAACTGAAGGTGATAAGTGGAGGATCTGCAACAAACTCATACCTGAAAGACATAAGTCAAAGATTTGCCCCAACTCATACATGTAGGATATAGTAAGTAGAAGATGTGCCCCAACTCATAACTGAAGGACATAAGTGGAAGATGTGCCCCAACTCAGCACCAGACAGAAGTGGCCAGACTCTGGGGGAGGTTGGTACCGTTAGGGCTAGCTAGTGGATAGTAGTGGCAAGTGAGTTCACTTCAGGAGAGAAAGTTAGAGAGGGTTAGTGAGCACAGACAACCTGTGGTCCCACCAAAGAGTAATAGTGGGGGCTAGAGCCCTGAGGTGATTGTGCACCACATTGAGGGTTGAGGTGCAAATAAGTGAAGAGAAGTGATGGGAGAATCTTATCTGTTATCAACTGTGTATCCTGTGCTTGAATGGCTGCCCCCATGGCTACACAACAGCTTGTTTATATAAACTATAGTAGTACTTATCTGTTATCTACTGTGTATCCTGTGCTTGAATGGCTGCCCCCATGGCTACACAACAGCTTGTTTATATAAACTATAGTAGTACTTATCTGTTATCTACTGTGTATCCTGTGCTTGAATGGCTGCCCCATGGCTACACAGCAGCTTGTTTATATAAACTATAGTAGTACTTATCTGTTATCTACTGTGTATCCTGTGCTTAAATGGCTGCCCCCATGGCTACACAGCAGCTTGTTTATATAAACTATAGTAGTACTTATCTGGTATCTACTGTGTATCCTGTGCTTGAATGGCTGCCCCCATGGCTACACAGCAGCTTGTTTATATAAACTATAGTAGTACTTATCTGTTATCTACTGTGTATCCTGTGCTTGAATGGCTGCCCCCATGGCTACACAGCAGCTTGTTTATATAAACTATAGTAGTACTTATCTGTTATCTACTGTGTATCCTGTGCTTGAATGGCTGCCCCCATGGCTACACAGCAGCTTGTTTATATAAACTATAGTAGTACTTATCTGTTATCTACTGTGTATCTTGTGCTTGAATGGCTGCCCCCATGGCTACACAGCAGCTTGTTTATATAAACTATAGTAGTACTTATCTGTTATCTACTGTGTATCCTGTGCTTGAATGGTTGCCCCCATGGCTACACAGCAGCTTGTTTATATAAACTATAGTAGTACTTATCTGTTATCTACTGTGTATCCTGTGCTTGAATGGCTGCCCCCAAGGCTACACAGCAGCTTGTTTATATAAACTATAGTAGTACTTATCTGTTATCTACTGTGTATCCTGTGCTTGAATGGCTGCCCCCATGGCTACACAGCAGCTTGTTTATATAAACTATAGTAGTACTTATCTGTTATCTACTGTGTATCCTGTGCTTGAATGGCTGCCCCCATGGCTACACAGCAGCTTGTTTATATAAACTATAGTAGTACTTATCTGTTATCTACTGTGTATCCTGTGCTTGAATGGCTGCCCCCATGGCTACACAGCAGCTTGTTTATATAAACTATAGTAGTACTTATCTGTTATCTACTGTGTATCCTGTGCTTGAATGGCTGCCCCCATGGCTACACAGCAGCTTGCAGCAGCAATAGTAGTGTTTTTGAAGCAAACACACCAGTTTTACCAGTGCTTTAAAACACTTTTATATTTTGATGTAACTGTTCCTTTAATTAAATAACAGGCTCTTGGCAGAGAGCCCAGAACACTCAGCACCTGTGCTTAGATACATTTGTAACTATTTAAGATAAGCAAAGATGCAATTGTAACTATTTTAGATAAGCAGGTTAGTGATGTGCAGACTGGTCTGGTACCCAGGGGTTCAGACCAATCTCAGCACTCCATTTGTGGGTTGTGGGCGGGTGCAAGCTTTGCATTGGCCGCCTTCCAGGTGCCAACTCGTCCTGCCTCTTTTGTTTTCCGCCTGGAATCATTGTTTGCACGCGGGTGCAGGTAGATGAGGCGGATTTTGGCACTGAAGTATGACTCCAATAAGTAAACTCCAGCTCCCGTTCACTGCCACCGACAACTGCCGCCTGCATGTGAAGCACCCAGGGGCCGGGGAGGGAGAGACCATGTTGTGAGGGCACTTCAGCTCTTCATCCAGCCGGGTCGCTTTCCAGCACCGTCTTCCTGCTGTCAGTAGACTATGGGAGCTAGCCAGGGAGGAGAAATCCAGCACCGCACTATGGATGGTCACCATATCGCCGTTTCTGAAGAGGACATGAAGTGGAGTTTCGGTAAGTTATTTCTCAATAAAGGCTTTGCAATTTGAAATTTTAATTTGTCTTGATGTTGTATTCTAACTAATTTTTTTTAAAAAAATTTTTTGATGTTACTGGTCCTTTAAGGGGAGATATGATAACTATGTATAAATATATAAGGGGATCATATAATAATCTCTCTAATGATTTATTTACCAGTAGGTCTTTCCAGCTGACACAAGGTCACCCATTCCGATTAGAAGAAAAGAGGTTCCAGCTAAATATTGGGAAGGGGTTTGTTACAGTGAGAGCTGCGAAGATGTGGAATTGTCTCCCTGAATCAGTTGTACAGGCTGATACATTAGATAGGTACAAGGAAGGGTCGGATGCTTTATTCACCAGTAGCTCCTCCCAGCAGACAGGAGGGAGCCAATGAGATTAGAGGAGGGAAAGGGGTGTTACAGGGAGAGCTGGGAAGTGAATCAGTGGTACAGGCTGATACATTAGATAGGTACAAGGAAGGGTCGGATGCTTTATTCACGAGTAGCTCCTCCCAGCAGACAGGAGGAAGCCAATGAGATTAGAGGAGGGAAAGGGGTGTTACAGGGAGAGCTGGGAAGTGAATCAGGGGTACAGGCTGATACATTAGATAGGTACAAGGAAGGGTCGGATGCTTTATTCACCAGTAGCTTCTCCCAGCAGACAGGAGGGAGCCAATGAGATTAGAGGAGGGAAAGGGGTGTTACAGGGATAACTGGGAAGTGAATGAGGGGTACAGGCTGATACATTAGATAGGTACAAGGAAGGGTCGGATGCTTTATTCACCAGTAGCTCCTCCCAGCAGACAGGAGGGAGCCAATGAGATTAGAGGAGGGAAAGGGGTGTTACAGGGAGAGCTGGGAAGTGAATCAGGGGTACAGGCTGATACATTAGATAGGTACAAGGAAGGGTCGGATGCTTTATTCACCAGTAGCTCCTCCCAGCAGACAGGAGGGAGCCAATGAGATTAGAGGAGGGAAAGGGGTGTTACAGGGAGAGCTGGGAAGTGAATCAGTGGTACAGGCTGATACATTAGATAGGTACAAGGAAGGGTCGGATGCTTTATTCACCAGTAGCTCCTCCCAGCAGACAGGAGGGAGCCAATGAGATTAGAGGAGGGAAAGGGGTGTTACAGGGAGAGCTGGGAAGTGAATCAGGGGTACAGACTGATACTTTAGATAGGTACAAGGAAGGGTTGGATGCTTTATTCACCAGTAGCTCCTCCCAGCAGACAGTAGGGAGCCAATGAGATTAGAGGAGGGAAAGGGGTGTTACAGGGAGAGCTGGGAAGTGAATCAGGGGTACAGGCTGATACATTAGATAGGTACAAGGAAGGGTCGGATGCTTTATTCACCAGTAGCTCCTCCCAGCAGACAGGAGGGAGCCAATGAGATTAGAGGAGGGAAAGGGGTGTTACAGGGAGAGCTGGGAAGTGAATCAGGGGTACAGGCTGATACATTAGATAGGTATAAGAAGGGGTTGGATGGTGTTTAGCAAGTGAAGGAATACAGGGATATTGGAGATAGCTCATAGTACAAGTTGATCCAGGGACTGGTCCCATTTTGGAGTCAGGAAGGAATTTTCCCCCCTCTGAGGCAAATTGGAGAGGCTTCAGATGGGTTTTTTGCCTTCCTCTGGATCAACTGGCAGTTAGTTAGGTTATATATAGACTTAAAGTGGACCTGTCACCCAGACACAAAAAGCTTTACAATAAAAGTCCTTTTCAAATTAAACATGAAATCCAATTTCTGTTTATGATTAAAGCATTCATGGCTGTTGTAAACTCTTTTAAAAATCTCAGCTGTCAATCAAATACTGTCTGCCCCTCCTCTATGGCTTATGCATAGAGGCGGGGCAGACAATTCCTTTCACTTTCCATTCAGCACTTCCTACATGTCACTGCTCTCCCCACATTCCCCCCAATCTCTTCACCATTTAATTGTGTAGCCAGGACATGGGGATGGACATCAGGTCCCCCATTCTGGTGCACAAACAAGATTCTGAGATGATACAAGACTTGTCTTAATAACAGTGTCCACAAAATGGCTCCTGCCTGTTTGTTATAATTATGAATTCCCAGACTGAAGGAAACAAGATTCAAATAATTTATATTGTGTAATTAAAGTTCATTTTGCTTCACTAATGTGATAAAATAGGATTTTGAATAATTTTTTTGGGTGACTGGTTCCCTTTAAGGTTGAACTTGATGGACGTGTGTCTTTTTTCAACCTAACTTACTATGTTACTATGTTACTCTGTATGTTACTAGGTTAGTATGTAAGACACACACTGACAGAGTACAGTTCATTTCCCCCCAATTCCATGTCTTTTCCACAAGGTGTCAGTGTTATGTGTCATTATATAAATAAACATGAAATGAATAAACATTATATAAATAAACATCTCTGCAAAATATATTTCATATCTGAATCTTCTCACAATGTGTCAATTTTATCTTGACTGTCACAGATACAACAATAACATTCCACAAGAGTTGAACTAAATATTAAACCTGAAGGTTAGAAACATTGTATTAATCTGCTGATAGACTTCTATGCTAAATCGACATGATACTATATGTTAATTACAGTTCACTATTAGATCTTTATGACTTTACATAACGATCATTTCACAGCACATATCAAGTAAAAGACAAGTAAGTACCAACTGCCCATTCAAACCCATTGGTGATTATCCAACTTGCACCCAGAAAGTTTCTCACTTCAATAGTTTGTTATGTAGATGTCCCCCACTAAGTAAGCCCTAATCATTGCACTCATACAAAACAAGATATTTGTATTTCAAGTTTCAATTGTCCTACTGTCTCCATCTTGTCCTACTGTCTCCATCTTGTCCTTCTGTCTCCATCTTGTCCTACTGTCTCCATCTTGTCCTTCTGTCTCCATCTTGCCCTACTGTCTCCATCTTGTCCTACTGTCTCCATCTTGTCCTACTGTCTCCATCTTGTCCTTCTGTCTCCATCCTGCCCTACTGTCTCCATCTTGTCCTACTGTCTCCATCTTGTCCTACTGTCTCCATCTTGTCCTAATGTGCCCATCTTCTCTTACTGTCTTCATCTGTCCAACTGTTTCAATCTTTCCCTACTGTCTCCATATTTTCCTACTTTCTCTTCCCCTACTGTGACCATGTTGCCCAACTGTCTCCATCTTGCCTGCTTTCTGCATCTTGTCTTACACTCTCCATCTTGCCCTACTGTCTCCATCTTTCCCTTTTCTCCATCTTATCATGCGTATCATGTCCTACTTTCTCCATCTTGTCCTACTGTCTCCATCTTGTCTCCATCTTGTCCTACTGTCTCCATATTTCCCTACTGTCTCAATCTTGTCCTACTATCTCCATCTTTCCCTACTGTGACTATCTTGCCTGAAATGTCTCCATCTTACTCTATTGTCTCCATGTTGTTCTACTGTCTTCAACTTTCCCTCCTGTGTCCATCTTGTCCTACTGTCTCCATTGCGTGCCCAGTTTGGAGCCCAAACTACAACCCTGCTTCCCAGCAGCACAGAACAGGCAGAAAAGAATTAGGAATTGACATGCCTTTCCCATGGGAATATAATATCCCTACCCCCGCACAGAGACACAATGCTGAGACATAGGAGCCCACTAACAGGCCAGGAGATCACCCTACAGGCTGAGCAACTGGAGGGACCAGAAATTCTAGCAATTCTCCATTCTCTTGGCTGTGAGATAAAGAACTATGAGATACTATTCAGATACTATTCAGATACTATTCAGGGTTTGTGTTAGCCCCACCTCATGTCCTGGTCATGCCCCCCATGCATTCTATGATATCTAATCAATGCAGCCTGTAGTAGAGGTTTTAGGTGGGATTTCAGTTTTTTAATTGGGGGAGTTAATTGTAATTTGGGTGTAAATTCTGGGGAGCAGCAGTCTATTACTGTGAGTGACCAGGTATAGGGTCCAGAATAGGGGGCCCCTGGAATAATAATGAGTGTGAGTAAGTTTATAAATCTGCAAGTGGGAGCAAGTGGGACTGCAAGTGACAAAGCTATCAAACTATTTCCCAGTGGAATCAGGAGGCATTTGGCACTTTCCCAGTGTGACAGTTTTATATTGACTCTCTGAATGGACATTTTCCCACAATGCACTGGGTGTTGTACCAGGGGGTTACTATCGTTTACTCCACCGTTAACAAAATTCCTGCAACTTTTCATAAACTGAGGTTGAGGTGAGGTGAAATAACAGGGTTAAAGGGGAGATACACTGGGGGGTAAGTTAATGCCCCCCCAGAGTTCAGAGCAGTTCATAAAGGCAGTTAAATTAGCAGTTTTACACTCCATAAAAATCTCACTCCATTTACAGCAAGGGCTGAAGTCACACACAGTCACTATGAGAAGGGATGGACAATCCTGCAGCTCTTGCTGAACTACATTTCCCAGACAGATCCCCCTGCCTCCTCTCACAGTTAATTAGGAAAGGCCTGTGGGAGGCGTATATGTATATATAACAGTATATGCTAATGTGTTCCACATGCCCAACTGGACATAATGTATAGACCAGCGCTGTCCAACTTCTATGGTACCGAGGGCCGGAATTTTTCCAATCTACATGGTGGAGGGTCGATAACGGAAACCAGTGTTAGCCACTCCCTGTTTTATACCACACCCACTTTAAACCACACCCACTTTAAACCACACCCATGTTACCGCAAGACCATGCGCACATTAATAGCACACCAAAAAACCAAATGGTTGGTGCTCACTGCAGGGATCAGGGCCAGAACTAGGGGTAGACAGAGTAGGCGGCTGTCTAGGGAGCCATCATTGAGGGGCGCACTTTTTTCAAGCGTTTATTTAATAATTTGTTTCAGTAATCATGGTCACCCAGTTGGGTGGATTCCATCTCCTTCTCCATCTTGCCGGCAAGTAATATCTCCTTCTGTGCGGTGCAGTGAGATGTGTGTATTTGCGTCAATGACATCACTGATATGTTGGGGGACAGAGAGAGGCAGAGAGCTGGGGGGCTGTTTGGTGGGACTCTCGCTGCTCTCAGACTTGCACTGAACTCAAGACTTTATCTCTATTACTGTAAAGTGTGAAGCCTCCTGCTGGCACAGCCACATACAGATTTGGGGGCCATATGTTTGCTGTTGCTGCTGGGCGCTGGCACAGGTACATAAATACTTGGGGGCAATATGATCAGGTTTATTTTTGGCTGCTGCTGACACAGGTAAAGATTGGGGGCAATATGATGGCTGCAGGAGGGCTGTATGATGGAGGGCTGCTGAGCTTGCTGGTACAGGTACAGGGGCAGTAATATAAATGAAAAAGTGTTGTACATTTTCTTGCTCTCTTTATTTAAAACCCATCATGGTAAGGAGGGAAATGGTAATGCAGGACAGGGGGGCACTGAGTGAAGCTCTTGTCTGGGGGCCAAACTACCTTGTGTCTGTCCTGCAGGGATGTCACTCATATGTGAAAAAGTGAAGTCATATAAGACATACCTCCCCTGTGTATAATACAGTACCCAGCATAGGATTAAACACCTTAGGGGCCACTAACAATACTTTCCAAATGCTAACGAACCCCCAGAACAAATACAAAGTATGAGACACACAGGGAGGGAAGAGAGAAGAGAGCAGGAGACAGGGAAAGCTCTCAGTCTAATATGTACTACATACAGTCACACAGTGCTGGGGCCCCATTAGCATTTTGTATAAAGTCTGAACAGGAGAACAATGTGGCAGTTTCACTCTGGGTCTCAGGTAGAACAGTACAGGCTCTTACTGACGAGCGTTTTTACCTGCGCTCCCCTGCGTTCCATTTTCCTGCGTTCAGCCGCAGGGGAGCGCAGGAATAGACGCATTACATTTTTTCCATTGGGGCTGTACTCACACAGGCGCGTGTAGTCGCCGAACGCAGGTTGAGACGCAACATGCTGCATTTTTCCTGCGTTCGGCGCCTACACGCGCCTGTGTGAGTACAGCCCCAATGGAAAAAATGTAATGCGTCTATTCCTGCGCTCCCCTGCGGCTGAACGCAGGAAAACGGAACGCAGGGGAGCGCAGGTAAAAACGCTCGTCAGTAAGAGCCCTTAGGATATAAACAATAGAGGGGTCACAGGTGTGAACAATACAGGGGATTAATGTGAATTTGAGGTTTAGACAATGCAGGGGCCAGTTAATCTCTGTAGTGATACCATTTAAATCTTACATATGGTAATCAGACACAGCAGAAAGACTTTGATGTGGAGGGCCACATGAGGGGGGGTCGGCCCGCGGCCCGCCAGTTGGACAGCCCTGGTATAGTCCATAATATATTGTTATACACTGTGCAACTCCCTGTCTCTATTATATTATACACATTATACAGACAGTGTCCATTTACTGCTATGATATTCCAGAATGGCAGCTGTAGGTTTGTTTTCCTGCAAATTAATATATGATCAGGTGCAGGGAGTTGCAAGGGAATAAATGCAGCAGTTCTGTGACAATTGCTGGTCAGGTGCTGGGAGTTGCAAGGGAAAATGCAGCTGTTGTGGAACAGTGTATGATCAGGTGCAGGGAGTTGCAAGGGAATAAATACAGCAGCTCTGTGACAATTGCTGGTCAGGTGCTGGGAGTTGCAAGGGAAAATGCAGCTGTTGTGGAACAGTGTATGATCAGGCGCAGGGAGTTGCAAGGGAATAAATGCAGCAGTTCTGTGACAATTGCTGGTCAGGTGCTGGGAGTTGCAAGGGAAAATGCAGCTGTTGTGGAACAGTGTATGATCAGGCGCAGGGAGTTGCAAGGGAATAAATGCAGCAGTTCTGTGACAATTGCTGGTCAGGTGCTGGGAGTTGCAAGGGAAAATGCAGCTGTTGTGGAACAGTGTATGATCAGGTGCAGGGAGTTGCAAGGGAATAAATACAGCAGCTCTGTGACAATTGCTGGTCAGGTGCTGGGAGTTGCAAGGGAAAATGCAGCTGTTGTGGAACAGTGTATGATCAGGCGCAGGGAGTTGCAAGGGAATAATTGCAGCTTATGTTGTAGAATTGTATAACATATAATAACAGATGTGGGGACTTTACAAGGGAAAACCCAAAAGACATTGATTGCTGTTTGTATAGAACATAATACTGTGTATAAAATGACGATGGTATTTACACTAACTGCTCATACACATTGTCCCCAGAAAATATGTTTTATTTATACAGCTTTTCCCCTAATTCTAGCAGGGCAAGGGAGAGGAACACGCAGTGAAGAGAGGGTGCAGGTGGGAGGAAAACAAACAGGACAGAGAGGGGGTTAAATGAACAGGGAGGGGTTAAATGAACAGGGCGGGGAGAGGTTAGATGAACAGGGCAGGGAGGGGTTAGATGAACAGGGTGAGGTTAAACGAACAGGGCGGGGGAGGGGTTAAATGAACAGGGCAGGGAGGGGTTAGATGAACAGGGAGGGGTTAAATGAACAGGGCGGGGAGGGAGAGAAAGAAACACTGCAGGGAGGGGATGGGGGAAAGGAGGTCAGACAGAAAAGTGTAGAACAGAGAAGGGAAAACAATCAGTAAGGGGGATCCAATGTCTGCAGGGAAGGACTGAGTGTGACATCACAGACACGCCCATGACTCCTCCCCCAGGGGCAGTTTCTCTGTTACTGAGGCAGAAATTGCGGGCAAGTGCACAGCCTCATACTGGAAAGTGCTGGAGAAGAAGCAAAGGGAAGGGATGAGCAGAGGTTTCACCCAAAAGCAGGTAATAATATAAAAACTATTTCTTCTACTTCACTTTATTTCACGTGGTTTGTGACAGTATCTGCTAAATGTTCTCTTTACTGGGAACAAACTGGCCAGACACCAGCCCCAATATTCACTGAACCAGTGTGACCCCCGTCTGTGGCTAATATGGGGGCGCAGTCCCTTCCTTATACTACGTGTCATTCCACTGCCAATTATTCAATTGTGGGGGTGTCTGATTTATTCTATTATAATTCATTCGTTTCTACTTGTTGACTCACCGTGTGTCTGTTGCTACTTGTGTCCTATTGATTCATTACTGATGTTCTCTTACATAAAGCAGACGAGGATATTCTTCTAATTGATCAACTGCCCCTCCCCCATCTCACCCCTCCATGTATATCATTCACTATAGGGGGCACATTTATTAAAGTCCATCAATTTCAAGTACAGGAATTGTATCTGTGAGTGTAATGTATGGGGGGAATTCACAAGAGTGGAGAGAGTAAAAAACTGGAGTAAATAACTTTCTCCATATTCACAAACAGAAATCCGACTAAATTCCGCCACTTTTCATATTTTAGTGAAATAAAGACACTTTACTGACACTTTTTATGAATTTGTCTTTCAAACGACATAAAAATGGCACAAAAACGATATTTTAAAAAATGGAGTAAAGCTCAGAATAATTCTTCCCCATGTGTCACATCAATTCTAATATAATACACAAAAGCCATGAATATCCTGTAAATTATATCCTTATAAACGGTGAGTAGTGATGTCATCAGTTATAAATGGTGAGTTCTGATGTCATTTCTGTCACATGACTCACTAAAATTTGTGTATTATAATAAATAAAGTACCCCCAGTTGTAAAATATGAGGATATTAGAAGTTACCTCGAAGTTCCATGACCTGTATAAAAACACTCGGCCTTCGGCCTCGTACTTTTATATGGTCATGAAACTCCTCGGTAACTTATAATATCCTTATATTTTACAAGAGGGGGTACTTTATTCACTATATAATACACAAAAGCCATGAATATCTTGTAAATTATATCCTTATAAACGGTGAGTTCTGATGTCATCGGTTATAAACGGTGAGTTCTGATGTCATCAGTTATAAACGGTGAGTTCTAATATTTCACATGACTCACTGAAACTTGTGTATTATAATAAAGTTCCCACAGTTGTAAAATATAAGGATATTAGACTTTACCTCGGAGTTCTATGACCTGTATAAAAACACTCGGCCTTCAGCCTAGTAATTTTATATGGTCATGAAACTCCCTGGTAACTTATAATACCCTTATATTTTACAATGGGGGGTACTTTATTCACCATATTATATAAAAACTAAACCCCCCAAACAATGTAGGTCTCTATAAAAAGATATAGCATGAAACAGCTCATATGTAAAACCCTGCTTCATGTAAATAAACTAGGGATGCACCGAATCCAAGATTCAGTTCGAGATTCGGCCTTTTTCAGCAGGATTCTGCCGAATCCTTCTGCCCGGCCGAACAAAATCCGAATCCTAATTTGCATATGCAAATTAGGGGCGTGGAGTTAAATCGCATGACTTTTTGTCTCAAAACTAGGAAGTAAAAAATGTTTTCCCCTTCCCACCCCTGATTTGCATATGCCAATTAGGATTTGGATTCAGTTCAGTATTCGGCCGAATCTTTCCTCAAAATAGTGGATTCGGTGCATCCCTAAAATAAACCATTATCATAATAATATACTTTTCTTGTAGTATGTGCCATTGGGTAATCATAAATAGAAAATTGCCATTTTAAAAAATAAGGGCCACCCCCTGGGATCGTAAGATTCACTGTGCACACAAACATACCAAACATGTTACTTCACATGAGTCAATTAACAGACAGAGTTCTGTCTTTTGCTTCCACACTTACTGTTACAGTTAGAGCTGCAGTATTTCTGGTCAGGTGATCTCTTCCTGTTGCAGTTAGAGTTGTAGTATTTCTGGTCAGGTGATCTCTTCCTGTTGCAGTTAGAGTTGTAGTATTTCTGGTCAGGTGATCTCTTCCTGTTACAGTTAGAGCTGCAGTATTTCTGGTCAGGTGATCTCTTCCTGTTACAGTTAGAGCTGCAGTATGTCTGGTCAGGTGATATCTTCCTGTTAGTTAGAGCTGCAGTATTTCTGGTAAGGTGATCTCTTCCTGTTACAGTTAGAGCTGCAGTATTTCTGGTCAGGTGATCTCTTCCTGTTACAGTTAGAGCTGCAGTATTTCTGGTCAGGTGATCTCTTCTTGTTACAGTTAGAGCTGCAGTATTTCTGGTCAGGTGATCTCTTCCTGTTACAGTTAGAGCTGCAGTATTTCTGGTCAGGTGATCTCTGAGGCAGCACACAGACCATCATGAAATGGTGGCTCAAGGCAACAGATGTAAAAGTGCAATATTTACTTAAATATATATTCCAGTTTGGTAAAATTCTTTAATATGCCACTTAATATGATGTAAACTGTCTGTATTCATTTTGGAGGTATAGTTTTCCTTTAATAGGGATTAGCATTTTATAGTCAGGGCACAAGTTTGTGTCTAACCCTATAGGTGTAAAAGCCTCATTCATAAAACAAGTAAAACACTGATTAAACAAAATTAAGTGTATTTTTGTCTATGCTGATGAACCAACTCTACTTGTCTACTCCTGACCTCTCTCCTTGTGTCCTTTCCCAAGTTACAGACTGTCTCTGTGCTGTCTCCTCCTTGATGTCTCACCTGAAACTGAATCTAAAACAGAACTCATTATATTTCCTCCTAGATCTTCCCCTGTCCCTCAGATATCACTCACCGTAAACAACACCACCTTTCATTCCACCACACAGGCTGCCTAGGAGTTATCTTAGACTCTCATCTGTCTTTTTCACCAACATCCAAACACTTGCAAAATCTTGTCGTATTCAACTGCGCAACATTGCTCGAATACGACTGTAGCGCTATAGTAAACTGACTTGTGCTAGGGCAGTTTTAGCTACTTTCCTTGGTGGGCTGAGACCACAGATGAGCTCTCTTTCTCAGGGGTAAGTCCTCACAACGCGGTGGAGGCAAGGGTGTAGTGTAACTGTAACTGGGTGCGATAGCACAATGATGGGCGCCAGTAGTTCTTTAACAGTTGAACAAAGAACGTATTTATTGAACAATAGCACATAGATCATTTAGCACATTGATCCACAATGGAGTATAGAACATACACAGCAGCATAAAGGAAGCATATACTCACAGCACGTATAGGCTGAATCCCCACAGGCTAGGGAATATACAGCAGAGAGTAAGTTGACAGCATGTGATGGGTATTGCCCAGTTTTCAGGATATCTTCCAGTGGCAGACTAGGGGAACTCCTGACATCCCTATCTCAACACTTGGTTCCTTACTCTGGGTCAGTAATACCCTGGGATCTTAATCCCTCTAATCTCCTCGGCGGAGCCTTGAGCTGCTCAACTAAATAACCTCTCTATCACTCCTAGAGTGATCTATAATTGAGTATAGCTGTCTAATTACTAAGGCCAAGGCGCCTAGGGTCAGCACTACCCATTCCCTTCCAGCCTGCTTGGTTGGGCTAAAGTAATGGACCCAGAGCACATGGTTCCTAAACCTTTTATTCTCTGGCACAGTGCCATCTGGTGTACACTGTGTGAACTGCAGGGGTTACATAAGCACAAGGTCCCCATAAGGACCCACTGAGGTGTCCATATTACTAGGGATGTGCCTGTCTGTAAATTGTAAGGGTGTCTTAAGATTTTCACATCCCTACACAACCATATCTCAGAATCAACTAAAACACTGATTCAGTCTCTCATCATCTCCCGCCTTGATTACTGCAACTTACTCCTCACAGGTATTCCAACAAGTCACCTTTCACAACTCCAATCTGATCTAAATGCTGCTGTTAAGGTGGCCATATATACAGGCAGATTAAAGCTTCTGGTATTGGTCCTTTAGACTGATTCGGCAGCTTATCTGCCCATGTGGGGGGGCTCCCGACGGGTCCTCCCGATCGAGCCCATTCGTAGTATTGTAATCCGAAGCATTCGGCCACAAGGCCGAACGTTTGGATTCATCCGATATCACTCAGCCATTAGCGGGCATATAGGGTTAAGATCCACTCGTTTGGTGACCTTGCAAAATGAGCAGATCGTATAGTGTATGGCCACCTACAGACTCATCTATCTCACCACTAGTTGTAAACTCTGACGTGTAGGAACCTCTAATCCTACTGTAACCTGTAAACCTTTGTTTGTTATTTATCATTTGTTTCTGTTCATTATAAACTAAGGCAAAGCTCTGCATAACTTGTTGGCGCTATATAAATGATGATTATGAGATCTGTATCAGGGGCTTTGCTGTACCCTGTAATGTTTTGGTTTTATGTGTATTGCAATCAGCACACAAGACACAAATCTGTTCAGTCTCTTTTACTCTCCTACTTCCTTGTTCCGGGAACTACATTCAACAATCCCATATCCATGTGCTAAATGGAGTGATATCATGACTCGTAAGCTCCTTCCTCTGCCAGTCGCCCCCTTTCCCATAAGCTCCTTCCTCTGCTTATAAGTGATCCTGTTAAATTGCTGTATATGGTGTTTGCTTTGTATATTGGAGGTTTTTGGGGGGTCCTGTAGACTCACTGTGTACTTTGTATAAAGTTGTACTGATTGATAAATCTGAATTACCTGTAAGCCCCTCACTGTCTCTCCTCCCCACCAGTATGGATCCAGCAGTAACGGAAGAAATGGTAAAGGGAATGGAGAATTTCCAGTTTACTATGGGCCATATTGAGGGGGTATCACTGCCGAGCACCCTCTGTGATGTCTGGGACTCTATATGTAATTTCCAGGCCCGGGAGGACGACATCCTCATCGCTACCTACCCCAAAGCAGGTAAGTGACCAGATCATCTGA
The DNA here is from genome assembly GCF_017654675.1 of Xenopus laevis. Lineage (NCBI taxonomy): Eukaryota > Metazoa > Chordata > Amphibia > Anura > Pipidae > Xenopus > Xenopus laevis. The sequence continues at coordinate 135,517,981 of NC_054387.1, read as the reverse complement.
ATCAATATCTGTCCCTTTCCGTTCCTTTATTCAACATGTTGAACTACAACTCCTAGCATCAGCCAGATGGGTTAAGGCTACTGGGAGTTGAAGTACATATATGTATAGGGGTCTCGAGTTGGCTATACCTGTGGTACCAGAGGGCTCATTCACTTATGGCTCTTACACACGGTCGTTTTTTCCTGCGGCCCCTTCACAATAATTGTGTCTTCTCCTGCGCTCCCCTGCGGCTGAACAGAAGAAATCACAATGCCAGGAACAGCCGTGTGTAAGAGCCCTAAGTGAATGAGCCCTCTGGTACCACAGGTATAGCCAACTGGAGACCCCTATACATGTATGTACTTCAAGTTCAAGCTGCAGCTGCTATTCACCATCTTGCTTGCCCACAATGCACCTGGTTATCCTTGGGTGATCCTGGTGTCCTGAGGCTGAGCTCTCCTGCTAAAATAGAGTGCAAGAAGCTGTGTCCATCTTTGTATGCGGCTTTGCCTACCTGAGCATTAGAGTGAAGTCCTAACCATGGGCAGAGGCACAAGTGCTAATTGGGAGCACTTTTGTGCCTCTTGCTGCTCTCATGGCCCTGTACTGCTCTTAGGGCCCGTACTGCATGCTGTGAATGGAGTTATTGTTTCCAGCCTGATGTTGGGGAGAATGGAGCTCATGATAAGGAGAAACTCTTGTGACCCATCAACTGAATCCATTGGATACCGAGTGCATTGGACTGGCTGGAACTATAGGCACAACTACAGCACCAAACACACTGCATGAGTTTTTGTGTGATCTGTTGAGTACAAATGGTCAGACTGTGCCATTCTGTACATGGTGCAACTCCCTGTCACCCTCCCAGCCCAGAGGATGGTCCCCATGGGAATAAACTCTATTTCCTCTGTACAGTGATATGGAGAGAGGCAGGGCCCCATTAAATGTTGTCAAAAGAAAATGAGACCAATAAAGCACACAAAGGGTAATTATATCTTCCCTATGTAGAACAGAGGTTCTGGGAGGTTCCTTGCATCGGGCTTATTTAATGGGATTATGCCATGATTTTTATGTTATCATTTTCCTAGAAAACGGAAGGGGGGATGACATCAGTCCAAGTTTACGCACAGCAGTAAAGAGAGGCTGATGTTTATCAGAGCACAAGTCACATGGCTGAGGGCACTTGGGAAAGTAAGGAAATAGCTCTCATCAAACTTCCAAACGAAATATGAAAAAAATCTGTCCTGAATCCCTTTAACTCCCTGTCACCAGAGCAATTGGAATCCAGTCTGGCTTCAGTTCAGCTCACAGCCGAGCCCAGGGGATATTATCCCCAAAAACACAATGGGAATTGGGTGTATTACTGAGATCAGGTTTATCGGCAGAACAAATGTTTAGGCGTCAATTGTCTGCCTGGCAACACATCGTTCTGCAAAAGAACAGGTTTCCCTTTGGGAATATTTAGAGCAGAATGTACAATGATGGTGGGATCTCACTCAACCTGCAGTTTCAGTCTTGCCTTAGGACTCCATTGTTCTTCAATGTCAGTCCATGACCTTATTTATCTCCTCCCATAATTCTTGTATCCTTGTATTATCCCCTAGGGTTGCTCTGATTTCACTATGGGTTTGCTGAACCAAAGAGGTCCAGTAATGGGAGAGTCCAAAAATAATATTAACCCTGTGCATTTCCTCTAAGCCTACACAGGTGTGTTTGTGTCTGTACTGGCTGTAAGGCTGGTAATGGAATGGTCCAAGAAGAGAAGGAAAATCAGTGTAGCTTTGTCCTTAATCTGTACAGGTGTGTTTGTGTCTGTGTGTAGGGACAACGTGGATGCAGGAGATCGTGGATCTGATATTACAAGAGGGAGATGTGCAGAAGAGCATGAGGGCCCCAATTTTTATCAAAGTGCCCTTCATAGAGATAGTACCACCGAAGCCCATGCCATCAGGTAATAGGCACTGTGCATATCGCTCCTGGAGTCCTGTAAGGGATCATGGGAACTCACCCTGAATACCACAGGGTTCTGACCTATAGATTAAGAATTCTTGCTCTATCATGATATAAAGAACAAGGAACATTGACCTGTAGGAGGAGTATATGGAGCAATAGGAGGAGTTATAGACAGATGGGTATCAACTTCGGCCGAGCCCCCCAATAATTAGCCATGGAGTCAAATATAAGGAGGATATGGATTAATAGGAGGAGTATAGTGCAAGGTATATGAGCTAATAGGATGAAGTATATGAGGGGTTAATATGGAGCAATACATTAGACAGAGAGGGAGTTATAAAATAGGACAACAACGCCATCCCGTACATAACAGAGGTTAACCACTATGGCACCCACCACCACAACAGCCAATAGGCAGGAGTTTTACTCACGGCCACGAGCAGCGGTAAACTATACTGGAGCAATAGGAGTGAGTTATAGGGAGAGTTATATGGAAGCAATAGGAGGAAGTAATAGGGAGGGTTATATGGCAGCAAAGTAAGGAGGAGTTATAGGAGAGGTGTTAGTATGCGGAGCAAGAATAGGAAGGAGAGTTATAGGAGGTTTATATGCGAGCAATAGGAGGAGTTTAATAAGGAACAAGCAGAGACTACCTAATGGCCCAGCAATAGGCAGGCCAGTAATAGGGGAGGTGTAAGAAATTACCTGAGTCCGCGGCGGCGTGGACCCGGCCGCCACGCCAGCCCGCGCTCCCTTCTCCGTCGGCTTCCGCGGGTCCTAGTCGCAGCGCCGGCGCCGCACATTAAGCGCATTATTTAAAGGCCGCAGGCGCGCTGACGTCATACAAAGGCGCGAATTTCAAATGTATTTAAAGGTACAGTTTTACTTTATGCATTGCCCGCGATAGGATATTGTTTCCTGGTGCTTCTGAGCCTTGTGCTATATTCTGAACCTGTTTGAATCCGGTTTTTGACCTCTGCCTGTTTCCTGACGACGCTCCCATCTGAATCCTGACCTGTGCCTGTTAACCGACTACTCTATTGCCTGAACCCCTTCTGCTTGTTACCCGGTTTTAACCCTTTCCTGCCTGACGATCCTTGCTATCTGCCTGCCTCGACCCAGCCTGTCTGACTATCCTCTCTGCCTCATCCTTGCCTGTAACCGTGATCCTCGGCCCAAAAGACTCTAGATACCTGCCGTGCCCCATTGCCTGCCAGAACTCTAGCCTTGCCCACTCATAAGTCCAGGTGGCACCCAATACCAGAACTAGAGCCAAGCACCGTGGTCAGAGCTCTCTTCACCAGTATGTGTGACCACTTTTGGGCTTCGGGAAGGCCCTCCGCCTACTGGGGTGCCACCTGGACTTATGAGTGGGCAAGGCTAGAGTTCTGGCAGGCAATGGGGCACGGCAGGTATCTAGAGTCTTTTGGGCCGAGGATCACGGTTACAGGCAAGGATGAGGCAGAGAGGATAGTCAGACAGGCTGGGTCGAGGCAGGCAGATAGCAAGGATCGTCAGGCAGGAAAGGGTCAAAACCGGGTAACAAGCAGAAGGGGTTCAGGCAATAGAGTAGTCGGTTAACAGGCACAGGTCAGGATTCAGATGGGAGCGTCGTCAGGAAACAGGCAGAGGTCAAAAAACCGGATTCAAACAGGTTCAGAATATAGCACAAGGCTCAGAAGCACCAGGAAACAATATCCTATCACGGGCAATGCATAAAGTAAAAACTGTACCTTTAAATACATTTGAAATTCGCGCCTTTGTATGACGTCAGCGCGCCTGCGCCTTTAAATAATGCGCATGCGCGCCGCGCGCGCACTAGGACCCGGAAAGCCGACGGAGAAGGAGCGCGGCGGCGTGGCGGCCGTCCACGCCGCCGCGACTCAGGTAATTTTCTTACATTACCCCCCTCTCTAGGGGGGGCCACTGGACCCCCAGGCCTTCCCAGGAAACTTAATGTGAAATTGCCTCCTGAGGCGGTCAGCCTTGATGTCATCAACTGAGACCCAGGAGTTCTCCTCAGGACCAAATCCCTTCCATCTAGTGAGGTACTGGAGTTTGTTACGTACCAAACGGGAATCAAGGAACTCCTGGATCTCAAATTCAGGCTGACCGTCAACTTGCACTGGAGGAGGAACAGAAACAAGGCGGGTGTTAGAAGCAGGTTTTTAGTAGCGAGACATGAAAGGAATCAGAAATTTTGAAATTAACAGGTAACTTAAGACGAACAGAAGAAGGGTTGATAACAGAAGTGATGGGATATGGACCAATGAAACGGGGACCCAATTTTAGGGAAGGAACTTTCAATTTAATGTTCTTGGTGGAGAGCCACACCAAGTCTCCCACCCTATATTGGGGTGCCTCCCTGCGTCTCCTATCAGCAGCCCTCTTCTGAGAGGATGTAGCTGTCTTAAGAGAGTTGTGAACTTGTGACCAGACTTTAGAAAACTGTTCGACAGAGGAGTTGGCAGATGGAACAGAGGAACCAGACCCTGAAAAAGAAAACGCCTTGGGGTGCAACCCATTAACAATAAAAAACGGAGACTCCCCAGTGGAGGAGTGTGAAGCATTATTGTAGGCAAATTCTGCCCAGGGTAACAATTCTGCCCAAGAAGACTGATTCTCAGAGACATAACACCTTAGAAACTGTTCTAAGGTCTGATTTACCCTTTCAGTTTGCCCGTTGGTTTGTGGGTGATAAGCAGTAGAAAACGAAAGATTAATCCCCACTAAAGAGCAAAATGCTCGCCAAAACTTGGAGACAAACTGAACCCCTCTGTCAGAAACAATATTAACAGGAAAACCATGTAACTTGAATATGTGCTGAATAAAAAGCTCAGATAAGGTTTTAGCGGAAGGGAGATGTGGAAGTGCGACAAAATGACCCATTTTGCTAAATCTGTCCACGACCACCCAAATTACTGTTTTCCCCTGGGACGATGGTAAGTCCACTATAAAATCCATCGAAAGATGGGTCCACGGTCTCTCAGGAATAGGCAGGGGAATGAGTAATCCCTGGGACAAATTTTTAGAAGATTTAGAGCGTTGGCAAACAGGGCAAGAGTCTACAAATGATTTTACATCTTGCTTGCAAGTTGGCCACCACACACTTCTGGACAACAAAGATGTAGTTTTACTTACACCGGGGTGTCCTGCCATTTTGGAATCATGAACCTCTCTTAACACCTGTTCTCTGAGATTTTCAGGAACAAAAAGCCTCCCTCAGGAGTGTTGGAGGGAGCATCATTTTGAACAGAGGACAATAAGGAAGAGAGGTCAGATTCCAATGTGGCTACAATACATTCACTTGGGATAATAGAAGGATTATCATCTAAGTCAGAACAGACTGAGTCGAAGCTCCTAGAGAGAGCATCTGCCTTGATGTTCTTTGTACCGGGTCTAAAGGTTAAAGAAAAATCAAACCTGGTGAAGAACAGAGCCCACCTAGCCTGTCTAGGGTTTAATCGCTTAGCTGACTCAATATAGAGCAAATTCTTATGGTCAGTATAGACCGTAATCTGGTGTTTAGCCCCCTCCAGTAGGTGCCGCCATTCCTCAAAGGCCCACTTGACTGCCAACAATTCACGATTCCCTATATCATAGTTTACCTCAGCGGGCAGGAACTTCCTAGAGAAGAACGCACAGGGATGCAATTTGTTGGTAGTCGGGTGCCTTTGGGAAAGAACCGCCCCTGCTCCTACCTCAGAAGCATCTACTTCCACAATGAAAGGTAAAGCAGTATCAGGATGCCGTAGAATTGGGGCGGAACTGAATTCCCTCTTGAGGGTTTCAAAAGCTTGAATAGCTTCAGGGGGCCACATGCTGGGATCAGCACCTTTTTTGGTTAAATTTAGTGATGGGCGCCACTATGACAGAAAAGTTTTTGATGAATTGCCTGTAATAATTTGCGAACCCCAAGAATCTCTGGGTTGCACGCAATGAAAGGGGTTGAGTCCAATCCAGGACAGCTCTCACCTTGCCCGGATCCATTTCAAGACCCTTAAAAGAAATGTTGACCCCAGAAATTGGACAGAGGTTACCTCGAATGTGCATTTCTCTAACTTAGCATACAGACAATTCACCCTTAACCTACGTAATACCTCACAGACATGAATGCGATGTTCGCAAAGGTTTGCAGAAAAAATTAGTATGTCGTCAAGATAAACCACAACATATACCCCCAACAGGTCACGGAAGATGTCATTGACAAATTCCTGAAACACTGCTGGGGCGTTACATAGACCAAAGGGCATTACGAGGTACTCATAGTGGCCATCCCTGGTATTGAAAGCAGTTTTCCACTCGTCCCCCTCCCTGATCCGTATGAGATTGTAAGCTCCCCTCAGGTCTAATTTGGAGAAGATTTTAGCATCCTTGACCTGGTCAAACAATTCAGAGATAAGGGGTAAGGGATAGCGGTTTTTCACAGTGATCTTGTTCAAGCCCCTATAATCAATACAGGGGCGTAAACCACCGTCTTTCTTGCCTACAAAAAAAAAACCCTGCCCCCGCAGGGGAACTGGAAGGCCTAATAAACCCTCTATCAAGGTTCTCTTGAATATACTCTCTCATTGCCTGGGCCTCAGGCAATGAGAGGGGAAAGGTTCTGCCTCGAGGGGGAGATGATCCCGGAAGCAGATCAATAGGGCAGTCATACTGCCGATGTGGGGGTAGTGTCTCAGCTGCCTTTTTGGAAAATACGTCAGAATAGGCAGTGTAGGCAGATGGTAACCCCTCAAGGATGGTATTACCCACTACAGATGGAGTACACACCCCACTACAACCAGAACCCCACTGAATAACCTCCCTAGAAACCCAATCTATCAGAGGGTTATGCCTCTGGAGCCAGGGTAAACCCAGAATGAGAGGACAGGAAGCTCCCTCAATGAGGTACAAAGCTATTTCTTCAGAATGCAGATTACTTATACACAAGGACAGGTTGATGGTCTTTTGGGAAACCACCCCAGACCCAAGGGTCTTTTGTCTACAGCAAGGATTCTCATGGGCGGATTAAGGGCAACCAGAGGAATTTTGAATTTTGCAGCAAAAGCCGCGTCCAAGAAATTACCCTCTGCCCCAGAATCAATGAAAGCCGACACTTCGATAGTGCCCGTAGGCCAGGTCAATTTAACTGGTAATAGAACCTTAGAGGCAGATTGGGGAGAGGAAACGCCTGCACCCAAATGGAGCTCCCCTTCTCCATTTAAGCTTGGGCGTTTCCCGGCCTCTTGGTGCATTGATTGAGAAAGTGACCCTTCTCCCCACAATAAATACACAGCCCAAGGGACCGCCTGCGTGCCTTTTCCTCAGGAGTAAGGTGTGAGATGCCTAGCTGCATAGGCTCCTCCTGAGGTTGAGACACAGAGGGGTTTGAAAACTTAGCACTATAAACATGTTTATACCCAACATAAGTATCCTGTTCATCCCTATTCACCCTTTGTCTCCTATCTATCTGGATGGCCAAAGACATAAGGTCATCCAGACTGGAAGATAGGGGATAGTTAACAAGGCTGTCTTTGACAGATTTGGCCAGACCAATGCGAAACTGACTCCGTAGAGCCGTATCATTCCACCCCGTTTCCACCGCCCACCTACGAAACTCAGTACAATAAGTTTCCACCTCCCGTTTACCTTGGCGTAATTTACGAATCGCGGAGTCGGCCGAAGAGGCGCGATCCGGGTCATCGTATAGAATAGCCATAGAACGGAAGAACTGGTCTAAAGATAAACGGGCAGGATCGGTGGCTGGCAGTCTAAAGTGCCCAGATTTGGGGGTCACCCACTAATAGGGTCATAACGAATCTGACCTTTTCCTCATCAGAGGGAAAAGAATGGGGGAAAAAGCTGAGGTACAGCTTGCAGGCTTCTTGAAAAACAAAAAACTGGGTTCTGTCCCCACCGAACTTGGCAGGAAATGCGATCTTGGGTTCCTGGGGGTCTGGATGTAGAACCCCTATCTGGCGGGGAACCCACAGAGGATGTAGGAACAGAACTAGCTGACTGCTGCGAGGGTCCCAGCTGGCGGGTTTAGATTATGGAACCCCTGGAGCAGATAATTTTGCTTTTGCTCCTGGTCCTCCATTCGTTGCAGCAAAGTAGTAAGCAACAGATCAGTGGATGTTGGGAGAGGAGCAGCAGCAGCAGCAGCTTCAATGTGATCGTCGTCCTCCATGGCCCGTGATAATGTCACGGCCGGCACCCAATACCAGAACTAGAGCCAAGCACCGTGGTCAGAGCTCTCTTCACCAGTATGTGTGACCACTTTTGGGCTTCGGGAAGGCCCTCTGCCTACTGGGGTGCCACCTGGACTTATGAGTGGGCAAGGCTAGAGTTCTGGCAGGCAATGGGGCACGGCAGGTATCTAGAGTCTTTTGGGATCCGAGGATCACGGTTACAGGCAAGGATGAGGCAGAGAGGATAGTCAGACAGGCTGGGTCGAGGCCAGGCAGATAGCAAGGATCGTCAGGCAGGAAAGGGTCAAAACCGGGTAAACAAGCAGAAGGGGGTTCAGGCAATAGAGTAGTCGGTTAACAGGCACAGGTCAGGATTCAGATGGGAGCGTCGTCAGGAAACAGGCAGAGGTCAAAAACCGGATTCAAACAGGTTCAGAATATAGCACAAGGCTCAGAAGCACCAGGAAACAATATCCTATCACGGGCAATGCATAAAGTAAAACTGTACCTTTAAATACATTTGAAATTCGCGCCTTTGTATGACGTCAGCGCGCCTGCGCCTTTAAATAATGCGCATGCGCGCCGCGCGCGCACTAGGACCCGGAAGCTGACGGAGAAATGGAGCGCCCGGCGGCGTGGCGGCCGTCCACGCCGCCGCGACTCAGGTAATTTTCTTACAGGAGGGTTATATGGAGCTATAGGAGGAGTTATAGGGAGGGTTATATGGAGCAATAGGAGGAGTTATAGGGAGGGGTATATGGAGCAATGGGAGGAGTTATAGGGAGGGTTATATGGAGCAATAGGAGGAGTTATAGGGAGGGTTATATGGAGCTATAGGAGGAGTTATAGGGAGGGTTATATGGAGCCATAGGAGGAGTAATAGGGAGGGTTATATGGAGCCATAGGAGGAGTTATAGGGAGGGTTATATGGAGCTATAGGAGGAGTTATAGGGAGGGTTATATGGAGCCATAGGAGGAGTTATAGGGAGGGTTATATGGAGCCATAGGAGGAGTTATAGGGAGGGTTATATGGAGCCATAGGAGGAGTTATAGGGAGGGGTATATGGAGCAATAGGAGGAGTTATAGGGAGGGTTATATGGAGCAAAAGGAGGAGTTATAGGGAGGGTTATATGGAGCAAGGGGAGGAGTTATAGGGAGGTTATAGAGGCATGTCTTTGGAGTGATTATGAATCTTCCTCAAATTGGGATGCCACATTTTTTAAAGGGGATGTATAACTAAAGGCTACATTAGATTTACAAAATGGGAGCATGCTTGCAATGTTCTTAAAAAATGAATAGAATCTATAATTGGTTTATAAGAAATTGTGTTTCTTTTTAAGTCTACGAGCTAGATTACAGAATAGAGTGTTTGCTAAAATAACCAATATATCCCCTTTGTGAAGACTGAAATATTTCAATTTCTTTGGTATAACTGTTGTTCTAGGTGTGGAGTTGGCACAAAAGATGGCATCTCCTCGTATCCTAAAAACTCACTTCCCAATTAATCTGGTTCCACCCTCCTTTCTGGAGAAAAAGGTCAAGGTAAGTTATTCTCCTACTATTCTATATGATCCCTCACTATAACTCTTCCTATTGCTCAATATAACCCTCCCTATAACTCCTCCCATTGTTCCATATACCCATCCCTATAACTCCTCCCATTGTTCCATATAACCCTCCCTATAACTCCTCCTATTGCTCCATATAACCCTCCCTATAACTCCTCCTATTGCTCCATATAACCCTCCCTTTGCTCCATATAACCCTCCCTATAAATCCTCCCTTTGCTCCATATAACCCTCCCTATAACTCCTCCTATTGCTCCATATAACCCTCCCTATAACTCCTATTGCTTCATATAACCCTCCCTATAACTCCTCCCATTGCTCCATATAACCCTCCCTATTACTCCTGCTATGGCTCCATATAACCCTCCCTATAACTCCTCCTATTGCTCCATATAACCCTCCCTATAACTCCTCCTATTGCTCCATATAACCCTCCCTATAACTCCTCCTATTGCTCCATATAACCCTCCCTATAACTCCTCCTATTGCTCCATATAACCCTCCCTTTGCTCCATATAACCCTCCCTATAAATCCTCCCTTTGCTCCATATAACCCTCCCTATAACTCCTCCTATTGCTCCATATAACCCTCCCTATAACTCCTATTGCTTCATATAACCCTCCCTATAACTCCTCCCATTGCTCCATATAACCCTCCCTATTACTCCTGCTATGGCTCCATATAACCCTCCCTATAACTCCTCCTATTGCTCCATATAACCCTCCCTATAACTCCTCCTATTGCTCCATATAACCCTCCCTATAACTCCTCCCATTGCTCCATATAACCCTCCCTATAACTCCTCCCTTAGCTCCATATAACCCTCCCTCTTGCTCCTCCTATTGCTCCATATAACCCTCCCTATAACTCCTCCTATTGCTCCATATAACTCCTTATCTTTCTGTATATAACTTCCCATTCATTATATTATGTTTCATGCAAATAATGTGCCCATTATATATAGTGTTACAGTGACTTACCTGTATGAATATGGATTTGTTTCATCCCTCAGGTTGTCTATGTTGCCAGAAATGCCAAGGACTGTATGGTTTCTTATTATTACTTCCAGAAGATGAACAAGATTCTGCCAGACCCCGGAACCTGGGATAGTTATTTTTCGGCATTTCTGGCTGGAGATGGTGAGCCAGATATTGATCGGTGAAGCCCATCGGATGGCCCCACACACTGGCCAATAAGCGGCCGACTCGGTCTGTTGGCAGCTTTAATCGGCCCATGTATGGGGGCCTTTATATAACAAAACCAAAGATCTGATTGGTTGCTATGGGCAACATAACTGGCGATGTTTATCTCCAATGTTAATAAATACACCCCCCAAGTGATTTGTTTAAATTTTAACCACGTTTCTTTTTTTCTCGCAGTGCCCTGGGGCAGTTGGTTTGACCATGTGATTGGCTGGTGGAAAGCTGTGGACAAACACCAGATACTCTTTATCTTCTATGAGGACATGATCAAGGTGAGAAGGTTGATCCGCTTGATAATATGAATAGTGGTGAGCGAATGTGGGATATTTTGCTCCTCCAGGGAAATTGCATTTGGCAAATGGCTGAAAAAAATGTTGAAAAATTAGCAAAATGCATTGAAACCAATAGGTGTGTTTTCACAACTTTTTTTCCATATAAAACAGGTCTTTTTTACTCACTCCAAATGCTTTAAAGTCAATGGATGTTTTTTCACAGTGTTTTCCTCAGTGAAAGTGGCGAATCTTTGTTGTGTTGCACCAAAAATTTAGACAATGGCAAAACACGAAACTTCACCACAAATCCTACCCGGTGAAAAAAATGTGCTCATCACCAATTGTGACCTCCGAGATTAATGGGCAGATTAAGTCGAATTTATGTGAATTTTTATTTTTTCCTCTAATAAATTTTAGTATACTCCCAATTTGAATGGGAGGCTATTTAAGAAAAAATTTGAGTTTACTATTCGATTGAATAGTTCCGAATTCCAATCGAGTTTTTCATCCAAAAAAACTTGAATGTCAGGAAGACAACTAACATATTCTTATAGTTCAACGGACCTCTGCCATTGACTTGTACATGAACTCGGCAGGTTTTAGGTGACGAATATTCATATTAGAACTGTTTCCATGGTCGAGGGGTGATAAATCCAACACGAGGAAACTTTGGGCGACTTCGGATAACAAAGCGCTCCAAGTGCCATTTTGCAGGCAATTTACATTCTAGCCGGCGGGAAGGCAGTTCGGAGACATTAGTCGCCCCGAAAAAGAAGAGATTTGTCGCCGGGCGACTAGATCCCCAAATCGCAGCATGTGTCTCTGCACTAAATGTTTATCCTAATTTATTGTAGGACCCAATGCATGAGATACGGAAAGTCATGAAGTTCCTCGGGAAGGACTTATCTGATGAGGTTCTGGAGAACATCAAATATCGCACTTCCTTCCAGGCAATGAAGGAGAACCCTATGTCAAATTACACCACACTACCCAAGGCTATCTTTGACCAAACCATATCTCCTTTCATGAGAAAAGGTATGGATATATTTTGTAGAGAACAGAGTTTATGCTGTAGACCAGTGATCCCCAACCAGTAGCTCGTGAGCAACATGTTACTCTCCAACCCCTTGGATGTTGCTCCCAGTGGCCTCAAAGCAGGGGCTTATTCTTGAATTCCAGGCTTGGAGACAAGTCTAAATATTGTTCACGGCTTCAAAAGGTTGGGGACCCCTGCTCTAGACTGATCAGCTTCTGGGTCATGTTTATAAGCTAAAGCGTCTATCCCTCTTTCTCCGTCACATTAATGTCACCTAGAAATAGATTTTACATCACATTCTCTGAATCAGGTGATATTGTTAATAGTAAATACTTGCCTCAGTACCTTTTTAGATGGTCTGCATATACTAGCAAACATCATGTGCACTAGATTGGACACTTAAAAAATTTAAATGTATGGACTGAACATGAGATGCCCCATATTGTTGGGTTTGCTTGGCCTCCTTGAAATACATGGGTGGCAATTTGACCTATTCTAATGGACAGGCCAAGAACACCGTTTCCATCACCTTCCCTTTGTAAATAGTCAAACATACAATCATTGTGTAGAATGATCTGTTTTACTCTACTAACTTTCTCTTCTTTCCATGATCACCTCCCAGTCTTTGTGTTAGGGGTAGATCTGAAATGAAAAGGATCTCTAGTTTCATTAGACTTTTATTATTAGGTTTTATTGTTTCTTTGTTCCAGGGACTGTGGGGGATTGGAAAACCCATTTCTCGGTGGCACAGAACATTATCTTTGATGAGGAATACAAGTGGGTTAAAGTTCTGCACTGAACTCTGATAGAGAATGAGATCTAAGGACTGACTGGAGATTCCCTTCATCATCTTCACACTGGGGACAACCTGTGCCCACAAGATTGTACAGAGGAGCAAGAGGCACACGAAGCTCAATAACAGATTTTCCTATTATTTCTATTTCTTGGTGGCACCTTTTTACACAGGACATAAGGAACCTATTAAAAAAAAAAAATTACAAGTATCACCTATTCACATGATAATATATATTAGGGAGAATCTGCTCATATACATTAAGTGACTATTAAAACCAGTATATTATAGGGCCATATCAAGGCCTCTACAAATCTCGTGTTAATTAAAAGTTTTTAAATATGTGCAAAAAGCTGCAGAACCCTTCAATTAAAATGTATCATTTTAGTGTATCAAATGTGACCATCTGTGAAGGCTAAAACCAATGAGACTCAGAAACCAAAGTGCAAAAGTTACAAATAAATCTCATTATATCAACTTAAACTGGCTCCTGATTCTTCAAAACGGCTCACTCTCTTTCTTATAAACCACAGCCTATAGAACAGACCATATACTCTCCAAAAATGTTTTCTCTAGGTTGGAAGCAACTGTATCCCACACATTTACTCAAAGGTAACTCGCTAGAGCAGGGGTCCCCAACCTTTTTCCACCCGTGAACAACATTCAGATGTAAAAAGAGTTGGGGAGCAACACAAGCATGAAAAATGTTCCTGGGTGGTGCCAAGTAAGGGCTGTGATTGACTATTGGTAGCCCCTATATGGACTGGCAGCCTACTTGAGGCTCTGTTTGGCAGAACAGCTGGTTTTTATGCAACTAAAACTTGCCTCCAAGCCTGGGATTCAAAAATAATCACCTGCTTTGAGGACCCTGAGAGCAACATCCAAGGGGTTGGTGAGTAACATGTTACTCAAGAGCTACTGGTTGGGGATCACTGCGCTAGAGAGTACATTTCATTTAACCCTCTGGGTGCCGCCGTATCCAAGGTACGCATCCACTTGGCTTCTCGTTGCAGTCAAATTTTAGATCTATCGACACCTCTAATTTGAGGGAGGGGGATGTGGTCAATCAGAATAGCCCGAAGGCAGTGGGTGTTTGCACCCTAGAAAGTGTCTGGCCAGGGGAGTATCTGCTTTGCCTGTGGCTAGAGCCGCACGTATCACAGAGCGATGATTGTTCATTCGCATCCGAAATGTCGTTATACACTTTCCAACATAGTAGAGGCCACACTATACAATAAACGACAAACTCCGAGGTAAGTCGGCCTATGATGAATTTGGTATCGTTTTCCACTGTGTGGGTGAGAAAAAGTTTCACCAGTTAGTAGACATCCACAAGTCTTACACCCCACACAACGGTAACATCCATTTCCCCTACTAACCTGGGATAGCCCCTCCCCCTGCTCCCATCAGAAGGACCCTCCCCAAACCTTTACAAGGCCAACCACACCCACTTACCGGCGTCTTTTTTTTTTTGTTGTTTGTCCTTCTCCTTTTTGCTTTATCTCCCATTTGAAGCAAAATCTTTCTTTTTATCCTGGGGAAAGCGTAGGCCTGCACGTAGGGCATCCTAGGGACAGGGGTTTTGGTCCATGGGACCTTTGTTGCCCAGCTCACTAGCTCATATCTTGGAGTCTTCTGCTTTAACTCCTGGATCAGGTAAGACACTGCGGTGCATGTTTTTTGGTCCTCCTTGTCTGCCTGGTGCCTTCCTTATTGCGTTCGGACCATTTGGTGGCAAGTTCTTGTTCCCCCATCCGGGTGTCCCCCTGACCTGCCCAAAAGGCTCTAGCGGCAGTGGTGTATGTGGCCCCTACACCCCCCATTTATTTTTACGGATGGGCGAGGGAGGCGGCAGTTGGGCATATTTAGTTAGGGGCCTGAGCCTTACTGCCTCCTACTACTACTACTACTACTACTACTACTACCTTTGTTTTTATTTTAGGGCAGGTTTCATGCCCAGCTGCCTCCCTCAACAAACTTTCCTAAGGGCGAGGTAGTCAAATATAAGGAAATATATAAAGGCGTTTATTTATAAAGCTTGTGCTATAACTTTTCATATGAAATGGCAGCACACCTGGGCCCTTGTAAAAGGTACAAACACCAATTAACCAAGATATTTTTTGTTACCTGCCTATGCAAATATCAGCTGAATATCATCAGTAGGTTCCATTGGCTACGTGACTCCCCACTGAGCTCAATCAGGTGATTCCTCTGTCTGTACTGACACCTGCTGAGTATAATCAGGTGATTCCTGTGCAACTGTCAGTTATAGCAGGTGGAGATGGCCCCGCCCACTCCCTAACTCTGCAGACTAGAATGCTGGTCTTGAAGCCTCAGGTAAGTGATACCTGTCTGCCTATGTGATATTTGGATCTGGTGTCCTACAATGCAGTGGCTTTTAGGGGCCTGATTACAGCCTGGCATATTGAGCAGTAAGTAAGGTATATGTTCCTATTCTGTTCTGCTGTATACTGAATATACTTCTAGCTAATTGCTTACATGCACTGTGATCATTAGTGATGGGCAAATTTATTCGCCAGGCGCGAATTTGCGCGGTTCGCCGCCAGCGAATAAATTTGCGAAACGCCCGCAAAAATTAGCTGGCGAAAATTCACCGGTGTCAAAAAAAAAAAATGTTTTCGCCGGCGTTTCGCGAATTTTTCGTGAATTTCACGGGAAATTCACGAATTTTTCAGTGAAGCGAAATGCCACAAATTCGCCCATCACTAGTGATCCTATGCTGACCTGCACTGTGCTAGGTTCTGCCTATGTGCTTACTTGAAGCCAGCAGCTCTTATAGAAATAGATAATGGAGCTTGCATACATGTGATCTTATACTAACCTGTATCTTATGCGGAGTCTGACTAGTGGCTCACCCTAATCCAGTAGTTCTTTTGGATAATATGTAGCCTACGGCCACACCACCCTGAAAGTGCCCGATCTCGTCTGATCTCAGAAGTGATACAGGGTTGGGCCTGGTTAGTACCTGGATGGGAGACCGCCTGGGAATACCAGCTGGCATAGGCTAGATATGTATGTTTGGGTATGTGTACAGATGTATATATGTGTATAAGGTATGTATATAGAAATATATATGGTTTAGCTGTTCCTCACCTGAAACCAGCAGCCATAGTGGAGGTGGATTGCCAAACTCTTAATAAATTTGATCTAAGCAGAAGCTAATCTATACTGTGCACTTCATGTTCTACATTTATATTCAAATGTCTTAATACGATGACAAATGCCCCTGGGATTGTGTGTTGAGTTTACTGGGGTCTTATACACTTACATCTGAGTGTCTTATTATACAACGAATGCCCCCGTGACTGTATGTTGGGTTGAGTTGATGTAATATAAAGCCCCTATTATAAGGCAATGCTTCTAAGTAATGGCATTTGCCCTAGAATAAATTAAGCACAATATTCTGGCTGTGATGGGAAGGTTTGTATATTGTCTGATACACACAGCAGGAGTTCTAAATCACATTGGTGAAGGAGTGCTGGGTTAGCAACAAACAGCAGTTGTGTATCAAGCAATGGAGTGTTTGGTCCCTTAAGTAGAAGTTTGCCCAGATTCAGCAGCCTGGTGTTGTAATTCACTGTATGTACAGAGAGATGGCAAAGATATTGCTTCTCATTCTGGTCTAATGTGCAGTATAATTTACTATCCATTACTGGGGCTCTGAGATTGCCCATTATTAGGACTGGGATTCAGAGGGGCCCTGGTATTCCTGGTACATAGAGACCCAGACAGGCCCCACCAGCCCACATTATGGTCACTTCTTTGGCATCTTGCGGCAGCTCCTCTAGCATTGCCGGAGCCCACGGATTACCAGTCTGGGCCTGACCATTATATTCTGCCAGAAAGCAAGTTATCAGGGCCCTGACCGAGGCATATGTAATAATCTATGATAAAGCA
The DNA here is from genome assembly GCF_017654675.1 of Xenopus laevis. Lineage (NCBI taxonomy): Eukaryota > Metazoa > Chordata > Amphibia > Anura > Pipidae > Xenopus > Xenopus laevis. The sequence continues at coordinate 135,501,085 of NC_054387.1, read as the reverse complement.
CACTTTTAACACACGCTTGCACTAGGGCTCCACGCTCTGTAGGTTGATCATAATAGACCATTATCTTTTATATTGCTCATCATAGAAAGCTGAGAACTTCAGTATTAATACTTACCCCATTGCCACAGTCCTACCAAGGCGGCATATACGTGTATTTTCATATAGGCCATCTATACACGGGTGTCTATAGGCATATGTATACATATGTGTGTGTATGTATTGTATGTACCTGTATGTAGGGGTACATGGTACATGATTTTACAATTTTTTACCTGTGACAGAGAGAAAGAAGACAAGTTTCTTTCTAGGCTGATATATCCCTATATGTCATCGTACCAATAGTAGGTGGGGTTCTCAGTCCCGCCTACTACCCAGGGTTGTCCATTGGCACATACTTCTGATAAGCTTAGGGTCATGGTATAATGTTTTACATAGGGGTCATTTCATCTGCTGCCATACTGATATCATATGTAAGGTAAGATATCCATACAGACATCAGGCCACTCTGGGAGTTCTTTGAGGGCTTGTCCTAAATAGGGCTGGTGGCACGTTTAGGGTCTATTCTCAGACCACACTTTTCAGGTTACAGGAGTCCTTCACAAGCAGAGTATCTGTTAGACCAGGGATCCCCAACCTTTAGAACCTGTGAGCAACATTCAGAAGTAAAAGGATGTTGGGGAGCAACACTAGCATGAAAAATGTTCTTGGGGTGCCAAATAAGGGCTGTGATAGGATATTTGGTAGCACCTATGTGGATTGTCAACCTACAATAAGGTTCTGTTTGGCAGTGCAGCTGGTTTTTATACAAACAAAACTTGCCTTCAAGCCTGGAATTCAAAAATAAGATCCTGCTTTGAGGACGCTGGGAGCAACATCCAAGGGGTTGGGGAGCAACATGTTACTCACGAGCTACTGGTTGGGGATCACTGTGTTAGACAGTAGAGATGACCTTGGTTCAGGTACTATGGATGCATAGTTCTAGGTTCAATTAGTTGTTATGCCGTTTGACATACAAATGTAAGTCTGCCTTGCCCAACAGGATTGTCTAGTGTCCACCTCCAAAAAAAAAAAAAAATGAAACTCACTCGATATACCCTCATATAGTCTTATATGCAGCACCATGGGTTCGAGAAAAACGTTATTCATTTCCACAATGTACTGTACTGCTGTATATGGCTGAAATGACAACAAGATCCACTTGACCCATGCAAGGTCTTCGGGTGATTAGATGTGCCAGGTTACAGAACATGATTGGTATAAGCTGTTTAGGGTATACGACTGGCTATTCTTCCATTACACATAGGTAACGGATTAGACTAAAGAGGATGGAAGCATCCAATAAATACGGATTTTTCTTTTTCTTATAAGCCAGTCACCAGCAGTATTGGAACATGCCTCCTCATATCCTTGTTATTCTACCTGTTCTATTGCTTCAGGATATAATGTCTTAGAGTATCAGTCTTCTTCTACCTGAGGCGTTTACAGTTATTTCAGAATCTCTTACATCTGCCAGCCTTGTGGATTTTCAGTTTAGTGGATACATTGAGGACAATGAAGTTATCTGTGCTGCAGTGGCTAGCTCCTAACTAGATGTTTGGATGCATTGCCTGTCAAATCTATTACACTGTTTCCTATACGGTGAGGATTCCCATTACACTAGCTGAGCATTGTGTGTCTAGAGTACATAGTCACAGGACTCTCTGCCAGGTAACCTTATAGTTATTCCACTCCTATTAGCCTTGCTTGTTCTCTGGATCTCACACTGTTGTTCTACAGAAATAGGACTTCCTGGTGAAGCTCAGTCTCTCCTGATATACTCTAGGTCTGACTACATTCTAGTCCAGGGATCCTCAACCTTTAGCACAAGTGAGCAACATTCAGAAGTAAAAGGAGTTGGGGAGCAACACAAGCATAAATGATGTTTCTGGGGTGCCAAATTAGGGCTGTGATTGGCCATTTAGTAGCCCCTATGTGGATTGTCAACCTACACTGAGGCTCTGTTTGGCAGTGCACCTGGTTTTTATACAACCAAAACTTGTCTCCAAGCCTGAAATTCAAAAATAAGCACCTGTTTGAGGCCAATGGGAGCAACATCCAAGGGGGTTGAGAGCAACATGAGCTACTGGTTGGGGACCACTGTTCTAGTCCATCTGACCCAATTTGCTGTAGTCTGGTACATTCAAAGCCCTTCTGTAGCTATGGGAATATCCACATGGCCATTCCAGTCTTAGAGTTCACTTCATTGATGGACTTTATATAAGTAGGATAGTTGCTAATCTTACATTTCGGGTGATTCTAAACATCTCTCAAAGTGTTACAGCCTGCCTCCGTGGCTCATGTGATTACCTTTTAGCCTCACTGGGGTTAAGTTAATTTTGGATCTGGAACCTAGGCCTAACCATCTTCTCATAAGGTGATGTTCGGTCATCCGACAAGCAGTCTATTCTTCGGTAGATGCCCCGGTTACACTGTGACCATCCTTTTGGCTAAGGTGATTGGTACCAGTGTTTCCATTGTTAGTTACGTTTCCCTCAACACAGGATCTTACAAGGAGTTGTAAGGAATTCTCACCCAATGTATTTCTCAGGTGCCCTTGTCCCTATTCTCCTAGGATCTGTTTTCTGTTAGAACAGTGGTGACTGTTGGGCATTCCAATATGTAGATGTTTATGGTACAGACCTCATGCGCCACATTGTATGCCCTGAGATTCATGTCATTTTCTAAACAGGTCATATCTACAAGGGGTCTGTTTGTCTGGTTTTCACTCCTACAAAGTGTTTCTTACAGGTGTCTTACAATCTGCACTGAAAGTAGACATACATGTGACGGATGCATTTGGTGAGCAGGAGAGTGAGTATTTCAAACTTGTTGAATTTTCCACGTGTCGGGGTGTCTTCATCTCTCTCTCTCCTGGAAAGGAGAAATAGTTAATTACTGAACTCCTCTTTTTCCTCACTCTTGACAGTGGACTAACCTCTCTCTCTCTCTCTCTCTCTCTCTCTCTCTCTCTCTCTCTTTCGTATAGAGCCTATACTATAGGACTGTTCTTATCCTTGTAAGTTTATTCTGGAGTTTCTCCTGGAGTCTCTATTTTCCATTATAGAGGTTGCATGATTGTGGGCTCTCTCTTCAGTGTTATTAATTCCTGATTCTATTACCCCCCCATTGGGGAAAAAAACGTAGCTTGCTATATCCCGGTTAGTACTGACATGGGGTTCGAAAGTCGAAAACGGAAGATTGTATCATACTTACCGTAATCTTCCTTTCCCTGAAAACTCCATGTCAGTACGTTCCCACCCTTTTACTGGAGGTTTTAGAAGCTTGTTACAAAGATGCCGGTAAGTGGGTGTGGTTGGCCTTTTAAAGGTTTGGGGAGGGTCCTTCTGATGGGAGCAGGGGGAGGGGCTATCCCGGTTAGTACTGACATGGAGTTCTCAGGGAAAGGAAGATTACGGTAAGTATGATACAATCTTCCCTTTTCCCTTAATGATCGACCTCTCCGATAGGCACATACTGGCTAAAGAATGAAGATAAAATGGTGTTCATTTCAGATTACACACCAGCCAGCCAAAGTATCAATGCTGTAGTTAAAAAACATTGGCCGATACTACAGATGGATACCAACTTGCCTTTTTCACATATGCCACCACCAGTATGTGCCTATCGGAGAGGTCGATCATTAAGGGACCTCTTAATGAAAACAGATCTAAGGAAAACTAATGTGGGCACTTGGTTGGGGAGGAACAAAAATGGATGTTACCGTTGTGTGGGGTGTAAGACTTGTGGATGTCTACTAACTGGTGAAACTTTTTCTCACCCACTCAGTGGAAAACGATACCAAATTCGTCATAGGCCGACTTACCTCGGAGTTTGTCGTTTATTGTATAGTGTGGCCTCTACTATGTTGGAAAGTGTATAACGACATTTCGGATGCGAATGAACAATCATCGCTCTGTGATACGTGCGGCTCTAGCCACAGGCAAAGCAGATACTCCCCTGGCCAGACACTTTCTAGGGTGCAAACACCCACTGCCTTCCCTTCGGGCTATTCTGATTGACCACATCCCCCTCCCTCAAATTAGAGGTGGGGATAGATCTAAAATTTGACTGTAACGAGAAGCCAAGTGGATGCGTACCTTGGATACGGTGGCACCCAGAGGGCTGAATGAAATGTACTCTCTAGCGAGTTACCTTTGAGTAAATGTGTTATTGCTGTGAGAAAAAACACTTTAAGAGTCAGCATCTTCAATGGAATTTCTTATAGCAGTTCAAAGGGAGTTTTACACAATCTATTAAGGACAAAATCAAGATCCCATGGAGAAACAAATGATTTAACTCTTGGTCTCAGTCGTTTAGTGACTGTTAAAAATCTTCTCACCATCGGTTCCAAGGACAACCTTGTGTCCAAATGAGCAGATAATGCTGAAAAAAAGTGTATCTTTACTTTTTTTCTTTTTTACTTTTTTCTTGCTTCTTTTTCTGGTCCTCCATGACCCTATTAACTGCTTTTATAAGATTTTGTATGGCGAAAACAAATATATACTTTCCTTCATTTCTTTAGAAGTTGATGGTGAAGATGATACTTCTGACTTCGATTCACCTGACACCTGGTCAATTACAATCAGGTCATCCCTACTCACATCTTCTGCTGACATAGTAGCCTGTCTCATTTCTTTAAACGTCTGCGATATCATGTTTTTAAACCAATCAACAAAGCATTCTGATTGCCGTGCTTGGTCTTCTCCCACAACAGATCTCATGCATGTCATACACATGTTCTGAACATGGTCATCAGGTAATGGCTGTTCAGACGCCATACAAGCTCTATGCTTTAACTTCTGTGTCTTCTTAGCAGGAGACCTAGACATCAAAGGCAAAAATCTAGTTAGACATGAATACCCCTGTATGTATAACTAACTACACCATTAAGTTGCTGCTTACCTTGCCTTGTGCCCCTCAGGTACAGCCTGGCAGCCCTGGATCCTCTAAGACAACACTGGAGAAACAAAGCATCACCCAGTCTACTAACTGAAAAGAAGCCTAACCTAACTGCAAGGAAACCGGAGTTATATATACCTTAGTACACCTTTGTGTCCAAAAATGTCACCGAGTCATAACTATACGTTAATTTAATAGTAGGGACACATTCATCTAGATATACCTTGAAAATCCAGTAGGGATCGAACGTCACCCCTCCAGATGACCAACAGATCATCTATATAGTGCCACCACTTCACACAGTGTTCCTTGAATAGATCATGGGTATATACATAGCAGTTCTCAAATTGGTTCATAAAAAGGTTGGCGAATGTTGGGGCAATTTTCGATCTCATCGCTGTCCCCTGTAACTGCAGGTAGAAAGTGTCCTGGAATAAAAAGTAATTCTTATGCAATGTGAGTGCAAGTAGTTCCATGAAAAACCTCCTCTGAGTCTGACTGTAATGAGAATTTCCCAGTACTATTTGTATAGACTCCATGCCCAGTCTATGGGGTATTGAGGTATAGAGACTACAAACATCAAAAGCAGCCAATATGGCATCACCTTCCCCCACATCCAAATCCTGTAAAGAACTTAGTAAGTGTGATGTATCTTTAATATAAGATTTGCCCATAGGCACAAATGGGGCCAAAACTTTACCCAAAAAGATTGCAAGGGGGGCCAGTATTGAATTAACACCAGCAACTATAGGACGCCCTGGAGGAGTTTTTAAATTTTTATTAACAGATAATCCCTGACTTCCTCGCCAATTACTCCCTGGGCATAATAACGGGTTACTATTTCTGAGATCAGATCAGCAATTTCCGTAGTAGGATCCTTGTCTAATTGTGCATAAGTATTTACATCACTGAGCTGTCTCAGGATTTCTCCCGTGTAATATCCTCTGTCCATAATAACCACAGCCCCACCCTTATCCGCAGGTTTGTCCTCCATGAGACACTTCAGAGCAATGCGTTCTGTCATATTATTGGGATATCTCATAGAGCGCAAGCCTTCAGAGTGCTGTCTCCACCGACTGACATCTATAGAGATAAAGTTAATCACAGTTTCCACAGTGTGGAAGGAAGTAGGAGGTAAATAATTGCTCTTTTTCCGTAAGCCAAATTGTAAGTAATTGGATTTGAGGCTCCTCCCCCCTATCCTCCTTCTTGTTAGCAAATTGTACTTTCAGTCTAAAGGTGGCCATACATGGAGAGATCCGCTCGTTTGGTGATGTTGCCAAACGAGCGGATCTCCCTCCGATATGCCCACCTTGAGGTGGGCAATATCGGGCTGATCCGATCGTGGGCCATAGGGCCCAACGATCGGATCCTAGCGAACGCGAACGGGTGGTCGGATCGCGGGACCGCATCAACGAAAAGATGCGGCCGCGATCCGACAGGATTTTTAGTCCCATCCGATCGAGATCTGGCCGACTTTCGGAGAAGCCCGTCGGGGGCCCCCATACACGGGCCAATAAGCTGCCGACTCGGTCTGTCTCCAGCTTTTATCGGCCCGTGTATGGCCACCTTAAGAAGCCTGAAAAAACACTGTAAATCAATATCAAGCAAAAACGTGTCATACTTGGGCAGAATGATAAGCCCTTTTGTAATACGCTTAAGTCAAATTCAGAAAGTACCTTATTAGAAATATTGATCACAAGCGATGTTTCTTCACTTGTTTCCCCTTGCCTGCGGTCCGTGGCTGTCTCGGTCTGTCGCTACGGCTGCACTTGTTCCTGTGTCGGATTCCTCGCGCTCCCCGTCGCTTGAGGGAACGCTGTCCTCCGCTAAAAAAGAAGAGGATCCCGTGGAATCAGTAGATTTGTGCGACGAACCCTCCGTTGAAGCGCTCTGTGACAGGTCACGGCGTCTCTCTTGGTATGACCCACGTGGTGGACGCGCTCGTGGTTGCTGATTCCGGAAGTATGCAGGAGTGAACTGAGGGCGTCCCGAAGTGCAACGGTATACCCTTCCGCCTACGTAATCCTCGGCGTCCCTCAAGAACATATGCCTTTTCCATTCTTCCGTCTCCTGTCGGAACTGTGTGATAGATTTATCTATCAGGGCTTTAGTCGCGGCAAATTCCTCCTGACTTCTTTCTTGCTGTAGTTGTGTCTCTAGGCCACTTATTTGTTCCGTAACCACCACAAGCTCTTTCTGAATATTCTCTATAGTAAGAGTGATAATGTCCAGAGAGCACTTGTTCAATATGCCCTCAAACTTTTTGCAGTACTCCACATTTTCACCGAATATAGTAGGTCTCAAGTGTACTCTCAAACCTCTCGGTATGCGTTTCAGACGGTAGTATTCCGCAAGTGTGCAACCGTGTAATTCCAACGATACTGATTTTTTAAGCACACGTTCCAAATCACGTCTGCGTGATTCCAGATGAGAGGTATGTAGGAAATCTCTCGAGATTTTCGCCAAAGTGTCTATGCTTGCCGCCTCCAGTTCTGTGTATGCAAACACCTCCGCATGGGAGCTCGCTGGAGGAGTAGGACATGGGTACTGTCTCAACACTCAAAAATAAACAATATATCTGTACAAAATGTGTAGCACTTAACCCGTCCAAGACTTAGTCCATATCCATGGACAAATTATATATCAACAAAAAAGGCCAGACAAATTCCAAGTGAAATAAGGTAACTTTTTACCAAAAATAAGATGAACATGCAAACGTGCAACGTTTCGGAGCTCCCGCCCCTTTATCAAGCATCATTCATCACATTGACATCATATCCTATTTAACATACTCAGTACTCTAGACACACCCATTGGGTTAATTGCACCAATCAAATATATAGTTCTAAGACTATTCTGGTTACACAGTCAATTTCCTATCTTAAACTAGTATCTATAGACAATCTGTTACAATCAGTCACAGTGTGTCATATCAGAGAATGTATCAAAAACAAATGTATCAATCTACTCCCAGCCAATTTCCAGATAATAGTTACAAAAAAGCTGTCACGGTGGGCACCCTAAACCAGAACTAGTGCCAAGCTCCCTGGTCTCGGCTCGGCTTCACCAGTAGTGTGACCGCCTTTGGCTTCGGGAGGAGCCCTCAGCGTACTCAGATGCCACCTGGACTTTTCGAGAGGAGCAAAGCGAGGAGTTCTGGCGAGGAAAGGGGCATGACTGTTGTTAAAGTCAGTTAGGCCGAAGGTCGTGGTATAATAACGTAAGACAGATTCGTGGTCATACAGGCCAGGTTGAGGCAGGCAGATAGCTAGAGTCGTCAGGCAGGCAAGGATCAAAACTGGGTAATCAATCAGATGGGATGAGGCAGAATCGGAATCAAATAACAGGCAGAGGTCAAACCAGAACGTCAAACAGAAGGATTAATCAGAATCAAGGTCGGTTTCAGGCAAGGGTCAGGTTCCAGAGATCAGAATAGTCAAGCAGCCAGGCAGGGGTCAAAACAGATAATCAGAATCAGATTCAAACAGAATAGCAACAGCTAACAGCACCAGGAACAAATCCTATCACGGGCAATGACATAGGAGAAAATGTCCCTTTAAATCCTATTTGAATTTCGCGCCATTCATGATGTAATCACGTCAGCGCGCATGCGCCTATAAAATACGGAAGTGCGCGCGCGACATGCTTTAGGAAGCCGGCAGTGAAGGAGCAGGACGGTGCAGCGGGCGTCCCACGATGCACCACCACTAGACCACCAGGGTGAGGATTCGTTACAAAAGTATAAAGGTCGTATTCCCTATTAAGTCCTTTGGGATATAGTGTTTGTAAAGAATGGATCCAAAATTTCTCCCTCTTTTGGAGCTGTAGGAGTCTGTTGCCCCCCCCTCGTCATGGGGGGGCAACAGACTCCAGCACCAAGAACCAGAGGGATGCTGCAGTATGTCTAGCCAATTTAAAGTGTGCCGGAACAGGTAATTTCAAAACTTCCTTTCCAATTGTGGATTTGTGTTGACTCACTCTGTCTCTAATTGGCTGAATTGTTTCTCCTATATAGGCCAATCAGCAAGGACATTTGAGCATATATATTACATACTCTGAGTCACATGTGAAGTGCCCTCGTATATCAAACTTTTTACCAGAATGTGAATTTTACCAGAAGTATCACACTTGAACACTGGTTACACCTCCCACACGGATACATGCCCTCTCTTTCATGTTGAGATATATATATAGATATATATATATAGTGCCTTAAATAAGAGCAAATGCCTAGAAACTTTACTTGCAGCTCTGCGATTGGAGGAAGTCACACACCCACACAGTTTTTTCGCTTGTATTCTTGACTGAAAGAAAACGGTACAGAGATAAAACACAAATTGAGAGCACAACCATTTTGTTATAAAGAATGACTGCTTTAAGGTTTATCAAGTGGTCAACTTCATGGGCAACGTATCTGTGCAATGTGTGTCCAACTTTTATATTTGTTCCTTTACCCGTGTTCCATCCATTGGATGATACGATCACTTAGTGGCACATTTACTAAGGGTCGAATATCGAGGGTTAAGTAAAATCCTTCGACTTCGAATATCAAAGTCGAAGGATTTACCGCAAATACTTCGAACGATCGAAAGAAAAATCGATTCAAAGTATTTTAATCCATCGATTTAATCCATCGATTGAAGGATTTTCCTTTGATCAAAAAAAGCATAGAAAGCTTATGGGGAAGGTCCCCATAGGCTAACATTGTAGCTCGGTAGGTTTAAAGTGCCGAATTAGGTAGTCAAAGTTTTTTTTAAAGAGACAGTACTTCAACTATCGAATGGTCGAATAGTCAAACGATTTTTACTTCGAATCAAAGTCGTAGTCGAAGGTCGAAGTAGCCTATTCGATGGTCGAAGTACCCTAAAAAAAGCTTCAAAATTCGAAGTTTTTTTTACTACGAATCCTTCACTTGAGCTTAGTAAATGTGCCCCTTAGTGCTTACCTGAATACACTGGTGCTACCTTTCATCACTGCTACGCACCCTTCTAGCCACCGGGCACCATAATTCCGTTGCCAAATGCTGTCACCTGAGACTTATCAATTCATCCTAGTTTAGGTCTCAAACAAATCATCAATGGTGCAGTTGATCTTTCTCAAAGCATTGTTCTCCTGTGTATAGCCTTGAGGTCCCAAGTGATTGTAGTATAAATACTTGTGTATCTGGAAGGTGCAGCTCTGACTGAGTGAGTATGCAAGAAGGAGAGGGACACAAGACATCTCTTTATTCTGAGCAGACTGGGTCTCACCATTCCTTTTATACTGATAAATACTGAGGAATGGGTTGTGTTGGGGCAAGGAGATCCAAGCACCCACTTAGTCTATGGATTAGACACCCACATTAGTAATGGCACATAGAAGTTCTATGGTGTGGTCGCTCTGCCTCAACTAAGCTTTCTCTCCTCTCTCTTACTTAAAGGGAATGTCATCATCATCATCATCATTTATTTATATAGTGCTGTCAAGATACGCAGTGCTTTACTGCAGTTATAGCAAACGGGGAATAAATGGTGGATAACAAGGATTACAGAGTACAATAGGGTAAGAAGGACCTAGAGATTAGAGTTTACAAACTAAAGGTTAGGGTACAATTGAGACATTAGGATTATATAAACATTTTAACATTTTTGATACAGCAATGATTAATTAAGGTACATCGAATAAGCCTCTTTAAACAGATGGGTCTTTAAGGAGCGCTTGAAAGTTTGGAAGTAAGGAGAAAGTCTGACAGCTTGTGGCAGAGAGTTCCAGAGAAAAGCAGAAGCCCGAGAGAAGTCTTGTAGGTGAGAATGGGCAGAAGTGATCAGAGGAGAAGTTTTGTAGATGAGAATGGGCAGAAGTGATGAGAGAGAAGTCTTGTAGGTGAGAATGGGCAGAAGTGATGAGAGAGAAGTCTTGTAGACGAGAATGGGCAGAAGTGACCAGAGGAGAAGTCTTGTAGATGAGAATGGGCAGAAGTGATGAGAGAGAAGTCTTGTAGGTGAGAATGGGCAGAAGTGATGAGAGAGAAGTCTTGTAGACGAGAATGGGCAGAAGTGACCAGAGGAGAAGTCTTGTAGACGAGAATGGGCAGAAGTGATGAGGGAGAAGTCTTGTAGGTGAGAATGGGCAGAAGTGATGAGAGAGAAGTTTTGTAGATCAGAATGGGCAGAAGTGATGAGAGAGAAGTCTTGTAGGTGAGAATGGGCAGAAGTGATGAGAGAGAAGTTTTGTAGATCAGAATGGGTAGAAGTATAGAGAGAAGTCTTGTAGATGAGAATGGGCAGAAGTGATGAGAGAGAAGTTTTGTAGATCAGAATGGGTAGAAGTGATGAGAGAGAAGTCTTGTAGGTGAGAATGGGCAGAAGTGATGAGAGTGAAGTTTTGTAGATCAGAATGGATAGAAGTATAGAGAGAAGTCTTGTAGACGAGAATGGGCAGAAGTGATCAGAGGAGAAGTGAGGGAAGATCAGAAGCAGAGCGTAGGTTTCGTGAAGGAGAGTATTTGGAGATTAGAGATGAAATATAGGGAGGGGTTTCATTATTAAGGGCCTTGAATGGTAGTGTAAGTAATTTGAATTTGATTCTAGAAGAGATTGGGAGCCAGTGAAGGGACATACATATGACAGCAGCTGATGTTGAGCGGTGAGATAGATGAATGAGTCTAGCGGCCGCGTTTAGAATAGATTGGAGTTGTGAAAGGTGACTTGTTGGAATACCTGTGAGGAGTAAGTTGCAGTAATCAAGGCGGGAGATGATGAGAGACTGAATCAGTGTTTTAGTTGATTCTGAACTGAGATAGGGTCGTATTCGAGCAATGTTGCGCAGTTGAATACGGCAAGATTTTGCAAGTGTTTGAATGTGTGGTGAAAAAGACAGATGAGAGTCTAAGATGACTCCTAGGCAGCCTGTGTGGTGGAATGAAAGGTGGTGTTGTTTACGGTGAGTGATATCTGAGGGACAGGGGAAGATCTTGGAGGAAATATAATGAGTTCTGTTTTGGAAAGGTTCAGTTTCAGGTGTGACATCCAGGAGGAGACAGCAGAGAGACAGTCTGTGACTTGGGAAAGGACAGAATTAGAAAGATCAGGAGTAGACAAGTAGAGTTGGGTGTCATCAGCATAAAGGTGATACTGAAGTCCAAATGACTGAATGAGTTTTCCTAGTGAAGTTGGATATAGCGAGAACAGCAGGGGGCCAAGAACAGAGCCTTGAGGAACTCCAACAGAGAGTGGGAAAGTAGTAGAAGTAGAGTTAGAGAAGGAAACTTTAAAGGAACGGTCAGACAGATAAGATGTAAACCATGAAAGAGCAGTGTCCCGAATGCCAGATGAGTGTAGAATGTCAAGGAGGAGTGTGTGGTCAACTGTGTCAAAGGCTGCAGAGAGATCTAGAAGGATTAGAATGGAGTAGTGACCTTTAGTCTTTGCCAATAGAAGATCATTGGTTACTGTACACACATCATATGGGTATAATGATCCTGTCCGAGCTCACCCCATGTCATTAGGGAGACACTGATCCACTCTAGATATTTTGAGATCTTATTTCATTGTTACCATTTAGAGTGAAGAGGAATTGCTGGATTATTATCAGCCAAATGACATGGTAATATTCAACTAGAGTGTATCAGGACCCCCTGCAAAAAAATCTTAAGAGGGGCCCTGTGCACTTGGATCCCCATCCTCCTACTTCCCATCCCATCTCTGACACTCTCAACTTGCGTCCTCGCCACAGATAAGATAGCAGTGGGGGAGGAGGGTTTTTTTTTATTAGCTATAGAGGAAGCGGACCCCACAGTCCGGGCCCCCATGTTCCCCCAGGCCACACTGCTACTGTGGGGTCCGCCTCCTCTATAGTTACACCAATTGTGATTTCTCTGGGCAGCAAAAAAGAGGTCCCTAAATTCCATTTCTAAAGCCTGTTGTCAATCGATTCTTCCTTCCCATTTCTTCTCCGTCGTGGCTGCCATCTTGGAATGCAAATTAGCAGTAAGAAAGCACAAGCATCCGAAGAGACCCACGGGATCTTTGCATAAAGACACTCTTTTTAGTTAAAACTAAAGCCATCTCTATTCTTGCTCACAGTATCCCTTTAATAACCAGGGCTATGGGTGGGTGTTGCTAACAATCACTAATTCTATCTACAATTATTCTGCACTGGCATGACTCTAAAGCTGAGCCGAGAGTTACAGCTGGAAGTAACAGCAAGGTATGTATCAGGCATGAAACATGCAAGTTGTAGGAACAACGGGGGTGTAGGGTGTTGGTATGGGGGGGTATGTGTTTATCACAGGGTAGCTACCGTAGAGGCTTCACTTCTCTCTGCCAATTATAGCCAATGTTCTCCTGTATTTGCCACCTTGTTCCAAGAAGAATGTTCTAGAAATTCAAACGCAGCCTCTTCCCAAAGTCTGGGAATTTTGTTATAATGAGGTTTCTGAGGGTGGGCTGTAGGTATCCACCCAACAGCTTTCATACATAATGCTGGGCCTTCTGCGTGAATTCTTATAATCAAGAGACACACAACCATCAGGTTCAGCCTATAGCTCAAATAACCCAACCTATCTTCTATCTGCTTACTAAGCTTTATAGATTCAGGGAGCCTTATATTTAGTGGAGAGTGGTCAGGGGTGAAACTAGAAGATCCTTGGCACTAACCCCAGATAGGTGGCTATAATTTCTACTGAAACAAACATGTTCTGCCTCCGGAAATCTTCTGTAATTTGCCTTTGAAATTAATCTTTAACCCAAAATGTTGATAAACTTTGTCTCTGTTCCTCTATCCTCTTCCAATAGTTTTTGGACATCTGGGCACAGTTGGATGGCAGTTAGCCGTAATGTTTTTTTATCACTGTAGTTAAGTGGGCGAGTCATAAAGTGAGGAAGCAATAATGTGCTTGTATGAGGCCCCCAACCCATTTGTTTGCACTTGAAGAGGCACCAAGAGGGTCCGTTTATTTTCTTCACTGGGTGGATTTTGGGTGTGGAGAATTCCACAGTTCAATCCCTGGGCAGATTTGGATTGTGGGAAAGAGCAGCAGGACTTTGTCTCGTTAGAAGCCATTTGTGGCTGAATATTAGCTGGACATAAAAGCCTAACAAGACAACAACATCAAGGCAAGAAAAATATCTGTATACTTTTCACCCCAAGCTGTGAGTTTAGAGGACAGAATATTGTTTGGAGGTAAGTCACTTACAGTTCCTTTCTGTTAGATGTCACAGATTTCTGAGCAAGATTATTCAACTGGTTGGAAAGTCCGATCATCTGAAAAATGCATATGGATTTGGATGACAGCGGGAGCATAGGGAGATTAATGTGTGGCTGAGAGATTGGTGTAGGGAGGAGGGTTTTGAAGAACTGGGCTGATTTCTCAGTCGGCTACAGGCTCTTTGCTAGGGATGGGGGCACCTCAATGATGATGGGGCAGCTGTTTTGGGAGAGAAGATGGCTAGAGGGTTGGAGGAGATTTTAAACTAGGTGTGGGGGGAGGGTTCAGTAAAAGATTCAGTGGTAGACAGGTTAGATGAGATAGTGGGCAAAGAAAGGGAAAATGGGGGAGGAGATTTGGCTGGGGGTACTGTTAAGGATAGGGAGGAGCACATGTCATATGTTCAATATGGTGCCAGTATTAAATGTATGTTTACAAATGCAAGAAGTCTGACTGGTAAAATGGGAGAGCTGGAGGTGCTGGTGATGGAGGGAAAATATGATGTGATTGGCTGAAACATGTCTGAATGAGTCACATGACTGGGCAGTAAATATCAGTGGCTATACTTTGTTTCGGAGGGACAGAGGCAATAGAAAAGGAGGAGGGGTATGTCTGTATGTTAGGCAGGATTCAAATCTAATATAAAGGAGGAGGTTATGTTAGAAAATGAGGGGTCAGAAGTCGTATGGGTGGAGTTCTTCGCTAATTGTAAAGAATCCAGCAAATTAATTGTAGGCGTCACTATAGACCCCCTAATGTAAGTGACGAGGAGGAAGAGACAAAGCTCCTGAAGCAAATAGAAAAGGCTGCTAGTTTAGGTAAAGTGATGATAATGGGGGATTTTAATTACCCAGATATTGACTGGAGCAACGGTACTGCCAGATCAGTTAATGGGAACAAGTTTATAAACTTATTGCACGACAATTTTATGGCACAGGTTGTTGAGGAGCCAACCAGAAAAAATGCTATTCTTGATTTAGTGATCTCTAATGAGCCAGAACTTATAGCAAATGTGCAAGTCATTGAACCCCTGGGTAATAGTGACCATAATGTTATATCATTTAATGTCTGGTGCAAAGAACAAATATATACTGGGGCAACAAAAACCAGGAATTTTGGAAAAGCTAATTTTAGTGCCTTGAGGGCTGCCCTACAGAGTATTGATTGGGGCATTAGGTTTTCAGCTAAAAACACAGAACAGAAATGGTTGTCCTTTAAACTGATATTAAATCATTACTGTTCTCAATTTATTCCCTTAAGGACTAAATGTAGAAGCTCTAAGAATCATCCTGTGTGGCTTAATACAGAAGTAAAGAAGTTAATGGGAAAGAAGAGAAAGGCATTTAATAACTACAAGTCTGTAGGGACAGAAGCTGCATTTAATGACTATAAATACTGTAATAAATGTTGTAAATCAGCAATCCGGAAGGCTAAGAAAAGAAATGAAGAGTTAATTGCGGTGGAGGTGAAAACTAACCCTAAAAAGTTTTTTAAATATATTAATAGTAAAAAGATGCAGGTTGAGAGTGTTGCTCCATTAAATAATGGTACCAGTATGGTTGTAACAGATACAGAAAAGGCAAATGTGTTAAATCAGTTCTTTTCTTCAGTGTATACAATAGAGGAGTGTGAGTTCCCAGGCTCACTTTATAGCTGCACTAATGGCTCAGCTCAATCTAGTCAGTGGCTGACTCAGGATATGATTCATAAAGCTTTAATACAAATGAATGTAAACAAGGCTCCAGGGCCTGATGGCATACACCCCCGGGTTCTAAGAGAGCTTAGTTCAGTTTTAGACCAGCCCTTATTTCTGATTTTCTCAGATTCACTGTCATCTGGTATGGTGCCTATGGATTGGAGAAAATCTGATGTTATTCCAATATTTAAAAAGGGATTACGAACTCAGCCTGGCAATTATAGGCCAGTAAACTTGACATCTGTGGTGGGCAAATGATTTGAAGGCTTGTTAAGGGATCACATTCAAAATTTTGTCCTAATGAATGGCATTATGAGCAGCTATCAGCATGGCTTTATGAAGGATAGGTCATATCAGACGAATTTGATTGCATTTTATGATGAGATAAGTAAGATGCTGGACAGTGGGGGGGCAGTAGATCTATTTGGATTTTGCCAAAGCGTTTGATACTGTGCCCCACAAACGACTGCTTTCTAAACTAAGGTCTGTTGGGCTTAATGAAGTCGTTTGCACGTGGATAGGAAACTGGCTACAGGATCGGGTACAGAGGGTGGTTGTTAATGGGACATTCTCTACTTGCAGTAAGGTTCTTAGTGGGGTCCCTCAGGGCTCAGTATTGGGGCCACTTTTATTTAACTTGTTCATTAATGACTTAGGGGAGGGTATTGTAAGTAATGTATCAGTGTTTGCAGATAACACAAAACTATCAGCCCAATTAATTCCATCCAGGATGTGGCACTTGCAACAGGATCTTGACTAACTGGCAATCTGGGCAGCTAAGTGGCAAATGAGATTCAATGTTGATAAATGTAAAGTCCTGCACCTGGGATGTAACAATATCCACTTATACCCTTAATGGGACTGCACTAGGCAAATCCATAATGGAGACGGAGCTTGGAGTCCTTGTAGATAATAAACTTGTCTGTAGCAAGAAATGCCAGTCAGCAGCATCAAGGGCAAATAAGGTCTTGACTTGTATTAAATGGGGCAGAGAGTCACGGGAGGAGGGGGTCCCACTGTATAGAGCACTGGTAAGGCCCCATCTAGAATATGCCGTACAGTTTTGGTCTCCATCACTCAAACAGGACATTATTGTATTAGAGAGCGGACAGAGAAGGGCAACTAAGCTGGTAAAGGGAAAATCTTAGCTATGAGGAAAGACTGGCCAAATTGGGGATGTTCACTCTGGAGAAGAGGCGCTTAAGGGGTGATATGATAACTATGTATAAATATATAAGGGGATCATATAATAATCTCTGTAATGATTTATTTACCAGTAGGTCTTTCCAGCTGACACAAGGTCACCCATTCCAATTAGAAGAAAAGAGGTTCCGCCTAAATATTGGGAAGGGGTTTGTTACAGTGAGAGCTGTGAAGATGTGGAATTCTCTCCCTGAATCAGTTGTACAGGCTGATGCATTAGATAGCTTTAAGAAGGGGTTGGATGGCTTTTTAGCAAGTAAGGGGATACAGGGTTATGGGAAATAGCTCATAGTACAAGTTGATCCAGGGACTGGTCCGATTGCCATTTTGGAGTCAGGAGGAATTTTTCCCCCTCTAAGGCAAATTGGAGAGGCTTCAGATGGGTTTTTTTTTGCCTTCCTCTGGATCAACTGGCAGATAGGTAGTTAATAAAAAAAAAAAGGTTGAACTCGATGGACATGTGTCTTTTATCAACCTTACTTACTATGTTACTATGTGTTCCTCTACCAATGGATTCATTGCATTGGAGGCTAGATGGTCAGATCAGCCCAATGTGCCCCACACCCCAGAGGCTTAACTCAATGTTATTGGGCCCCACAGCAAAAATATTTTAGGGCCTCCCTAAACCTAGGAATAAGAAATTTTTCATAAAACGATATTGAATTTGTTCATCAATCTATTCATCAGTCACTGCCCATTTGGGCCCCTATATCTTCTTGGTAACCAGAGCCCAGAGTCCACCTCTATAGTTGTGCCCCTGTCAATACCTGCTATCTGTATGGCTACCACTGCTCAGGGGACTAGTGGAGTAAGAAGGCAGCGATGTACTAAAAGTAAGTGCCCCATGTGCCACTGCCCATAGACTCCTTTGACATTCCACTGGCCTAGTTTCATGTAATAGGCATGGCAGGCAAATAAAGATTAGGGCTTGGGCTCACAGAGGCTGAACCTAGCGATAACTTAATCTCTAGAACAGGAAATGCCAAGATGCCCCTTGCTGCGAGGATTAAGCTGAAACCTTTGTGTTTATTTCTTTTCTCTCTATAGAAACCAATGCAAATTGTTCCAGGTTTCCTCCCTTCTGTCGTCCTTCTGTGACTTTACATAGGAGTCTCCCCTCAGGAGCTTTCCATTTCATGTAACACCCCCCCCACTAGTTCACCCTGATATCAACTTTGTGCTCACCACCTTTCTCACTGCTCCTCACTCCCTCCATCCATGGCTTTTGAGAAGAATTCAGCACTTTTTCAGTCTTTTGTAATGCAGAGACCCCAGATGGGTCAGGTTATGGGGATTCCGCTGGATCAGAACACATGTGATGCCTGGAAAGACATCTGGAATTTTCACGCTCACCCTGAGGATGTCTTGTTGGCTTCATATCCCAAAGCAGGTACCAGACCTACTAATGGAATAGCCAGTAAAAGTCCTACTCAACCATGGATTAATAGCAGTTTTATAGTATAGAATGGAAAATTATCAACTCAACTGCACTGGGAATATATTTGCACATAATCCACAGAAACCCAGTAACTCAAATACAAAAGACTGCTAGAGAATGCAGGGAGTTGTAGTTGAATGAAGGCAAGAGGGCAGTGGGCTGGGCATCTCTGATATACCTCTCCTCTTGTTGCCAAGGCATCACGTGGTTGCAGGAGGTGGTGGATATGATGTACCAAGGAGGAGACATAGAAAAGTGTCACAGAGCCCCCACTTATGACCGACACCCCTTCCTGGAAGCAGTGGCCCCAAAACCGGTGCCATCGGGTCAGTATTCTCCAATCAGATAACAGGACTGCGAGGACCTGTACATAGTTCAATAGTTGCAGTTGTTGCCATGTTTATACAGATGCAGTAAATCCAGTCTGGGCACAACAGGATCTGGCCCTAACAGGTGACACTCATTTAGCACCTGGGCAGTTCTCTAGTTGTCACGCACAGACAGCTCCATGTAACATAAGCCCAGTTACTGTAAGAATCCAACCATAGTGATCCTTAGCCATGTGCTCCGGAGAGTAGTAGAGCAGAGGGCTGGAGCAGCAGTGTCCATAGCTTAACACTGCCAGTAATAAACTCCATGAGAACTTCAGCATGCGGCCCATTGGTGATATCTAAATAGACTCACTTCCTTACAATGGAACCACCAGTGCAGCCCAGAAACTTGCATTTATTCTAAGTGTCCATATAAAGTCACTAGGAGCCCTGGTCGACCCTGCTGGGAGTGGCACAAAACATAAACTGGTAGCTATCATGGGAACGGACTGCAAAATCAGTAAATAGTCACCATATGTATTCATTTTAGGTTTGGAGTTAGCCGAAGAGATGGAATGTCCCCGGGTCCTTAAAACTCATCTGCCCATTCAGCTGATCCCTCCATCGTTTTGGCAGCAGAACTGTAAGGTAATGGTGGAAAGGTGACAGACGAATGTTGAGCAACTCTTCGTGGGCTCTAAAACAGCCGCAGTGAAAGTGCAAAAGACTGACAATTCCTGATGCTGCCTCTAATAAATCTCTCATTTTAAATCCCATATAGGTGATATATGTTGCACGGAATGCCAAGGACACGCTGGTCTCGTACTTTTTCTTCCAGAGGATGACCAAAGGCCTCCCCGACCCAGGAACATGGGATGATTACTTTATGGCATTCCTGTCGGGAAAGCGTAAGCAGGAAGGGAATGCTTGTGCATGCGCGACGCTAGCTGGTGATGTTTATATGAAACATATGAGATACTACATAGGCTCTACAGCAGAGGTCTTCAGGCCCCCAACTGTTGGGCAGGTGCCCCCTTAGCTGACAGTTAAACATACATCAAAATATAGTTATAATAGCAACTCTTCTATAGTCCCAGATATATCCAAGGCGACAAATAACACATTTTACCCTGTCCTTAAAGCTGGGTCATTCTTCCATTGCTCTGGGCCCCCAGGTATAGGTTTCATTCAGCTGCCAGTGGCTGTTTTATCAGGTTCAATATCTTAATAAGTTGCAGCTCATGTTCTCCCTGCAGTTCCCTGGGGCAGTTGGTTTGACCATGTCAACGGCTGGTGGAAAGCAAAAGATGAGCATCGAGTCCTTTACATCTTTTATGAGGACATGAAGAAGGTGAGGAGCCTCGTTCCACACAGTCTTTTTTTGTCGATATTTGATTATTGGTGGTTTTACCTTTGTTGGACCAGGCATGTCACACTTAGCTGATATGAACATTGAAGAATAGGTTTGAGCCACGATCATCAAACAGGATTCAGAATTAATGCAGCATGGGGCTATAAAGCAAAAGGGGCTGCGTATTTAAGGGAATTTTGCTTTTGTAATAGCAAGCATGTTCTACATGAAACTTCTCTTTCTTGGGCAGGATCTGAGGTGTGAGATTCAGAAGGTGATGAGGTTCCTGGATAAGGATCTGACTGAAGAGGTTCTGGAGAAGATCTGCCAGCACACGACCTTCCAGGCCATGAAAGAGAATCCAATGGCTAATTACACCACTATGCCCACAGCTGTGATGGACCAATCTGTCTCCCCCTTCATGCGGAAAGGTGCACAAATGGTGACGCAATGGCCATCAAAGAGTCTTTGAATATTGACCCAAATATTAAGCAGTCTAAAAAAAATGAGCTATGGAGCAGCTGTTTTTAGGAAGAGAGGGGAATAGCACTAGGGATGCACCAAATCCACAATTTTGGATTCAGCAAACCCCCGAATCCTTTGCGAAAGATTCGGTCGAATACCGAATCCTAATTTGCATATGAAAATTAGGGGATGGAAGGGGAAAACATTTTTTACTTCATTGTTTTTTGACAGTCATGCGATTTCCCTCCCCGCCCCAAATTTACATATGCAAATTAGGATTCGGATCGGCCGAGCAGAAGGATTTGGCCGAATCCGAATCCTGCTGAAAAAGGCCGAATCCTTATGAAAAAGGCCGAATCCTGGATTCGGTGCATCCCTTAACAGCACATACAGGGAAAGATGGAGACAGTAGAACAAGATGGAGACAGTAGGGCAAGATGGAGACAGCGGGACAAGACGGAAGACTGTACGGCAAGATGGAGACAGTGGGACAAGACAGAAGACTGTAGGGCAAGATATAGAGAGGAGGACAAAACCGAGACAGTGGGACAAGATGGAGACGGTGGGACAAGATGGAAGACAGTAGGGCAAGATATAGAGAGGAGGACAAAAAAGAGACAGTGGGACAAGATGGAGACGGTGGGAAAAGATGGAGACGGTGGGACAAGATGGAGACGTGGGACAAGATGGAGACGTGGGACAAGATGGAGACGGTGGGACAAGACGGAAGACAGTAGGGCAAGATATAGAGAGGAGGACAAAACAGAGACAGTGGGACAAGATGGAGACGGTGGGAAAAGATGGAGACGGTGGGACAAGATGGAGACGTGGGACAAGATGGAGACGTGGGACAAGATGGAGACGGTGGGACAAGACGGAAGACAGTAGGGCAAGATATAGAGAGGAGGACAAAACAGAGACAGTGGGACAAGATGGAGACGGCGGGACAAGATGGAGACGGCGGGACAAGATGCAAGCAGTAGGACAAAATGGTGTCAGTAGGGCAAGACAGAGACAGCAGGAAAGCTGGAGAGAATATGGAGATCGTAGGACAAAATGGAGACAGTAGGGCAGAATGGTGTCAGTAGGACAAGATGGAGACAGTTAAGGCCAAGATGGAGACTGTTGGAGACAATATGGGAAATGGAGACATTAGGACATGATAAATACAGTAGGAAAAGATGGAGACAGAAGAGCAAAACAAAGACAAAAAGGAAAGATGGAGACAGTAATGTCTGTCACCCCTGAAGCCCTTTTTGTGCTGTTGAAGTAAATTTCGCAGCAGCCAATAGAGTTGCAGTTGAGCAAGTGAAAGGCTTAGGCTGCACAGTCCCCTGTAGTTGCCCCATGTTTCATTAATGCCCAGTCCTAACTTCTCTCTCTATTCTCTCAGGAATCGTCGGGGACTGGAAGAACCACTTCCTGGTGTCCCAAAATGAACTGTTTGACCAGGAATATAAAAGGAGAATGGAAGGAACAGGCCTGGATTTCTGCAGTTACATCTGAAGGGAATTAACAAGTGTCATGTTACAGACACACACACACAACATATTGGGTTTCAAATTGTCATATTCGAATCTCTTCCATTAAAAAGAATCTTTTCACTCGTCTGATCTGTTTGTCATTATCTCGAGGAGAATAAACAATGGCAATTTGTTGTACACTCCCTTTATAGAAGGTATTTCCGCACATTATTTTTTAAACTGAGGTAACTTTTGCCGCGCAGGAAGCTGTCATGCCCTCGCCAACATTGGAACGTAAAGCTTCCCTACGTCACCTTCAGGCATCCCTCTCCTCTCTATGATCAGTACACGTTGCACGTCGGGGACACGTATCTGATTTAATCGCGTTGCATGCCGGGGGTTGTAGTTCGCCAGGCTGAGCGCGTCCGGTTGATCCCGAGGGAAATAGAAGCAATGCGAACTACAGTTCCCGGCGGCACTGAGGGGGATTAGCGCTAAAGGGAAAAGAGCCGGGTCTGGTTGGGCTGACAGAAGTGCAACATGTCTGGGAAAGTGAAGGTGCGAGCGGCGGCCAATGCCGAGTCCATGTCTGGGGCCGTGTCTGTCAATGAGCGGATCCTGCGGGACTGTCACTCCTTATACAGCGACCCCGAGACCGGTGAGAGGCAGGAACCCTCCCCCAGTGTTTGTATTGTGCCCCCAGTGTTTGTATTGTGCCCCCAGTGTCTGTGTTGTGCCCCCAGTGTGGAACGTGAGGGGCCCCAGCTCTTAACTCTCAGGGGCTCCCCATGCTGTGACTCAGTGACTCTGCTTTATGACGTTATGACTCTGTTTTATGACCTTATAGCTCTGCTTTATGACTTTATGACTCTGCTTTATGACTTTATGGCTCTGCTTTATGACTTTATGGCTCTGCTTTATCGCTTTATGGCTCTGCTTTATGACTCTGCTTTATGACTTTATGGCTCTGCTTTATGACTTTAAGGCTCTGCTTTATGACTTTGTTGGTACCGCACTAATGTGTCTGTGTGACCCAATGACCGTTGCCAGGCCCCTGTATGACTCTGTCTGGCCATTTTTATATCATTATACACAAAAGCCATGAATATCTTGTAAATTATATCCTTATAAACGGTAACTAGTGATGTCATCAGTTATAAATGGTGAGTTCTGATGTCATTTCTGTCACATGACTCGCTGAAATTTGTGTATTATAATAAATAAAGTATCCCCAGTTGCAAAATATGAGGATATTAGAAGTAACATAGGAGTTCCATGACCTGTATAACTCGGCCTTCAGCCTCGTACTTTTATATGGTCATGAAACTCCTCTGTAACTTATAATATCCTTATATTTTACAAAAGGGGGTACTTTATTCACTATATATTGCGCTCCCACAGCAGTATCTTTTGTATTGGACTCCCCCAGTAGCATCTCATTGTATTTGACTCCCCCCAGTAGCGTCTCATTGTATTGGGCTCCCCCAGTAGTTTCTCATTGTATTGGGCTCCCCCAGTAGTGTCTCATTGTATTGGGCTCCTCCAGTAGAGTCTCATTGTATTGGACTCCTCCAGTAGAGTCTCATTGTATTGGGCTCCTCCAGTAGCGTCTCATTGTATTGGACTCCCCCAGTAGCGTCTCATTGTATTGGACTCCTCCAGTAGCGTCTCATTGTATTGGGCTCCCCCAGTAGTTTCTCATTGTATTGGGCTCCCCCAGTAGCGTCTCATTGTATTGGGCTCCCCCAGTAGCGTCTCATTGTATTGGACTTCTCCAGTAGCGTCTCATTGTATTGGACTCCTCCAGTAGCGTCTCATTGTATTGGACTCCTCCAGTAGCGTTTCATTGTATTGGACTCCTCCAGTAGCGTCTCATTGTATTGGACTCCTCCAGTAGCGTCTCATTGTATTGGGCTCCCCCAGTAGCATCTCATTGTTTTTGACTCCCCTAGTAGCGTCTCATTGTATTTGACTCCTCCAGTAGCGTCTCATTGTATTGGACTCCTCCAGTAGCGTCTCATTGTATTGGTCTCCCCCAGTAGCGTCTCATTGTATTGGTCTCCCCCAGTAGCGTCTCATTGTATTGGGCTCCCCCAGTAGCGTCTCATTGTATTGGGCTCCCCCAGTAGCGTCTCATTGTATTGGGCTCCCCCAGTAGCGTCTCATTGTATTGGGCTCCCCCAGTAGCGTCTCATTGTATTGGACTCCCCCAGTAGCGTCTCACTGTTTTTGACTCCTCCAGTAGCGTCTCATTGTTTTGGACTCCCCCAGTAGCGTCTCATTGTATTGGTCTCCCCCAGTAGCGTCTCATTGTATTGGGCTCCCCCAGTAGCGTCTCATTGTATTGGGCTCCCCCAGTAGCGTCTCATTGTTTTGGACTCCTCCAGTAGCGTCTCATTGTATTGGGCTCCTCCAGTAGCGTCTCATTGTATTGGACTCCTCCAGTAGAGTCTCATTGTATTGGGCTCCCCTGTGCTGTATAGCTGTGTTGGGACCCCTATACTTATAATTGAGTGGTTTCTCATAGGTCTCATCTCTCTCGCCTCCCACCTGGGAATTTCTTTCCTGCCCCCCCGCAAGAAGATCTTTGTGATGCTGATGGGGAATCACTCGGCCGGGAAGAGCAGCTTCATTAACTGGTAAGTGCCTGGCCTCTGTTATTATTGTTATTATTGTGTTACACTGAGTGCAAGGCATCACGGGACGCCATCTCCCAAAATCCCACAGGTATATCGAGGAACACATACAGAGGACGGGAGTTGCCATCGAGACCCAGGGATTTGCCTTTATAACCAGCGGCCGCAAGAGGGAATCACTGACGGTGAGTGTGCAACTGCCAGTCTGTGGCCTAGTGAGCGTGTCCTGATATTTGGGCTTTGAAGGGTAAATGTGACCTGGGCTGTTGGCACCTTGGCAGTGTCTCTAGCATTGTTAGGGGATAGGTGCTCTATGCGTGCGCGAGTGCTGACTTATTTTCCCTCACATTGCAGGGTGATGCCACAATGCACTTGTACCCGCACTTCAAACCCTTACAGTCGTTTGAGGGTGAGTAATGGTGATATTCTGTGGATACACATTGTGTGTATATATATATATATATATTGGGCACAATAACACGAGAGCTCACTCCTGCCCCTACAGGTGTTTCCGAATACCTCTCTACGGAAATCTCCACCTCCCGCCAGAAGAAGTTCAGTTTGGTGACATTCGTGGATACCCCGGGCCTGGTGGACGGGGACATGAAATATCCCTTTGATGTCAACAAAGCCCTTCTGTGGCTCGGTGAGTGGGACTTTAGCTGATTGGCCTGTTTTGTTGGGCATTCCTGTGCCAGCCAATCAAAGCAGCCCTAGTGCAATGCTCTCTATTGTGTGTGTAACAGGGGAGCTGTGTGACCTGGTTCTGGTTTTCTTTGACCCAATGGGCCAGGCCCTCTGCAAACGAACGCTGGATATAGTGGAGAAGATTAACGAGCATCACGGGGAGAAGCTCCGATTCTATCTGAGTAAAGCAGACGAGGCTGGGGGAGAGAGTGACCGACAGGTAAGGAGGGCGGGGCTAAAAGAGGAGAAGAGAGTGACAGGTAAGAAGGGCGGGGCTGAAAGAGGAGGAGATAGTGACTGACAGGTAAGGAGGGCGGGTCTGAGAGAGGAGGAGAGAGTGACCGACAGGTAAGGGGGGCGGGGCTAAAAGAGGAGGAGAGAGTGACTGACAGGTAAGGAGGGCAGGGCTGAAAGAGGGGGAGATAGGGACTGACAGGTAAGGAGGGCGGGTCTGAGAGAGGAGGAGAGAGTGACTGACAGGTAAGGAGGGTGGGTCTGAGAGAGGAGGAGAGAGTGACCGACAGGTAAGGGGGCGGGGCTAAAAGAGGAGGAGAGAGTGACTGACAGGTAAGGAGGGCAGGGCTGAAAGAGGAGGAGATAGGGACTGACAGGTAAGGAGGGCGGGTCAGAGAGGAGGAGAAAGGGACTGACAGGTAAAGAAGGTGGGGCTGAAAGAGGAGGAGAGAGGGACTGACAGGTAAAGAGGGCGGGACTGAAGGAGGAGGAGAGAGGGACTGACAGGTATGGAGGGCGGGGCTGAAAGAGGAGGAGAGAGGGACTGACAGGTAAGGAGGGCGGGGCTGAGGTGATTTAAGGCAACAATAACCTTAGCCTTGGATGGGGCTGCCGTATACCGTAGCGCAGGGGGCATAGATCTCATATCTGCATTCTTTATTACAGAGAGTCCTCATGCAGATCGTTCAGGAGTTGTGCAAACGGCCCGGACTGAACAAGTGCGGCTTTGATATGCCAACTGTCTATATACCCAACCCCAACAAGGTAAGGACTGCTATAGACTAATATAGTTTTAGTGCCCCCCAGATACAGACCTGCAGTAATACTCTGTACCCCCAGCCCAGCCGCTGTGTCAATCAGATAGAAGAGGTGTGCCAGACCATAGAGAAGACCATCACCCAGACAGTCCAGAGCACCCTCAACACCCTGGGGAGAGACTGCCAGAGACTGACTGACAGCATCCAGGCCAAGCTACAGGAAGATGAGTGAGTGTCTCTGGGTGTCTGATCTCGGGGTGTCTGATCTCGGGGTAGTGACGCCCCAGAGTCTCATTCTCTCTCTCTGTCTTGTATCAGTGAAACCATCAGCAGCAACCGGCGTGCCCGACTTCGAGGCTGTATGTTTGGCCTGATGGGATTAATGATTCCACTTTTCCTATTGGCCTCGGCCCTATTTGGCACCATCCCTGAGGAGATCTGGCACTCGATGCTGGGGAGAGATGGAGCCGAAGCTCTGGCACTCTATCTGGTAAGGACTAATTCCCTGCCCTGAGACTTGGGCTCAAATAGGTATTGACTGTGATTGGTATTGACTGGTGATTGGTATTGACTGGTGATTGGTATTGACTGGTGATTGGTATTGACTGGTAATAGGTACAAGTGTGTTGTCTTTTTCCTTGTAGTCCCCTCTGCAGTCCGTGTGGTCGGTGCTCCCGGAGGGTTACGTGGCCCATGTGTTTGTGACGTTGGCCATCTTGTCTGTGGTGTTTGTGCTAGTGGCCCAGAGGTGTTTCAGGTAATTTGGAGGTTGGGGGGTACCTCAGTGGAGGACAATACACAAGGCCCATGTGTTCACATGTTCTTATGCCCCACAGGACCCGTGAGACTCTGAGTAAGAAGCAGCGCCGGTACCTGCTGGATCGTCATGCCTATGTCACTGATGTGGTGTCCCACAATAAGGTGAGGCTACCTGCAGTGATAGAGGGCTACTGGCATAATGCCCAGGGGCCCAACTGTATAGTCCTTGTATCCAATGTGTCATTTCATCCAGTCTCTGTACTGCTGCCTCCCTGCACAATGGCTGCTGCCCACCTCCTTCCTTATTACGTGCCCCAAACTGAAGCCTTTATTCACTTTCTGGTTTTGCAGAAGCAACTCTATGAGGATTATCTGAAGCAGAGCGTTGGGGAGCATGACATGAGCTGATTGGCTGTTGGAACCACCCGTCTCTTGTGGCACTCGGGAGGGCCGTTGGCTCCCCATGCCTTTTCCACCATTGACCTCAACCTGAGAACCAGAGGGGCATCAATGCTCTGACTTACCTCATGAAATAACCTTTTACAGATTCCTCTACCCTTTATATTCCAACTAGAACTGGTGCTACTGGGCTTGTGTCTGACATTTGTCCTGGAGCAACTTGTCAACCTAAAGACTGGACTTCAGTTTGGTAATCCACGTCTACTCTATCCCCTCGCCCTACAGACTGGACGTCAGTTGGGTAACCCACGTCTACTCTATCCCCTCGCCCTACAGACTGAACTTCAGTTGGGTAACCCACGTCTACTCTATCCCCTCGCCCTACAGACTGAACTTCAGTTGGGTAACCCACGTCTACTCTATCCCCTCGCCCTACAGACTGGACGTCAGTTGGGTAACCCACGTCTACGCTATCCCCTCACCCTACAGACTGGACGTCAGTTGGGTAACCCACGTCTACTCTATCCCCTCGCCCTACAGACTGGACTTCAGTTGGGTAACCCACGTCTACTCTCCTCCCCTAGACCTACAGACTGGACTTCAGTTGGGTAATCCACGTCTACTCTATCCCCTCGCCCTACAGACTGGACTTCAGTTGGGTAACCCACGTCTACTCTCCTCCCCTAGACCTACAGACTGGCCTTTAACTGGGTAACCCACGTCTACTCTCCTACCCTCGCCCTACAGACTGACCTTTAACTGGCTAACTCACATCTACTCTCATCCCCTAGACCTACAGACTGGCCTGTAGTTGGGTAATCCATGTCTACTCTCCTCGCCTCGACCTACAGACTGACCTTAAACTGGGTAACCCACATCTTCTCTTCTGCCCTTGACCTACAGACTGGTCTTTAACTGGGTAACCCACGTCTACTCTCCTCCACCTACAGACTGGCCTTTACCTGGGTAACCCACGTCTACTCTACTGCGCTCAACTTACAGACTGGCCTGTAGTTGGGTAACCCCCATCTACTCTACTCCCCGCTACCTACAGACTGACCTTTAACTGGGTAACCCACTCCCCTCAACCTACAATTGGTCTTTAACTGGGTAACCCACGTCTGCTCACGTCCCCTCGACTTACAACTGGTCTTTAACTGGGTAACCCACGTCTACTCTCCTCCCCTCGACCTACAGACTGGACTTCGTATGGGTAACATGTCAACTCTATCCTCTCGCTCTACAGACTGGACTTCAGTTGGGTAACCCACGTCTACTCTATCCCCTCGACCCCACAGACTGGACTTCAGTTGGGTAACCCACATCTACTCTCCTCCCCTAGACCTACAGACTGGCCTGTAGTTGGGTAACCCATGTCTACTCTCCTCCCCTAGACCTACAGACTGGCCTGTAGTTGGGTAACCCACGTCTACTCTCCTCCCCTCAACCTACAGACTAACCTTAAACTGGGTAACCCACATCTACTCTTCTGCCCTTGACCTACAGACTGGTCTTTAACTGGGTAACCCACGTCTACTCTCCTCCACCTACAGACTGGCCTTTACCTGGGTAACCCACGTCTACTCTACTGCGCTCAACTTACAGACAGGCCTGTAGTTGGGTAACCCCCGTCTACTCTACTCCCCGCTACCTACAGACTGGCCTTCAGTTGGGTAACCCACGTCTACTCTACTCCCCTTGACCTGCAATTGGTCTTTAACTGGGTAACCCACGTCTACTCTCCTCCCCTCGGCCTACAGACTGGACTTCAGTTGGGTAACCCACGTCTACTCTACTGCCCTCGACATACAGGTTGGCCTTTATCTGGGTAACCCACGTCTACTCCCCTCAACCTACAGACTGGTCTTTATCTGGGGAACCCACGTTTACTCTACTGCCCTCGACCTACAGACTGGCCTTTAACTGCGTAACCCACATCTACTCTACTATTTGTTACAGTGAGTCTCTTGTTACAGAGACTCGGAGCTCCGCCATTGATATGAACCCTCCTTCCCATAAGCCACAAACACTACTGCATTGCAAAGGAATGGCGACTGTGTATAGTGATACTGAGCGCTGTAGTATATTGGGGTAGCGGCTCCTCTCATAGATTTCCTAGTGCCTTTTGTTTTTTTATGTTAACAACTGTGAAACCTGCCAGTCTTCTAACTGCCAGTATTGGGGGTGATGTTGCCATGTAGCAGTCTGTGATGTTTTTGCTTTTGTACAACAAATAAATAATTTTCGGACGCCCGCTCTGTGTAATGACATTGGGAACCAGGCTGTGCCGGGGAAATCACACGCTGTACAATTAGAATGTAAGACAAAAGCCATTTAGCAGAACATTCAGTTTATTTCATACACAACTGATTCTCACATGCAGCTCTCCCCAGCATTGAAGGAGTTAACAGCTGCCCCACTGCTTCCCAGCCTTTCTAGCTACAGCCATGAAGAGGTTAAAGGAGCCTCTGCTGCTCCCAGACTAGAGGAGTCATACTCTGCACTCATCTGTCCTGCTGTCCTCCTTGCTCTGGTGTCTGTGAGGGGCGGAGCTTGTGTCTCACCACATCAGTCTGTACCAGTTCTCTTGGTCCGTCTCGTTGCCATTGGTCTGTGTGTGTCTTGTGCCATCCGGAGGTTTGTCCTGAGTGAGGGAACAATTATTATGTAGGATCACTACCTCCTCCCCTTTACTCGCCTACCTGTAAGCTCCACCTCCCTCTCTGTTACCTGCCTCCCTAGCTCCGCCCACATCTAGATACAGCCAATTGGAATGCACAGTGTCGATATGGCTGGTTAATTATAGTCTACTGTCATGTGATCCATTCCCTTTACTGTTTGCTATCCAATCACATCCTGGGGGAGTGGTGGAAATGTAGTCAGTCATGTGATAATGACACATGTCTATGTTTGTCCTGCCTGTCTGGGGGGGGGGTTGTTTATGCAGTGGAGGGAGGGAGAATTTTCTTTGTAAATAAAGTGCAGTTTGGGGCAGTGTATGGAAGTTAAAGCAACAGGAGGCAGAATAAGAGCAGCACTCACCTGTGCCTCACACCTTGGCCACTTTCAGCTTCTTCTTACACTCGCTGCGCTGCAGTTTGCTACTGATCTTCCTCTCGTGGCCACATGGGCTCTCTCTGTTGGTGTTGGCTTCAGCCTCCTTCTTGGTGCGGCCCTTCCTGGCAGCCGTGGGCACTGGCACAATAATCACATGGTTACACAATGGGTTAATGTGTGCTCAGCTTTGTGTGTGTGGCTTGTGGGACATGTAGTTCCAGAGGGTCAGTAAGAATGAAGAGCTGAGGATTGTGGGAGATGTAGTTACAGAGGGTCAGTAGGAATGAAGAGCTGAGGATTGTGGGAGATGTAGTTCCAGAGGGTCAGTAAGAATGAAGAGCTGAGGATTGTGGGAGATGTAGTTACAGAGGGTCAGTAGGAATGAAGAGCTGAGGATTGTGGGAGATGTAGTTCCAGAGGGTCAGTAAGAATGAAGAGCTGAGGATTGTGGGAGATGTAGTTACAGAGGGTCAGTAGGAATGAAGAGCTGAGGATTGTGGGAGATGTAGTTCCAGAGGGTCAGTAAGAATGAAGAGCTGAGGATTGTGGGAGATGTAGTTACAGAGGGTCAGTAGGAATGAAGAGCTGAGGATTGTGGGAGATGTAGTTACAGAGGGTCAGTAGGAATGAAGAGCTGAGGATTGTGGGAGATGTAGTTACAGAGGGTCAGTAGGAATGAAGAGCTGAGGATTGTGGGAGATGTAGTTACAGAGGGTCAGTAGGAATGAAGAGCTGAGGATTGTGGGAGATGTAGTTACAGAGGGTCAGTAGGAATGAAGAGCTGAGGATTGTGGGAGATGTAGTTACATTGGGTCAGTAAGAATGAAGAGCTGAGGATTGTGGGAGATGTAGTTCCAGAGGGTCAGTAGGAATGAAGAGCTGAGGATTGTGGGAGATGTAGTTACAGAGGGTCAGTAAGAATGAAGAGCTGAGGATTGTGGGAGATGTAGTTCCAGAGGGTCAGTAGGAATGAAGAGCTGAGGATTGTGGGAGATGTAGTTCCAGAGGGTCAGTAGGAATGAAGGTGGTACTTACGTGAGTATCTGTCGGTCAGGTTGTAATATTCGTACTCATCAAAGTATTGCACCTCGAAGTCTGTGGGCTGCACTTTGTTGGCCTCAATGTACGACGTTTTCATGTTGCTCAGTGAGTGCGGCTTCTCTGGCTGCTGGGAGTTGTCTGGCTGCTGGGAGTTGTATACAAACTCAGTGTCACAGTGTCTGTCTGTCTGTCACTGCTTGTTTTCATCTCTTGCCTTTGTGCTTCCCCTTTATATATCAGCTCCTTGCCCCGCCTCCCCTCCCTCTGCCCCTCCCTCCTGTGTGACATTGCATCAGACTGCGGGGACTTTGTTTATTTCATGACATCATCTCCCCCTCCCTCCTTGTATCCAATGTGACTCATCTCCCATCATGCACAGCTGCACTCACTGCCTTCTACACTATTACATCACACATCTGCACAGCATTACACCCTCATCTCCCAGTGATCTGCAGAGCATTATACTCTCAACTCCCAGTGATCTGCAGAGCATTACACCCTCATCTCCCAGTGATCTGCAGAGCATTACACCCCCAACTCCCAGTTATCTGCAGAGCATTACACCCTCATCTCCCAGTGATCTGCAGAGCATTACACCCTCATCTCCCAGTGATCTCCAGAGCATTACACCCTCATCTCCCAGTGATCTGCAGAGCATTATACACCCTCATCTCCCAGTGATCTGCAGAGCATTACACCCTCATCTCCCAGTGATCTGCAGAGCATTACACCCTCATCTCCCAGTGATCTGCAGAGCATTACACCCTCATCTCCCAGTGATCTGCAGAGCATTACACCCTCATCTCCCAGTGATCTGCAGAGCATTACACCCTCATCTCCCAGTGATCTGCAGAGCATTAAACCCCCAACTCCCAGTGATCTGCAGAGCATTACACCCTCATCTCCCAGTGATCTGCAGAGCATTACACCCCCAACTCCCAGTGATCTGCAGAGCATTACACCCTCATCTCCCAGTGATCTGCAGAGCATTACACCCCAACTCCCAGTGATCTGCAGAGCATTACACCCTCATCTCCCAGTGATCTGCAGAGCATTATACACCCTCATCTCCCAGTGATCTGCAGAGCATTACACCCTCATCTCCCAGTGATCTGCAGAGCATTACACCCTCATCTCCCAGTGATCTGCAGAGCATTATACACCCTCATCTCCCAGTGATCTGCAGAGCATTACACCCTCATCTCCCAGTGATCTGCAGAGCATTACACCCTCATCTCCCAGTGATCTGCAGAGCATTACACCCTCATCTCCCAGTGATCTGCAGAGCATTACACCCTCATCTCCCAGTGATCTGCAGAGCATTACACTGTCCCGCCATGACTGCTACAGACAAACCCCACTATTATTATTATTATCTCTGTGACCTTCACCTCAACAATCACATTAGTATTGGGGATCATTAGTACCAAGGGGGCAGGGCAGCTTCACCCCCCATTGATTTAATGGCCTGGCAGGTGTGTGGGAGGCAAATGGCAGAAGAGTCACATGGGGGTGAGTAATGAATGAGTCCCCCACCCCCCTCACGTGTACCCTGAATCATTCACAGCGACCCCCCCTTAGTGCCCCTATTGGGCAGGGAATGATGGATTAATGGAGGGACAGGGGGTACAAGAGGCAGATTTGCTGCACTTTTAGCTGGGGAGGGAATAGGAAAATCAAATAGACAGGGAAAAGAAAAACATCAGCAGATCAGAGTGGGAGGGGCTTGGCTGGAGGGAGGAGCTCGGCTGGAGGACAGCATGACCCATATGTTATTTGTTTGCTGTCTGGGAGATACCAAGTGTGGTGTAGTCACCTGAGGTTCTGCTCTATTTACTGGCTGACCCACTGGCCTCCTCCTGTGTTACACACGCCCCCTTCACTGTCACTCATCTCCCAATGACTTCCACCTGCTCATGATTAATTGCCAATTCCTGATGATAAATAGTGGCTATCAGTCAGCACTTGTGTGTGTTTCTCTGATATAAACATGGCTCCCCTGCCAGCTCCTTATCTGGGGCGGGTACAACCTTGGGTCGGGCTGTTGTTTACACCGAGGTGCAGCTGAGTAAGGACATCCGTGTCTGTACATATTGCTCCACGTGTGTGTGTTTGTGTACAGGTGCCTGCAGGCGGGGGCCACTGTACAAGGACATGGGCCTGACCCACATTGTGACAATGCCACGTCCTTTCAGCTGTAACACAAGCAACACTGTCGCAATGGGATTCCATGGACCCCCAGAAAACCTTACCCCCATTAACCCACTCTCCAAACTATTATTTCTCCTCACTCAACCTCTTTATTCTCTCCATGCTCTCTTCCATCGTTTAGCCTCTTTCTTCCCATAGGGTTTGACCATGAAATAAGCCAAAAGGTGAGAAGCAGGAGGGCCCACTGACACCCAAGCCCACCAGGAGTTTGCCAGGTATTCCAGTCTGACACTGCCAGGCAACCAGCCCACATTTTGGCTGCTGAGACTGAGGCTTTGGTCAGAAAACCTTGAACAAGCTGTTAGAGAGAATGTTTTTAGGGAATCAACACTTAGAAGCCTTGAAGGATCTCAGGTTGGCCTCCAAGTTTTGTCTTGAAGCTTCATTGGTTCTTACTAACCTGTCAGAGCATTCTATGGCCTTTGGAGTAGTTGTCCGTAGTGTTCTTTGGGTCAGATCATGGTTTGCAGATGCAGCTTCTAAAAACAACTTATGCAAGTCAGATGCCTGATGAGGGCGAGCGGTTGTTTGGAAAACATTTAGATGACTGAATTTCAAAATCTTCTGGTGGAAAAAAGTCATTTTTTACCTCCACAGCATTTTCATGACAGGGGGATTCTTTCTCCAGAAGAGGAGACAATGAGAGATCCAGTAGCCATTCATGACAGAACAGTTTTCTCAGATCTTCAAAGGCCAAGTCACCTAGATCTCTTAAGCAGCAGACCAAGTCAAGGTTATGGTTTCATGGTCCTACCTCCAGTAGGGGCAAGATTACTTCATTTTCAGGAGATATGGGTCACAGAGTCCCAAGATTCTAGGGTAAATTCTGTTGTTCTAAGAGAGTCTCAGAATTCTGAGGAAAACCTTCTACATGCCTTTTTGTTCCAACAAATATTCCAGTAAATTCAAAAAATGGAGATGATTTCTACTATCAAATCCCTCATTTGTCCAGGGGACTGGTTAGCATCCTTGGATCTAAAGGATGGTTACCAAGTAACTTCAGTTTACAACATTACAAATTCTTTCGCATCTCAAAAGTCAGGGAAGTGTTGGAGAAGTTTGTGTGGCTTATCAACAATTCCAAAAGTGAGTACATTTCATCTGAGAGGATGATTTATCTGGGGGCCCAGATTAACAATCACTTGGGTCTTGTATCTTTACCTCAAGTCAAGATATCTCAAGTTATTGCCAGAGTGTGTGTCACATTCGGAATGCCAAAACCCAGAACAAATGCCAAGGTCCAGGTCATGGCTCACGCCTCTGCCTATAACAGCCGCCTTTCACGTCAGGAGGAACCCTTCGTTACTCGGATGCCGCCAGGTCTTGAAGTGAGAGGACCAAGGCGAGGCTTCTGGGCAGGCAAAGGAACTGCAACGTGTGATTGAAGAAACAGGGAACAGTAAGCGTAGTTGTGGAACAGGCTGAAAACAATAAGCAGTCAGTCAGAATTGTCAGAGTTGGTCTCAGAAAATGTTTAAATCCAGAACTGCAAGGAGAATCGCTCATGGGGGACAATTCCCAGAAATCTGAGGAAGGGATATCCTCTGCAGCAGCCTGTGTGGTTGAAAGTCTTCAAGAATGCCTCTGCCAAGGGTTGGGGAGCCCACCTAAATTTTCACGCCCAGGGTTTCTAAGCTGAAAATCTTTTGGGGTTCCCTACTGTCTCCATCTTGTCCCATTTTACCCTACTGTCTCCATCATGCCCTACTGTCTCCATCTTTTCCTACTGTCTCCATCTTGTCCTACAGTCGCCATCTTGCCCACTGTGTCCATCGCTTGTTTGTCCTACTGTCTCCATCTTGCCCTACAGTCTCCATCTTGCCCTGCTGTCTCCATCTTGTCCTACTGTCTCCATCTCTTGCTTGTCCTACTGTCTCCATCTTGTCCTACTGTCTCAATCTTGCCCTACAGTCTCCATCTTGTCCTACTGTCTCCATCTCTTGCTTGTCCTACTGTCTCCATCTAGCCCTACTGTCTCCATCTTTTCCTACTGTCTCAATCTTTTCCTACTGTCTCAATCTTGCCCTACAGTCTCCATCTTGTCCTGTCTCCATTTTGTCTTATTGTCTCCATCTTGCCCTACTGTCTCATCTTGTCCTACTGTCTCCATCTTGCCCTACTGTCTCCATCTTGTCTAACTGTCTCCATCTTGTCCTACTGTCTCATCTTGCCCTACTGTCTCCATCTTGCCCTACTGTCTCCATCTTGTCCTAATGTCTCCATCTTGTCCTACTGTCTCCATCTTGTCCTACTGTCTCCATCTTGCCCTACTGTCTCCATCTTGTCTAACTGTCTCCATCTTGTCCTACTGTCTCATCTTGCCCTACTGTCTCCATCTTGCCCTACTGTCTCCATCTTGTCCTAATGTCTCCATCTTGTCCTACTGTCTCCATCTTGTCCTACTGTCTCCATCTTGTCCTACTGTCTCATCTTGCCCTACTGTCTCCATCTTGCCCTACTGTCTCCATCTTGTCCTAATGTCTCCATCTTGTCCTACTGTCTCCATCTTGTCCTACTGTCTCTATCTTGCCCTACTGTCTCTTTCTTGTCTGACTGTCTCCATCATGCCCTACTGTCTCCATCTTTTCCTACTGTCTCCATCTTGTCCTACAGTCGCCATCTTGCCCACTGTGTCCATCGCTTGTTTGTCCTACTGTCTCCATCTTGCCCTACAGTCTCCATCTTGCCCTGCTGTCTCCATCTTGTCCTACTGTCTCCATCTCTTGCTTGTCCTACTGTCTCCATCTTGTCCTACTGTCTCAATCTTGCCCTACAGTCTCCATCTTGTCCTACTGTCTCCATCTCTTGCTTGTCCTACTGTCTCCATCTAGCCCTACTGTCTCCATCTTTTCCTACTGTCTCAATCTTTTCCTACTGTCTCAATCTTGCCCTACAGTCTCCATCTTGTCCTGTCTCCATTTTGTCTTATTGTCTCCATCTTGCCCTACTGTCTCATCTTGCCCTACTGTCTCCATCTTGCCCTACTGTCTCCATCTTGTCTAACTGTCTCCATCTTGTCCTACTGTCTCATCTTGCCCTACTGTCTCCATCTTGCCCTACTGTCTCCATCTTGTCCTAATGTCTCCATCTTGTCCTACTGTCTCCATCTAGCCCTACTGTCTCCATCTTTTCCTACTGTCTCAATCTTTTCCTACTGTCTCAATCTTGCCCTACAGTCTCCATCTTGTCCTGTCTCCATTTTGTCTTATTGTCTCCATCTTGCCCTACTGTCTCATCTTGCCCTACTGTCTCATCTTGCCCTACTGTCTCCATCTTGCCCTACTGTCTCCATCTTGCCCTAATGTCTCCATCTTGTCCTAATGTCTCCATCTTGTCCTACTGTCTCCATCTTGTCCTACTGTCTCCATCTTGTTGTACAGTCTGGTCTCCATGTGTAGGGTTGCCACCTGGCCGGTAAAAATGATGGTTGGTCATAAGGTTATTAATAGGGAAAAAAGATAAATATATAGGAAGGTCAGTGATCCCAATGTTATTAATAGGGAATAAAGATAAATATATAGGAAGGTCAGTGATCCCAATGTTATTAATAGGGAATAAAGATAAATATATAGGAAGGTCAGTGATCCCAATGTTATTAATAGGGAATAAAGATAAATATATAGGAAGGCCAGTGATCCCAATGTTATTAATAGGGAATAAAGATAAATATATAGGAAGGTCAGTGATCCCAATGTTATTAATAGGGAATAAAGATAAATATATAGGAAGGTCAGTGATCCCAATGTTATTAATAGGGAATAAAGATAAATATATAGGAAGGTCAGTGATCCCAATGTTATTAATAGGGAATAAAGATAAATATATAGGAAGGTCAGTGATCCCAATGTTATTAATAGGGAATAAAGATAAATATATAGGAAGGTCAGTGATCCCAATGTTATTAATAGGGAATAAAGATAAATATATAGGAAGGTCAGTGATCCCAATGTTATTAATAGGGAATAAAGATAAATATATAGGAAGGTCAGTGATCCCAATGTTATTAATAGGGAATAAAGATAAATATATAGGAAGGTCAGTGACATCTCTATAGACAATATAAGAAGGGTCGGTGCAGCCATTGAATGTTCCAGTATTACAGTTGAAGAAGAATAAACAGAGCAGGGTTGAGCTGCTGGAGGATTGTGGGAGTTGTAGTTCAGGGGACAGACTGTGAGTCATGTCGGTAGATGCAGCACAATAGGAATCATGTGAGTGACAGGGGATGCTGGGAGTTGTAGATCACAAGCTCTAGGGCTCAGCTGAAAGGGATGAGGAGAGACCCAGTCACACACGGACACGAGACAACTGAACATTCATATCCCGGCAGTGATGCCAGATTCTTCCATTTGCTGCATGCGCATGCGCACTGACATAGAACTCTGTTTCCCAGCAGGCTCCGCGCTCCCAGGAGCCCCATTTCCATGGTAACGGTTGCGTCATCTATTCGCGCCCAACTCTCCGGCGGGGAATCCAGGAAAAGAGGCCTCGGAGTTGTTTGGGTGGGTCCCTGGCGGTACAGCAGGTGGGTGTGCGCGCTCCCGTACCCGGTACAGCCCCGCCCAGTGACGGGGAGGAGCTGCGTTAGTGGGCGGGGCTGTATATCGCGATATGACAAGGGTGGGGGAGGCGTATGGAGTGTGCGCGCGATTAGCAGGATGTCTCTGTAAGTACCGGGTATTGACTTCCCATCCTTCGGCCCAACGTCTGCAGCAACTCTAAACTACACCTCCCACAATCCTCTGAACTACACCTCCCACAATCCCCTGAACTACACCTCCCACAATCCCCTGAACTACACCTCCCACAATCCTCTGAACTACACCTCCCACAATCCTCTGAACTACACCTCCCACAATCCTCTGAACTACACCTCCCACAATCCTCTGAACTACACCTCCCACAATCCCCTGAACTACACCTCCCACAATCCTCTGAACTACACCTCCCACAATCCTCTGAACTACACCTCCCACAATCCTCTGAACTACACCTCCCACAATCCTCTGAACTACACCTCCCACAATCCTCTGAACTACACCTCCCACAATCCTCTGAACTACACCTCCCACAATCCTCTGAACTACACCTCCCACAATCCTCTGAACTGCACCTCCCACAATCCTCTAAAATTACACATTTCACACAATCACCCGAACTACACCTCCCACAATCCTCTGAACTACACCTCCCACAATCCACTAAACTACACCTCCCACAATCCTCTGAACTACACCTCCCACAATCCACTAAACTACACCTCCCACAATCCTCTGAACTACACCTCCCACAATCCACTAAACTACACCTCCCACAATCCTCTGAACTACACCTCCCACAATCCTCTGAACTACACCTCCCACAATCCTCTGAACTACACCTCCCACAATCCTCTGAACTACACCTCCCACAATCCTCTAAAATTACACATTTCACACAATCACCCGAACTACACCTCCCACAATCCTCTGAACTACACCTCCCACAATCCACTAAACTACACCTCCCACAATCCTCTGAACTACACCTCCCACAATCCACTAAACTACACCTCCCACAATCCTCTGAACTACACCTCCCACAATCCACTAAACTACACCTCCCACAATCCTCTGAACTACACCTCCCACAATCCACTAAACTACACCTCCCACAATCCTCTGAACTACACCTCCCACAATCCTCTGAACTACACCTCCCACAATCCCCTGAACTACACCTCCCACAATCCTCTGAACTGCACCTCCCACAATCCTCTGAACTACACCTCCCACAATCCTCTGAACTACACCTCCCACAATCCCCTGAACTACACCTCCCACAATCCACTAAACTACACCTCCCACAATCCCCTGAACTACACCTCCCACAATCCTCTGAACTACACCTCCCACAATCCCCTGAACTACACCTCCCACAATCCTTTGAACTACACCTCCCACAATCCCCTGAACTGCACCTCCCACAATCCTCTGAACTGCACCTCCCACAATCCCCTGAACTACACCTCCCACAATCCCCTGAACTACACCTCCCACAATCCTCTGAACTGCACCTCCCACAATCCCCTGAACTACACCTCCCACAATCCCCTGAACTACACCTCCCACAATCCTCTGAACTACACCTCCCACAATCCTCTGAACTACACCTCCCACAATCCTCTGAACTACACCTCCCACAATCCTCTGAACTACACCTCCCACAATCCCCTGAACTACACTTCCCACAATCCTCTGAACTACACCTCCCACAATCCTCTGAACTACACCTCCCACAATCCTCTGAACTACACCTCCCACAATCCTCTGAACTACACCTCCCACAATCCTCTGAACTACACCTCCCACAATCCACTAAACTACACCTCCCACAATCCCCTGAACTACACCTCCCACAATCCTCTGAACTACACCTCCCACAATCCTCTGAACTACACCTCCCACAATCCTCTGAACTACACCTCCCACAATCCTCTGAACTACACCTCCCACAATCCTCTGAACTACACCTCCCACAATCCTCTGCCGCTCAGGTGTCTGGGAGTTGTAGTGTTATAGCAATTCCACAGCACCTTTCCCACTCCTACCAGCCGGCAAATACAACTCCCAGCACCTTGTGGCAGTGCCAGTGATGAGTAAGTGGTCAGTGCACTTTATGTTCGGCCCTTGGGACCCGCTCTCTGCCAACTGCTCAGCTACATGTCAGCCTCCTTGTGGGGCCAGTGATTGAGGGGCCACATTCCCACAGCCTACAGGGAGTTGTTTGTACTACAGACACAGGAGCCTTTGCTATGGCACAGCTGGGCATTATCACTATTATTATCACTATTATTATCATTATCATCACTATTATTATTATCATTAATATTATTATCATTATTATTATTATTATCATTATTATTATTAGTATCATTATTGTTATTATTATCATTATTATTATTATCATTATTATTGTTATTATTATTATTATCATTATTATTGTTATTTCTGTGCTTCTCAAGGACAAACAAAGAGGCAGAAATGGCGCTGGTGTCGGCGGATACGAGAATCTCGGAGCTACTCAGTGAGTTGCACCAACTCATCAAACAGACTCAGGTGAGAGATGTGCCCCGGGGTCATTTACTCTGCCCCCCCCAGTGTAAGTCTGTTAGTAAGGGGGCCCTTGTGTTTGTGCAGGAGGAACGGTCGAGGAGTGAGCACAACCTGGTGAATATACAGAAGACTCACGAGCGCATGCAGACTGAGAACAAGAGTGAGTATGGTCAGTACTTGCTGTGCCCGTGCCACCGGCCACTAGCCCGAGCCACTAACAATAACTCCGCCTCTCTCCCCCCCAGTCTCCCCCTATTACCGCACCAAACTGCGAGGTCTCTACACCACAGCGAAGGCTGATGCTGAGGCAGAGTGCAAGTGAGTGCGGCTCCTAATGCCCCCGTGTGCCCCCACTCTACTTGTGTTGCCACAGCCTCTAATACCCCCATTCTGCTCATTCTTCTGCCCCCCAGCATCCTGCGCAGGTCCCTGGATAAAATCGCTGAGATCAAGTCTCTGCTGGAGGAACGGCGCATCGGTGAGTTGGCTGAGCTCATTGTGCTTATTCCCTGGGTTCTGCCCCTTTAAATCCCCGAATATTCGACCCCATGCTCTATGTGCCCATGTCTCTCCAGCTGCCAAGATAGCCGGCCTCTATCACGACTCTGAACCCCCTCGCAAAACCATGAGACGCGGCGTGTTAATGACTCTGCTGCAGCAATCCGCCATGACTCTGCCTCTCTGGATCGGGAAACCGGGGGACAAGTGAGTGACCCCTAATCTTACCCACCTGCCCTTACCCCCTAGTCTCACTGCCCTTACCCCTAGTGTCACCCACCTGCCCTTACCCCTAGTGTCACCCTCCTGCCCTTACCCCTAGTCTCACCCACCTGCCCTTACCCCTAGTCTAATAGACTAATAGGCCAATAGACACAACATTGTTCAGATAAAACACGAGTGTCTCTTCCCCTCCCAGGCCTCCCCCTCTCTGTGGCGCCATCCCAGCGGCCAGCGATTATGTGGCCAAACCAGGAGACAAGGTGGCAGCGAGGGTTAAGGCGGTGGATGGAGACGAGCAGTGGATCCTAGCGGAAGTGGTCAGTTACAGCCATGCGGCTAACAAGTAAGTCCCTGCTCATAT
Source organism: Xenopus laevis (assembly GCF_017654675.1). Taxonomy (NCBI): domain Eukaryota; kingdom Metazoa; phylum Chordata; class Amphibia; order Anura; family Pipidae; genus Xenopus; species Xenopus laevis. Next base: position 135,459,073 of record NC_054387.1, on the reverse strand, counting down.
CCCAAGCCCCAGTGTACTCCCTGTCTTTGCTGATACCCCAAACCCTGTGTGTCCCCCCGTCTCTCCATTATTCATACTGGTGTCTCGTCTCTTTTCCAGGTATGAAGTGGATGATATTGACGAGGAGGGTAAAGAGTAAGTGAGAATAAATCGGGGCAGGGTTTGCTGCTATGTTGGCATATTGGGAAAAGCTTGGCACTTGCATGTGACTGACAGTAATGCTACTGAATATATTGCATAGTATTATTATATAATTATTGTCTGTATCTCACAGACGTCACACGCTGAGCCGCCGGAGAATCATCCCTCTGCCCCAGTGGAAAGCCAACCCTGAGACTGACCCAGAGGCTCTGTTCCAGAAAGATCAGCTGGTGCTGGCTCTGTACCCCCAGACCACCTGCTTCTACCGGGCACTGATCCACACTCATCCGCAGCGGGTGAGCGATTCCCATCATGTCTGCCACATTGCCAGGGCTCTGCTATTTCCTACAGAAAAGGACGTTTTTATATTTGCTCAGCTGTTCAGACTCATGTCTCCCTCCTGCAGCAGCAGCATTAACTTACTAACTAATGTTACATGATGGTTAGGGGTATGGGGGACTAGGTTTCCTGATCAGGGGAGAATAGTGCACCAAAGATTTCCAGATCCAAGAGGGAAAGACATTTCTTTTATTTTTCACCCAAGATCAGTGACTGGGGGAGGGGCTATTTCTCAGTATTTTTCAGGTTAGAAGTAGGGAAGCTCAGTAGTGAAGTTAAAGGCTCAGTAGTGAAGTTAAAGGTTGGTAAGTGCTGGAGAACTAGATTAACTGGGCCATGTTTGGGTTCAGCTTGTCTCCTCTCTAGTCTCTCTCCTCTGCTAAATCCTCCTGCCTGACTTAGAGACAAGTAAATCCTCCTGCCTGACTTAGAGACAAGTAAATCCTCCTGCCTGACTTAGAGACAAGTAAATCCTCCTGCCTGACTTATAGACAAGTAAATCCTCCTGCCTGATTTATAGACAAGTATATCCTCCTGCCTGACTTATAGACAAGTAAATCCTCCTGCCTGACTTATAGACAAGTAAATCCTCCTGCCTGAGCAGCTTTGGGCACTAGAGAAGTCCCAGCAGCCCCTGGGGCACTAAGGTGAGTGAGTAGCTGTCACTGACCATGTTGTTTCTCAGCCGCAGGACGACTACTCGGTGCTGTTTGAGGACACCTCCTATGCTGATGGATATTCTCCCCCTCTGAATGTCGCCCAGAGGTACGTGGTGGCCTGTAAAGAGCCAAAGAAAAAGTGACGTTTCCAGCGGCCGGATCAACCATGGAACACTAGCCCAACAGCGGATCACTTACTAGCCACACACAACCAGGTGCAACTTATTCCTCTCAGTGTTGTTACTGTGCTTCTGACTTCACCTGGACTTTACATGTGATTCCATTGACTCTTCCCTCCGATTATGGACTTGCACTGCCTAACTGCCCTTTCCCGACACTTTACCAAACTTTTTTTTCTTTACCTCCTCCTATTTTTTTTTTTTACCGCAAAATGTATAGTTCAGATATTAAAGAACCTGGAACCAGTTTCACTCTTCTGATCCACACGGTGTCGCCGCCGCCGCCGCCCCCCCCCATGATCATAGAGGCAGTTAAATACACGTGAATTGCTACTCCCAGCAGCCACCTGGGAATCCCTCTGCACATGAATCATGGGAACCGGGTTTTGGCAAATACAGGTTTAATTTTCTAAAAACATTGCATTACACAAGACAAATGTTTAAAAACGTTCCACACAGTAAAATAAATTAATATTCAGCTGCCCGGGTGAAAGGAGCACCACTGCCCCAAAGATAATAAAGTCACATGATCAGGTTCAGTCATCATATCTCTGTCCCACAGTATCCAACATGATTGCACCCCTAGATCCAACATGATTGCACCCCTAGATCCAACATGCTTGCACCCCTAGATCCAACATGATTGCACCCCTAGATCCAACATGCTTGCACCCCTAGATCCAACATGCTTGCACCCCTAGATCCAACATGATTGCACCTCTAGATCCAACATGCTTGCACCCCAAGAGGCAGCGTTAGTCAGAGCATCTGTGCAGCCTTGTATCCTTATTGCAGTTTTGGTGGAGTCCCGCTCTATCGAATGCGATTGCACCCCTAGATCCAACACAATTGCACCCCTAGAGGCAGCGTTAGTCAGAGCATCTGTGCAGCTCGTCCCCCCAGTGTGCCTGTAGGAAACACAACAAGTGAGAGCACAACACACAATAAAAGCGGAGTGTGCCAGGAAGAAGGGAGTGTTTGGCACATGATGTTGGCATGGGGTATAAGCATGGTGGAAGAGATACACTGGGGGGAGGGTCAGGGCTGGGTTTTAGTACATACCTGTGAGCTTGAGATTTCCTCTAGGTCTCCATAGCAACCATTCCTGTGTCGGATCAGGTCCCCCCACAGTAGCGAGTGGCCGCAGCTGCCAAAAGAGAGGCAAGTTAGGGGGAGCTCAGGGATAAAAGGAATGTTCCCGGCCCTGATTCACCATTAGCCCCTCTGCTGGGAAGAAAATGTTTTGTGATTTAGGAGCAGAAGTCGGCCATCTTTATTCCTGGGGCAGACTGGGGTGCAGGGGAATTACCTGGGGCACAGGCCCTCTACAGGAATGAGATTTTGGGGTTCGTTTAGCAGGAAGAGCTTGGCCAGACACATGATGTGAGCAGTGAGGGTGCAGCCAGGGTGGAAGCAGTGCAGAGAGTCGTCCTTATCCTGTATGGAGAAAAGCCAGAGCACAATGAGGGGGGTCTTCATCGTGTGTCTATATTTATATTGTATGAATAAAACTCACCTGTACCCTCTCATAACAGACTCTGCAGCGCTGCACAACTGCGTCTCCCAGCACAATCACCTCCTGTTCTGTCTCTTCTCCCCTGTTCTCCCCCAATCTGCCCTTCTCCTTCTCTCCTTTAGGGATGGGCCGTGCCCGTACTTGCCCAAAAGCCAGAGGCATGTGCAGCGGGGGCTGGAGGAGGAGGGGCAATTCCCTGCGATACTCCTGGCGCAGCCAACGTAGGGTTAAGGGCAGCCGATTCCACGGGGCCACTCGCAGCATGTGGCAAAGCACCAGCAGGTGGAAGTCAAAACTGGACTGTTTCTTGGTCTTGCGGGGGACGTGGGTGAGGCGACGGGACACGTGGGGGTGCTGCCACGCCCACTCAAACTGTTGGAGGGGGAATAGGGTGTCAAACTACAGATGGAAAAGGAGAAGCAGAGGAACAGCAGATGTCTAGGCAGAAGAGCATGCTGGGAGTTGTAGTGCCACAACTAATGGAAAGCTGCATTGGATAATGATGTGACTGAGCACAACATTGGGAGATGGGAATTTCTTACCCGCAATGCTGCAATGTCATTGGGAAATCCATGGACTATCAGAACCATGTCCCTGGGGAAACAGGAGAGATCCACAAGCACCCACGTGTGTTACTTCCCTTTCCAACAGCTCATCCTCCCCTTCCCCTACACACAAGCCCACAGTTACACTACTACACACTGACCCACAACACAGACACCCTACTACTTACTACATACTGACCCACAGACACACTACTACACACTGACCCACAGCACAGACACACTACTACTTACTACATACTGACCCACAGACACACTACTACACACTGACCCACAGCACAGACACACTACTACTTACTACATACTGACCCACAGACACACTACTACTTACTACATACTGACCCACAACACAGACACCCTACTACTTACTACATACTGACCCACAGACACACTACTACTTACTACATACTGACCCACAGACACACTACTACTTACTACATACTGACCCACAACACAGACACCCTACTACTTACTACATACTGACCCACAGACAAACTGACCTACAGCACAGACACACTACTACTTACTACACACTGACCCACAACACAGACACCCTACTACTTACTACATACTGACCCACAGACACACTACTACTTACTACATACTGACCCACAACACAGACACCCTACTACTTACTACATACTGACCCACAGACACACTGACCTACAGCACAGACACACTACTACTTACTACACACTGACCCACAACACAGACACCCTACTACTTACTACATACTGACCCACAGACACACTACTACTTACTACACACTGACCCACAGCACAGACACACTACTACTTACTACACACTGACCCACAGCACAGACACACTACTACTTACTACATACTGACCCACAGACACACTACTACACACTGACCCACAGCACAGACACACTACTACATACTGACCCACAGACACACTACTACTTACTACACACTGACCCACAGACACACTACTACACACTGAGCCACAATACCACTATACAGACCCACTGTCACATACTACAGAACACTATTACCAGGGGCCTCTGCCACTCGTCTTCCAGGCACCTCCCTTGTGTTTGCCGCCATTGTGCTGCTGGATGCGCCTTTCGGGGTTCACTGTGAAGCCAATGTAGATGCGACCTTTGTACTTGGGGTTGGTGCAGAACAGGAGGTAAACACCATAGAAACCCTCCACTTCCACCACCATCTTTACTGGGCCCTACTGACCTCCAGCAAGTGCTACTGGGACACAATCACTCTCAGCTGGGGGACACGGGGTCCTTCGGGGTAGGAGAAGCAGATCCAAAGTGCAGGGGGTATTACTGAAAGATAAACAGTAACATGTCAATAGAATTGTCCTGGGGATCATTTATAAACACTGGGCAGTAACCATGGCAACCGACCAGTGATGAGCTTTTCTCAGCCACCTGCATCTGACTGGTTGCCATGGGTTACTGCCCAGTGTTTATAAATGATCCCCAGTGACCCGAGCAATGACATCATTATGCCTTCACATTCATTATTTACTCACTTTACTGCACAGCGCCAGCCTAGAGCCAGAAGCACGCGGGGAATGCTGGGATTTGTAGTTCTCTGCACCGCCTATAAGCAAATTCCCCGGTCCTAGTTCATAACACAGGGGAGTAGCTGGCTGCACAGCAACAGTACTTCCGGTATCCTCACTTCCTGGCGGCTGCCACAGTTACGGGGCTGTCTAGAAATGCCAGAAAGGCCGATCAGCGAAAGAAGAAATAAAAGCAGAAGCACGAGGAGAGTAGTTATCGGATAATGGATTGAATAGGTTATATATTACAATCTGCTGTTTTTATTATGCTACAAGAATAGAAATGTCTAGTTCTAACTAATACGGCAACACTTGGGCGACTAAAATTTTACCACCGCCATGTGAGCATTCATTGGCTATATTCGAATATGTTCCCGCCTCCTGTTGGACAGTTCTGACCTGTTATTGGATAGAACAGCCGCTTCGATTCTCTTCGTCGCACTTTAAAGGCGGGGCCTCGTGAAACGTATCCAGTCCCTGGAGTGAGGACCCAAGCGCAGTGCAGCAGGAGAAGCGCATGCGCACATAGGAAGGTGCAGGCAAGATGGCGGAGGATGGATCTGTTAGTGCTGAGAGTTTACAGGAGAAACTGATCCGAGAGCTGCAGGCCGAGCACGTGGTGAGACATTCCCTCCTCCTAATTCTGTTCTGCCGGCACTAAACTGGGCCGAGGAGGAGTTACATGGGAAATATACCCGGACTTTTATATCTATTTATCTGTAACTCCTCCTCTCTGTCAGAGGGAAACTGTATCACTTCACTAGTTACTTCCCCTGATTAATCAACTCACTCTGTGTCCTTATGTCTTTATATCAACCCTTGTGTCTTTATATGGTCACAGACCCCTCAGTGACATCTAATATCCTTATCATTTACAGTAGGGGGTACATTATCCCTTATAATACATGAGTGATACTCAGAGTTCCCTGTATAACTCAGCCTGCAGCCTTGTGCCTTTATATGGTCACAGAACAACCCCTCAGTGACTTCTAATATCCTTATCATTTACAGTAGGGGGTATGGGGCAGGAAGCGTATGACGATTTGTCTCCCCACAGGAAGTGCAGGACACGTCTCCCAATCACTGCTCTACAAGCTTCAAAGTGCTGGTGGTGTCACCGCTGTTTGAGGGGAAAGCTCTGCTGCAGAGACACAGGTGAGAGCTCATGGTGTCCAGTCTGTGGGACAGGATGAGCCACAGGATTATATAAGATAAAGTTTATACACTATGTTACTATTTGTTATAGAGGGGGGGGGGGTGTAGCACCATCTGTGGTGGATTCAATACAGTCTGCCCTTTAGGGAGGATTTACCCCAGGTTGTGAGTTGTCAGTAGGTGTTGCCTCTCTTGGACTCGGGGAGTGCGGGGTTAGTTTTGCTCAGACTCGGGGGAGTGCAGGGTTAGTTTTGCTCAGACTCGGGGGAGTGCAGGGATAGTTTTGCTCAGACTCGGGGAAGTGCAGGATAGTTTTGCTCAGACTCGGGGGAGTGCAGGGATAGTTTTGCTCAGACTCGGGGGAGTGCAGGGATAGTTTTGCTCAGACTCGGGGGAGTGCAGGGATAGTTTTGCTCAGACTCGGGGGAGTGCAGGGATAGTTTTGCTCAGACTCGGGGGAGTGCAGGGTTAGTTTTGCTCAGACTCGGGGAAGTGCAGGGATAGTTTTGCTCAGACTCGGGAGTGCAGGGATAGTTTTGCTCAGACTCGGGGGAGTGCAGGGGGAGTTTTGCTCAGACTCGGGGGAGTGCAGGGATAGTTTGCTCAGACTCGGGGGAGTGCAGGGATAGTTTTGCTCAGACTCGGGGAGTGCAGGGATAGTTTTGCTCAGACTCGGGGAGTGCAGGGATAGTTTTGCTCAGACTCGGGGGAGTGCAGGGATAGTTTTGCTCAGACTCGGGGGAGTGGAGGGATAGTTTTGCTCAGACTCGGGGGAGTGCAGGGTTAGTTTTGCTCAGACTCGAGGGAGTGCAGGGATAGTTTTGCTCAGACTCGGGGAAGTGCAGGGATAGTTTTGCTCAGACTCGGGGGAGTGCAGGGATAGTTTTGCTCAGACTCGGGGGAGTGGAGGGATAGTTTTGCTCAGACTCGGGGGAGTGCAGGGTTAGTTTTGCTCAGACTCGGGGGAGTGCAGGGTTAGTTTTGCTCAGACTCGAGGGAGTGCAGGGATAGTTTTGCTCAGACTCGGGGAAGTGCAGGGATAGTTTTGCTCAGACTCGGGGAAGTGCAGGGATAGTTTTGCTCAGACTCGGGGGAGTGCAGGGGTAGTTTTGCTCAGACTCGGGGGAGTGCAGGGGTAGTTTTGCTCAGACTCGGGGGAGTGCAGGGATAGTTTTGCTCAGACTCGGGGGAGTGCAGGGATAGTTTTGCTCAGACTCGGGGGAGTGCAGGGGGAGTTTTGCTCAGACTCGGGGAGTGCAGGGGGAGTTTTGCTCAGACTCGGGGGAGTGCAGGGATAGTTTTGCTCAGACTCGGGGGAGTGCAGGGATAGTTTTGCTCAGACTCGGGGGAGTGCAGGGGGAGTTTTGCTCAGACTCGGGGGAGTGCAGGGGGAGTTTTGCTCAGACTCGGGGGAGTGCAGGGGAGTTTTGCTCAGACTCGGGGGAGTGCAGGGGGAGTTTTGCTCAGACTCGGGAGTGCAGGGATAGTTTTGCTCAGACTCGGGGGAGTGCAGGGATAGTTTTGCTCAGACTCGGGGGAGTGCAGGGATAGTTTTGCTCAGACTCGGGGGAGTGCAGGGGTAGTTTTGCTCAGACTCGGGGGAGTGCAGACCAGTGAGTGTGCACTCAGTGCATGTGCTTTGGGTGTATTTAAGACTCTGTGCTGCCCCCGCAGGCTGGTGAATGGGTGTCTGGCCGAGGAGCTGAAAGTGATTCACGCATTTGAACAGAAGACTCTGACTCCGGCTCAGTGGGAACAAGAGAAGCAGAAATGACTCTTCCCAGACTCATGGGCCCCAACGTGTGTCCCCCCCCTCAGCTCAGAGACTCGAGTGCCCCCCACAGACCCAGGAATGATCATCACTTAGTGAGACGTCTCTTTCAGACTGGGGGGCTGCTGTGTGACTTGTGGGTACAAATAGTAAAGGGCAAATAAACTCCATTCCACTTGGGACCCTCTGTATATTTCTGTTTCCTTGGCAACGCCCTTCTGTCTGTGCCCGTGAGGATTAGGTGTGCCCCCCGCTTGGCAATGCCCCCACCCTCCCACAACAACACTCACGAGTCACATTTTATTGTTTATTGGCAAAATGAGTTTAACACCTTGAGTGCTGGAAGAAAACAATTCAATCAGGCCTGTGTTCTGACGGCGTATTGACCTATTTTGGGTCCTGTCTGTACAGGGAGGGTGCGGCCTTCTGGGAGTTGGACTCAATGGGGGCCCCAGGGATCTTATTCTATTGATATGGGGAACATTATTAGTCGAGCACCAGTTAAACACAAGGCTCTTTCAGTGTGTATTGTACCATTCACTGCAATGTATTAGAATTTGGAATGAGATGAGGGAATGGGAGGGTGACGGCTGCAGTTAATTGGCCGCTTTCTCCTCCAGCTCCGCCACTCGCTTCTCCAGTCCCTGTATTGTGACTCTCAGCTGCTTTATCTGCTCCAGGATCTGCTCCAGCGCCGGCTCCTGCAAGTAGAGGAAAATCCTCAATCATATGGGACGGGATAGTCACCCCCCTCCACCAATCTCCTCTCCTTTCATTTCACAAAGGTCTATGAGTAAGGGAAGATTTCCCCACTTCCTGGGCAGGAGCCAGACATTCTCTCTCTTTCCTGCGGCTTCTAAGCCCCGCCCCACACCTACTTTGCATATAAACCACTGACCCAATCTGTGTGCCATTTGGTGCAAGTGAAGCAGCAAAGTGATTTTGCAAAATTACCCCCCCCCCCCTTTACTTCTCTGATCTCTGAGCTCTTCTGCAAACTGGCTCCTCCCATATAACCTAGAACTGTTCTGTCAGCTCCACTTCCCCTTCATGTCTGACCACAAGGAGCCTTTATGTACATCTCTCTGCTTCTATTATCAGCTCTGTATGTAATAATAATAACCCTGAAACCCTACTCTGTGTTATACAGCAGACTCCTCCCACAACTCCCTGAAAACTCAAATATTTGAGCAAATGTGTGATGGGGGTGTGTCCTTTGTGCAAGTGCCATGTACAGAGCTGCTGGAGCTCAGGAAACAGGCAGTTAGTCCCCCAGTTCTCTTACCCCGCTGCTTCCGCTCTTGTTGGTCGACCCAACGCTTTTGGGGAGCCGCGTGTTCAGGACGTTCTTGGTGATTTTGAGTTCTCGGCTCTTGCTCGGGGCATAACCTTCCCGCAAAGAGATGAGCAAGGGGCCGGCGTCCTTTCCCCCCAGCCACTCCTCTGCTGTCAGGGCAGGTTCGGGCCCCACCGTGTTGGGGTACAAATCCTCCTGGAACAGGTCTGACTGCAGGAAGGGAAAGAAAATCGGGTGTGGGGTGCTTGTCTTGAACCCCCAACCTTGACCTCTGCCCCTGGGGTTAATCACATACCCACCCTGCCCCATAGGTAAATTCCCTGTATGAGATGTGTAGCTGTGGGGGTCACTTACCTTGCGTGGGACAGTCATGATTATGGGCTCACACTTCCTTTCATGCAGTTTGTAGAACCTGAAACAAAACCAGGGGGCGCCAGTGAGAAGATCTGTAATGCTCTGTAGGGGGCAGGTGTCATGCTCTGCAGAGGGTGTTGTGTAATACTCTGCAGGGTGAGATTCTTCAGGGGGCAGGGTGTAATATTCTGCAGGGATCAGTAATAGGTGTAATACTCTGCAGGGGGCAGGGTGAGATGCTCTGCAGGGGGCGGGGTGTAATTCTCTGGTGGGGTGGGATGCTGTGCAGGGATCAGTAATGGGTGGATCAGGAGGGTGGTACTTACCGGGCAATCTCACATTTATTGACCTCGAGGCCCCGTTTAGGCATGTAGCCCATCCCCCTCTGGGAATCCTTACTGGTGTACAGGGACAGGTAGTGCACGTAGGGGGCCTCGTCCGTCACCTCGAAGTAGCGGATACTGCTGTCCCCCTGTCACATAGAGACCCCCCATCAGTCTCATACATGTTGCCCCTCTGCCCCATGGGAAAAGGGCCACTTACCTTCCCGCACAGATACACAACGTTGGTGTCGGGGTCGAAGAAGGGAATGAGGACTCCACTGCTCGTGTCCAACTCCTGCAGGGTCAGGGGCTCATTCAGGGATTTCTGTGGGGGGAAAGGACAGTGGGTCCCTCCATATTCTAGTGTCCCTCACATGCCCCCACCCACTCCTCCCCCCACAGCCCCCACTCACCAGGTCCCACAGGGCCACTTGTCTCTCGCTCATGCGGCTGAACCCCGTGGTCAGTATTTGCTCATCAGAAACAAATATGGCGCGGACCGGCCGGCTGCCCTCGTGGGGCTTTTCCTTCTCCTGTGAAATCAGAGGGTGTGATCTACTGGGGTACAATATCAAGGGGTATACACTGGGGTACATGAGTATCACAATTTTGGGGTACATGAGTGTCAGTATTATGGGGTATACACATAGTTACATCGGATGTAAAAAGACAAAGTCAATCAAGTTCAACCCCTCCAAATGAAAACCCAGCCCCATACACACACCCCTCCCTACTGTCACATAAATGATATATACCCATATCTATACTAACTATAGAGTTTATTATCACAATAGCCTTTGTATTATGTCTGTCCAAGAAATCATCCAAGTCCCTCTTATAGTCATTAACTGAATCATCACCCGGCAGTGCATTCCCCAACCTCACTGTCCTCACTGTGATGAACCCCCTACTCTGTTCCTTTAAATGAAACTTCTTTTCCTCTAGTCTGAAGGGGAGGCCTCTGGTACGTGATTCTCTTTATGGGTAAAAAGGTCCCCTGCTATTTGTCTATAATGTCCTCTAATGTACTTGTAAAGTCTAATCATGTCCCCTCACAAGCGCCTTTTTCCCCCAGAGAAAACAACCCCAACCTTGTCAGTCTCCCCTCATAATTTAACTCTTCCCTCCCTCTAACCAGTTTAGTTGCACTTAGTCTCTGCACTCTCTCCAGCTCATTTATATCCCTCTTAAGGACTGGAGTCCAAAACTGCCCCCATACTCCAGATGAGGCCTCACCAGGGACCTATAAAGTGACACAATTATGTTTCATCCCTTGAGTTAATGCCCTTTTTTATACAAGAACTTTATTTGCTTTAGTAGCCACAGAATGACACTGCCCAGAATTAGACAACTTGTTATCTACAAAGACCCCTAGATCCTTCTCATTTAAGGAAACTCCCAACACACTGCCATTTAGTGTATAACTTGCATTTATATTATTTTTGCCAAAGTGCATAACCTGCATTTATCAACATTGAACCTCATTTTCCAGTTTGCTGCCCAGTTTTCCAGTTTAGACAAATCACTGTGCAAAGTGGCAGCATCCTGCATGGAACCTATAGTTCTGCACAATTTAGTCTCATCTGCACAAATAGAAACAGTACTTTCAATGGCACCTCCAGGTCATTAATAAACAAGTTGAAAAGCAAGGGACCTAGTACAGAGCCCTGCGGTACTCCACTAACAACACTGGTCCAATTAGAAAACGTTCCATTTACCACCACTCTTTGTAGTCTATCTTTTAGCCAGTTCTCTATCCAGGTACAAATACTATGTTCCAGGCCAACATTCCTTCATTAACCAGTAACCTTCTGTGTGACACTGTATCAAATGCTTAGCAAGTCTAGTAATCACATCACTGCCATCCAGAATCCAGTCTCTACTTACATTCTCATAAAAAGAAATTAAGTTAGTCTGACACACACTCATAGTATAAGATTTGCTATGAAGTCCAGTATCTTATCCTTTATTAACCCTTCGAAAGCTTTCTACCACTGACGTCAGACTAACTGGCTATATTTGAGGCTGGAACGGGATCCTTTTTGAAAAGAGGCACCACATTAGCAATTCGCCAGTCCTCGCACTATGCCAGATCTCAATAATCCTGAAAATGAAGTAAAGGTTGGCAATCACAGAGCTAAGCTCGCTAATTACCTGGGATGATACCATCTGGCCTGGACCTTGTGTTAATCTTAACATGTTCTAGTCTCTTTTGAATTTCCTCATGTGTGAACCATGCATCATTAGTTATATTACTAGAATTGGGACTGTTAAGATTAAACCTTCATTAACTGGTTCCTTATTTGTGTAGACAATGAAAAATGAGTTCAGATCTGCGCTTTTATTTGTTTCATCAACAGCTGACCCCTCTGATATCAAGGTCACCCTCCTGCTTCATTTGTTTTTTACTATTAACATATTTAAAATAATTTTGGGGTACATGAGTGTCAGTATTATGGGTATACACTGGGGTACATGAGTGTCAGTATTATGGGTATACACTGGGGTACATGAGTGTCAGTATCATGGGGTATCACTGGACACAATCATGGGGTAACATGGGACATGAGTGTCAGTATCATGGGGTATACATTGGGGTACATGATGCAGTTAGTATAATCATGGTGTCAGTATATATAACTGGGTACATGAGATATGTATCACTGGACGATGTCATTATGGGTATACACTGGGTACAATTCGTATAGTATACATGTACGAGTGTCAGTATATGGGTATACACTGGGGTACAGAGTGTCAGTATTATGGGTATACACTGGGTACATGAGTGTCATTTAGGTATACACTGGGTACGTTCATATATGGTAAACTGGGTACTGATGTCAGTATTATGGGTATACACTGGGTACATGAATGTCAGTATTATGGGTATACCTGGGGTACGAGGTCATATTATGGGGTATACACTGGTACGATGTCAGTATTATGGGGTATACACTGGGGTACATGATGTCAGTATTATGGGGTATACACTGGGTACGAGTGTCAGTATTATGGGTATACACTGGGGTACATGAGTGTCAGTATTATGGGCAGTACATCACTATCTGGGGTAACACTGACATGAGTGTCAGTATTATGGGTATACACTGGGGTAATCAGATATGGGTATCACTGGTACAGTTCATATATGGGGTATACACTGGGTACTGAGTGTCAGTATTATGGGGTATACACTGGGTACTGAGTGTCAGTATTATGGGGTATACACTCGAGTGCTTGGTACACTGTACAGTGTCAGTATTATGGGTATACACTGGGTACATGAGTGTCATATCATGGGTATACACTGGGGTACATGAGTGTCAGTATTATGGGCACTGTAATGATTCACTATCTGGGTACGACTGATGTCAGTATTATGGGGTATACACTGGGTACATGAGTGTCAGTATTATGGGGTATACACGGGTACGAGTGTCAGTATTATGGGTATACACTGGGTACGAGTGTCAGTATTATGGGGTATACACTGGGGTACATGAATGTCAGTATTATGGGGTATACACTGGGTACGAGTGTCAGTATTATGGGGTATACACTGGGTACATGAGTGTCAGTATTATGGGTATACACTGGGTACATGAGTGTCAGTATATGGGTATACACTGGGGTACATGAGTGTCATATATGGGTATACACTGGGTACATGAGTGTCAGTATTATGGGGTATACACTGGGTACATGAGTGTCAGTATTATGGGTATACACTGGGGTACATGAGTGTCAGTATTTGGGTATACACTGGGTACTGAGTGTCAGTATTATGGGGTATACACTGGGTACATGAATGTCAGTATTATGGGGTATACACTGGTACATGAGTTCAGTATTAGGGTATACACTGGGTACATGAGTGTCAGTATTATGGGGTATACACTGGGGTACATGAGTGTCAGTATTATGGGGTATACACTGGGGTACATGAGTGTCAGTATTATGGGGTATACACTGGGGTACATGAGTGTCACTATCATGGGGTATACACTGGGGTACATGAGTGTCAGTATTATGGGGTATACACTGGGGTACATGAGTGTCAGTATTATGGGGTATACACTGGGGTACATGAGTGTCAGTATTATGGGGTATACACTGGGGTACATGAGTGTCAGTATCATGGGGTATACACTGAGGTACATGAGTGTCAGTATTATGGGGTATACACTAGGGTACGAGTGTCAGTATTATGGGGTATACACTAGGGTACGAGTGTCAGTATTATGGGGTATACACTGGGGTACATGAGTGTCAGTATTATGGGGTATACACTGGGGTACCTGAGTGTCAGTATTATGGGGTATACACTGGGGTACACGAGTGTCAGTATTATGGGGTATACACTGGGGTACATGAGTGTCAGTATTATGGGGTATACACTGGGGTACAAGTGTCAGTATTATGGGGTATACACTGGGGTACAGAGTGTCAGTATTATGGGGTATACACTGGGGTACATGAGTGTCAGTATTATGGGGTATACACTAGGGTACGAGTGTCAGTATTATGGGGTATACACTGGGGTACATGAATGTCAGTATTATGGGGTATACACTGGGGTACATGAGTGTCAGTATTATGGGGTATACACTGGGGTACATGAGTGTCAGTATTATGGGGTATACACTGGGGTACATGAGTGTCAGTATTATGGGGTATACACTGGGGTACATGAGTGTCAGTATTATGGGGTATACACTGGGGTACATGAGTGTCAGTATTATGGGTATACACTGAGGTACATGAGTGTCATATTATGGGGTATACACTGAGGTACATGAGTGTCAGTATTATGGGTATACACTGGGGTACATGAGTGTCAGTATCATGGGGTATACACTGGGGTACATGAGTGTCAGTATTATGGGGTATACACTGGGGTACATGAGTGTCACTATCATGGGGTATACACTGAGGTACATGAGTGTCAGTATTATGGGGTATACACTAGGGTACGAGTGTCAGTATTATGGGGTATACACTGGGGTACATGAGTGTCAGTATTATGGGGTATACACTGGGTACGAGTGTCAGTATTATGGGGTATACACTGGGGTACATGAGTGTCAGTATTATGGGGTATACACTGGGGTACACGAATGTCAGTAGTATGGGGTATACACTGGAGTACATGAATGTCAATATTATGGGGTATACACTGGGGTACATGATGTCAGATATGGGACCACATGGGTCTGATGTCAGTATATGGGTGACTTTCACTGGATACTGAAGTGCCAAGTATAATGGTATAACACTGGGGCATGAGGTGGTCACATCATGGCATAACTGGTACACTGATGTCAGTATTAGGCGTTACACTGGGGTACATGATTCATATTATGGATGTTTCTTGTCCTTACAGGAGTACAGAGAGGCTGCCACTTGGGTTCCAGGCAACACTGTATATGAGGTCTGTGTGTGTCTCATCTATAGAGATAACGCCCTGCCCCGCGCCCACGTCCCAGATCATGATCACATTGTCACAGCCTGGCACAGAGAGGAGACAGTTGGCCAGTGTTTGTCTAGTCTGATTGGTCATCTCAGTCCTCACACTAACTGCCTGCTCAGCCCTCACTCTAACTGCCTGCGCTGCCCTCACGCTTACTGTCTGCGCTGCCCTCACACTAACTGCCTGCTCTGCCCTCACTCTAACTGCCTGCTCTGCCCTCACTCTAACTGCCTGCTCAGCCCTCACTCTAACTGCCTGCACTACCCTCACTCTAACTGCCTGCTCTGCCCTCACTCTAACTGCCTGCTAAGCCCTCACTCTAACTGCCTGCACTACCCTCACACTAACTGCCTGCTCTGCCCTCACTCTAACTGCCTGCTCAGCCCTCACTCTAACTGCCTACGCTGCCCTCACTCTAACTGCCTGCTCAGCCCTCACACTAACTGCCTGCGCTGCCCTCACACTAACTGCCTGCTCTGCCCTCACTCTAACTGCCTGCTCAGCCCTCACTCTAACTGCCTACGCTGCCCTCACTCTAACTGCCTGCTCAGCCCTCACACTAACTGCCTGCGCTGCCCTCACTAACTGCCTGCTCTGCCTCACTCTAACTGCCTGCTTAGCCTCACTCTAACTGCCTACGCTGCCCTCACACTAACTGCCTGCGCTGCCTCCACTAACTGCCTGCTCTGCCCTCACTCTAACTGCCTGCTCTGCCCTCACTCTAACTGCCTGCTCAGCCCTCACTCTAACTGCCTGCACTACCCTCACTCTAACTGCCTGCTCTGCCCTCACTCTAACTGCCTGCTAAGCCCTCACTCTAACTGCCTGCACTACCCTCACACTAACTGCCTGCTCTGCCCTCACTCTAACTGCCTGCTCAGCCCTCACTCTAACTGCCTACGCTGCCCTCACTCTAACTGCCTGCTCAGCCCTCACACTAACTGCCTGCGCTGCCCTCACACTAACTGCCTGCTCTGCCCTCACTCTAACTGCCTGCTTAGCCCTCACTCTAACTGCCTACGCTGCCCTCACACTAACTGCCTGCGCTGCCCTCACACTAACTGCCTGCTCTGCCCTCACTCTAACTGCCTGCTCTGCCCTCACTCTAACTGCCTGCTCAGCCCTCACTCTAACTGCCTGCACTACCCTCACTCTAACTGCCTGCGCTGCCCTCACTCTAACTGCCAGTCACTACCTACCTGCACTCAGCAGTATATTCAGAGCTGTGGGGTGCCACAGGACAATTCCCACTCGCTTTGTGTGTCCCTCCAGTGTAACTAGTGGTTCTGTGAGTGAGCGAGTCAGCCCTCCATCCGGAATCTCCCACACCTGCAAGAGACACATGTATTTACTTATACCCACAATGCACTGGGAGCCCATACCATCCCCTCTATATACCCACAATGCACTGGGAGCCCATAGCATCCCCTCTCTATACCCACAATGCACTGGGAGCCCATACCATCCTCTCTCTATACCCACAATGCACTGGGAGCCCATAGCATCCCCTCTCTATACCCACAATGCACTGGGAGCCCATACCATCCTCTCCCTATACCCACAATGCACTGGGAGCCCATACCATCCTCTTCCTATACCCACAATGCACTGGGAGCCCATACCATCCTCTTCCTATACCCACAATGCACTGGGAGCCCATAGCATTACCCACAATGCACTGCTTACCATGACACTGCAGTCCTCTGATCCGCTGGCAATGACATTGTCATTATGGGGGCACCAGTCAATATCCAGTACTGGCCCAGTGTGACCACAAACCACAGGCTGAGACTTGTCCAGACGCCCCGTCTGCAGAGAGAACAGAGAATATTGTCTCTCACCTGTGGCCTCACATTGCTCATCTGCTGATTAAAGGGCAAATAAACCCTGCCTATAACTCTATGTTCTGCTTTGTCCTATTCTGCAGGTTTCTGTTTATTCCAATGTTTATTTGTTAATGTGTTTATAGAATAAAGATTTAGGGTACAACGTACAGTTGCCAGTGAAACAGAGACCCCTAGTGGCCGTACGTCTCCTGCAACATCCAGACCACTGAGTCCAACTACTGCCCAGGAGGGGGGGGCAGTTTAGGGGAGTATGGGGGTAACAGATCCAAACCTGCCCCTATTAGACCCTTAGTCTGACTGTCAGTCTGGGTTTAGCCAGCAGGGGGCAGCACATTGTCTTCCCCTTTAGAATGAAGCTCAGCCATAGATCTGTTTTTTTGGGCTCACAGAGTTTCTGGTTTGTAGGTTCTGGGGTTCAACAATTATCTTCCTTCCCTATTAATAACAGTGCTGGCACAGAAAGGGTTAAAGTCAAGTGTCCAACCTATAGGCACCCTCATAACAACATTATACAACCTCATAACATAAGGCAGCAAGTTATATGAAAATCACAAGAGAATCAGGTGATCTGCCCATCAGTGAACCCCAATATTTCATGGCTAATAGTACAAAGGCAACAAATGCTGAAACATGAGAAATTCTATTGTTTTGTAAAAAAAAGTTTCCAAAAAGTTGTCTTGGTACCCCCAGTTGCACCATCGGGGTGGGGGGTAGGCCCCTAATTCCCCCCCCCCCGGGCTGGTGTTACTGGGGTGTCACATGAGAGAGAGGCGCAGAGAAAGACCAAATAAGGAGAAGAATGAGCTGCGGTCTGACACTTCCTCTGCTGCACCGACACTCTAACACCCACTGAGCTGCAATGCATCCTGGGACACTCCCACTGGCGGCAAGTTTAAACTGTCACCTGCCGGTCACATGGGACATAAATACAGAATGGTGGGAGGGGGACAAGCAGAGCGACAGATGTACCTGGGCACAAGCAATCAACAATATATCTGCTGGGAATTTAGAACCCCCCCCCCCCAGTGGCACCAGTTTCTGCCCCCTCTCCACTGGCAGCACCAGCCTGACCTGCAGTCACAGGGGGGATCATGTGACCTCTCTGTATATTCACTCTCTCGCCCTCCGATGTAATGTAACACCAGGACAGGCACTGAATGGGTTAATCCCCCTCCCTCCTGATCATAAGACTCCCCCCTGAGGAGGTCACACCCCCCAAACTCACTCACAGTCATGGGGACACACTGGGGCCATTGTCTCATCCCCCCCTCCCCTCCTACATCCTCTACCGACTGTGTGATCTGGGCCTTCAGCTCTCTATATTAACTACCCACCCCCCATATTAGCTACCCACCCCCTATATTAACTACCAAGCCCTAAAGTAACTACCCAACCCCTATAGTAACTACCCAACCCTATATTAACTACCTACCCCTATATTAACTACTTATCCCCTATAGTAACTACCCCACCCCTATAGTAACTACCCAACCTCTATGGTAACTACCCACCCCTATAGTAACTACCCAACCCCTATAGTAACTACCCAACCCCTATATTAACTACCCAGCCCTATATTAACTACTTATCCCCTATAGTAACTACCCAACCTCTATGGTAACTACCCAACCCCTATATTAACTACTTATCCCCTATAGTAACTACCCAGCCCTATAGTAACTACTTATCCCCTATAGTAACTACCCAACCCCTATATTAACTACCCAGCCCTATATTAACTACTTATCCCCTATAGTAACTACCCAACCCCTATATTAACTACCCAGCCCTATATTAACTACTTATCCCCTATAGTAACTACCCAACCCCTATATTAACTACCTATCCCCTATAGTAACTACCCAACCTCTATGGTAACTACCCAACCCCTATTTTAACTACCCAGCCCTATATTAACTACTTATCCCCTATAGTAACTACCGAACCCCCTATATTAACTACCCAGCCCTATATTAACTACTTATCCCCTATAGTAACTACCCAACCTCTATGGTAACTACCCAACCCCTATATTAACTACTTATCCCCTATAGTAACTACCCAGCCCCTATATTAACTACTTATCCCCTATAGTAACTATCCAACCCCTGTATTAACTACCCAGCCCTATATTAACTACTTATCCCCTATAGTAACTACCCAGCCCTATATTAACTACTTACCCAAAGCGCTACCTGTCCTAAGCTCAAACAGAACAAACCATTCTCTGCACTAAACTGAAACTGGGCAAGTTTGTAGATTGGAGGGGAAAAGGGGCGGGGTTACAAGTTTTATTCTTTCAAGATTTGGACAAAACCGTATTGAGATTTTTATTGAGAATTTCCCTCATTTCAGGGTGAAGGCCAGAGTGTGAGCTCTGCAGACAACAATGGTTTCCCCAGGAGTTGGTCTCATTGAGATCTTTCTGCTCAATGGGAAATATTTGTGCCCTCCCCCCCAAGCTGAGCTCAGTTCTAACTGTCAGTCCTGGGCTGTTTAGTGGCACAAACCTCTCTGTCACTTTATGAGTGAGCTCCTCACTGACTGTCAGCTGTGCACCTGCACCTCCCGCCCTCAGCTTCCTGTATCAGCCACATCCTGTCTCTCTGCTGCTCCTGCACTAACACATGTGCACTGCTGTCTTCTGACTCACTAACAAATGTATAGTCCCCACCACTCACTAACCAACTGACTATATAGGACTACATACCCCCCATTTCACTCACACAGCCTGCTATTTAGTGTTACCTCAAACATCTCCCAGCAACAGTGCCCCACTCAGCTCCTGGGTGAGTGACTGCTCAATGCTCACTCAGGGTTAGTCACCTACAGGTACAGGTGTGTGACTCACCTTAGAGAGGGGCAGTACCATGAAGGCCCCGCCTCCGCTGGCCTCTACCACTATGGCCAGGAATTTGGGGTTGACGCAGCAGAAGTTGGAGTCCCAGGTGTTCTGAGAGACCCGGATATCGTCGTAACATTGGTCGGCTTTAACCGCTTGGCCAAAAACATGGCGGAACTTACTGGTGCGAACAACCTTCCTACTCATGCTGCTGCCTGCTGGGAGAATGGCACGGCTCAGAGAGGATCATGGGAAATGCAGGAGGGAAGGCTCAGAGAGGATCATGGGAAATGCAGGCGGGAAGGCTCAGAGAGGATCATGGGAAATGCAGGCGGGAAGGCTCAGAGAGGATCATGGGAAATGCAGGAGGGAAGGAAGGACAAGTGTCATATAAAAGAGACAAGAGAAAAGCTGAGTGTGGGGTGAAGGATAATGGAGTAAATGAGAGGTGAGTGAGGCAGGAGAGTGAGTGCAGCAGTGAGTGGGGGGAAGGATTATCTCAAGGAGCCTGATACCAGGGAATTCAGTGATTTGTGATTGAGTGAGTGAGGTATGAAGGGATGAAAGAGTGAGTGAGTGAGTGAGTGAGTGAGAAGAGAGTTAGTGAGGAGCTGAGTGACAGAGGAGAGAGTCGGGGAGGGTCAATAGGTGGAAATGAGGGAAGAAATTGAGGGGAAAGTGGGGAGAATGTGAGTAAAGAGGGAGGGGAGAGTGAGTGGGAGAGTGAGTAAGGGCTGAGAGTGAGTGACAAATGGAGAAAACAGAGAGAGACCAATGTCTCCCCCCAAGTTTCAAAACGGACCCCCGGTCAGTGCCCAGTAACTCAGTCACCCCAACATCTTGTCTGCACCCGCATGTACCCCAATTGTGGAGTCAACTACCTGCCCCCCCCACTGGCATTCGCTGATTAACCCTCTGCTGCCCTAGTCTCTGTCCTGATGAACCTTTCAGTTCCCAGTTCTGTGCCCCAATTAACTCTTACACGCCCCATTCTATGTCCCAATGATTAGTCTGTCCCATTAACCCATACCCTGCCCAGTCTATGCCATGATTTATACTCTCCTGATTAACCCTCTCCTGCCCCAAATAACCAAACCCCTGCCCAGTGCCCTGGTCTGTACCTGAGTTGTGTCTGTGGGGAAGTCGCTTCTCTCTCGCTCTGTCTCTTTTTCTCTCTCTCAAGTTCTTCTTTTCTGCAAGAGACGGGGGGGGGGCAGGAAACTTGGGCTGAACCTTTCGCTCCTATCCAGCAGAGGAGGGGTTAATAGAGAAATCATCTGCAACCTCCCCCCCAGGGCCAGTCTGGTGATCACTAATGGGCTGATGATTTATACGTGAAATGCCTTTGGGTTTGAGGGGTTAAAGGGGTAACTGGGCTGAACTGAAAGTCTCATTAGACCAACGGTCGGTACATCGGAGGCAGTGAAGGAGTTAATAGAGAATTATGGGGGTGGGGCTGGATGTCAACTCTGGACAGGGAGGGGTTAATGTAGGGTCTGTTGTAGAAGGGGTTAAATGGAAGATGGGCCCATCGTGGTCTGACCCCCCCATCTCTGTACCCCCCTTGTGATCTTATCTGCCCCCCCGTCACCTCTATGAATCTCCTCCTGATCCCTTTCTGCCCCCCCCAACCATATCTGCCCCCACTTATCTATTTCTCTCCCACTAATTATCATCCCTGCCCCCCCATAACACATTGTAGTTCAGTACTAACCCCCCCCCCGTGGTGCAACATTTGTCACTTACTTCATTTCCCTTTTAATAAACACAAACCACTTCCTCATTGACCAACTGCAACACTTACCCCCCTCCAATAATGACCCCCTGACAATGGCCCCCAATTGACCAAACCCAGGGGTCGTGTGACTCACACAAGTTGCCACTGGGGGGGGGTAAATATCAGAAGAAATGAGTCATGTGGGGCCCCCAGCACTAATGTCTGTGTATTAATCATAAGACGGGGGCCCTTGTACCACATGAAGACTCCCAGCAGCCCCCGACCTTTGTATCTCCTGTTTGTTCCTAATGACACGACCCCCCCCAGTGATGCCCAGTGCCCCCATCTAATTGTTACACCCCCGGCCCCCCCCCGTCATACCCCCAAACCCACTGACAGTCCCCCAATCACACGGAACAAACTCTCCCCTAATTCTGACACTTTCATCCGTCACCAACATCCCCCCCCCATGTGGCAACTCTAGGGGGGGCCAGTGAGAAAAATAACAGCAGCAGCAGATTTGGGGGCCCAAGAAAAGGCAATTCACCCCCAGTAGGGAGATGGGACAAGGCAGCAAGGTGGGGGCACATGGGGGTCAATTAGATGAACTGGGGGGTCTTTTATCATCCTGTGCTGATCAATTACATTTATATATGGGATCAACCCCCCAAACCTTCCTTCTAACACCCCCTCACTGTAACCCCCTAATCTCAAATCCCCTCCCACTATAACTGCCCCCCCCCACTCTCCTTTGCTCCATTCCCAGTACAGATGAGTGTCAGAGCCCCCCCCCTCTTGTGCTCAGTGTCAGTAAGTGGAATCTCCTCAGTGTCAGACATGACTGGCAGGGGCCCCACCCTGGAACCTCCCACTCAGGGGCCACTCAACTCTCTCTCTCTCTTATATCTGTAACTTCATTTTCTGCTCCGTTTTCTCTATTTCATCTGTATATTTGTCCTTAATATGCCCCCCCTCTCCCTCTCTCTCCTGCCCCAGACCCTTCTCTGCCTCTTCCTTATTTCTCTTTTCTTCACCAATGTCTCCCTCCCACCTGTATTGCCCCCAGGGGAACAGTAAATAATAAATAAATAGTATTTCATGTCATTCTCTGCTTTGTTAGAGGGTTAATGAAAGAGGAAATGAAGGAGGTGATGAAGGAGGAGGAGGTGATGAAGGAGGTGATGAAGGAGGAGATGAAGGAGGTGATGAAGTAGGAGATGAAGGAGGTGATGAAGAAGGAGATGAAGGAGGTGATGAAGAAGGAGATGAAGGAGGTGATATAGGAGGAGATGAAGGAGGAGATGAAGGAGGTGATGGAGGAGGTGATGAAGGAGGAGATGAAGGAGGTAATGAAGGAGGAGATGAAAGAGGTGATGAAGGAGGTGATGAAGGAGGAGATGAAGGCGGTGATGAAGGAGCAGATGAAGGAGGTGATGAAGGAGGAGGAGGTGATGAAGGAGGAGATGAAGGAGGTGATGAAGGAGGAGATGAATATGGAGGAGATGAAGATGGAGGAGGTGATGAAGGAGGTGATGAAGGAGGTGATGAAGGAGGTGATGAAGGAGGAGATGAAGGAGGTGATGGAGGAGGAGATGAAGGAGGAGATGAAGGAGGAGATGAAGGAGGAGATGAAGGAGGTGATGAAGGAGGAGATGAAGGAGGTGATGAAGGAGGAGATGAAGGAGGAGATGAAGGAGGTGATGAAGGAGATGATGAAGGAGGAGATGAAGGAGGTGATGAAGGAGGAGGAGACGAAGGAGGAGACGAAGGAGGAGACGAAGGAGGAGACGAAGGAGGAGACGAAGGAGGAGATGGAGGAGGTGATGAAGGAGGAGATGAAGGAGGAGATGGAGGAGGTGATGAAGGAGGAGATGGAGGAGGTGATGAAGGAGGAGATGAAGGAGGTGATGAAGGACGAGATGGAGGAGGAGATGAAGCAGGTGATGAAGGCCGAGATGAAGGAGGTGATGGTGAGCAGTGATCATATGGTGGTTGCAGTGGGTTCTAATGTAACTGGTTCTTTCAAGGACAAGATATCCCATAATACTATGGCAGCATAGGAATCCCTCTGTAGTAAGCACAATTCAGCAGAAACCTCCTACTAGAGCTCATGTGACAAGTGTTGTTGGGGAGAAGAAGCAGGTTGTGGCACTTGTTAGGCTCAATCATGAGCATCTGCAACCCTGGTAGGAGTGGTGAGTCCAAAGATACTGATCCAGGATAGTCCCAGGCCTTGGAATAGGTCATCAGGCAAAACACTGTCCCAAACGTATAAGGTGCAACTTGTGCCGAGTGCTTGGACATGCGTATGGTTCCTGTCCTATGTCTTGAGAAAGCTTTGATGAGGAGTTCAGGATGGAAATTAGGTCTTGAGTCCCATTCCTCACAGGGTCAGGTTGGTGAGACGACTCCTCTTGTGCCTGATTCTGATCCAATCATCTGCATAACCAATCTCAATCTTCCAAAACCACACAGCAGTGGGGGGAATTGCAGAAAGAAAGACAATAAAGAGGCAGGTGTAGAGGGAACCCCTTCATGTTTTCAAGTTGAGGAAGGGGAGGCCCAATACCCCTATCTGCAAACAGAGTTAAGACTGAAGACTGAGTTAGGAAGCGACAGGTTCATGCAATGCTGACTCTTGTGAATTTAAGGATATTGATCCTGTAGAAGCAGAGAGGCTTCCGTCTGGTCTCTCTGTATAGAGGAAATGTTCTGATGATGATAGGAAGGCAAAAAGGAGGGCGGAAGCCTCCACATCTTAATCACCCTGTAATTGGCTGTGCCCCCTTCAATACGCGTTGTGACTATTAATGTTGCGAGGGGCAAGTCTGTAGGTGCTAGGGAGGCGGCTTTCTTTTTGCTTTCCCAAGTTGTGGCAGAGATTATTTAATCTACAGGTGCTCCACAGAACCAAAAAACAATGGACGCACAGTCCTTCATACTGGTCTAGAGGATGTGCACATTTCCCTAACCGCACGGGTTTCACCTTTTTTAGAGGAACGTGTAGAAGTAGGATAGACAGGTTTTTTTGTGAAGCAGGACTTCATAGTGTCTCCTCCTGAGGTGAAAGCTGTGGAGTCCTCTGATTACTATATGTTAGGGGTGTCCTTTAATTTTTCAGAGTCCTCTCACAGGGGAAGGGGTCGTTGGTGCCTGAATTTGGCCCTCCTGGGGCAGGATTGTGTAAATCAGTCCTTCAGGGAGTTCTTTTAGGCTCAAGAATCCTTGATGGTCAAAAAGAGGGCAGCAGGAGTCTTTTGTGGCCTAGCTAACAAAATACAAATTGCCTACCAAGCCTTCAGGAGAAAGTTGGACAGATTGGTGTCTGATGGTGGCCAAGGTGGGGAAGTTGCCAAGGTCCGTGCCCTCATGAAGGAGGATCAGTATGACAAGTACTCTTCCCTGGTTTTGGAGAGGGACTACAGGTAGCACCACTCGTCTGACCCTTTCCAAAACTGTAGGGAAGTGTTTTCCCGCAAGTCCATACATGGCTTGCAAAATGAGGCTGGGGTTCTAGAGACTTGGGTCCCTGGTTTTCTCAGGGTTATAAGAACTAATATGCTGAAATTCTGCAGGGGCTCTTGGGCAGTATGTCTTCCTTTCTGGAAGAGACCCCTATTTTCTAGGATGAGAACTTTCCTTTTTATGAATTGGAGTGTGAGATTGGAGTTGAGGAGGTCAGAACAGCAATTGAAGGCCTCCTGGAGGTCCTAGAGAGGTGCAGGATCTGTGAGTGGGGTAAGTATTTGCTGAGTTTGGTCAGTCAAAGGCTTTTCATAGGGTAAACCACAAGTACCTATGGTTACTCCTTGGCAGGTACGGTTTTCCAGTCAAATGAATCAATTGGCTAATTTCCAAAAAGTTCCCTTTTGCAAATGATTGGTCTGGGGAGAGCTTTGAGGTTTCTTTTGAGGTCAGTCAGGGTTGTCCTTTGAGCTCTCTGCTTTATGTATTTGCCATTGGTCCCCTCGTAAGGCAGATAGAGTCTTTTGGAGCAGCCTCCTTTGTGGGTGGAGATCTTCAGAGTTTGGGTCTTTCATTATCTTGAGTGCTGGCAGAGAGGCAGCTTGGTAAAGAGCGTGAGTGCTCCTCATGGAGTTCTCCCATCTTATGTTGTAGTGAGTCTGAAGGGGATGAGGCAGTGGTGTGTGTCTGTTAGGAGATCAGGGCTTCTCCCAGAAGGGAGTTCTATGGGGGATTTTTGGGTTCTTCTTTCATGCATCACTGGCCCTGAAGGACTGTCCAGATGAAGTGTTGAGATCAGGGCTCTCTTTAGTCAGCTCCCCAAGGGTCCCCTCGAAGTTTAGGGACATCATCTGACGCTACTTCCACAGAAAGCTCTATGTTAATGACAATCTAAAGTAAAGACGCACCAATGACTGTGATTGCTTACGGGAGGAACGTTCTGCTGTTTTGGGCATTCCTTGCCTCTCTGGTTGTAGTTACCAGGACTGGGCCTTATGGGGCATTCAAGTGACACAGGGGTTATGATTTAGGCACTCTTTTCTTAGTCAGCTCTGTTGTCCGCTTTTACACGTGGAGTGCACGGTGCAAGGTTTCTCTGAGGTGTGAAGTCCTCCACTGTCCAGTGGTGGTGGAGATAATACCACCTCATATAAGTGACAAGTATGAAGCCCAGCTACTTTTACAAATAGAAGCGGCTTCACAACTAGGTCAAGTTGTTGCTATGGGTGACTTCAGTTATCCAGACATTGACTGGGGTAATGGGGTTGCTAAGACAGAAAAAGCTAGTAGGTTTGTAAATATGCTGAATGACAACTTTTTATTCCAGCTCGTTCAAGAACCTACTAGGAATAACTCTCTTTTGTACCTGTAATAACTAACAATACTGAACTCATCTCTAACATTTGTGTGGGTGAGGGGCATTTAGGGAATAGTGATCATAACATGGTCTCCTTTGAGATTCTGTTGCAGAAGCAATTCTATAAGGGACCAACTAAAACACTACATTTCAGACGTGCAAACTGTGACAGTATAAGGGCATCTCTGCAACATATTAAGTGGGAAATGCTTTTCACAGGGTTAAACACAGAACAAAAATGGGAAGTCTTTATAATAAATCTACTTGTCAGTATATTCCACTTGTAAGCAAGGAACGTCGTTGCAAAGCAAAACCTTTTTTGTTCAATAGAAGCGTTGGTGTTGAGGTGGGTAAGAAAAGACCTGCTTTTAAGGCTTTCAAGTTAGCGGGCAAGCTGAAATCGGTATGGAAAAGGATATTGCAGCAAGCAGTAAAAAGAATTCAGAATTCTTTTTTAAATATGTTAATAGTAAAAAAATGAAACAGGAAGGGGTGGGACCAGAGGGGGGTCAGCTGGTTGATGAAAACAAAATAAAAGCGCAGATTCTGAACTCATATTTTTCATCTGTCTACACAAATAAGGAACCAGTTAATGAAGTTTTTAATCTTAATAGTCCCAATTCTAGTAATATAACTAATGATGCATGGTTCACACATGAGGAAATTCAAAAGTGACTAGAACATGTTAATATAAACAAAGGTCCGGGCCAGATGGCATTCATCCCAGGGTAATTGCCAAACCTCTTTACTTAATTTTTCAGGATTCATTGAGATCTGGCATAGTGATAAGATACTGGACTTCATATCAAATCATAATACTATGAGTGTATGCCAGAATGGTTTTATGTGTAATAGATCTTGCCAGACTAACTTAATTTCTTTTTATGAGAAGGTAAGTAGAGACCTGGATTCTGGGATGGCAGTGGATGTGATTTACTTAGACTTTGCTAAAGCATTTGATACAGTGTCACACAGAAGGTTACTGGTTAAATGAAGGAATGTTGGCCTGGAACATAGTATTTGTACCTGGATAGAGAACTGGCTAAAAGATAGACTACAAAGAGTGGTGGTAAATGGAACATTTTCTAATTGGACCAGTGTTGTTAGTGGAGTAGCGCAGGGCTCTGTACTAGGTCCCTTGCTTTTCAACTTGTTTATTAATGACCTGGAGGTGCCATTGAAAGTACTGTTTCTATTTGTGCAGATGAGACTAAATTGTGCAGAACTATAGGTTCCATGCAGGATGCTGACACTTTGCACAGTGATTTGTCTAAACTGGAAAACTGGGCAGCAAACTGGAAAATGAGGTTCAATGTTGATAAATGCAGGTTATGCACTTTGGCAAAAATAATATAAATGCAAGTTATACACTAAATGGCAATGTGTTGGGAGTTTCCTTAAATGAGAAGGATCTTGGGGTCTTTGTAGATAACAAGTTGTCTAATTCTGGGCAGTGTCATTCTGTGGCTACTAAAGCAAATAAAGTTCTTGTATAAAAAAGGGCATTAACTCAAGGGATGAAACATAATTGTGTCTCTTTATAGGTCCCTGGTGAGGCCTCATCTGGAGTATGGGGGCAGTTTTGGGCTCCAGTCCTTAGGAGGGATATAAATGAGCTGGAGAGAGTGCAGAGACTAAGTGCAACTAAACTGGTTAGAGGGAGGGAAGAGTTAAATTATGAGGGGAGACTGACAAGGTTGGGGTTGTTTTCTCTGGGGGAAAAAAGGCGCTTGTGAGGGGACATGATTAGACTTTACAAGTACATTAGAGGACATTATAGACAAATAGCAGAGGACCTGGGTTGCTCATAGCCTGTACAGAGAGATGCCATAAAACAAGGGCAGCAGGTTATTCCACATATAAGATGACAAAGCGTCTGAGGCCTCATCTAGTCAGCCCCCCCCATACTACTGGAGGGGATTCTAATAAACCCAGGGGCAGGGAGAACAAAGGGGCAGAATCTTCCCTTGTGATGCTGTGGGGAAATCTCTGAGTCCGCCTGTTATTGCTCCCTGGGGCTGCACCCGAAAAGGTACTTACCTCCCCTTGTAACTGTAAATAAGGGGGGCTGTGAGTCATTCCTCCCTCGGTGCCTGGGCACTATAGGGGTCTTCAGACCTTGGACAGAAGTGCAAATGTGTGCCCCCTAGTGTTCATTCAAAGACACTTATCCCTTGGGTCTGGCTGTGCTCTACACCCCACCCAAGTAATCAATCCACAGTGGGTGCAAAGCGCCTCTCATAGTGTCAGTGGTAAGTATGGGCCCCACTGCACCCTCTGCCCCGTAACATGTGTGTCTGAATGCTGCACAATTTAGGGGGTGGATATAAGACGGGAGGGAGACACCTACGACCCCTCATCACACCCAAGTGAATTCAGAGCAGCAGAAAGCCAAGCAGCACTGTACTCATGACACAGGTCTCTGCACTTTCTGCACAAAGACCAACAACAATGTTCTCCATGCAGGGCAGGGTGCAAGTGTAAGAACCATGGCCAATTGCACCTGATATTTGCACTTTGCGCCCTGCCCTGCGTGTAGTAAATGAGCCTTTGCCAATGGGAAAGTTAAAGTTAAATAAATACAAGGGTCGCGTCAGGCTAAATGTCAAGATGAATTTCCAGTTAGAGGTGATTGAGTGCAGAGCTGACAGTTGCAATGTAACTGAACACTGTTGCCCCCTGCTGGTGTTACACTCCGGATACAGCACTACCCTCCCCTCTGGAAACTCTACCTCTTTCCACCTGACTGGTGTGTAGACTCCGCCCACTGTTCTGTCCCACACTCTTTATTCACCAGTGCTCAGCGATCTCACTCCCAGTCTGTGAGACTCCCCACCAGGCATAGAAAGTAAGCAAACTGGGCTCAGTAGCCTTGGAATATGTTCTTGCTTCTAGAGCTTGCAATCTAATGTAGAGGAGGTCATTCTTTATACATCTTACCTGACCCTGTTGCCTCTGTGTGTAGAGACCTTCATTTTATATGCCTGATGTTATACACCCCCAAGAGCTTGCAGTCTAGCTAGGGGTATTAGTCTTTAGTCTTCACCTGCCCCCCTAACAGTTCTGGTTCAACATCAACTCCCTGCACCCTCTGACAGCTGTGGGATGATGCTGCCAAGAGACTTTGAGAGAATTCGGCAGATTCCTCTGCTGGTTCCAGGGGCAGTGAACCTTGTAGATTGGGTGGGACACTGAGTCCGGTGAGACTTCCACACAAGTGCCAACGATTTAAAGGGACATATTTCAATCCAAATAAGAGGATTGTGCCAGGGACAGTCGCCTAGGAACTGAGAGTGGGGCAATAAAGAGGGCAAATGTATTTCTCCAGGTACAGAGGGGCTCTCTCATGCTGGGAATCTTGGCTGCTTCGGAAACAGAGGAGGGGAGGCTGGGGAAGCAGGGCCCCCCCCCGGTGAATCAGTTCTGTCCTCAGACCCCTTGACTAACTACCCTGCCACCTATTCACCAGGGGGCACAGTCAGCCAATCAGTCTCTTACACAGAACTTTCAATGTAATTTAATAACAAGGATTGGGCTCAGTCCCACTGTCCTTTTAGTATCAGTCCGTTTGTATATTGGTCACAAGTCCCTCCAGCTCCCTATTAACCAGCAGGAACAGCCCCACTAGGTATTATTGTTATTGAGGAACGAAGCAGAAAGGAGCTAAGCCAAAAATGGGTTAATCAGAGTCATTAGAAGGAATCCTCAGGGGAGGGACTACACTTTTTATAGTGGGAGGAGCTTCATTGTGACCCAACCACCTATTTGTTTTTCTCTCATTCACAGGAAGAAAGAGGCACTTGTGTAATCCTGCCCTGGTTGTAGTTGCCCCGCTAGACAATATGATTCTCCCTCCTGCAAAACTGGTGAGGGGAATGCCCTTACTGGGACCCTTTGCAGAAAACTGGGAGAACGTCGAGAAGTTCCAGGCCAGACCGGACGATCTGCTGATCTGCACGTACCCCAAGTCTGCTGAGTGGCAGGGCAATGCATGGAATTCCTGTAGGGAATAAAAGGTGCATTAGATCCCCACCCAACCCAGTACAGAACAGTCATGTCAATGATAAAACAAAATGGTGGCAGTGTGCCAGTAATGGCCAGTAATGATCTGTAACTAAATGTCTCTGCCTCTGAGGTACCACCTGGATGTGTGAGATTGTGGATCAGATTCTTGCTGTCGACAACTCTGAAGGATGCAAAAAAGCGGCCATATATGAACGGGTGCCCTTCCTATGCAGTATGCAGTGCCCAACATGATTTCAGGTGATTGTACACTTTTGTACAACTGGATCTCCCTGCTTCTTCCACATTAATATCCATTTCATTTCTCTCTTCTTCTTTGCCCCTCAGGCACAGTGAGCCTGGACCAAAGGGCATCCCCTCGTCTCATCAAGACCCATCTGTGGAGCTTCTGCCCAAGAGCTTCTGGGACAATAAAGTCCCAGGTGAAATAGTCAGCCGAAATTTTCTCCACCGTTAAAACTCCTCTCCTTTGTTCTGAGTGGACCTTCTCTTTGCAGGTAGATATGGAGTCCAATAAATGTAAGTGGTGACTTCTGATCTCTCTATTCTCAGGTCATAAATGCAGCTCGTAATGCCAAGGATGTGGCGGTTTCTTATTATTATTTCTACCAGATGGCAATTTTGCACCCAGAACCAGGAACGTGGGATGAGTTTTTGGACTCCTACATTGAAGGGAAAGGTAAATGAAATCTCACCTTGAGGTGGACCTGTTGGATTATGACATCAGCAGGCACGTGTGAGGGGTTGTCCCCTGAATGGTGGGATATCCCATGCAACAGTTTCATCTAACTTTCTTACTCTACCTATATACATGCAGGAGAGAGTGGTAGAGAAGATATTTGTATAGGACATTGGCCAACTTTTCCAAACCACAAAGAACCATGGGAGAAAGAGAGGTTTAATGAATTTTAATGGTTGAAATAACTTCCTCGCTGTTTGTTGCAGTGTGTTTTGGGTCATGGAGCACTCATGTAAAAGGCTGGTGGCAGATAGCAAAGAAGTGGGATGTCCTGTATCTGTTATATGAGGACACGCTAGAGGTAAGAATCTGCTCCATCACATTTCTAAACATCGTAGGGGAGGGGCGATACTCTCAGGCTCTACTCCCCGTCTCATTCACTCACTGGTGTTGCGTTCCTAAACCTCACTAGTATATTCTTTGGGCAGGACGCAAAACGTGAGATCAGGAAAGTGGTCAAGTTCATGGGGAAGGACCTCTCTGAGGAACTTCTGGAGACGATTGCAAGTCGCACCTCCAAAGCCATGAAGCAGAACAAAATGTCCAATTACACAATGGTCCCAAGCTTTGTGATGGACCATTCCATCTCGCCCTTCATGAGGAAAGGTGAGGCTCCAATACCTACTCTATAAACTGGAGGATATGTTTCCCATAGGCCTAGAGCCTTCCTCGCAGTGTAGGGAGCTTTGGATGTATGTTCATATTTCTCTCTCCTTTGTGCCTCTAGGAGTGTGCGGCGATTGGAAGATTCAGTTCACGGTGGCTCAAAATGAGAAGTTTGATGAGTATTATCAGAGAGATGACGGACTGTGATTTATCTTTCCGCTCTTAAACCAGCCATCAACTACAGTCTTCCTAATATCAGCTCTAGCTTTGCCTTTAAATACTCATGTCTCAGTACCAGCAAACATTCCTCTTCTGTTGTATTCTGTACAATAAACATTTTGGATGTGAGGGTTGGGGGGAGAAGGACCTCTGGTTTCTGCTGAATAAAGTGTTGGTTACAATTTCTATGTATTGCTTCTGGAAGAAAGACCATGACATTCCAAAACTATTCTTTATAAGGGAGTTATTGACATACATATAAAGGTAAGTTGAAAAAAGACACATGTCCTTCAAGTTCAACCTTTTGACTCTATTTTAACCTGCCTAACTACCAGTTGATCCTGAGGAAGGTGAAAAAAACCCATTTGAAGCCTCTCCAATTTGCCTCAGAGGGGGAAAAATTCCCTCCTGACTCCAAAATGGCAATGGGACCAGTCCCTGGATCAACTTGTACTATGAGCTCCCATATCCCTGTATTCCCTCACTTGCTAAACACCATCCAACCCCTTCTTATACCTATCTAATGTATCAGCCTGTACCCCTGATTCACTTCCCAGCTCTCCCTGTAACACCCCTTTCCCTCCTCTAATCTCATTGGCTCCCTCCTGTCTGCTGGGAGGAGCTACTGGTGAATAAAGCATCCGACCCTTCCTTGTACCTATCTAATGTATCAGCCTGTACCCCTGATTCACTTCCCAGCTCTCCCTGTAACACCCCTTTCCCTCCTCTAATCTCATTGGCTCCCTCCTGTCTGCTGGGAGGAGCTACTGGTGAATAAAGCATCCGACCCTTCCTTGTACCTATCTAATGTATCAGCCTGTACCACTGATTCACTTCCCAGCTCTCCCTGTAACACCCCTTTCCCTCCTCTAATCTCATTGGCTCCCTCCTGTCTGCTGGGAGGAGCTACTGGTGAATAAAGCATCCGACCCTTCCTTGTACCTATCTAATGTATCAGCCTGTACCCCTGATTCACTTCCCAGCTCTCCCTGTAACACCCCTTTCCCTCCTCTAATCTCATTGGCTCCCTCCTGTCTGCTGGGAGGAGCTACTGGTGAATAAAGCATCCGACCCTTCCTTGTACCTATCTAATGTATCAGCCTGTACCACTGATTCAGGGAGACAATTCCACATCTTCACAGCTCTCACTGTAACAAACCCCTTCCCAATATTTAGCTGGAACCTCTTTTCTTCTAATCAGAATGGGTGACCTTGTGTCAGCTGGAAAGACCTACTGGTAAATAAATCATTAGAGAGATTATTATATGATCCCCTTATATATTTATACATAGTTATCATATCACCCCTTAAGCGCCTCTTCTCCAGAATGAACATCCCCAATTTGGCCAGTCTTTCCTCATAGCTAAGATTTTCCCTTTACCAGCTTAGTTGCCCTTCTCTGTCCCCTCTCTAATACAATAATGTCCTGTTTGAGTGATGGAGACCAAAACTGTAGGGCATATTCTAGATGGGGCCTTACCAGTGCTCTATACAGTGGGACCCCCTCCTCCCGTGACTCTCTGCCCCATTTAATACAAGTCAAGACCTTATTTGCCCTTGATGCTGCTGACTGGCATTGCTTGCTACAGACAAGTTTATTATCTACAAGGACTCCAAGCTCCGTCTCCATTATGGATTTGCCTAGTGCAGTCCCATTAAGGGTATAAGTGGATATTGTTACATCCCAGGTGCAGGACTTTACATTTATCAACATTGAATCTCATTTGCCACTTAGCTGCCACAGAATGTTTGTAAAGATTCTCATTCATCCAGGTCATGGTACATCTGTAGAAATAAGTCAAATCATGAATAACTTGTAAAAGATCTTTCTGGAATAAATACCCAGGAGTGCTGCTCCAGTCAGAATACAAAGCAGTTTTGGCCCCCCTCCCTGGAAGGTTTAATAAAACCTCAAAGCTCCAATCACCCTAATACAATCAACACCTAATGTTATGAGTAGTGATGAACAAATCTGGGCAGTTTCGATTCAATGAAAAATTTGTGAATTTACTGCGCAATTCGCGAAACGGAAAAAAATTTGCAAAACACATTAAAGTCAATGGGTGTCGAAATAATTTTACCGTGCGTCAATTTTTGTTTGATGCAGCGGATTTTTCACCAGCAAATTGTTGCCACAATTTTGCAAATTAATTATTTTGCGTCGAAACACGGAAATTCCCCACAAATTAGTGTCCGGTGAATTTATTCGCCCAGTTCGAATTATACTGACTGGAACAACATTCCAGGGTATTTATTTCAGAAAGATTTTATTTCCAAGTCAATCTAAATTGAGAAACGTCTTCAAGAAAAACACGGCAAGTCCAGTTGATTTGACTTATTTCTAGAGATATCGTCTCCCAGAGATTCTCCATTCTTTGGGCTTTAGGGAACAGCAGAGCAAAGCAAATAACATTCATTCCTTGGATAAACACTCGCACCTGCATTTGCTTTGTAGAAGCTTTAATGATCTGTGTTGGTCCCAGCTCTGTTCTACTTGTTCATTTCTTTCCACCTTGAACTACTGTAACCTTTGTCTTTGGCCAATAAGTGCCCTGAACCGGGAGGAACACAAAAGCCCCATCAGACAGGAATGAGAAGATGTTTGGTGCTTTCTGAAGGATTTTATCAACACATTCAATCATAGTCTGCTTAGCTCTGAGTGTTCACTTGCTCAAAACATGTAGTGTGTTAACAAAAAGCACCCGGAATTTTGCAGCATTAATCTGTGTTTGACCTCTTCTTACAATTATCCTTTACTGACTTCCCTGTATAACTCAGTCTGCAGCCTTCTAATATCCTTATCATTTACAGTAGGGGTACATTATCCCTTATAATACATGAGTGATACTCAGAGTTCCCTGTATAACTCAGCCTGCAGCCTTGTGCCTTTATATGGTCACAGAACAACCCCTCAGTGACTTCTAATATCCTTATCATTTACAGTAGGGGGTACATTATCCCTTATAATACATGAGTGATACTCAGAGTTCCCTGTATGACTCAGCCTGCAGCCTTGTGTCTTTATATGGTCACAGAACAACCCCTCAGTGACTTCTAATATCCTTATCATTTACAGTAGGGGGTACATTATCCCTTATAATACATGAGTGATACTCAGAGTTCCCTGTATAACTCAGCCTGCAGCCTTGTGTCTTTATATGGTCACAGAACAACCCCTCAGTGACTTCTAATATCCTTATCATTTACAGTAGGGGGTACATTATCCCTTATAATACATGAGTGATACTCAGAGTTCCCTGTATAACTCAGCCTGCAGCTTTGTGCCTTTATATGGTCACAGAACAACCCCTCAGTGACTTCTAATATCCTTATCATTTACAGTAGGGGGTACATTATCCCTTATAATACATGAGTGATACTCAGAGTTCCCTGTATAACTCAGCCTGCAGCCTTGTGTCTTTATATGGTCACAGAACAACCCCTCAGTGACTTCTAATATCCTTATCATTTACAGTAGGGGGTACATTATCCCTTATAATACATGAGTGATACTCAGAGTTCCCTGTATAACTCAGCCTGCAGCCTTGTGTCTTTATATGGTCACAGAACAACCCCTCAGTGACTTCTAATATCCTTATCATTTACAGTAGGGGGTACATTATCCCTGATAATACATGAGTGATACTCAGAGTTCCCTGTATAACTCAGCCTGCAGCCTTGTGCCTTTATATGGTCACAGAACGACCCCTCAGTGACTTCTAATATCCTTATCATTTACAGTAGGGGGTACATTATCCCTTATAATACATGAGTGATACTCAGAGTTCCCTGTATAACTCAGCCTGCAGCCTTGTGCCTTTATATGGTCACAGAACAACCCCTCAGTGACTTCTAATATCCTTATCATTTACAGTAGGGGGTACATTATCCCTTATAATACATGAGTGATACTCAGAGTTCCCTGTATAACTCAGCCTGCAGCCTTGTGCCTTTATATGGTCACAGAACAACCCCTCAGTGACTTCTAATATCCTTATCATTTACAGTAGGGGGTACATTAACCCTTATAATACATGAGTGATACTCAGAGTTCCCTGTATAACTCAGCCTGCAGCCTTGTGCCTTTATATGGTCACAGAACAACTCCTCTGTGACTTCTAATATCCTTATCATTTACAGTAGGGGGTACATTATCCCTTATAATACATGAGTGATACTCAGAGTTCCCTGTATAACTCAGCCTGCAGCCTTGTGCCTTTATATGGTCACAGAACAGCCCCTCAGTGACTTCTAATATCCTTATCATTTACAGTAGGGGCTACATTATCCCTTATAATACATGAGTGATACTCAGAGTTCCCTGTATAACTCAGCCTGCAGCCTTGTGCCTTTATATGGTCACAGAACAACCCCTCAGTGACTTCTAATATCCTTATCATTTACAGTAGGGGGTACATTATCCCTTATAATACATGAGTGATACTCAGAGTTCCCTGTATAACTCAGCCTGCAGCCTTGTGCCTTTATATGGTCACAGAACAACCCCTCAGTGACTTCTAATATCCTTATCATTTACAGTAGGGGGTACATTATCCCTTATAATACATGAGTGATACTCAGAGTTCCCTGTATAACTCAGCCTGCAGCCTTGTGCCTTTATATGGTCACAGAACAACCCCTCAGTGACTTCTAATATCCTTATCATTTACAGTAGGGG
Organism: Xenopus laevis; assembly: GCF_017654675.1. Lineage (NCBI taxonomy): Eukaryota > Metazoa > Chordata > Amphibia > Anura > Pipidae > Xenopus > Xenopus laevis. The sequence continues at coordinate 135,422,265 of NC_054387.1, read as the reverse complement.
TACAGTATCCCTTAAATAATGAGTGATACTGTATGACTTAGCCTGACACAACTGGGGGGCCCTGCAGTTCTCAGCTGTAGGTCCCTACCCCTTGCACACAGATATGTAGAGTCACACAAAATTCTTTTGTTCTGGGGTTTAACTGGACCCCCCCCCCCCATTTCCCTTTGTGTCCAGTAAAGTTGCTCATTGCTGAACTCCCATGAACCTGCAGTAAAGAGCCGGGAGTTTTCAGTTGGCACCAGTATAAAGGGACCACCCCTGGCTCTGGTTTCCACAGTTGAGTGCCCAAGAACTTTGTTCTTACTCCATATTCCAGGGAATTAGATCTGTTGCTTGTACTGGGTCCCATTGCAGGGAATTGCTTCCTGGTCACCCACTCAGGGTTCACTTACCTGGATCCTTTGTGCCTCTGGGGCAGATGGGGCAGTGAATTAAAGTGTGATGTTCCTGTATCCAGGTTTTTTAGGCATCTGTATGGTGGAGCTGTTGGACTTTATTCCTTTATTCAGCTTTACTTTCTGTCATGTTGAAGGTTTGGGATTTATTTTTTTTAAAGGGGACAGTGGTCAATAAACCCCCCGATTCTGAACATGGAGTTGGTTCAGAATCTGATTTAAAGGGGAAGGAAAAGTAACTAATCCTTAAAACAAGAAAAGGGTGATCTCCTCTTATTCTTATTGAATAAAGATTGGCTTTAGGGCATGAGGGCAATGTAGTAGGATCTATCTTCCCTGCCAATCTCTTCCACCCATTTCCCACGGACATGGCAATTTGCTCCCACTGCAGCTGGTGAATGCAGCGGAGATACACAGGAACCAGTACAGCAGCCGAGCACTGCAATCCAAACCATGTAACAAGTTTTCTTATTTAGGTAATAAACCCTATGACGGAGAGAAACTGATGTGTTAATTATCTTCAAACCAACTAAAATGGAAACATGCACCGAACACTCTCTCTTTTCTTGCTAAATAAAGCAAACCTAACTAGGGCAAGATGAAGACAGTAGTGCAAGATGGAGACAGTAGAACAAGATGGAGACAATAGGACAAGATTGAGACAGTATGACAAGAAGACAGTAGGACAAGATAGAGACAGTAGGACAAGATGGAGACAGTAGGACAAGATGGAGACAGTAGGACAAGAAGAAGACAGTAGGACACAATGGAGACAGTAGGACAAGATGGAGACAATAGGACAAGATTGAGACAGTATGACAAGAAGAAGACAGTAGGACAAGATGGAGACAGTAGGACAAGAAGAAGACAGCAGGACAAAAAGAAGACAGTAGGACAAGAATAAGAGATTAGGACACGATGGAGACAGTAGGACAAGAAGAAGACAGTAGGACAAGATGGAGACAGTAGGACAAGAAGAAGACATTAGGACACAATGGAGACGGTAGGACAAGATGAAGACAGTAAGACAAGATGGAAACAGTAGGACAAGAAGAAGACAGTAGGACAAGAAGAAGACAGTAGAACAAGAAGAAGACAGTAGAACATGATGGAGACAGTAGGACAAGAAGAAGACAGTAGGCAAGATGGAGACTGTAGAGCAAGATGGAGGTAGTAGGATATGACGGAGACAGTAGAGCAAGATGGAGGTAGTAGGATAAGATGGAGACAGTAAGGCAAGTTGGAGACAGTAGGCCAATTTGGAGACAATAAGGCAGGAGGGAGACTATGGGGGCAAGATGAAGACTGTAGGGCACAATGGATAAAGTTGGATAAGATGGAGGCAGTAGGAAGAGATGGAGACAGTATGACAAGAAGAAGACTTTAAGACAAGATTGGGACAGTAGGACAAGATGGAGACGGTATAACAAGAAGAAGACAGTAGGACAAGACGGAGACAGTAGGACAAGATGGAGACAGTATGACAAGATGGAGACAGTAGGACAAGAAGAAGGCAGTAAGACAAGCAGAAGACAGTAGGACACAATGGAGACAGAAGGACAAGAAGTAGACAGTAGGACACAATGGAGACAGTAGGACAAGTACAAGACAGTAGAAAATGATGGAGACAGTAGAGCAAAAGGGAGGTAGTAGGAGAAGATGGAGACAGTAGAGCAAGATGGAGGTAGTAGGATAAGATGGAGACAGTAAGGCAAGTTGGAGACAGTAGGCCAAGTTGGAGACAATAAGGCAGGATGGAGACTGTGGGGGCAAGATGGAGACTGTAGGACACAATGGATACAGTTGGAGAAGATGAAGGCAGTAGGGCAAGATGGAGACAGTAGGACAAGGAAGAGATGGAGACAGTAGGACAAGATGGAGACAGTCGGCAAGAAGGAGACAGAAAGGCAGGAAGGAGACAGTAGGGCAAGATGGCTACCAGATCCTGTGATGCACCTCCTTGAGGTATGTACCCCATTATAACATGGAGGAAATAGGGAACGGAACTGAAAACTGATTAGAATTATTGGGTGAGAAAGGGGAAAGACAGCAACACCCTGAAGCTGTGGCTGAAGGTACACTCACTGCTAATATTACTACAATATAGAGGGTGGGCTGAAACTCTCTGAATGGCTAAACTTCTTCCAACCAGTCACGATATTGGAGAGAAAGATTTGGCCTTTATGTGAATCTCCCAGTAGCACCTAATGGTAAGAAACAAATAAAGCTCTTTTATTATTTGATAATAAAAAAAGGGCAGAGAAATATCTCAGACTTTGCATAACGAGTGCCAGAGACATAATCCAGGCATTAGGAAATATCTACTTTCTTTTCAATGAATCAGGGGAAACCTTTCCTAAAGATACGTATAGATCCTAAACTGTTGCACCAAGCCCTGAAATAGAAGATATTCTGCCAGATTTATCAAAATCCCCAAGACTTTCAGTATTTTCATTTTTTATTTTTCAGACTTTCAATTGGAACAGATGAAAGTTAAGTTATTTGACCACTTTTTGCCCAACATTTATATAAATGCCCATGGGAATAATTCCAGCTCCAGAAGTATCTCAAGAAAGGCAAAATCAAATTCATACTTATTGTTGGTGAACGTAACAGCCTAGTATCTACCACCCAGTATCTCCATCTGAAAACAATTCATTTTCTGGAAAGATGGAGAGGAAAAGGCCTTCAAGATGTTCCGATTAGAAGTTGTAGCTGTTGTATTTGCTATTTAGGTCCATCTCTATGTGTATGGCAGACATGTGATGGTGCATTCAGAGGATAAGTATCATGAGACCATTACAAAGAAGCCTCTAGTAAATTATCCAAAATGACTGCAGCTCTTGCTTCTTCCACTGCACAAGTGTGACATGTCCCAATGCTCTTAGCAGAGCCACCGAACTTCCTAACTCACACTGAAGGTGACAAGGACATTGAAACCATCAATATGTATCTATCTGTTCCTACAAACAAACATGACTACTGTATTAAAAGGTTGACCCAAATACAAACAATTTACTCCCTTTTTTTCACATCAGAGATAAATTGTCAATGCAGCAGCTCATTATATTGAAGGAAGAAAGAGTAGTGCTATTAGGGAGTCCCAGAAGAGACATCATGGAAAGATTGCAAATCTCATATACAGGCATCAAAGGGTCTCTCTTCCATGCATGGGAATGTGTGTACCGGCCTGGAATGTTGGCCTGGAACAAATTAGACATTTCATAACCCAATGTGAAATATGTGAATCTTGTGGAGAAGAGCAGCTAAAGAAAACACTGCAACTCCAGGAAACCCTGAAAGCCCATGGTCAAGAGTTACTACTTGTTTGAGAATTATTCCTCCTAAAGGTCAGTTATTATTCTAGTTTCTGGGAGCTAGAGACCTTCAAGACTCCAGATCAAAAACTGTAGCAAAAAAGCTAAAAGCTCACTTTTCAAGATATATTATTTTCTGGTAAAACTCAGTTCAATTCAGAGGAGTTTGGGCAAGTTAGGAAGAAGTTGGAATTTGAGCAGAAACGCAGAGTCTACTGTGAAAATGACCAAGAAGCTCCTACAGATACACATACTGTCTATTATTGGATATAAGGAATACACCAACACAAGGCTTGGCCAGTTGTCCAAATGTGCAACCCCCCCCCTCTTAACAAAAACTAAAGAACTTCTGCACCCAAGGATTGCTGATAGCATCACAACCAAACTGTAGTTGAACCAAAATCACCAGGCCCAGGACTACAACAAATCTGCAAATGATCTGCCTACTCTTCAGAAAAATGATAATGTTTGGGTTCAACCACTGGATAAAGAAGGCAATCACTGGCAAACACCAAATCATAAATAACCTAGGACATGGGTCGCACCTAGTGGTACCAATGGATGGGGAGGCATTGAGAAGACATGGGTAGTCTGGAGAACTTGATGACCGGAAGTCACACAAAGCAATTATGTGAGGAACAAGAATGATCTTCTAGATATGGCAGGACCTGGCATGCCCTCAGGTACCCTGGGTGGGGAGAGTCTTAACTCACACTAATACTCACTCACACAGATAATTCCTCACCTATTCACATACACACACACACTTGCTTAGACTCAAGGCCAAACTTCTAGCCAGGTAGATAGGTATAAAGGCACCAATTCAACACCCATCTGAAATCATCACATGGATAAGGCCGGGTATTTGTTTTTCAGACAGATTATATGTGGGTTGGACACGGGCAGGATAGGCTTGTTACTAAAACAGATGAATGTTCACTCATACACAGACCAATACACTGGCTGAAAAAAAACAGTCCATGTGTTTTCAGCCCTTTAGCCCAACTGCCCCATTCCCAGAAGTCTAATTTACACTCTTCTCTCTTTCCCCAGGAACCGAGTTCATATTAACCAGCCACTTATTGTGAATCAGTGTTTTGTATCATGGCCACTGCCCCTACCCTACTGGCACCATTCCAGGAGCACAAAATGACTCTGCACACATTTGTCCCATTCCTTGTCAAGTGCAAGTATGACAGGCTCTCTCTCTTCACTCTTGTCCCACTTCACCCCTGTCCCTTATCATACCAACTTTCTCCTCAGCCCTGTTGCTTGTCCCACTAAATCTCTCCTCACCCCTGTCCTACCAACTTTCTCCTCTAGTCCCAGTAATTCTCACCTCACTTCATTCTAATCCTTGTCCCATTTACCCTCTCCTTCACCCACTAACTCTTTCCTCACTCCTGTTCCACTTTCTTCGCCCCCTGTTCCTTGTCCTGACAAATTTCTCATCACTCTTGTCGCTTGTCCCATTAACCCTCTCCAATTCATCCCAGGAATTCTCACCTCACTTCACTCTGTTCCTTGTCCCTCTAACCCTCTTCTAACCCGTCTATTGTCCCTTTGCCCACGCTACCACTGTCCCTCCCTCCTTCCCTTGTGGCTTTCCATTCACTCTCTCATCACTTCTCAGCTCCACCTCTCAGCATTCTCTGTGCCAGCTCTAGATTGCCACTGATCTGTCAGCCCCACTTCTCTCTCCTCAGCAGTGGCCCATTGCTGATCTGGACGTTCTGCATTTCAGGTCAGTTTTGTACTCATTTAAGGGAGAAAGGGATCTACTGGACACACCTGTACCTTCCAGTGGGTCAGTTCTGTGCGTTGGGGTGCGTCTGACTCTTTGGGATCTCTATGGCCCATCATATTGTAAGGGGTTGGAGCAGGTGTGCCAAAGAGTGGAGCAGGGGGCTAAGTGCATGTGTTTATCAGAGTACAGTGCAGTACATGTGCAGTCGGGGGGTAACAGGGGGTACTGCAACTCTAGGTCCATTTGAGAACTGGCCAGCATTTCTCTTATAATTGAATTATTATTATCAATAAACTGTGCAAAATAGGACCACTCCTGGCTGAGTAGCTGGGGCCCAGGTGAACCCATCAATGCTTTGGCCCACTTAGCAAACAGGAGGTCAGCAAGTGTCACTCACTCCTTGTGGCTCCGGGCCCCTTCCTGATACAGGGCCATGACTCAGCTGTTGCACCCACCTTTATATAGGTACATAGGTGCAATAGGGGACCTGTGATCTCTGAGCTGCACGTCAGGTGCTTTTCTTTAATCATGAAATACACACAGGGGTGCAGTACTGCTCTTCTTTAAATTTGTACCCTTTTTAACCCATTAGTTACAGTGTCAGACACCACAGATTTCCAGGCTTTTACTGTATTCTAGGGGCAACTTGTAAGGGCGAGACTTGGGGCAAGAGCAGATAAAAGACCAGGAATCACAGCATGGGTATCTCTCATGTTATTTCCCCCTCTCAGCTGCCCCAGGGAGGGTGGGCTAATCTGCTTTCTCTTCAGGATATTTGCATTCCTGTCTCGCTCCCGGGGGGGAGTTAATCCATCCTTTCACCCTTTCACCCCTCTCTCCACTTCAGACCAGTTCAGCCCAGCCTGGGTGTTTAACTCTTCCTTTATACGAGAGGTAGGTGCTCATGTAGGGCTGTAACTGAAGGTACAACACAAAGTAGAATAACTGGGCTACGGAGTGACTGGAAAAGAAATGCATCTGTGAGACAGTTTCTGAGCACTGGGGGGATAGAATAGAGGCACAGAGCTGGGATGGGTCTGTACAATATAACAGACATAGCACTTTGAGAACTTGGGGAAAGAGACTGGGATATACTGGGACGGTAGATTAGGCATTGCTGACCTGCAACTCCAACACTCCTTAAGAGCTGAAAGGAGGGCCCATTATTATTCCTATAAAGTACGACTGGGCCACCAAAGACCTTTGAGTTGAATAGCTGAGCAAGGGGTTTTTTTCTTAATTCCTGACACTTACTCTTTGGAAACCTGCCATATGAGACATGGGCTCTAGTTGCGCAACTAACTGCTTATTTCTTTGGCTTCTTCTGGGTTTCCAGTCCCATCGCTCCCGCTGCCTCTACGTTTGAAGAATGGAGTTATGGCAACGCAAGGACTGGGTGGATGTCCATGGAATTCCCATGATTGCTGCCTTTTCCTCAAACTGGGGGCGAATCGAGAATTTCCAGGCCAGAGACGATGATCTTGTCATATGCACTTACCCCAAGTCAGGTATGGAGAGGGGCTCGGCTCCAGGTTAGGTAGATGTCCCTGGGTGTCCTGTTTATATCCTTCTTCTCTATGCAGGTACAACGTGGATCAGTGAAATTGTTGATGTGGTTCTTAGAGATGGGGACACAGAAAAGAGCAAGCGAGACGCCATACACATCAAGGTGCCAATGTTGGAATTTACTGCTCCTGGACAAGTACCGGCAGGTGAGGCTGAAGATTATAACTGGGCCTTTTGAAGCACCACTGGAATCTCCCCTAACCCCAAGTGCACTGCCATAACCTGTGCAAGTTACCTGTACCTTACCTCTTCTGTCAGGTTCTCTGGTGTTAGAATCTGTCCCCTCTCCCCGTATCATCAAGACCCATCTCACCGTGTCTCTCCTGCCTAAATCCTTCTGGGAAAAGAAATGCAAGGTATGGATGAGCTCTAGGAAGTGGTTCCTAAATGATGCAGTTGGCCGCCCAGAGGGTCCCAGCTGGAAGGGTGAACTTTGTAGATGTTGCCTTTATTGAGCGCAATGAGTGTATTGCTCCACTACCTCGGCCAACCTCCCACTGCCTAGTTTGACAGTGATGGTGGTGACACTATCTTCTCAGTTCAGTGGTAGCCAATCAAAATTGAGTGTGTGACATCATGCTTAGGTGCCATGTATACTCTATGTATGTTTTGGTTGACTCCAACTACTTTAAGCAGACCGGGCAGCTGATTTCATCAGTATTGTGGACTGGGCTTTATGCTAGTTTGCTGGATAGAGCAGACTGGACCATTTACTTATTTAATTTATATGCAATTATAAATACTTATTGAAAGTATATTATTAAGGACACATTCCCAGTCCTTCATGTTGCTCTTCTCCCCACAGTACATTTATTTGGCGAGGAATCCAAAGGACGTAACGGTCTCATTTTATCATTTCGACAAGATGAATCAGTTACACCCAGAGCCGGGAACGTGGGAACAGTATCTGGAGAAGTTTATGCAGGGGAAAGGTGAGGTATTGCAACTAGACAAGGGCTACAGGTTGTGTCACATTCATATAAAGCCTAAATGTCAAATCAAAGAATTTAGCAGCACTCTAGCGATTGCAACAAAGGTGAAAAATGTATTTAGCCCTTCAAAATGTCAGGCAGGCAACGTTTCGGACCCCACTGGGCCCATTTTCAAGCCTAAATATCATCATCCTGCTCTACTGTCACCATCTTATCCTGCTGTCTCCATCTTGCTCTATGTTCTCCATCTTGCCTTATTACCTCCGTCTTGTCCTGCTGTTTCCATCTTGCCCTATTACCTCCATCTTGTCCAATTGTCTCCATCATGCCCTATTACCTCCATCTCCCCCTGATATCTCCATCTTGCCCTATTACATCCATCTTGTCCTGCTGTCTCCATCTTGCCCTACCATGCGCATATTTCCTTTTTGTCCCTCTCTCTTTTCCTACTTAATCCATTATGCGTTGTTGTCTCATTCTTGTCTTACCATCTCTATTATGCCCAACTCTTACCAGCTTTCCTTACCATCTTGATTTTGGCCTAGTATCTCCATCTAGTCCTAGTGGTTGTATCGCCCCTTATTGTCTCTCTGGTCATGTTATCTCCATCATAACCCACTGCCACCCGCTTTTGCTACAGTCTCCATCTTTCCTTATTTGTTGTATTTCTATACCGTTCTTCTGTTACTACCTTGCTATACTTTATGCCTCTTGTTTTATTTCCATTTTACCCAAGTTTCACCATTCAGCTCTTCTTTCTCCAACTTGCCTTCTTTCTCCAACTTGTCTTCTTTCTCCATCTACTGCCTACTGTCTCTATCTTCCTCAACTTCTTGCCATACTACTTCCATTTTGCATGTAGTCAACTATAACCAGTCTGTCCTACTGCTCTTTCCTCTCTTTCTGTTACCATTATGGCCAGCTGTTGCCATTTTGCTCAACTGTCCCCCATAATCTGTTACCCAATACTCTTTCTACCAACAGCTGCTGTTCAGGGCAGAAGTTTGAAGAAACAAAGAATATTGTACAATTCCTGTTAGTATCCCCTGATCTTCCCATTATACACACAGTGACAACAAATATGGATCAGAACTACAGTCTGATCATAAAAAAACTGATCCTTCAAGGGTGTGGGAAATGTATGTTCTGCTGATGCAAAAACTCAGAAAAGCATTAACTCTCATTATAATGCCCTTAGTTACATGGCCCTGTTTCACTCTTATAAACAGAAATGAGATCTGATACACAGTAAGTGGACAAGTAAGAATAAAGAGATTAGAAATAAGTTCCCCTACACCAGAAAATGCCCAGCAGAGGGCGCCTACCTGGATCTCACATATATATATATATATATATACTTGCTTTCTTTATGTCAGTGGCCTACGGACCATGGGGTCTTCATGTGAAAGATTGGTGGGAACTGAGGAAGAAACAGAACGTGCTGTACCTGTTCTATGAAGACATGATTGAGGTGAGAGATGTCTTTATGTGAAAGGTGGAAGGTACTGGAGTTAAAGTAATGGTGAAGCAGGTAAGGTACTGGGGTGACAGGTAAAAGTATCACAGATACATAGTAACAAGGAGACATGAAGGTAAGGTAAGGTATTAGTAAGGCAGAGAAGGTAATGGGAAGGAATGTAAGATACTGCAGTGGAAGGTAAAATATTGAGGCAGATGAAGTTAAATTAGGGGGTGAAATAAAATTATTGGGTGAAACATTGCAGCCAGGTTCCCATACTCTGTAACCATTCTGGTTTCTACAGGACCCCAAGCGTGAAATCCGGAAAGTGATGTCATTTTTAGGGAAGGATCTGCCAGATCTGGTTGTGGAGAAGATCTGCCAACACACGTCCTTCAAGGCCATGAAGGAGAATCCATTGACCAACTACTCGTCCGTTCCTTCTGCCGTGATGGATCAATCTATCTCCCCTTTCATGAGGAAAGGTACAGTCTTTGTGTGCTGGGGCCCCAAATGGGATCAGGCACTGGTGCTCATGTTTTGCTGACTAACCAGACCTTCCTATTGAAATCCTTCTATATGTTGCGGATCTTCTGGACAAACTATAGTCCCACGTGCACACTCAGCAGTTGGAACAGATTACTTCCTCAACTTATTGTTCACTCTCCTCTATCCGGCTCTGTTCCTAGACCTCCATCATCCCTTCCCTATTCATCCTTAGGTCTTGACCCTTCTTTATCTGCCCCCAGTTTATCCAACACAAGTGCCATATGAAGTCAATGTGTGGGAGTACAGTGTCTTGTGGTCTGATAGCTGTATTGCGGTCTTACTCATTGGGCGAGGATGCCATCCTGCACATACTAAGCCAAGAGGGTAGAACTTTGGTGGGTGTATGAGCACAAGATAGACCTCCAGGACACCCAAGTCTTGTGCCTTTCATGGTCTTCTTCTCATTTACTCTTCTCTTTCTTTAGGGATCGCAGGTGATTGGAAGAACCATTTCACTGTGGCCCAGAGTGAGCTATTTGATGAGTATTATGATCGAGAGCTGGCGGGAACGGAGTTATCCTTTCGATTCTAGGACTGGGGTTGGCCCTACCACAAGCAAGGGCTGTCCAGCAGTAAAGCTTCCCAGACAGAGCAGGACACATGGTCACCACCAGACAGAGACTCATTTAGATCAGTGTAGGTATATCCAGACTTATAAACTGAGCCTCGTCCTATTTACCCTACATGCGCACAAATCAGCCCCACAGATCAGAAAACTTTGCCTTGTGATTACTGCTCCATGAAGACGGAGGTATTTGGGGAGCAAGGGGATGGATTGGGCACTAATGTTTGGAGAAAAACAATTTCAATAAAGATGTAGAAATACAAGAGATTCTGCTGTGATGTGAATTGCTCCTGATGGTTCTGCAGAGTGATTAAACCGACGTCACACACTTTGAGCGAGAATCTGGAATTTATCAATATTTAGCAACTCGCTGAGGGACTCCCCCACCACAACCAGAGCTGCCATCAGGGAGGACAGGGGGGAGTGTTGTCCCGGGCCAGGAGGAGTTTAGGTCTTAATGGGGACCCAGGCGGTGCTGCACTCACTTGGATAGCTGGCCCCGCTGTCACTGAGCTGGAGACTTCAGATGGGAGAGTGGGCAGCAGCCTGCATCTTCTAACTGCTCTGATTTCTCAGTGAATTATAAGTTCCGGTTAAGTCGCATGGTGATTGGATGGGTAAAGCTTGAACCTCACCTCCAGCTTATCCAATCAACATACGGCATTACCGGGACTTACACTTCACTGGCAAATCAGAGCACAGGAAAGCTGAAGACACAGACACCTGAGCTCCCCTGAACTCTGCAGCTGAGGGAAGTACACTTATTTTTTTATATAACCTGTAGGGGCCCTGGCCACCATTTTTTCAATATAACTTGTAGGGGCCCTAGCCACCAATGTCTTTTATAGAACATATAGGGGCTGGCCACTATTTTTTATGTAACCTGTAGGGGCCATGGCCACCATTTTTTAAAATGTATCTTGGGGCCCTGGCCACCAATTTTTTAATATAACTTGTAGGGGCCATTGCCATCATTCTTTTAAATATAACTTGGGGCCCTGGCCACAATACGTGTAGGGGCCCACTCCATCATTTTTTATTAGAACATAAAGGGGGCCCTGGCCACCAATTATCATCTTATATACATTATAGGGGCCCTTGCCACCAGTTTTTTTTTTAATATAACTTGTACGGGCCTTGGCCATGAATTTCGTTTATATAACTTTTTTTTTTTTTACTTCAATAATTTTTATTGTGTTTTACAAAACATAGGATACATAGGTAGCATACAGCAGTAAAAACAGAAATGACGGCCATTATACAGATGTAAAATCAAGAATACTGCATTAAAAGGCACATGGTACATACAGATAATATGTAATAGGATACAAAGGATCTCATCTGTACAAATAGACCAAACACAGTAGCTAACAGAATATAACCAGTCCTGCGTGATAAAGCATATTAATAACACAAGGTATATTTTAATAACAAATAACAAACTAAACGACAGATCCACCTATGGTCCCAGAGAATGATGGTCCCACAAAGGGCACCGATCAACCAGTATAGGAAATTGAATTCAAATACTAAGCAATGTCAGGTGATATCCAGGCCCGTACCTGTATTCCAACCATGGACTCCAAATTTTTAGAAATCTGCTATGGGAATCATTTAAGATACTGGTCATTTTTTCCTGGGTCATGATCCAGTCAATCTTATGCTTAGCGATCTCAATGGACAATACTTTTGTCTTCCATGCTTTTGCAATAGTGCTCTTAGCAGCAGTTGTAATGGCCGTAAAAAGTTGGAATTGTGACCGAGTGAGTTGGCCAGGTTTTTGCCCCAGTAAAGCCGTATTAGGACGTCTAGGACTTGCAACTTGGAACACAGAGTGAGTCATAGTGTAAACTCTAATCCAGAAACGACGCACACTCGGGCATTCCCACCATATATGGAACATAGAACCCACTTGTCCACACTCTAGGAAAACATCTAGGGTCAGCAGATGGGGCAAATTTAGCAATCTGGGCTGGAACCAGGTACCACCTGAATAAAACTTTGTAATTAGCCTCGAGCAAAGAAACATTTTTAGAGGATTGCATGACATTGCTCCAAATCGACTCCCATTCGTCACCATCTTATTGACAGGTCAAATCTCTATGCCACGATTGTACGTAGGTCAGCTGATCTGGCACAACCTTGTCATAAAAATTTCTATACAGCAAGGAAATTACTTTCCGACTCAAAGGGTTGCGGGAACACCATAGTTCAAAAAATGACTGAGATGCATTCACCCCCCCTTCAGAGATCCATTGAGACCGGGCAAAATGTAACAGTTGTCGCAAACGGAAATACTCTGAAGGAGGAACGAGATATTTATCAATAAGGTGTTGAAGGGAGTATGGTCCTGTACCAGTGTATAACTGTCCCAAATAGCGTATATTAGTGGAGGTCCACCATTGAAAAGCTGAAGGCTGTAACCCTGGGCGAAAGAGGGGGTTCCCTAGAAAGGGCATAGCTGGTGTGCAAGCTGTTTGTAAATTATTTCTCAAACTGACCGAGTCCCAAATTTTCAAGGTGTGAGTCAGACATACACTCCCCATTAATGGTCGCTGTTTAGGGGGGCACCATACCAATGCTGCCGGAGAATATGGTAGGGTATATGATCTTTCCAAGGCAACCCAATGAGGGCAATCATGAATAGAGTGTAAAGCTAAGATTTGGGAGATCTGAGCTGCCTTATAATAATAGTGCCAATTAGGTAAGCCAAGACCTCCTTTATCCCTAGGATAACTTAATACAGAATGGCGAATTCTAGGGTGTTTCTTCGCCCAAACAAACTGTAAGATTTTAGTGTTTAATCGGGACATATCAGCTAAAGGAATTGGAATTGGAAGCGTTCTAAAAAGGTATAAGATCTTAGGCAAAATAGTCATCTTAATGGAATGGATCCTTCCTATCCACGAGATGTGATAACAGTGCCATCTATCCAACAAAGCGTACAGAGACTTATAAACCTGGGGATAATTATATTTATACAGGGACGTTTATATAACTTTTTTAAACAATGTTTTTATTAATAATTTATCGGGGCCCAGGCACTAGTTTTTTTTTATAATTTGTAGAGGGGTTCTGGCCACTAATGTTTTAATAACTTGTAGGGGGTCCTCTGTGGCCACCATTATTTTCTTTAACTTGTAGGTGGGCCTTAAATGTTTTAGCACTTGTGTCTGTGTAGCCTTTGTTCTAATTTGTTATGTGGGGCCCAGCGATTTGTGACCATAACTCAATGTTGAGTCAAAGATAACCAGAACTTTAAAGCCCAGGCAGAAGTAATCTGCCCCCCCCAAAAATATGCTTCCCCGATATATATATATATGTATATGAAGATAGAAGGACTCGGACACCATTTTTTAGTGAATAAAACAGTGTTATTTCATTCTTTATCCGAAATGTTGGAAATGCATCAAAGAATAAAATAACACTGTTTTATTCACTAAAAAATGGTGTCCGAGTCCTTCTATCTTCTTGTATAACCAAAATTGACCAACGCACCCGAAGTAACTACAAACCTGGTAAGAGTGCATACACACAAAGACTTTATATATATATATATATATGTGTGTAATAAATCATGCATTGAGCAGTTTCAGCAGAAGGCGAGGTTCGTCTCATTCACTCAGTGAATCACTCATTTTGCTGACACTGCCCATTACTTTATATCAGAGCTCCACAACCTTATTTGCACCACAGACCAGTTTGAAGCAAGACAATTATTCCGGGGACCAGGCGATGTAGATACGCGGGTGAATTTCAGACTTACCAAAAGAACTGTCCAAACAGTATTTTGGTCCTTATTGTGATCAGTAGAAAGAGTTCTGGGCTTTGCTCAGCTGTTGCCATGGCAATGGTGAGTCAGGAAGCTGGGATTGTTGGTAATTAGGGGCCTTTTCATTGTTTTGCAGCTTTATTAGACTGGGCCAGAGGAGGCCAGTTTGGCACAGCCCCTGCTTTATATAAAGCCCCAGTAATGCCGCCTCTACCCTGGGCCCTGCCACGACGAACAGCGGCCTAGACACATGGAATTTATTATTTAAAGGAGACGCATAGGATACATGAAAAAACCCTAATTTTCTAGGCAATTATAAGTAATATATGGTGTTGCTTTTACATAGTGCTGAAAAGTAATATTATCTTTAAATTTAGCATACCTCCCAACATTTTGGAAATCAAAAGAGGGACAAACAGTTTGGCCACGCCCATTTTTGTGGCCACACCCCCTAATTACCATGTTCATTTTACAAATTGTAAATAAGCCGTATCACTTTAAATGGGCAGGGAGAGCTGTATGGCAGTCCCTACTAAGGCGATGTATAAAGTTGTAGTGCAACTGGCTTCCCTCCACTGGTTATTGAACTACAACTCCCAGCACCAACACCCACAGAGCAAAAGCACTAGTTAACTCAGGTAAAAAATAACTCCATTAAGAAAGCCAGAAAGACAAACCGTAGCTAGATTGTCACAGAACGCTGCTTGCTTGAAATAACTGAACACACGTTTTACTAGCAACATGAATTGAAAATATGTGGAAACACTGCTGCTCAACCCTTGTAGTCTCCCCTCACTCTAAGTGGGCGTGTCTCATCAGCTCCCCACCACTTCCTGACTGGCCGGCGCTGACTTCATTCGCGTGCTGCTTTGTGGAGTGATGTCACTTGCAAAATGGCGGCGACTTGGGCGGGTCCCGGGCATCTGCGGTGCTCCGTGCTGATACTGTACAGGGAGATCCGCCGGGGGCCTGGCCTTGTGCGCAGGGCGGTGAGTGAGCTAAAGAGAGGTACGTGCCAGAGGGCGGAATAGGCATAAGGCGTATGGAGAATGGGCCCCTAACAGGAACAGCTAAAGAGCCACTGGGAAGCGGGATATTGAGCCCACAACCTGGGACAGGGAGCTGAAGGCGGGACTGTCCCGTGAAAAACGGGACAGTTGGGGGCAGGGGCGTAACTACAGAGGAAGCAGACCCTGCGTCTGCAGAGGGGCCCCAGGTGGTATAGGGGGCCCCCTGCAGCCCTACTTAATGAGCAATTTCAATATATATTGGTAAAACAGGACAACCTCTGGGTGTTTTGGAGGCCTAATATAAATTTGCTGTGGGGCCCAGTGATATCTAGTTACGCCACTGGTTGGGGGGTATGAATTTAGAGCTCCCTATAGATGTTCTCTGGTCCCTGTCTGTGTTTCAAATGAGGGGTGGGCGTGTCCTAATGGTCCCTGCCAGAAGCACAGTAGGAGGGGGACAGCCAATCACAGCCCTGCAGTCACACAAGAACAGACAGACTTCAGTTCCCTATCAGGTCCTGCTAGCTGCTGATTGGTTCCTGTCCTACAGTGCAGGGAGCTGAGTGCACAGCCTGGGAATTCAGGGAGCAGCAAGTGGAAGAGAAGGGAGGGATTATTAGGGGTTTTGCAGAAATATTCAATAAATTAGCACAATTCTTCTATATCTAAATGAGTATAATGCACTGGTACGTTCTTATTTTTTACACAAAATGTCCAATACAATGTACAATACCCAGCATGCACTGTGTCCCAGAGAGAAGTTATTACCTCCGCAGCTCGCTCGCTGCTTCCCTCGAGTTTCATGTGGAACCAGTGGATTCCCCTCTCCGCTGCACCAACAACCAAACTTTACTAAGCGTCACCCTATTGGTTGCCAGGACACCACGTCACGCTCGGTCACATGTCGGTGACATCACTAGCCCCGCCCTAGTTCCAGCACTGTAGTATCACGGGTGCGGCACCTGTCTGATTCCTGTAACCCCCGAGGCGTGACTCTGGGCTCCGCGTCCTGGGATACAATGGCCCGTCCAATCACATTGCGCCTTTCCGTTGCAAGAGGCTGAGTGATAGGGATTCTGGCCAATTACAGCTACTGACTCCAACACAAACGTGTGCGCCGCCCGAGGGCTCTGCCTGTGAGTGAGACAGTAAGTTGTGGCATATACTCGGGCCCCTGAGCTGCTCCTCACTCTCTCCCCAGCTATTCCCGGCTCAGAGTGTAGGTAAGTGATATTATATACAAGAGGGAGCCTGAGGGCTTCACACTGACCCTAGAGTGAGTCTAGTGGGGGATTCTGGGAGTTGTAGTTCAGCTAAAGGAACCTGGAGCAGGGGGTCAGAGTGGGCCCCTCATATAGTTCCCCATTATCCCCCATATAGTCCTATTGGCAGACTATTCAGGTGCTGGTTACTGTCAGGCCTGGACTGACAATCTGTGGGTTGTGGCAAATGCCGGAGGGGCTGCTATAAGGTCCCATAGACACTCACTGGGGGGCAGTTATCAACACTGGGCAGTAACCCATGGCAACCAATCAGATTGCTGCTTTCCTTGTTCTATCTGCCGCTGGCTTCACAAAGCTAATCCCTGATTGGTTGCTACCGGTAACTGCCCATGGGAACATTTGCCCAGTCTTGATAAATGAGCCCCAGTATATAGTGAGCTGGTGGGGGGCTGTTTGAGCCTTTGTGTTGGGGTCTCTGGGTGCCTGAAAAGCCAGGGCCGATTTTGCTTCTGAGTCCAGACCTGGTTACTGTACAGACATGTCACTGTCTGCTCATTGGCCACTCAGGGATCATTTTGTAGAAATAAGCCCCTCCCACATGCATGGGGTGCAGCCTGCCTTATTTTTAGCCAAAAATGTCTCCTTTCAGGTTCTGAGAAGAGAGGGAGAGTCAAGTTCTTTACAGGGTGTGTCACTATTAGTATTGGGTTGTTCTGCAGGGGGCGGGGCCAGACCAAATAGGGCGGTTACACAGCTGGGAGTTGTGCAGAGGCTTGTCTTGTTGCTAGGTAGAGTGGGCCCCAGCAACTGGACAGCTGATGTAAATAATATACGTGTCTCAATCCTCGGCCCAGGCAGTGACGGGAGACTTGTAGTTGCACAGCAGCAGCCTGGGGGAGAGGGGGCGGGGCTTGTGTATGACTGACACTCTGATTTGCCATTGCAGGTGCTGCTGATTTGTGAATGTTGAGTCGGGGGCTGAGTCGTGGAGCTGTCGCCGTGTCCATCACTGCCGCTATAGCCGCCGTAGGCAGGTACTCACCCCCCACATATACCACTACCACTTATGTACCAACCCACCAATCAGCTCTCACTGTCCATTGGGAATTGCCCCATTATATCTGGCAAGTCGTGATCATTTTAAGGGAATGTCACCCCCAAAATTACAATGAAAACTGTACTGCTGGTTCTGACTCTGAGAAGATGGTGCAGGACCAGCCCTTCTCCTAGCGAGACTTTAGTTCCCATCATGCTTTGCGGCTTCTCTGCACGTGTGTTAGTCAGCTGGCCTTGTTACACTGAGTCAGAACCAGCAGTGCAGTAGGGGACAGGCAGATACAGTAGTAATGACAGTTGCATGTGGCAGGCAGATAAGTTACGCTCACCCTGTGCTATGAATGTGTCATTGGAATCCTCTTTTCCAGCAGCTTCCTGTATTCCCGCTGGTTCCGCCCCCTCGGCTCCTCCTCCTGCGCACATTCAATGGCGGCTCATGTCAAGGCCCTCACCTCCCCATACCCAGGCTCCCAGGTGCAGCGCACCCCTGTACCCCCAGAGAAGATCTGCTGGCAAGTGGATTGGCCGGAATATGATCCTGTGGATTACACCGCCCCCTACGTACTGACCAATCCCCCATGGGCAGATCCACCATTGGGGTGAGACTCACTTCCTATCAGTCTAACGCTGCCCTGTGATTGGCCCACAGGAAGAACCTCCTGGGCGTGTCTCGCTGGTGACCCCTCTTTCTCTGTTTGTTACAGGAGTGAGGGATTCTCCCCCAAATTCAATGCCCTTGATGGTGCCGTGCAGAGACAGAGCCTACAGGACACATATAGCGTGGAGAAGGGGGTCCCCAGGTAAGTTCTGCTGCCCCAGGGAATTCTGGGACCTTATATTGCAGCTGTCACCTGATTGGCTCTTCCACATTCCCACAATTTCTAATGTTGCCTTAGGAACCCTGTGGGACGGACTGGGGTTAAAGGAAGGGGACTGCTGGGGAGATGGGGACCCAATCATGCGGCCGACCCAATTATAACAAGGTGACATTTTTATTTCTATAGATCTTCTCATGTTATGTACTGCACTCTGTCTGTTTCCTATAGATCCCTCTGTCCTTCTAGCTCCCCCTGTCTTCTCATGTTATGTACTGCACTCTCTGTCTGTTTCCTATAGATCCCTCTATCCTTCTAGCTCCCCCTGTCTTCTCATGTTATGTACTGCACTCTCTGTCTGTTTCCTATAGATCCCTCTATCCTTCTAGCTCCCCCTGTCTTCTCATGTTATGTACTGCACTCTCTGTCTGTTTCCTATAGATCCCTCTATCCTTCTAGCTCCCCCTGTCTTCTCATGCTATGTACTGCACTCTATACCTGCTTCCATGTGCTCTTCCCGTCTCTTAAGCTGCTCCCCTACCCTCACTGCCTGGTTATTTTATGTACTTTCCTCTCCTTGTCCCTCCCCACCAGCTCACTTTTTGGTTCCTGTTCATTTCAGGTGGAAACAGGACTCTGATGGGCGCCGAGTGACAGACGTGAACACTGGGAAGCCCATTCTGCAGTTTGTCGCTATACAGAGAAAAGACTGTGGCCAGTGGGCCATCCCCGGTGTAAGTGCAGTTCATCTCATGTTGGCTTGTGCTTCCTGGGTACAATTAAAGGCACAGCAGCCAATCTGTAGGACAACGCAGTTCTGAGGCCTTAATTAAGGACAGATTACATGGGGCAGACCGGGGAGCTATTTTACTGCACTGCAGAATGTGTTGATGATATAACAATGATGTAAGGGTGTGGCCATGTCAGGGCCCATAGAAACAGCAGAATATATTACTAAGTGTGCTCTTTCCTGCAGCTTGGGGGCACAGTTATCTTTATACTGTCACTGCCTATGCTGCCCGGAGAAAACATTACTTGTCTGAGAGCCGGCACATAACTGGCACATACCTGGCACATAACTGGCACACGTACAAATGGCGCCCCCTGATTATTCTGTCGTCAGACAGTTCCTGTGCAGATGTTGTACCTGAGTTGTCCCTGCGCTGGCACCGTGGGGAGTGTGTAACCTGTTTCTATACCGCAGGGCATGGTGGATCCGGGGGAGCTGGTGACGGCCACACTGCGCAGGGAGTTCTGCGAGGAGGCGCTCAATTCACTGGAGGGTACAGGGGATCAAACCGAAAATGAGAAGAAAATCCAGGAGCTTTTCTCCCAGGAGCATTTGCTGGTACAGCGCCCCTTCTGTCTGTATCACACGGGGTGGGGGTGGAATATGCACACAATGGAACAGCGCCCCCTTCTGTCTGTATTACATGGGGTGGGGGTGGAATATGCACACAATGGAACAGCGCCCCCTTCTGACTGTATCACACGGGGGTGGGGCAGGGAGCTACATGTAAAATTTGATATAATTAATAATAATATTCACCCCTCTAGGGTTACGGTTCTTTTGAGAAGCAAAGAGGCCACACCAATAAGTGTAAAGTGATTATATTGAATGATATAAAACAATATTTACAGATGATTAATACAGACTTTAGCAACTGCCCCCACAGCTCCCAACTGATCAGATGGGGGGAGATAAAAAAAACCCAACTCCCCCCCATCCAGTTGAGCGAGTTTCCAGGACACTCAAATCAGTTTTACGGCTCCAGTAGGAAACACACAGACATTCCCAGGAATCCCTTTGATATGGAGAGTTTGTGTCTGGGTGTGATCAGTACAACCCCCCAAACATAAATATACACATATATAACCAAAACACTAATGGTGCCTGAGATATAAACTATTTCTTATATACACACACTGGGACAGTGCCCCCTTCTGACTGGATCACCCCCCGGGGTGCCCATGTTACTGTTGCAGATATACAAGGGGTATGTGGATGACCCGCGGAACACAGACAACTCATGGATGGAGACCCAGGCTGTGAATTACCATGATGAGACAGGTAGGGGGCCCTCCAGCTGGGGGAGGGAGATATCTCTTTTCCTATCTCACTGACGTCCCGTTTCTCTGGGCAGGGCACCTCCTGAATCAGCTGCGCTTGGAAGCCGGGGACGATGCAGGGAAGGTTCAGTGGGTGGATGTGAGTAGTGAGTGCAGTCTGTATGCCAACCATGCCAGCTTCATCCTCATCCTGGCACACAAGAGGGGGGCACACTGGTAATAAAGCCCTGGTACATGAGCGAGCCCCAGTGGAACGAGTCCTGGCAGTGAGGATACTGGCAGTTGCTGCACATACACCTGTTACATGGGTGGTACTGCCCCCTGGGGACCTAGCGCCCCCCTATGTACTGAGAGACTGTCCCTTCCCCTGTAATGTACAATAAAGTCATATCCTGCTGTTACTGTGTGTGCGACCTGTAATTCTTCCCCCAGATACCGAGATCTCCCTTATTCCTCTATATGTGCTCTCACCAATAATATGGTTTATGTTGGTGCCAAAAAGTCTATATAGGTACTACTACAAAACGAATTAGTAATTCATAATCAAATATTATTAAAGTTAATCATGGGGAATATACTCACAGTTCACCCCAGTCCTAGGGTGTAAGTCCAAGTCAACATTTCAAAAAAGAAAAATGTGAGTGTCCCCCAAAATAATGAATCAATCAATTTAAAAAATGAAAAATTTATTAGGACATCAGAGCAAGACCCAACACGTTTCGTGCCTGCTGGGGCACTTACTCATAGGTTGAATGGCACCATCCTTATATGCAATAATATTAATAAATAAGAAGAAAACATTAATGAAGAAAAAAAATATGATTAATATTATTGCATATAAGGATGGTTGTTGTGTTTTTTTTGAGGAGCACGTACAGAATATATTATGTTATTATTTTCCCCTTTTCTTTTGTTCTTATTTTTCTTCATTTTTCTTTTTGCACATTGTGTTGCACAGATATGTTGGTAACACTTAGCACTTTAACCACTAGGTGGATCGTCATTGATTGTATAAAGTGATCACATGTGGTTGTTGTTTTGTGATTGGTCACAGCCCCTTTATAACCTGGGTACAGGGATGTGCCAATCAACCTATGAGTAAGTGCCCCAGCAGGCACGAAACGCGTTGGGTCTTGCTCTGATGTCCTAATACATTTTTCATTTTTTAATTGATTGATTCATTATTTTGGGGGACACTCACATTTTTCTTTTTTGAAATGTTGACTATGTGCCCTCACCCCCAATTCTACTATATATCATAATCATCTCCCCCCAATTGTACTATAAATAATCTCCTCTCCCCCAATTCTACTCTATATATAATCTCCTGCACCCCATATTTCTCTCTCCCCATTCTCCTGTATATGTGCCCTCACCCCCAATTCTACTATATATCATAATCTCTTCCCCCAATTGTACTATATATAATCTCCTCTCCCCAAACGTCTTCCCTCACTCTGCGCCGGCAAAAATGAAAAAAACGCCAGTGCTAATCACACGCGGCGATTCGTTTTCCAAAGTCGCTGAAGTTTCCTCGTGAGGCAACTTCGGGCGACATCGGAAAACAAACTGCCGCATGTGATTAGCGCAGGCGTTTTTTCATTTTTGCCGGCGCAGAGTGAGGGAAGACGTTTGGGGAGATTGGTCGCCGCAAAGACGAGGCAATTAGTTGCCAGGCGACCAAATCTCCCCAAAACGCACAGTGTGGCCTTTAGACTCTTAGGGTCTAAAATCAGCATAATAAAATCTAATCTATATCCGAATCCGATGTGAGGCCTGAGAGGGGGTAAGGAACTTCCCCGAGGCGGTTAAGGCTGGTTCTGGCTGAGGGATGAGCCCCACCATATTTGCTCCGTTTTCTACGCAGACTCTTCTGCCTTTATTTGAAATCTGCTTCTTGTTTGTCTCAGAGGATTAAGCCATTGAGAAGCCGTCCTGCTTTGCTGTAGGTTCTGCAACACCCAAACGGTATTTTCCTTGGGAGCAGTGTTTTTCCTGAGCGGGTAAAATAAAATGGAGGTTCTCGACTACTGCATATTTGCTCCAAGGACTATGTATTCAGTATTATATCAAAGTTCTCTTTCTCTATTGATAGAAGAACAATTGATAAGATAAAACATTTGACTCAATATCCAGGATGGAGAAACTCGAGCTAAAGTTGAAACTAGATGATCTGGAAAACAGATCGAGGAGAAATAATCTAAGATTCATGAATATACTGGAATTTTATCAAAATGACTCTTTTTATATATTTTGATCTCTAAAACAATTCCTCAAAAGTTTGGTCTTCCTCAAGAATGCTGTAATTTCAGGATAGAGAGACTCCACAGAATTGGACCTTGTAAAGATCTACAGCCCTTGAGACCATGAGCTGTGATTGTAAAATATCGAGACTATGCTGAGAAAAATAGACTATTTCAAGCTCATAAAAAATTGAACGCACTAGAAGTGGAAGGAGTTAAATTATTGATTGGATTACTCGTCTTCTCAAAAACAGAGAGTATTCTCCAAAACATGTCAGTCTTTGGCTAATCTACATATTCATTTCTCCTTGATGTACCCTGTGAAGTTAAAAAAAAAAAAAATTTACGTTCCGGATCCAGAGTTTTCAGTGATCCTAGAGAAGCTTCTGCATTTGTCTCCCTCCTGGAAAAGAAAGCCATTGGGAACTTTGTTTCAGATAATGCTTCCAACTTGAAGGACAGCCCTTCTGCTGAGGATCAAAGATGGCAGAGATATGAAAAACCTCGCCAATCCAAGGTTACCATAGATTTAAAATCTTCTCAAAGTCTGGCAAAATCCAGGTCTAGGTCTAGATCTCGTCTTTCTCCTAGAAAAAAGTAACCCTCACACTCCAGTGAAGAAGACATGATCTCTGACACTTGACTCTTAGAGGCATTTACTCTTATTTACTCTTAAGTGACCCTGTAGTGGTTGTTATACTCTCTGTTTAACTCACCTCGTTGAGAGAGTTTATTTGACTTCCATTCTTAGGGGAAAAAGGAAGTTTCTACCTAATTTGATGCATTTGATCTACTGTTGTAGTTTCATAATTGACTGTTTTTCGTTTAAACTGCTTAAAAATGTTTGCTTTGTTATGTTCAACCTAGTGGATAATACTATTATTATATTTTATTTCTTAAATCTGCACAAGCTCATCTTTAATGCTGAAAGTCTCACATAAAACGGAGACATTATCCATTGTTTCCTGGAATATGAATGGATTCAATCACTATGTAGCACAGTAGAATACTTACAGTAAAAGTCTGAAGAGTCGGGGGTGTGGCAGGGCAAGCAACTGATAAGGCACATTTTCTCGCAGTCCCGGGGCTCCAGGCAGTAAGTGGCCCAATACTCCTCGCCCACTCAACCATAAACCTGCCGAGTGAGCCCACAGTAGCAGAGAGACCACCGCCACCTGTTTCTGGCAAAATTTACTCTGTGGCAGCAGCGGATCCGTGGCACCGGCTGAGGCCTAGCGGCGCGTGTGAAGCAGCGGCTTCGAGTAATTGCGGTTCCAGGCAGAGGACTCCCGGGACACAGCTGTCATGGAACACACGCGGTCTAAATAACCGCATTAAACGCTCTATTATTCTAGACTGTCTTAAAAAAACAAGGGCAGATATGTGTGTGCTCCAAGAGATGCACCTAATGGGGAGAAGAGTATTGGCACTGAGATGGGCTTGGGTGGGCAGCCTTTATCATGCTGAGTACTCCTCGTATTCCAGAGGGGTGGCAATTGTCACTAGGAAGGGGCTAAGCCTTGGAGTAGAAGGACACAAAAGGTAGATATGTAGTCCTAAAATGCCAGTTGTTGAATCAATGCCTAATAATCATCAATGTGATTGCCCCTCCCCCTTTTACTCTACTCCTTCGCGATGAGATACTAACACATGTTGCAAATATGGGGCAATACCCGACTATATGGTTGGGGGATTTCAATGCAGTCCCAGACCCCTCCATGGACAGGCTCAGGCCTTTGGCCCAGGACACCTCAGTTTTCCCGAACTGGATAGCGGGAGCAGGCCTACTAGATGCGTGGAGCTGCAAACATCCCACTGCTAAGCAGTACTCGGCAGTACCTCGGCACTATCCTGCATAATCCTTGCCTTAGTAAATAAAGAGGCACCTTATCCTAAATGTAGATTTCTTACCTCGGCTGTACTCTGACCACGCACCCTTACAATTAACCCCCCAACTCCCCGGCTCTGAGTAGACTTACCCCTGGCGATTGGCCCCAAAATGGATCCACAACCAATGTGTACTAGATAGTAGGGATGCACCAAATCCAGGATTCGGCCTTTTCCAGCAGGATTCAGATTCGGCCGAATCCTTCTGCCCGGCCGAACCGAATTCTAATTTGCATATGCAAATTAGGGGCAGGGAGGAAAATGGCATGACTTTTTGTCACAAAACAAGGAAGTAAAAAATGTTTTCCCCTTCCAACCCCTAATTTGCATATGCAAATTAGGATTCGGTTCGGTATTCGTCAGAATCTTTTGCGAAGGATTCGGGGGTTCGGCCGAATCCAAAATTGTGGATTCGGTGCATCCCTACTAGATAGCCTCCAGCCCCAACTGGGAAATAAACGCAGACACTGCAACAGCAGCGACAGTTTGGGACACATGTAAAGCTTGGACTAGGGGTGCGTTTATATCACTCATTAAGAAGGAGCGTGTTAGAATAGAGGGCGACATGAAGAGGGCCATGATAGGGGCTCCCTACTCAGAATGTTGGAACTAGAATAGACTATATTTCCACAACCTTATTAATAGAACTATAGAAACAGATGAAGGAAACAGACATATCAGACCATGTTCCAGTATCACTTCTAGTTTCCAAGTCTCCTGCCCCAAACAATTAAGTCTCATGGGCCTTTCCTGATTTGCTTAGAGAAAACCCTGAGAACATAGAACATTTGAATGGCCCTTCCTTAATGTGGGAAACTTGGAAGGCAGTGGTAAGGGGAAGAGTTATCTTCATTTAAGTCCCACTTCTTTAGAAATGATCACAAAAATTTAAAAAAAAATTAAAAAAATCAAAATAGTCCAATTTCCAAAACGTCAAAGGCAGGAGGTCCTGATGGCCTAACTCCATCTTTTTACAAAATTATGAAGGACAAAATCTCCCCTTTTCTAAAAAAAATTTATTTACCCTCTAGTGAAATCTTGAATCTTAGTCATCCCGAAAAAAGACAAGGGGTATATTTATCAAAGAGTGAAGTTAGAGACCACCACAGTCCTCTAAAGTGAAATTCCGCCACTCTCCATTCATTTATCTGGGATTGTGAAAGGTGTATTTATCAAAGTATGAGTTTCACTTTCACCCAGTGATAAATACTCTTTTAAAAATCCCATAGAAATGAATGGAGAGTGGCGGAATTTCATTCTAGAGGCCTGTTTGATCTTTATCTTCACTCTTTGATAAATATACCCCATGGACTTAAGCCTTCCCTCCTCCTATAGGCCGATTTCTTTATTAAATCAAGATATCTAGATACTATCCAATGCCCTTGCTGGTAGGCTCTCTTTAATTCTCCCCTCTGTAATCTCTAAGGCCCCAAAAATATTAGGGCTCTGATTCATATTTTATTCTTTGCCAGAAAACACAAAACTCCTAGCTCCATATTTAATATTGATGCTGAAAAGGCATTTGACAATATTACATGGAAACATTTCTTTGTTTGGTATCACGGGCCCGTTTTTCCAATATTTCGAATGCTTCTATAAAAGTCCCAAAACACAAATCATCTTGGGGGGAGCTAAGTCGTTACCTTTTAAAATATTTAAGGGAACAAGGCGAGGTTGTCCCTTATCTGCCCTTTTATTTAATATTGCACTAAAACCGTTGATTTGTAAAGGGGGGATCACCATCCATAATAGGCAACTCAAGGTATTAGCCTTTGCAGATGATTTATTGCTAATTTTTTTTAAAAAAAACAGTCTTCTCTCAAGGTTGTTTTTGATTTTCTTCAAGACTTTCAGTTATTTTCTGGCTATAAAGTTAATGTCCACAAAGCTGAAGTAATAAATATTTACGGTTCTTTTTCATATACTCAAAAAATTTCAACTTAAATACCCAATAAATCAGATAAATATTTAATAATTCCTTCACATTTAAACAACTTGTATTCATTAAATATTTCTCCAGCTTGTCAGGAGGTTTCCTCCATGTGTGAAAAATGGGCAAATTCTCCCCTGAATCTTACGGGACGAGTGCTCTTTTTTTTATATTGTTGATATTCCCCAAGCTGATATAGCCATTCATTTATGTCCCTTTGCTTATAAAACATTCTAATATCAAGAAACTTGATTCTGCTCTAATTAAGTTTAATTGGAATAGTAAAAAAAAGCAAAGATTGCCCTGAATACAGTAAGTATTTCAGAGCTTTCACTTTATCAGCCCTCACCGGCTCTCAAGGCAATCGATTTACTAATCCTTCATTTGAAGTTTTTCAAGAACCCCATTCTGACATTTTATCTGTTCTACGCAGTAAATAGAGAAATGTTCCTTGTGACTTTAAAACGTATCCTCCTATTCGGGATTCTATTTTTGTGTCTATTTTCTAGAATGTATTGTAGAATGTAAATCGCTGGCGGGACGGCAATCGTGTGCTTTGTTTTCCTCAGTTTCTTAAACCCCCCCCCCCCATCATACACTGCCTTGTATTAGTGAGAGTTGTACTGATACCAGGACTGACCTGCAGGGGGCATTATTCTTCTCTTTACTAATAGAGACTTACCTGACCAGCATGTCATCTGTGTGTCTGGGGAATGACAGTGGGTTAATAGGGGTCCATTCAAGGGAGATTTGGGGTGAGTGCTTATTTGTACCCTGGGTACCCCTGGAACTATAGCAGGGTGACTGTTACCCCAATGTTTTTATATATCTGTAACCTTGTTATGAGCTAAGGGGGCCCAGTCTGAAGGTCAGTTAGGGGGAGATTTGGGGTGAATGCTTATTTGTACCCTGGGTACCCCTGGAACTATAGCAGGGTGACACCCCAATGTTTCTATATATCTGTAACCTTGTTATGAGCTAAGGGGCCCAGTCTGAAGGTCAGTTAGGGGGAGATTTGGGGTGAGTGTTTATTTGTACCCTGGGTACCCCTGGAACTATAGCAGGGTGACTGTTACCCCAATGTTTCTATATATCTGTAACCTTGTTATGAGCTAAGGGGTCCAGTCTGAAGGTCAGTTAGGGGGAGATTTGGGGTGAGTGTTTATTTGTACCCTGGGTACCCCTGGAATTATAGCAGAGTGACACCCCAATGTTTCTATATATCTGTAACCTTGTTATGAGCTAAGGGGTCCAGTCTGAAGGTCAGTTAGGGGGAGATTTGGGGTGAGTGTTTATTTGTACCCTGGGTACCCCTGGAACTATAGCAGGGTGACACCCCAATGTTTCTATATATCTGTAACCTTGTTATGAGCTAAGGGGGCCCAGTCTGAATGTCAGTTAGGGGGAGATTTGGGGTGAGTGTTTATTTGTACCCTGGGTACCCCTGGAACTATAGCAGGGTGACACCCCAATGTTTCTATATATCTGTAACCTTGTTATGAGCTAAGGGGCCCAGTCTGAAGGCCAGTTAGAGGGAGATTTGGGGTGAGTGTTTATTTGTGCCCTGGGTACCCCTGGAACTATAGCAGGGTGACACCCCAATGTTTCTATATATCTGTAACCTTGTTATGAGCTAAGGGGGCCCAGTCTGAAGGTCAGTTAGGGGGAGATTTGGGGTGAGTGATTATTTGTACCCTGGGTACCCCTGGAACTATATCAGGGTGACACCCCAATGTTTCTATATATCTGTAACCTTGTTATGAGCTAAGGGGGCCCAGTCTGAAGGCCAGTTAGGGGGAGATTTGGGGTGAGTGCTTATTTGTACCCTGGGTACCCCTGGAACTATAGCAGGGTGACACCCCAATGTTTCTATATATCTGTAACCTTGTTATGAGCTAAGGGGGCCCAGTCTGAAGGCCAGTTAGGGGGAGATTTGGGGTGAGTGCTTATTTGTACCCTGGGTACCCCTGGAACTATAGCAGGGTGACACCCCAATGTTTCTATATATCTGTAACCTTGTTATGAGCTAAGGGAGCCCAGTCTGAAGGTCAGTTAGGGGGAGATTTGGGGTGAGTGCTATTCCTTATTGGCACATGAGTCTATTGCCAGTAGTTGAGCCTGTGTGGGTGTTGCAGTTGCACTAGTGACTCCAGTATCAGGAGGAGAGTTGGAATGGGCTGGGACATGAGGTAGGTGCAGGCCTGTGGCCAAACTGGTTTTGTCCCTGTGTGTACACGTGGGGCAGGTATGTACCTGTAGTGGAATGCACCTGGGTGTGGGTGTATTTACATAGGGAGATAAAAAGATAACACCCTCCCTGCCCATTGCTCACAAGGTGCTGATCCCACATGAGATGGACCTGGAGCAGAGGAGGGAAGAGGAGCAGGTGTAAGGGGGGTACAAGCCAAATCTTACTGGGACTTTACCAGAACTTGTTTGTGTGCCAGCTGGATCCATTAACCCTTTATGTTCTGGGATGAGTAAGAAAGCCCTGCTGACTGGTCACATTCCTTTCCATGAGGACAACTGACATACAGACAATGGGGGCAGCGTCGTGGTAGAACTGGACCACCACATAATCCTGATTACTGGAAACTGAAAGCGTGGGATTAACTGGGAGGTTCTGTCCGAGTTGTGACCCAGCAGGATCTGAGCTGGAGAGGTGGCCGCTCTGAGGAACTGGCTGTGTGACTGGGCACCCATTGTGACCGGATCACAGGAGGAAGGTGCCACCTCAGCCACAAGGAACAAAGGTTTAATTGCACCGAAACTGCCAGTTGGACAAAGGGTGCTGGGTGAGTGCTGGCGCAGAGAGGGGGGGCAGTTGAGAGAATCAGTTCAAAGATGGGGGGACAGTAGGGGTAGATTTATCAAAATATGAGATTAAAGCTCAGCCACATTCTGCTCATTCCTTTGGGGTTTTTATATGCATATTTATCAATGTGTTGGTGTTCACCAAGAGGAGGCAGGAGGTTGGTGGGTGCTGCAGACAGGTGGGGAGGTTGGTGGGTGCTGCAGGTAGGTTGGAAGGCAGGGAGGTTGGTGGGTGCTGAGGGCAGGTGGGAAGGCAGGGAGGTTGGTGGGTGCTACAGGTAGGTGGGAAGGCAGGGAGGTTGGTGGGTGCTGCAGGCAGGTGGGGAGGTTGGTGGGTGCTGCAGGTAGGTGGGAGGTTGGTGGGTGCTGCAGGTAGGTAGGAAGGCAGGGAGGTTGGTGGGTGCTGAAGGCAGGTGGGGAGGTTGGTGGGTGCTGAAGGCAGGTAGGAAGGCAGGGAGGTTGGTGGGTGCTGAAGGCAGGTGGGGAGGTTGGTGGGTGCTGCAGGTAGGTGGGAGGTTGGTGGGTGCTGCAGGTAGGTGGGAAGGCAGGGAGGTTGGTGGGTGCTGCAGGCAGGTGGGGAGGTTAATGGGTGCTGCAGGTAGGTGGGAGGTTGGTGGGTGCTGCAGGTAGGTAGGAAGGCAGGGAGGTTGGTGGAAGCTGCAGGCAGGTGGGGAGGTTGGTGGGTGCTCAAGGCAGGTGAGGAGGCAGGGAGGTTGGTGGGTGCTGCAGGCAGGTGGGGAGGTTGATGGGTGCTGCAGGTAGGTGGGAAGTTGGTGGGTGCTGCTGGTAGGTGGGAAGGCAGGGAGGTTGGTGGGTGCTGCAGGTAGGTGGGTGCTGCAGGCAGGTGGGAAGGTTGGTGGGTGCTGAAGGCAGGAGGGGAATCAGTACAGGAATGGGTCGGACTGTAGATGTTGATTTTTGCTGAATCACAGATTTAGCCTCCTCTCCCTCCTTCCCATGATTCCCTCCTCCCTCCCAATCACTTATTCGTCTACATTTATCTCATATTCCACATTTATTCACATTAATCACTTTCCTCTCCCCCCCTCCCCATTTCACTCCCAGGCACCACTCGCCCCCCTCCTGCCATGCTCCGGCCTCTTTATTATCTGATCCCTGTTTTGGGGGGCTATGCAGTCACCTCCTATTATCTGCTGAAGAACCCCCACATCCTGCACAAGAAGAAAAAATTATCCTTTTACTGCCGCCACATCTCCCACAGAGGAGGTAAGTACCTACCTACCTACCCAGTGTCTGTGTGTCTGGGACTGAAAGCAAAACAAATGTTCTCTTACCAATGGAATAGAAAGGATTATTAGCAACTTCTAATATCCTTATCATTTACAGTAGGGGGTACATTATCCCTTATAATACATGAGTGATACTCAGAGTTCCCTGTATAACTCAGCCTGCAGCCTTGTGCCTTTATATGGTCACAGAACAACCCCTCAGTGACTTCTAATATCCTTATCATTTACAGTAGGGGGTACATTATCCTTATAATACATGAGTGAGAGAGATTCCTGTATAATTCAGCAGAAGTGGGAGGGACTGACTGAAGTGGGAGGGACTGCAGAAATATTAACTTCTTCACTTCTGCGTTTCAGGAGCAGGTGAGAGAATCGAGAGTACACTGGAGGCTTTTGACAAGTAAGACATTTCTGGGCCATGGAACAGCGAGGGTTAATATAGATATTAGTAGGAAAAGGGGCCCCTGGAGGTGTCAGGCTCCCCCAGGACATTCATTAAACAACACATTAGGGAACTGGGGTCACACTGATCACCCGCTGTTGATGCTGACAATTGTCACTAAGGGGATTCAAACCCACAGTTACCAGGATCCTTGAGGGTGGGGGAAGTGGGGATCACATGGGACGCGGCGTTGTAATTGGTCGGATGGATCTCTTCCCAAACAGTGCCGTGTCCAATCACACTGATCTCCTGGAGCTCGACTGTCACATCACTAAGGATGGGAAGGTGGTGGTGTCCCATGACCTGAACTTGCTGAGGCAGACGGGCCATGATGTCAATATCTGTGACATCACATACGAGGTAATGATGCCATTGGTTTACTATCTCCATAGTTACTCTCTCCCTCTTTTCCATCCGCTGCTGCTCTGTGCTCCCCCCTCTCACTGGGCAGTCCATAGAGAATTCAATATTGTCACTGCCCTAACAACTTACAACCCTTCCTATGTTGATGGCGAAACCTCCTTTCCTCCTCCTGTACATTGCTTTATATATATGTTTATTACAACAACCCCCCACCCACATGTTTGTAATGTGCACTGCTTGTGTTTGTCCCAGGAGCTGCCTCTCTACAGAGAACCCCTTGAGGTCACCTTCTTCCCAGGTAGGTACCCGCCCCTCTCTGGGTTAAAGGGGAAGCAATGCCTTAGGTCATATCTTTGCTGAGTTGCTCTCTGCAGTTTTACACCCTGGGCCTCATGTACTTACTTGTGCCAAATTGATGCAAAATCACATCCCAAATTGCCCCACCCCAGTGATGTCACAGACAGACAGTAACTGAGCCCGGGCAGCTGCTAGATAGGCTTCACAGCACTGATAAGGCAGTTAGGACTTTAATAAAGGTAAGTTCTGTTGCATTTGGGGTGAGGATGGGGTGAGGGAAGGTGCATGAAGTTCTGGTCGCCCCCTGCAGGACATTACTCGTCGGGCAGTGACCGGAGGATCCCGCAGCTGGAGGAGGTTTTCCAGAGGTTCCCCCACATGCCCATTAATGTGGAGATCAAGGAGGAAACCCCCGAGTTGGTTAAACAGGTGAGTCAGGATGGGGGTGCAGTTACCCCTCGCTGGGCATTATGGGCCCTAAAATAACCAGGCTGTGCTTTGTCACTTCTCTAGGTATCAGATCTAGTGAAACGGTACCAGCGCTCAGAAAGAACCGTTTGGGCCAGTGTAAAGGACCCAATTATGAAACTCTGCCAGGAGGAGGTACATATGCACCCAAATTGTCCCCCCCCCCAAATTGTCTAATGCCTCCCCCTCAGCTGCCCCTCTAAACCCTACCTTTTAACCCTCACTTCCCCACAGAATCCTGATATGCCTATCATGTTTACCGCACGCCGCGGTTTGATCCTGCTCCTCCTCTATTACACTGGGCTCCTCCCCTTTGTGCCTCTGAGAGAGTCTGTGCTGGAGATGCACATGCCGTCTATTATAAACAGGTCAGTGATAATAATACAAAGGCACCTCCCCTAATACACAGGTCATTGGTTGAACCTTCAAGGTCAGACTTGTATTTATTCTGCACTGACTCCTCCCTCCATTCTCCCCCCACAGAACCTACTTCCCCCCCAACCAGCTCATGAGAAACCGCTTTCTGGTCTTTCTGCAGGACAAGTGAGTCTGTACCAGGGTCACGCACTGTGATCCCCACTTTTTAGACATATTCATACTCAACGGGCCCCTCTTTATACACAATGTTGGGGATGGAGAAATCAGGGCAAGATGGAGACAGTAGGACAAGATGGAGAAAGTAGGACAAGATGGAGACAGTAGAGCAAGATGGAGACCATAGGGCAAGATGGAGACAATAGGGCAAGATGGAGATCATAGGGCGAGTTGGAGACCATAGGTCAAAATGGAGACAGTGAAGAATGATGGAGACACTTGGACAAGGACAGTTAGTCAGCATTTCTACAGTAGGGAAAATGGGCATTTAAGAGCAAGAAATAGGCAAGCGATAGATTGGGGACAGCAAGTTAGACATGAGGTTAGTTTACTGAACTTGCAGCCCCTTTCCTGTTATTGGAATAGAACTACTATAGTTCTACTATATACATAATACCCCCACAACTAAAGGTGGTCCTGGGCCCCTCACATACTGAACCTTCACTTGTGTTCCAGATTAATGATGAGAAAAAGTCTCTTCCAGCACCTGCAGGCAAGAGGGATCCAGGTAATATGGGTGTATGTTCTGCTGTGGATCGGGTCTGTGAGTCACTCTTAGTAGTTGGAAGGTTCTTGGAGTGACTGTTGGTAGTGAGAAGGTTCTGGGAGTGATTGTTGGTAATGAGAAGATTCTGGGAGTGACTGTTGGTAATGAGAAGATTCTGGGAGTGACTGTTAGTGAGAATGTTCTGGTAGTGACTGTTGGTAGTGAGTATGTTCTTGTAGTGACTGTTGGTAATGAGAAGGTTCTGGAAGTGACTGTTGGTAATGAGAAGGTTCTGGGAGTGATTGTTGGTAGTGAGAATGTTGTGGTAGTGACTGTAGGTAATGAAAAGGTTCTGGGAGTGACTGTTGGTAATGAGAAGGTTCTGGGAGTGACTGTAGGTAATGAAAAGGTTCTGGGAGTGACTGTTGGTAATGAGAAGGTTCTGGGAGTGACTGTTGGTAATGAGAAGGTTCTGGGAGTGACTGTTGGTAATGAGAAGATTCTGGTAGTGACTGTAGGTAATGAGAAGGTTCTGGGAGTGACTGTAGGTAATGAGAAGGTTCTGGGAGTGACTGTTGGTAATGAGAAGGTTCTGGGAGTGACTGTTGGTAATGAGAAGGTTCTGGGAGTGACTGTAGGTAATGAGAAGGTTCTGGGAGTGACTCCTCGCTGCCCTCTGGTTCCCTTTCAGGTGTATCTGTGGGTTCTAAATGAAGAAAGTGACTACCAGAGAGGATTAGAGTGCGGTGCAGACGGTATCATGACCGATTACCCCTCCAATCTGCGTTCCTTCCTGCAGAGATATGAGAGGGGTCAGAGAGCAAGGAGTGAGGCAGAGGGCAGTGTAACTGGAGACGGACATGGCAGCTCCTACTGAGTGGGAACCGGCAGTGTACTAACTGTGTGTCACCTCACTCACTGACTGCCACTGTCTGGGTCTGTCACTGCTGAATCCTCTGGAGTGAGACCAACCCAGTGTGAGACTGTATTAGTCTTGATACAGAACCGACCCACTCTGACTTCATGGTCTTTATGGGAATCATAACGAAACTGGATCTTCCATGGAATTTTGTTTCCACAAGTGTGTGTTTGGGGGGGCATTGGCAGGACTTGAAATGAACTGCAGGCAAGTGAAGGAAGCTCAGAAACATAAATGCTTGTGCCCCCCAGAAAGAGCCCACGTCACATGAACCTCAAGTTCATCCCATATAAAGGAGATCAAATGTCTGTCCATTCCATAAATACAATAAAATACATATGTATGTCATATAATCAGTATCCTTTAATCATCAATATCTCTCTTTCTGGGCATGGGAACTGCCATATTGATAGTTACTTTCAGCTGCAATGCCCAAGTCTCACCAGTAGGTGGAACCCACACCCCACCATCATGTTCTATAGCAGAGAAAAGCTAGTTCCTGATTGGTCCTGCCCCTCCCACAGACAGAGCATTGGCTCATATGAGAATCAGGGTTTGTAGCAACTGCCTAAGGGCACAATGCAGGTAAGTACTGCACCCAGCTTGGTGTAAGTTACCCAAAAATATGTTTTTTAAATGGACATGTTTTAATGAGTTAGAGGTAGAGATGGTACTGTAAATAATGATATTAGCAGTCACTGAGGGGCTGTTCTGTGACCATATAAAGGCACAAGGCTGCAGGCTGAGTTATACAGGGAACTCTGAGTATCACTCATGTATTATAAGGGATAATGTACCCCCTACTGTAAATGATAAGGATATTAGAAGTCACTGAGGGGCTGTTCTGTGACCATATAAAGGCACAAGGCTGCAGGCTGAGTTATACAGGGAACTCTGAGTATCACTCATGTATTATAAGGGATAATGAACCCCCTACTGTAAATGATAAGGATATTAGAAGTCACTGAGGGGTTGTTCTGTGACCATATAAAGGCACAAGGCTGCAGGCTGAGTTATACAGGGAACTCTGAGTATCACTCATGTATTATAAGGGATAATGTACCCCCTACTGTAAATGATAAGGATATTAGAAGTCACTGAGGGGCTGTTCTGTGACCATATAAAGGCACAAGGCTGCAGGCTGAGTTATACAGGGAACTCTGAGTATCAGTCATGTATTATAAGGGATAATGTACCCCCTACTGTAAATGATAAGGATATTAGAAGTCACTGAGGGGTTGTTCTGTGACCATATAAAGACACAAGGCTGCAGGCTGAGTTATACAGGGAACTCTGAGTATCACTCATGTATTATAAGGGATAATGTACCCCCTACTGTAAATGATAAGGATATTAGAAGTCACTGAGGGGTTGTTCTGTGACCATATAAAGGCACAAGGCTGCAGGCTGAGTTATACAGGGAACTCTGAGTATCAGTCATGTATTATAAGGGATAATGTACCCCCTACTGTAAATGATAAGGATATTAGAAGTCACTGAGAGGTTCTATTACAATACATGTGACACAGGGGTGATGATTAATAATGTTATACACATTAATATAGGACATAAATAATGTTAGCTTGGTGCTTGGTGAGGTAATTACTATTAATGAACCCGCTGTTTTAAAATATGAAAATTTTAAAGTCACAGAGGAGTCCCAGGGCTTATAATATCCTTATAACTAACAATGGGGGGTAGATTTTCACTACGTTCGGGTTGCATGTGATCCAGTGGGGTATTGGCTGGAAACATTCTGATTGGACGATTGTATTTTGTTCAAACCAATTAGTTTAATGTTCATAAATAAAAGAATAAGAGTTACAGCTCTGTACATCACTAACACGTTCCCCCCTCCTCATCACCCCCAGATTCCTCGGGAGCATCACAATGTGATTAATTCCCATCGCTGGGATGTCCTGGTCCCGGGGCATTGTGGGTAGGAGACTCACCTGGGGCATTAGGGGCCACGTCTGTTATTTGGCCGTAGTTCATTGTGGCCCTAGTCCCTCTCTCCAGATGCATTCTGGGTCAGGCGTTTATGTCCAGTTGCATTATGGGCCTTGTCCCTTCATCCTGTTGCATTGTGGGTCGTAGCAATATGTCCTGCTGTAGTGGAGGCCCTGTATCTGCTCCCATTGCATTGTGGGCCATGTTGCTCTGTCCTGGTGCATTGTGGGTCATTTCAATATGCCCCCTGTGATGTTCAGATGCCAAGGCAGGGGGGCTGTGGGGGCAAGAATAGGGAGGGAGGGGGCAGAATGTGCTGGAAAAGCTGAGGGTGTGGCCCAGAGACACATTGGTTTAATTGGCCAGAAGTCCAGTGGTTTGGGGGGAAGTTGGGCCCCAGAGAGTGCAGGAGGGCCCCGGAGGCCATAGAATGGAAGGGAGGGATATTCGCATGGTACTGAATGGCAAACCTGAAATAAAGGAGCAGCACCGGGGAGTGTTTAATTCATTGATATTATAATATATATATATTTGTATATGGACTGTCAGAAACAATAGGGAGGATTGCGGGGAGCAGCTCAGTCACACTGGGGTCTCATCACTAACCATTGAAACAGACAAGGGGCAGGGAGTTGCAGGGAGTCATGCAGAAAAGAGGGGAGTCACAGAAAGGACAAATTACTGACCTGTAGCCCGTCACACTTGCTGCTGGAGAGTAGGGGCCCATTGGCCCTTGGGGTACAGCTGGAGGAGACAACCAGGCCAGTCTTTGGGCTATGGAGTCATAATGCTCAGTAATGGGTGGGACGGACATATTGATATGGGGTCTCCCTTCCTGTTCCTTGACATTCTGTCCTATCCTCCCCATGAAATGTCTACTGAGTCTCCCATCATTCCTGTTCTCTCCTGCCTCCTCCATCTTTGTCCTCTCAGCCATGAAACTCTGGTACTTCTCTTCCCTCTCTGCACTCTCTTCTGAGACTCTCTGTGTCTCTTGTGCACTCTCCTCTGAGCCGACGTTCTCTTCCTCCCTGCTCTCTCTACTTCTTTTACAGCCTGAGAGAAGGAAAGGATTGTTATGGCATGAGGCAAGCAGTATGGCAGCCACTCGGCTATTAGTCCACTGGTTTATCTCTTGATTTACTGACCTGGGCTGCTTTCCTCCTCTGGTTCCAACCTACCAAGTCTCTTCTGTGGAGAGTGGCTGCAACGGACACAAAGACAGTTTATAGCAACTACATTTCCCAGGGTCCCTTATCAGCATTTGGCTTTTCAGTTCAAGTCCAACAAAAGATGGAAGGTTAAATGTTACACCAATGTGAGTTAAAAACAAATATATACCCTTGATAAAGATCTCAATGTGGATCGCAACGCTATTGTGGTTCTATGGAACTTGCAGAGGAACTTACCTCTCCTGCTGACTTTTGAAGAATTTGATTCCCTTGGCAAATGGATTTTCTTCAATCTTCAGCAAAGACAACTGAGGAGGAAGAGTACAAGGAATCAGAGGGGGAACCTTAGGGCTCAGTGTGGGGATGAAGGTCTGAAGGCAACAGATGAGGGACTTTGGGACTGAATGTGGGGTGAGAGTCTGAAGACATCAGAGGAGGAACCTTAGGGCCGAATGTGGGGATAAAGGTGGCCATACACGGGCAGATTTAAGCTGACAATATCAGTCCTTTAGACCAATTCGACAATTTATCTGCCGTGTATGGGGGCTTCCGACAGGTCTTCCCGATCGATATCTGACCACAATATCGATCGAGAAGGTTTAATTTTTCAGGCGATCGACCCGTCAGAGCCCATTGCTCCTTGTTGTAATCCGATCATTCAGACCTAGAGCCGAATGTTTGGATTACCCTGATATAGCCCTGCCGTTGGTGGGCAAATCCACTCATTTGGCGATGTCACCAGACATGCGGATCTCTTCATGTATGGCTAGCTTAAGTGTCTGAAGGCATCAGAAGAGGATTCTTAGGACTAAATGTGGGGATGAGAGTCTGAAGGCATCAGAGGAGGAACCTTAGGACTGAATGTGGGGAGAGAGTCTGAAGGCATCAGAAGAGGAACCTTAGGGCTGAATGTGGGGAGAGAGTCTGAAGGCATCAGAGGAGGAACCTTAAGGCTAAAGGTGGGGTTAGAGTGCTTACCTTAGGGTTCTGGTAGCTGGTGACTGCTATAAAGGACGTCTCTGGGAAAGTGAAGGATACACTGGCTGCTGAATGGACTCCCTGGTTTGAAGTGGGAATGACGTACAAGCGGAGAGAGTAGCGATGCATTGACTGGAGAACAATCTGGAGAGAGAAGTAGAACACTGTAAGAAGCCATTCATTCTGTTATACTAAGGGACCCTGGGTACGAGGCCCCCAGCCTGCCCTAGAGCTCATAGACTTCTGTGTATGACATCATCACTTTAATAGAACCCGACCCGTGTCCTGGCATTGGCTACTTACCTGCCCGCCCTGGCTCAGGGTGTTGTTGGTCAGCCTGATCTTACTGAAGCAGATGGGTCGTTCCATCCACCTGTTGCCTGAAGCAGGGGATTCTGGGTGCACATAGAGGTGAGTTGGGGGGCCGGGCTCGGCTCTGTCACTCTTACTCCAGGCACCGTCTCTCCATCGGTAACGGGCATCTCCCCCTGGCACGGCCTGGACACACAGAGTGTAGAGAAGATTGGCATCCAGTCCCGACAGGGAGACGGAAAACTCTGGGAACATCCTCCTGTAGGGAAATGGGGGTATTTATCAACTTGGGTGCAAAAGTGCAGTAACCCAGAGCAACCAGACAGAGTGCAACCTTCAGCTCTGTGGCCCCTTCTTGTCACTCACCTTCCACTCTTAGTCAGAATCATTTCAGTTCCCACCGAGTTAAATTTCTCCCACAATTCCTTGTTCTCCAGTTGTGCTGCAGCCTGCACCGGGGAGGGTGGTGGGTGCGGGGATGGGCAGCACTGGGAGGGAAGGTAGTAGCCCACAGGCTGGTGAACATGCCCACCTGGATAGCAAGTCAAACAGGGTTAATTGTACAGCAACTCCCAGCATCCTCATACTCCCAGCAACCCCACTCCACTTTAACCTACAAAATAATTCCCATGTCCCATACGTGTACATCACCCCCCCCAGACACACAGATCATACAGACTCCATGCAGACAGTGCCTTGGGGAGAATAATGGAAGCCACGGGAGCTGCCATAGGGATTGCCAAAAAAAATGATATTCCTGGGCGATGAAGTTCTCCTTGTGTTACAGAGCAGCCACTTTTAATCAATTTCACTAGTCCTGATTGGTTCCCTGAGCGTCCGACACAAAGTCCCTCCTATTGTACAGAATCCTGTTGCCTTCCCTTATTGGCCAATAATCCAATCATTCCCTCTCACTGGAGTCCCTCATTCTATATTATTATATACAAGGCACCCAGCATGGCAGCTCCCACGCATGAATCTGTACATATATATGCAGGGAGATAACAGCAATAGCAGCAGACATAATACAGTATTATTAAGTAATAACTTGCCCTTTAATTGTAGCAGTTGCACATCTCTAATTAAAGAGACAGACACTTCTTTATGGAATACATACAATTATATGGGATTGACCTGGGCAGTGCATCCAATCAATGTAAAAATGATAATTTGCCCCTGAATGGGGAAGTTTGAAAGTAATTAATCACCCCCCCCCCCCGGCACCCCCAATTAGTGACTCACCCATCTCTCTCCTGAGTCCAGACAGGGACAGGCAGTAGGGCACTGGGACAGGGCTGTTCATGGCTCAGACTAACAGACTGGATGGACAGGGGGAAGCTTTATACTGGGGGAGGAGAAACATCAGGGAGGGGCCGGCTCTAAAGCCTAAATTATATCTTCCCTACAGTTGGACTGCAAGCTCCTGGGACAAGCCTGGAATATAACTCGTGTTTCCTTTACATACATGGTGGGAACTTGCAAGATATACATATATATATATATATATATACTATGGATAAATCAATTAGACAGACAGACAGATAAATGATAAGAGATTGATAGAAATACAGACAGAGCAATAATTATATATATATATATATTTGTAAGAATGTATAAGGAGAGATATATTAGACAGACAGACAGTATGAGTGTGGGTAGAGAGTACAATTATCAGGGCAGTATAAGAATAAAGGGAATATTAGAGTCAGGTGACACCCTCAGTACAGTGGGGGCCCAGCTCTATTCTCTCTCTGTGTGTTTATCTAATCTCCCTAATTACACAATTAACACCCAGCACTAACACCCTCCTCCCATCCTCCTACTCTCTCTTCTTTATGGGCCTTTTAGTGGGAACCAGTTGCTTTAACATCTGCTTAGAGCAGTCACTATGTGTATAATATAGTCCCTGTATATACCCCCTGTATATCCCTCTGTATATCCCCCTGTATATCCCCCTGTATATCCCCCTGTATATCCCCCTGTATATCCCTCTGTATATCCCCCTGTATATCCCCTGTATATCCCCCTGTATATCCCTCTGTATATCCCCCTGTATATCCCCCTGTATATCCCCCTGTATATCCCTCTGTATATCCCCCTGTATATCCCCCTGTATATCCCCCTGTATATCCCCCCTGTATATCCCCCCTGTATATCCCCCTGTATATCCCTCTGCATATCCCCCTGCATATCCCCCTGTATATCCCTCTGTATATCCCTCTGTATGTCCCCCTGTATATCCCTCTGCATATCCCCCTGCATATCCCCCTGTATATCCCTCTGCATATCCCCCTGTATATCCCTCTGCATATCCCCCTATATATCCCCCTGTATATCCCTCTGTATATCCCCCTGTATATCCCTCTGTATATCCCCCTGTATATCCCCCTGTATATCCCTCTGTATATCCCCCTGTATATCCCTCTGCATATCCCCCTATATATCCCCCTGTATATCCCTCTGTATATCCCCCTGTATATCCCCCCTGTATATCCCCCTGTATATCCCTCTGTATATCCCTCTGCATATCCCCCTGTATATCCCTCTGTATATCCCTCTGTATATCCCTCTGTATATCCCCCCTGTATAACCCCCTGTATATCCCCCCTGTATATCCCTCTGTATATCCCCCTGTATATTCTGTCTGTATACCCCCCCCCCCCATATATCCAGTATCTAGAATTAAGTCAAAGGGAACCAGACTTTCTAGAGTCATTACTGTACATGAAGTCAGTCTCA
Organism: Xenopus laevis; assembly: GCF_017654675.1. NCBI lineage: Eukaryota > Metazoa > Chordata > Amphibia > Anura > Pipidae > Xenopus > Xenopus laevis. The sequence goes on along the minus strand of NC_054387.1, from coordinate 135,380,941 downwards.
TTTTTACTCACTGGGGTCAGTCTGGGTGTCAGTCTCTCAGTTCATGTTCCATCCACTCCCTATTTGCACCATAATGAACCAAAACCAACCCTATGGCCAACAGGTGAGTTTGTCCAGCAGTGAGTAGCACCTGAATCCAAATCAAGTGGAACTGATCTCTATAGAGTAGGGTGTCCCTCTAAGTCTGTCCCTCTAAGTCTGTCACGGGAATTACCAGGACCTGTGCCTCTTAATTATTGGTAATCCCTTTGGCATCGTCTCATTCCCTGGAGAGGATTCCACTCCAACTCAATGGGAAAGACTCAAGTCTAATTCATTGGAAAGGATTCCACTCTCACTCATTGGGAAAGACTCAAGTCTCATTCACTGGAGAGGATTCTACTCTCACTCATTGGGAAAGACTCAAGTCTCATTCACTGGAGAGGATTCCACTCTCACTCATTGGGAAAGACTCAAGTCTCATTCACTGGAGAGGATTCTACTCTCACTCATTGGGAAAGACTCAAGTCTCATTCACTGGAGAGGATTCTACTCTCACTCATTGGGAAAGACTCAAGTCTCATTCACTGGAGATGATTCCACTCCAACTCAATGGGAAATACTCAATTCTAATTCATTGGAAAGGATTCCACTCTCACTCATTGGGAAAGACTCAAGTCTCATTCACGGGATAGGAGTCTACTCTCACTCATTGGGAAAGACTCAAGTCTCATTCACGGGATAGGAGTCTACTCTCACTCATTGGGAAAGACTCAAGTCTCATTCACTGGAGAGGATTCCACTCTCACTCAATGGGAAAGACTCAAGTCTAATTCATTGAAAAGGACTCCACTCTCACTCATTGGGAAAGACTCAAGTCTAATTCACTGGAGAGGATTCCACTCCCACTCAATGGGAAAGACTCAAGTCTAATTCATTGAAAAGAACTCCACTATCACTCATTGGGAAAGACTCAAGTCTCATTCACTGGAGAGGATTCCACTCTCACTCATTGGGAAAGACTTAAGTCTCATTCACTGGAGAGGATTCCACTCTCACTCATTGGGAAAGACTCAAGTCTCATTCACTGGAGAGGATTCCACTCTCACTCATTGGGAAAGACTCAAGTCTCATTCACTGGAGAGGATTCTACTCTCACTCATTGGGAAAGACTGAAGTCTCATTCACTGGAGAGGAGTCTACTCTCACTCATTGGGAAAGACTCAAGTCTCATTCACTGGAGAGGATTCCACTCTCACTCAATGGGAAAGACTCAAGTCTAATTCATTGAAAAGGACTCCACTCTCACTCATTGGGAAAGACTCAAGTCTCATTCACTGGAGAGGATTCCACTCTCACTCAATGGGAAAGACTCAAGTCTAATTCATTGAAAAGGACTCCACCCTCACTCATTGGGAAAGACTCAAGTCTTATTCACTGGAGAGGATTCCACTCCAACTCAATGGGAAAGACTCAAGTCTAATTCATTGGAAAGGATTCCACTCTCACTCATTGGGAAAGACTCAAGTCTCATTCACTGGAGAGGATTCCACTCTCACTCAATGGGAAAGACTCAAGTCTAATTCATTGGAAAGGATTCTACTCTCACTCATTGGGAAAGACTCAAGTCTCATTCACTGGAGAGGATTCCACTCCAACTCAATGGGAAAGACTCAAGTCTAATTCATTGGAAAGGATTCCACTCTCACTCATTGGGAAAGACTCAAGTCTCATTCACTGGAGAGGATTCCACTCTCACTCAATGGGAAAGACTCAAGTCTAATTCATTGGAAAGGATTCTACTCTCACTCATTGGGAAAGACTCAAGTCTCATTCACTGGAGAGGATTCCACTCCAACTCAATGGGAAAGACTCAAGTCTAATTCATTGGAAAGGATTCCACTCTCACTCATTGGGAAAGACTCAAGTCTCATTCACTGGAGAGGATTCCACTCTCACTCAATGGGAAAGACTCAAGTCTAATTCATTGGAAAGGATTCTACTCTCACTCATTGGGAAAGACTCAAGTCTCATTCACTGGAGAGGATTCCACTCCAACTCAATGGGAAAGACTCAAGTCTAATTCATTGGAAAGGATTCCACTCTCACTCATTGGGAAAGACTCAAGTCTCATTCACTGGAGAGGATTACACTCTAACTCATTGGGAAAGACTCAAATCTCATTCACTGGAGAGGATTATACTCTCATTTACTGGGAAAAACTTGTCTCATTCATTGGCGAGGATTCCACTCTCACTCACTGGGAAGTCTCAATCATTGGAGAGGATTCCACCCTCACTCACTGGGAAAGACTCAAATCTCATTTATTGAAGAGGGTTAAACTCTCACTCACTGGGAAAGACTCAAATTTAATTTATTGGGGAGGATTCCACTATCACTCACTGGGAGGCAGTGCTTTATGAGCAGGATGGACCACTGTCACCTGAGCGCTACAATGTTTTCCTGGTTCTGTGAATTCTACTTTCAATCACCATATTAATATAGGAGATTGCTGCACTCAGTTCTGTGCCTGGGGGTCACAATATAATAAGGCATAATAAGGGATATAGCAGTATTGGGGAGACTATAATAAGGGATATAGCAGTATTGGGGGAGACCATATAATAAGGGATATATCAGTATTGGGGGAACCATATAATAAGGGTTATATCAGTATTGGGGGAACCATATAATAAGGGTTATATCAGTATTGGGGGAGACTATATAATAAGGGTTATATCAGTATTGGGGAGACTATATAATAAGGGATATATCAGTATTGGGGGAACCATATAAAAAGGGATATATCAGTATTGGGGGAACCATATAATAAGGGATATATCAGTATTGGGGGAGACCATATAATAAGGGCTATATCAGTATTGGGGAGACTATATAATAAGGGATATATCAGTATTGGGGGAGACCATATAATAAGGGATATATATAAGTTTTGGGGGAGACCATATAATAAGGGATATAGCAGTATTGGGGAGACCATATAATAAGGGATATAGCAGTATTGGGGAGACCATATAATAAGGGATATATCAGTATTGGGGGAGACCATATAATAAGCGATATAGCAGTATTGGGGGAGACCATATAATAAGGGATATATCAGAATTGGGGGAGACCATATAATAAGGGATATAGCATTATTGGGAGACCATATAATAAGGGATATAGCAGTATTGGGGGAGACCATATAATAAGCGATATAGCAGTATTGGGGGAGACCATATAATAAGCGATATAGCAGTATTGGGGAGACCATATAATAAGCGATATAGCAGTATTGGGGGAGACCATATAATAAGGGATATATCAGAATTGGGGGAGACCATATAATAAGGGATATAGCATTATTGGGAGACCATATAATAAGGGATATATCAGTATTGGGGGAGACCATATAATAAGCGATATAGCAGTATTGGGGAGACCATATAATAAGGGATATATCAGAATTGGGGGAGACCATAAAATAAGGGCTATATCAGTATTGGGGAGACTATATAATAAGGGATATATCAGTATTGGGGGAGACCATATAATAAGGGATATATATAAGTTTTGGGGGAGACCATATAATAAGGGATATAGCAGTATGGGGGAGACCATATAATAAGGGATATATCAGTATTGGGGAGACTATATAATAAGGGATATAGCAGTATTGGGGGAGACCATATAATAAGGGATATATATAAGTTTTGGGGGAGACCATATAATAAGGGATATATCAGTATTGGGGGAGACCATATAATAAGGGATATAGCAGTATTGGGGAGACCATATAATAAAGGATATATCAGTATTGGGGGGGACCATATAATAAGGGATATATCAGTATTGGGGGAGACCATATAATAAGGGCTATATCAGTATTGGGGAGACTATATAATAAGGGATATATCAGTATTGGGGGAGACCATATAATAAGGGATATATATAAGTTTTGGGGGAGACCATATAATAAGGGATATAGCAGTATTGGGGAGACCATATAATAAGGGATATAGCAGTATTGGGGAGACCATATAATAAGGGATATATCAGTATTGGGGGAGACCATATAATAAGCGATATAGCAGTATTGGGGGAGACCATATAATAAGGGATATATCAGAATTGGGGGAGACCATATAATAAGGGATATAGCATTATTGGGAGACCATATAATAAGGGATATAGCAGTATTGGGGGAGACCATATAATAAGCGATATAGCAGTATTGGGGGAGACCATATAATAAGCGATATAGCAGTATTGGGGAGACCATATAATAAGCGATATAGCAGTATTGGGGGAGACCATATAATAAGGGATATATCAGAATTGGGGGAGACCATATAATAAGGGATATAGCATTATTGGGAGACCATATAATAAGGGATATATCAGTATTGGGGGAGACCATATAATAAGCGATATAGCAGTATTGGGGAGACCATATAATAAGGGATATATCAGAATTGGGGGAGACCATAAAATAAGGGCTATATCAGTATTGGGGAGACTATATAATAAGGGATATATCAGTATTGGGGGAGACCATATAATAAGGGATATATATAAGTTTTGGGGGAGACCATATAATAAGGGATATAGCAGTATGGGGGAGACCATATAATAAGGGATATATCAGTATTGGGGAGACTATATAATAAGGGATATAGCAGTATTGGGGGAGACCATATAATAAGGGATATATATAAGTTTTGGGGGAGACCATATAATAAGGGATATATCAGTATTGGGGGAGACCATATAATAAGGGATATAGCAGTATTGGGGAGACCATATAATAAAGGATATATCAGTATTGGGGGGGACCATATAATAAGGGATATATCAGTATTGGGGGGACCATATAATAAGGGATATGTCAGTCTTGGGGGCACCATATGAAGAAAGGATAATTATGGCAACACAGTACCCCCCCCCAGCAGCTGGAACAAGAGGCTTTTTTGGAGAAACATTTGACGGGTGGGTGTGAATATTGCGCTGCCCATTTGTCCAGCCTCTCTCCTTGGTTTCCTCACTGTGTTTTGCTTTCTCTCCCCCCTCTGTTTTCTCTCGCTCAGATCACAGGTCCTTTCCCCCCCACCCTATGGGGCCTGTTCCTTTCCCTTTAATCTGCCTCACACCCCAAGTGTCACTTTCCCCACCTCCCCCCCCAGTATAGTGGGAAATGCCAAGTGTCCTAAACTAGCAGCCCCCACACTACATTTATAGCCTGGGCACCCAACTCTCCCAGAACCCACTGGGGTAAACACTGTCCCACAATCCTCTGGGGCATGTCCATAATAAGCAGGTAAATAGCAGTAAGGAATGAGTACCCCAGCACACTGTTGCCTCCTCCCTGCCCATATAATTCATATACCATATCACTCATATCCCATTTAACCCATATCCCATATCACTCATATCCCATATCATTCAAATCCCATATCACTCATATACCATATCACTCATATCCCATATCATTCATATCCCATATCACTCATATCCCATATCACTGATATCCCATATAACTCATATCCCGTATCACTAATATCCCATATCACTCATATCCCATATAACTCAGATCCCATATCACTCATATCCCATATAACTCATATCCCATATCACTCATATCCCATATCACTCATATCCCATATAACTTAGATCCCATATCACTCATATCCCATATAACTCATATCCCATATCACTCATATACCACATAACACATATCCCATATTATTCATATCCCATATAACTCATATCCCATATCACTGATATCCCATATAACTCATATCCCATATCACTCATATCCCATATCATTCATATCTCATATCACTCATATACCATATAACACATATCCCATATCACTCATATCCCATATCATTTATATCCCATAGCACTCATATCCCATATCACTCATATACCATATCACTCATATCCCATATCACTCATATCCCATATAACTCATATCCCATATAACTCATATCCCATATGACTCATATACCATATAACACATATCCCATATCACTCATATCCCATATCACTCATATCCCATATAACTCATATCCCATATCACTCATATCTCATATCACTCATATCCCATATCACTCATATCCCATATCACTCATATCTCATATCACTCATATCCCATATAACTCATATCCCATATAACTCATATCCCATATCACTCATATACCATATAACACATATCCCATATCACTCATATCCCATATCACTCATATCCCATATAACTCATATCCCATATCACTCATATCTCATATCACTCATATCCCATATCACTCATATCCCATATCACTCATATCCCATATCACTCATATCCCATATAACTCATATCCCATATCACTCATATACCATATCACTCATATCCCATATCACTCATATCCCATATCACTCATATACCATATCACTCATATCCCATATCACTCATATCCCATATCACTCATATACCATATCACTCATATACCATATCACTCATATCCCATATCACTCATATCCCATATCACTCATATACCATATCACTCATATACCATATCACTCATATCCCATATCACTCATATCCCATATCACTCATATACCATATCACTCATATACCATATCACTCATATCCCATATCACTCATATCCCATATCACTCATATACCATATCACTCATATACCATATCACTCATATACCACTCAGCAGAGCCGGGCCAACCCGGCCAGGCGCCCTAGGCAACCTGGCCGGGCATACGCGAAACTACGCGGCGGCGCGCATGCGCAAAACTACGCGCCGGCATGCATGCGCGAAACTACGCGCATGCACGCAAACGCATTTGAAACAGAAATTACCGGAGCCAGTCAGGGAGACACAGGACCGGGCACGGGGTAGGCGACAGAGCAGGTACGTGCCTGGCGCCCCCTCAGCTTTGTGCCCTAGGCACGTGCCTACCCCTAGTTACAGCCCTGCCACTCAGTGATCATTTCTGTAACAGCGCTGTACAGCAAGCTCCGGATAACAGACAGACAGATGGAAAGCTACAGACACATATAAATAAACATGAGACATTTGGTCCTGCCATCTATAAAACTTTGTCTTTACCCAATTCTGCCCCCCCCCAGCATTTCCCATGATGCTCAGCAAGCTGGGGGCAGCTGGAAATGTGTAGGAATTTGTAGGAAACTGTGCTTGCATGTGATGGCCACTAGATGGCGAGTGTTATTTCCTTTCAGTGGGGATATAATTATAATAAACAAAAGCCATGAATATCTTGTAAATTATATCCTTATAAACGGTGAGTTCTGATGTCATCCGTTATAAACGGTGAGTTCTGATGTCATTTCTGTCACATGACTCACTGAAATTTGTGTATTATAATAAATAAAGTAGCCCCAGTTGTAAAATATAAGGATATTAGAAGTTACCTCTGAGTTCCATGACCTGTATAAAAACACTCGGCCTTCGGCCTCGTGTTTTTATATGGTCATGAAACTGCTCGGTAACTTATAATATCCTTATATTTTACAAGAGGGGGTACTTTATTCACTATATAATCTATTATTTCTTTGCAGCAGTGCAGTAAATTAGATTATTCAGAGGTGCAATTACACTTAATGTAGGGGTGTGTTTGAAGGTAAATACCAAGGTAAAGCCCAGTGCCACTTTTTATCCTGTTGATGAACGTGTCCTCATTTATTCACAGGGGTGGAAGCTGCCATAGTGATTAGCAATATACTGTTTCCAGTTTGCTCTTATGTGTGAGCCCATTGCAGGGAGTGGGACCCCCGGCCGGTACTCTTGATTCACTCAATTAATCAGCCAATAAAATCCTGATCCAACACCAACACTTGTGCCAATGAACTGCTGATCCAATGAAACAAGGGGCAGGCCAGGGGGGAATATTTTATGTGTGAATATCAATTGTGTTGAAAGCAGTGACTGTTGGTTCTGACTCATGAAACAATGTAGCAGAAGCCAGACCTGTAGCTACTCCCCCATTGCTCTGCCACCCCTAACCCTTTCCTTGCCATTACAGGAGGGCAAGTGCCCAGGGCCGAGTGGGATCCAGCCAATTAGGTGCTTTCTAGAGTATAACGACTTCTCACTGTTAATGAGGCTCATTAACGAGGTGGCACACGGCTCGGCCTGACTCGGAAGTCTCAGGCTACTGATTCCTCTTTATGGGACATCTGTTGTCTGAGCCACTTGCCCTTTAACTTGCCCTTTAACTTGCCCATACACATAAGAGCCATAGGTGGGTGGGTAGGCAGACTGATAGACAGAAAGATAGACGGACGTACAGACAGGTAGGGGGGCCTGTGGGTCAGTCCCCAGCTCTGGACAAAAGAGGCAGCACTGAGGGGGTTAAACAGCTGGACAGATTCACAAGTAACTGAGAAATGACTACAAAGTGCAGTTTGGTGTTGCACCCACTTGTCACCCGCCTCTTCTGTCACTTCTGAGCCTCGTCCAGCGGCCATCTGTGTGCCCCCCAATATTGTTCCCTCTAATGACATGAACCCCAATGTATGGGCCCAGCCTCCTGTGTAACCTCCAACCTATGTAACTATAATGGGGCGACTGTTACCCCAATGTTTCTATATTTCTGTAACCTTGTTATGAGCTAAGGGGCCCAGTCTGAAGGTCAGTTAGGGGGAGATTTGGGGTGAGTGCTTATTTGTGCCCTGGGTACCCCTGGAACTATAGCAGGGTGACACCCCAATGTTTCTATATATCTGTAACCTTGTTATGAGCTAAGGGGGCCCAGTCTGAAGGCCAGTTAGGGGGAGATTTGGGGTGAGTGTTTATTTGTACCCTGGGTACCCCTGGAACTATAGCAGGGTGACACCCCAATGTTTCTATATATCTGTAACCTTGTTATGAGCTAAGGGGGTCCAGTCTGAAGATCAGTTAGGGGGAGATTTGGGGTGAGTGTTTATTTGTACCCTGGGTACCCCTGGAACTATATCAGGGTGACACCCCAATGTTTCTATATATCTGTAACCTTGTTATGAGCTAAGGGGGCCCAGTCTGAAGGCCAGTTAGGGGGAGATTTGGGGTGAGTGTTTATTTGTACCCTGGGTACCCCTGGAACTATAGCAGGGTGACACCCCAATGTTTCTATATATCTGTAACCTTGTTATGAGTTAAGGGGCCCAGTCTGAAGGCCAGTTAGGGGGAGATTTGGGGTGAGTGCTTATTTGTGCCCTGGGTACCCCTGGAACTATAGCAGGGTGACTGTTACCCCAATGTTTCTATATATCTGTAACCTTGTTATGAGCTAAGGGGGCCCAGTCTGAAGGCCAGTTAGGGGGGAGATTTGGGGTGAGTGTTTATTTGTACCCTGGGTACCCCTGGAACTATAGCAGGGTGACACCCCAATGTTTCTATATATCTGTAACCTTGTTATGAGCTAAGGGGGCCCAGTCTGAAGGTCAGTTAGGGGGAGATTTGGGGTGAGTGCTTATTTGTGCCCTGGGTACCCCTGGAACTATAGCAGGGTGACACCCCAATGTTTCTATATATCTGTAACCTTGTTATGAGCTAAGGGGGCCCAGTCTGAAGGTCAGTTAGGGGGAGATTTGGGGGTGAGTGATTATTTGTACCCTGGGTACCCCTGGAACTATAGCAGGGTGACTGTTACCCCAATGTTTCTATATATCTGTAACCTTGTTATGAGCTAAGGGGGCCCAGTCTGAAGGTCAGTTAGGGGGAGATTTAGGGTGAGTGCTTATTTGTACCCTGGGTACCCCTGGAACTATAGCAGGGTGATACCCCAATGTTTCTATATATCTGTAACCTTGTTATGAGCTAAGGGGGCCCAGTCTGAAGGCCAAACAAACAAAACTATAAGCAGTTAATTTATAAGGAGTAATATATAACCATAAGACAAATACCCCTAATTATTCCTGGTATGATCCGGTTGATATGGTGACACATGGGTGGGAAGGTCCCATAATACATAAAGTGGGGGGGGGGTGCCCCTGAAATACCAGTAGGGCAGAAAGCTGAATGTTTATTAGGAAGCTGCCCCCTCCCACCCCCCAGTGTTCCCATCACCTGCATTTCCTGACAACTGGACAAACTGAGGCCCAGAAGAGCCATAAAGACCCTTAATAAAGTTTAATTCAGTCCTAATGTGTGAAGAGACCTCCCCCGGCCCCCGGCACCTAGCAGGAGGGTCTCACATCAAACAGGGAGGGTCGGCCTTTAAGGACTAGTCAATGGGCAGTAGCCTCAGAATCAACTAGTCACTCGGCCGAGAGGATCCCCCCAATGTACTGACCCCAGCAGCCATGTACCACTCTGAGCTCTTCCAGCAGTATGGCACCTCCTACACGATGAGACCACCTCATGCCCTGGCACCCACCTACCCCAGCGCTGGGGGGCACCACGACTCTTACAGATACTCAGGTATGTGACTGGGGCAGAATCATTATTAGATTATATATATAATTATATAGATGTGGTTCTGTTATACACAAGTCTGATATAATTATACAGATGTATGTGGTTCTGTTATACACAAGTCTGATATAATTATACAGATGTATGTGGTTCTGTTATACACAAGTCTGATATTATTATACAGATGTATGTGGTTCTGTTATACACAAGTCTGATATAATTATATAGATGTGGTTCTGTTATACACAAGTCTGATATTATTATATAGATGTATGTGGTTCTGTTATACACAAGTCTGATATAATTATACAGATGTATGTGGTTCTGTTATACACAAGTCTGATATAATTATATAGATGTATGTGGTTCTGTTATACACAAGTCTGATATAATTATACAGATGTATGTGGTTCTGTTATACACAAGTCTGATATTATTATACAGATGTATGTGGTTCTGTTATACACGGGTCTGGCAGGTTCTGATACAGTTACATTATATGGATTAAGAGCTTATAGGACATATACATTGATATGATTTCTGGAGGTTCTGCTGCAGATAAATAAATATATATATATAGAAGTCTCAGGTTCTGGTTCTGGGTCTGACTGTAGATACACTTGGATCTTACAAGTTGTTCTGTACGATTGTAATCTAATCAGATCTGGAAGGGTGTGGGATGTTTGTGTTACAGTGAATAATATGTAGGAGGTTCTGCTCTGGGTCCAGATGAGACGTCTCTGGTCAGTTATACTGGGTCTGTATAGAAATAAATAGAAATATATGTGGGACTGGGAGGGTCGGAGCTGTGTCAGGAGGGGGTTGTGTTATATTTGGATGATACACAAGTTGTGGTTCTGTGTATAACACACACACATATTATATACAAGTTCTGCTTCTGGTTTGCACCTCAGGGAACTTATTTAGGGAGGGCTGTTGGGCCCATGACTATACTCAGTACTTAGTGTCGGTGCCGCAGGAGTAGCCATTGCTCTGACACTGGGGGGGGAAGTGATGGCAGTTGAGGGGGGCAGATAATAGGGGCAGATAGTGACCCATAATACCCCAGAGCTGGGCTGTAGGACTGGGCCCATTCATTGGTACATGTGCTGGGGGGTCTCTCTGTATCTGAGGTTTGGGGGGGGGGGGGAGGAGAGGCCCCTCATTAGCATAACTCCCAGCTGGGCTCCAATTAGCACCAACATTTAGCACCCAGCTGCCAAACACCCAGACTACATGTCTCCCAAACACCCACTGTCTGACTTAACACTTTCCCTGCCAGAGGCAACTTGTACTAATGCCCCCCCCCGTCTCTTACAGAGTTGGATGTTCCCAGCCAGAGGTTTGATGGTCTGTTCCCGGCCCTGGAGCCTTCACAGAGGATTCTGGGAGCCCCCCTCTCACACCCCTCTCACTGCCCCCGGGTCCTGCCCTGGGATTTGGGCAAGTGCAGCCCCCCTGCGAGACCCCCCAGCTGCCCGGAAATGTCAAGATGAAGCTGGAGAACAAGGAGCTTTGGAAACAGTTCCACTCCATCGGCACCGAGATGATCATCACTAAGTCTGGCAGGTGAGACGATCAGGTGCAACACTAGCCACACTAGCCACTAGCTGCAACTCTATAGCAGTATATACATATATATATAGACATGTAGGAGCCAGTATATAATATATATATATATATATATAGATGTAGGAGCCAGTAGAAAGTAGTTTCTATGTTACTGTGCATCTCCTGTATCTGATCAGCTGTAATACTCACACTAGCCACTAGGTGCAACTGTATAGCAGGATGTATATATATATATCCATATAGAAAGCTGATTTGTCAAAATAAAACTTATTTTATTGGATCAACGTTTCGGTCCACACAGGGACCTTTATCAGGGACCGAAACGTCGATCCAATAAAATAAGTTTTACTTTGACAAATCCCAGTGTGCTTCAGCTTTCTATATGGATATACATTTTTTTCTGAATAGCAGTATATAATATATATAGAGAGAGAGAGAGAGAGAGAGAGAGAGAGAGAAGAGAGAGAGAGAGAGAGAGAGAGAGAGAGAGAGAGAGAGAGAGAGAGAGAGAGAGAGAGAGATGTAGGAGCAGTATATAATATATAGAGATGAAGGATCAGTATATAATATATAGAGATGTAGGATCAGTATATAATATATAGAGATGTAGGATCAGTATATAATATATAGAGATGTAGGAGCAGTATATAATATGTATAGATGTAGGATCAGTATATAATACATATATAGAGATGTCAGTATAAAGTAGTTGTTAGTATCTGATCGGCCCTTATTGTCCCTCCCAGGCGCATGTTCCCCCAGTGTAAGGTGAGTGTGTCGGGGTTGGAAGCGGATGGGAAGTACCTGCTCCTGGCGGATCTTCTGCCCGTGGACAACTCTCGCTACAAGTGGCAGGAAGATCACTGGGAGGCAAGTGGGAGGGCGGAGCCAAGACTCCCCGAGAGGGTCTATATCCACCCCGATTCCCCCGCCCCCGGATCCCACTGGATGAAACAACCCATTTCCTTCCACAAGATCAAACTGACCAACAACACTCTGGACCAGATGGGCCACGTAAGGATATGGGGGGCAATCACTTATGGGGTCCCCTATATATGGGGCAGCCAGGATGGAATGGGCCCCAATAGCCACATAATGTACAACTGCCACAATTACCTCTCTCTTGTTTCCCCCACAGATCATCCTGCACTCCATGCACAAGTACCAGCCCCGCTTCCATATTGTCCGTGCCCAGGACGTGTTCAGCCGACGCTGGGGGGGCTGCTCCTCCTTCACCTTCCCAGAGACCCTCTTCCTCACTGTCACAGCCTATCAGAATGAGAAGGTACCTGGGGGGGGCAAAGCAACTACTTTTGTGTGTGTATATTTATATATAGTTATTATATCTCCCATTATATATGTATACATAGTCATCATATCCCCCCTTATATATTTATATATAGTGATCATATCCCCTTATATATTTATACATAGTTATCATATCTCCCCTTATATATTTATATATAGTGATCATATCCCCCCTTATATATTTATATATAGCGATCATATCCCCCTTATATATTTATATATAGTGATCATATCCCCTTATTTATTTATATATAGTGATCATATACCCCTTATATATTTATATATAGTGATCATATCCCCCTTATATATTTATATATAGTGATCATATCCCCCTTATATATTTATATATAGTGATCATATCCCCTTATATATTTATATATAGTGATCATATCCCCTTATATATTTATACATAGTCATCATATCACCCCTTAAGCACCTCTTCTCCAGAGTGAACATCCCCAATTTGGCCAGTCTTTCCTCATAGCTAAGATTTTCTCTTTACCAGCTTAGTTGCCCTTCTCTGTAGCCTCTCTAATACAATAATGTCCTGTTTGAGTGATGGAGACCAAAACTGTAGGGCATATTCTAGATGGGGCCTTACCAGTGCTCTATACAGTGGGACCCCCTCCTCCCGTGACTCTCTGCCCCATTTAATACAAGTCAAGACCTTATTTGCCCTTGATGCTGCTGACTGGCATTACTTGCTACAGACAAGTTTATTATCTACAAGGACTCCAAGCTCCGTCTCCATTATGGATTTGCCTAGTGCAGTCCCATTAAGGGTATAAGTGGATATTGTTACATCCCAGGTGCAGGACTTTACATTTATCAACATTGAATCTCATTTGCCACTTAGCTGCCCAGATTGCCAGTTAGTCAAGATCCTGTTGCAAGTGCCACATCCTGGATGGAATTAATTGGGCTGATAGTTTTGTCTCATCTGCAAACACTGATACATTACTTACAACACCCTCCCCTAAGTCATTAATGAACAAGTTAAATAAAAGTGGCCCCAATACTGAGCCCTGAGGGACCCCACTAAGAACCTTACTCCAAGTAGAGAATGTCCCATTAACAACCACCCTCTGTACCCGATCCTGTAGCCAGTTTCCTATCCATGTGCAAACGACTTCATTAAAGGGCCAGTAACATAAAAAAATTAAAATGTTTTAAAGTAATAAAAAAATAATGCAGTTTTGCCCTGTACTAGTAAAACTGCTGTGTTTGCTTCAGAAACACTACTATTGTTTATATAAATAAGCTGCTGTGTAGCCATGGGGGCAGCCATTCAAAGCAGGAAAAGCTCAAGTTACACAGCAGATAGCAGATAAGCTCTGTAGAACATAATGCTATCTGTTATCCACTAATTATCCTGTGCCATGTAGCCTTTTTTCAATTTCCGCCATTGCTACTCAGCAGCTTGTTTATATGAACTATAGTAGTGTTTCTGAAGCAAACACATCAGTTTTACCAGTGCAGGGCAACACTACATTATATTCTCATTACTTTAAAACACTTTCATTTTTTGGTGTTACTGTTCCTTTAAGCCCAACAGACCTTAGTTTAGAAAGCAGTCGTTTGTGGGGCACAGTATCAAACGCTTTGGCAAAATCCAAATAGATCTACTGCCCCCCCACTGTCCAGCATCTTACTTACCTCATCATAAAAAGCAATCAAATTAGTCTGACATGACCTATCCTTCATAAAGCCATGCTGATTGCTGCTCATAATGACATTCACTAGGACAACATTTTGAATGTGATCCCTTAACAAGCCTTCAAATAATTTGCCCACCACAGATGTCAGATTTACTGGCCTATAATTGCCAGGCTGAGATCATAATCCCTTTTTAAATATTGGAATAACATCAGCTTTTCTCCAATCCATAGGCACCATACCAGATGAAAGTGAATCAGAGAAAATCAGAAATAAGGGCTGGTCTAAAACTGAACTAAGCTCTCTTAGAACCCAGGGGTGTATGCCATCAGGCCCTGGAGCCTTGTTTACATTCATTTTTTTTAAAGCTTTATGGATCATATCCTGAGTCAGCCACTCCCTACACCAATCTCTCAGCCACTAATTAATCTCCCTAAGATCCCACTGTCTTCTTAGCGTTGCTCGTGGCACAGGTAATATCTCAGAAAATTACCTTGGAAGTCCTTGTACTCAATTTAACACCTAGTTTTTTAAAATCATTCTTCACCACCTCCTCTAACTTTGTAATTGGTACCTATGTGTACCCCAACTCCCAGTTCTTCCCCAGCCCCTCCCAATAATCTGTCCACTCGTTCCACCACATGCAGAACCCTAGCACCAGGCAAGCAGCAGACTGTTCGGCTCCACTAGCCCCTGCCAGTGGTTGCTCTGTGACCTCCTTTCCTCCCCCACGTTTGCCCCTCAGTGCTGCAAGTTCCCCCCTTAGAGTCTCCAGTTCAGATTCCAAAATAAAAAACCAGCGACATCTTACGTATGTGAGTGTGAGTGTACTAGTATAGTAAGTGTATAACACGTATGTGAGTGTGAGTGTACTAGTATAGTAAGTGTAGAACATGTATGTGAGTGTGAGTGTACTAGTATAGTAAGTGTATAACACGTATGTGAGTGTGAGTGTACTAGTATAGTAAGTGTAGAACAAGTATGTGAGTGTGAGTGTACTAGTATAGTAAGTGTATAGCACGTATGTGAGTGTACTAGTATAGTAAGTGTAGAACATGTATGTGAGTGTGAGTATACTAGTATAGTAAGTGTATAAAATGTATGTGAGTGTGAGTGTACTAGTATAATCCAGGTGCCAGTAAGTGTGAATATTAGTGAGTCAGATTATGCTGACCCCGGTGTTTGTCGCACACAGATAACACAACTGAAGATCCAAACAAACCCATTTGCAAAAGGATTTCGGGAGGACGGGATGAAGAGCAAGAGGTGGGTGTGTACCCCAGTTCTGCATGTTATGGGCCAGTGTATCCCCAAGTGCCCCTGTACAAGCCCCGCGTATAACTGCCCCCCAGTATAACTGCCCCCAGTATAACTGCCCCCGAGTATAACTGCCCCAGTATAACTGCCCCCCAGTATAACTGCCCCCAGTATAACTGCCCCCCAGTATAACTGCCCCCAGTATAACTGCCTCCATTCTGCACAGGGATCGCAGTATCCGGGGGAAGAGGAAGGTGATCAGTGTGGAACAGGAACAGGAAGAGGAGGAGCAATTCCAGCCTGAGGGTAAGTGGCACCTACAGACTTTCTCACCCCCCCACCCCATTATCTTTACCCCATGACCCCTCATTGTCTCTGTGTCGCCCTCTAGGTGAGTGTAAGAGACCCCCCCTGTACAGTGGCCCCTGTGACTCGACTCTGAGTGAGGAGCTGGATATAGGGAGGAGCCTGGGGATCCCCAGTCCCAACTGCTCTTTCCACCCAATCACGCCGCCTACACAGACTCCGCCTTCCACTGAAACCCCTAACCCTTCTCTGCCAGCCAATCAGGAACAAGGAGCCCCCCTGCAGATGTCCTCCCAGACCCCGGGGACCTTCCTACAGACGTATCCAGAGCCCCCCCGAGGTGCCAGCAGCCTGTACTCCTGGTGAGTCTCTTCATTTGGAGTCTTGTAACCCCTAGCAACCACATTGTCTTTCTACAGGTCACAGGACACACATATCTGATTGGTTGCTGGGCAGATACGTTGCTTCTATTATTACTTTAGCTTAGAGCATAAGGGATGTTCCTATACCGCATACTGCACTGAGGGAACTAATACGGCAGCTTCCATTCATGATGTCATTTTTCCCAGCAGCCCCACAGATGCAGCACAGAACCAGACCCTGCGGCCGTCAGCCCAACGATTACCTCCCGGCTACCAGGAGTCGCCTCACATCAGCCACAGTCAAGGGGAACTCAAGATCTATGGGACGGAGATGGGACCCCCAGGAAACTTTAACCCCCCATCCTGTGCAGTGACCCCCAGTGTCCGACTCAGCGACGAGCCAATGGGCAGAGGTTTCTCCATGAACTTCCCGCACTTCCTGCCCAACAACAAGATTGGACTGCAGATTTCTGGGGCGCAGCTGCAGCGCATGTACAATGGGGGGGGCTGGATGTGAGACTATTGATTGGCAGGTACAGCACGAACGTGGTTACCCCCAAAAAGGGACAAGGGGAGGGGCCTGGAGCCTCTAATGACTGATCCCTGTAGAGGAGGAAGCACCAGGGGAAATACCCCACCCAGAAGCAAAAGTCACAGCGCCCCATCCTGGCTGCATAACATGTGGGACCCAGAGCAAATATTATGTACATACCCCACTTTGTACATAGACTGATCCCACTGATCCTGGTCACTAGTGGGAATTCAGCCTCACTCTCCCTCCCAGTTCAGCCCCTGATTAATAATGAGCTGCTCCCCCTCTGATCTATTCTGTATCCAGCTGACAGGGGGCGCTCAAACAACTGCTGGGTCTTTCTCATTGCCCCCGAATTTGTAATTATTTATCAAAACTTGTCTTCTTTAATTTTTCTATTTTTGCTTTTTTTTCTGATGGACAAAGAATTTATCTTTTTCATTAAAAGACTTTTCTTGTGTATGGGGCATATATATGTATAGATACCTAAAGCAGTATAGATATTCCCCTGTACTAAGCACAATTCAGCAGGAACAGCCCCTAAGTTTGCTCATAGTCTGTACAGAGAGATCCCATAAAACTATGGCAGCATAGGTATTCCCTGTACTAAGCACAATTCAGCAGGAACAGTCCCCTAAGTTTGCTCATAGTCTGTACAGAGAGAGCCCATAAAACTATGGCAGCATAGGTATTCCCTGTACTAAGCACAATTCAGCAGGAACAGCCCCTAAGTTTGCTCATAGTCTGTACAGAGAGATCCCATAAAACTATGGCAGCATAGGTATTCCCTGTACTAAGCACAATTCAGCAGGAACAGTCCCTAAGTTTGCTCATAGTCTGTACAGAGAGATCCCATAAAACTATGGCAGCATAGGTATTCCCTGTACTAAGCACAATTCAGCAGGAACAGTCCCTAAGTTTGCTCATAGTCTGTACAGAGAGATCCCATAAAACTATGGTACATAGGTATTCCTTGTACTAAGCACAATTCAGCTGGAACAGTCCCCTAAGTTTGCTCATAGTCTGTACAGAGAGATCCCATAAAACCATGGCAGCATAGGTATTCCCTGTACTAAGCACAATTCAGCAGGAACAGCCCCTAAATTGGGGTATCCAGTCTGTACAGAGTTTTCACCAGGCTACAGAGACAGGACTGATTGCAGCAATGCTTTGCAGACTTCCATTACCCTCCATCTCAGGCCGGTTAGCTGCAGACAATCCCATTTCTTGAATATTTGGGTGGATATTCAGGCAGAGATTCATTATTATAGTACAACATACAGGCTCAGTGGGCACAGAGCAGAGGTTTGCACCAATAACTTTACAGTGCCCTGGGCTATGATGGGTATAAGCACAAATATACAGATACAGGCCAATACTCTGAGCAGGTAATATTACACTCCCCTCAGTTGTACAGCCACTCAGCCGGGACCCCAATAATACATCTGTCTGGGTTTGTGTAAGATACCAACTCACCCCACACACAGGGTCAGACACACCAGCAAGAAAGTACAAGTAAGAGCGCAATAGATCCACCCGTAGCCTAATATGGCCCTAAAGCAAGGGGAAGTATTAAAGGAGCGCTAGATAAGGACAGACACTTCTATAAAACCCCCACGCCTCGTGTCCTGCTGTGGTTTGCCCCACACCTGTGCCCCCCCCTCCCAGACACCATTTGGCCTAAACCTTCAACTTCATTTTAATTTCACACGTCCTTTAACAACACCCCGATAAACCCCCTGCCCAATAACCCTGATCTACACAGGCTAATTAACACCTTCCTCTCACACAGCTCAGCAATTAAACAGGGGATGTCACACAAGCAAGAAATTAAAGGGGAAATATAAGACAAAGGCACGGATAAGCCAGCACACCTTCTCCTCCCTATCTGATAAATACTCATTATTCTATGAGGAAGAGTCTGTATGCTGTAGCCCATCATATTGCCCACTCTGAGGAGTGTCTTTGCATATATTTCTGTAGTACAGAGATATTTATATTTATATATATATATATATATATATATACACATATACATACACTTATGTACTACTTCCATAGGCCCCATGTAACACCGCTGCCTCCTGCTGGACAAACACAGAATTGCACATGGGTATCCGGTTAGAGTCTAAATAAATCCCTCACAAACAGTAGACTTCGAAAATTAAAATGAGGGGCACCAATTAGCTCTAGACTGCAAAGAAGAGGTGGGTAAAATGGGTTGTGCATTGTATACCCTCCCTGTTAAAGGAGACATATCGGATAAATGAAAAACCCCTAATTTTGTAGGCAATTATAAGTAATATATGGTGTTGCTTTTACATGGTGCTAAACATTAATATTATCTTTAAAAATAGCCCCTTTATTGGAGCTCCCTATAGATGTTCTCTGGTCCCTGTCTGTTTCAAATGAGGGGTGGGCGTGTACCTGCCAGAAGCACAGTAGGAGGGGACAACCCCCAACCAATCACAGCCCTGCAGTCACACAAGCACAGCCAGGCTTCAGTTCCCTATCAGGTCCTGCTAGCTGCTGATTGGTTCCTGTCCTACAGTGCAGTGAGCTGAGTGCACAGCCTGGGAATTCAGGGAGCAGCAAATGGAAGAGAAGGGAGGGATTATTAGGGTTTTTGCAGAAATATTCAATAAATCAGCCTGAAACACTACTTTTTTAAGCACAATTCTTCTATAACTAAATATAATGCACTGGTACATTCTTATTTTTTACTCAAAATGTCTCCTTAAGTAAT
This sequence comes from Xenopus laevis, assembly GCF_017654675.1. Lineage (NCBI taxonomy): Eukaryota > Metazoa > Chordata > Amphibia > Anura > Pipidae > Xenopus > Xenopus laevis. The sequence goes on along the minus strand of NC_054387.1, from coordinate 135,360,810 downwards.
GGATGACAACTGTACATAAGAAGCAGCCATGTGTATAAATAAGGAGTCGGTGAATAGGTCACGTATTTATGATTATGTAGCCGGCACTGAATGTTCCACAGGCTATTAATATATTAATAACAACTGCCTGTATCCAGCCCGCTCAGGCCAAGGAACTTCCCTCGTTGGAACCTTTATGTTTAAAAGGCAATTACACCTTCATTAAGTATTTCCGCAGTCACCAATAATACTCTGCGGGTGCTTCAGACATTTTGCCAAAAGAAATATAAATACACACACACAAAAGCAGGTACATTTTTCCATGTTTTTATTGCATTTTCTCATTTTATTAGCAGATGTTTGTAACTGTATCCTACCAAAATTGTAAAATAAGAAAAAAAAAAAAAAAAAAAAAAAAAAGGATAAAATCGTTGACCAGGAGTAAAGAAGAAAGTGAACTATAATATAAGAAAGTAAAAGGGAAGAAAATTGATCAGATGTTTGGCATTGTCGGTGGCAAAAAGGAGCTCAGCTTTTGATGCCCTCCTGCTGAAACGTAAATAGAGCCAAACTTAAATAGAGCGACTCTGCTTTAGTTATCTCTCAGTTGGCGGGCTACAAAGGGTTAAACAAATGGCTACGCACATTCCCAGCCTCAGCAAAACGGCTTAAATCCACAAGAGAGCGGCTCCACTGAGCTACAGACGCCACTTGAGCAAAATGCCAGCTAATGTCAACACTCTGGCTCAAAATCCTGCCAATCATCACCAGGGGGCACAAAATCATCATGGAGCTTCTAAGTGGACAATGGCGTTTTCCAGTGCGCACCATCTTCACATGTCTCTCCTGGTCCCAGCTGGAATAGTCCCACTTGCACTAAGGCACTCCATACTTGTGTATAATCTCAGCAGCTTAGTACAGGGGATGAGGCTCAGAATGGGAGAGACATAAGGAATGACTGTGAATCAGGGGGGGGGTTATTAGAGGAGTTTTATAAAATCAAGGAAGAAACTATGAATCCTAAAAGTATTTTGGTTTCCTTGCATAATGCTGCTCTATTTAGCCCCCTCCCTCTGTCTCTACTACAAAACATCACATTGAGCCTCACTGAAAGTCGTGCAGAGCATTACATTTACTAATTCCTGAGACACAGCATTCAGCTTGGCTACAGGTGTTTCTCTGACTTATCCTCCTTTGCTAGAAATGCTTGCAGGGAAATACTAATTTACACTGCACCCCTCTTACAAGGTGTGGATGGTACGGCCATTCTATATGCACAATAGCAGATCTCTCAGCTGCCAGTACCTTACTCACATACACACAAGGCTCCATATAAGGTGGATGTAGAAAAGTAGAGGCAATGCTCTGCAGCTGATCTGGATGCTGGCAAATCATTTTCTCAAAGGAGCAGCGCTGGTCCCATTGGCAGAGATAAAGAGGAGAGTTGTGCTGGGAGCAGTCTAAAAGACATCAGGAGAAAGGAGTGGAGAGGCCTTGGTGTTGATTGGGCAGGTCACAGGAAGTAATCAGCGACGGGCTTCTTGGAAGGGATTCCTCTTGTCTCCTGGGGGGCAGCCTCAAATATAATGAATTCTTTCTGTAGGTGTTCATCCAGCTCAAGTATGGCAGCTACATTCCCACACCTACAGACAAGACAGAGTCAAACTACAGGACATACAGATGCCTCATAATGTGCAACTAGGAATTCTCTTTACCTGTAGCAGTAGTTTGGTGCTGACCACACAGTTAAGACCGTCTCATTGAAGTGCCACTTGTATCCTTCCATGACAAGCTGATGTGCCCGGCAAATCATATCTATGTTGTTGGCTGCATTGAATTGTGCCACTACATCACTGCCAAAAAGGTAGCCAGCTCCCCTAGGACTCACACCCCATCCCGTAGTATCTGGTATGAGAGAAAGCTCAGTCAGCATTCTACAGAGCAACATATCAAGGTGGTGCCCTAATATAGATCTTTCAGTGGGTCACCATTGTAACGGTCAGCTCTCCATACATCACACAATAACACTGGAAAGCTTTTAGATTCAAATGTACCTTCCGGGTCACTCCAGAGCAGGTCACACATGGGTCCATCATGAGGCACTTCTTGCTTGCGATCAATAGTTCTGATCTGATCCAGTGTCTGGATGGAGGGTGAGAGCCCACCATGTACACAAAAGATCTGCCACAAATTGAAATAGATCGAGACACGTCATTGAGAGAGAGAGAGAGAGAGCGCGAGAGAGAGAGAGAGAGAGAGAGAAAAAAAGAGAGAGAAAAAGAGAGAGAGAGAGAGAGAGAGAGAGAGAGAGAGAGAGAGAGAGAGAGAGAGAGAGAGAAAGAGAGAGAGAGAAAAGAGAGAGAAAGAGAGAGAGAGAGAGAGAGAGAGAGAGAGAGAGAGAGAGAGAGAGAGAGAGAGAGAGAGAGAGAGAGAAAGAAAGAGAGAGAGAAATAGATCAAGTCACGTCATTCAATGTAAGAAGATGCCGATGATACAGCGTCTGACCTTGCCGTCGATGATAGCCGACAGACTGAGGTAGTCAAAGATCTCTGTGCAGTAGCGCCACACTGTGACTGAGCCGTATTTGCGAAGACACTCGTCGTAGAAACCATAAACTTGTGTGATTTGTCGGCTCTCGTGGTTGCCACGTATCAGGGTGATCCGATCTGGATAACGAACCTGCAGAACACAAAGAAGAATCATGCAGCAACCTCAGACTGAGCCTGTTATGCACCAGCTCAATCATTATTCTCTCTCTATTACAGGACATGGTTACCTAATGTAAAGGTTGCACTGAATGAAGGGAGGGCAGGCTTGAAAGTTAAATAGTTCCCTCGTACCCCAACACTGCGTATCACTTACCTTCAGTGCTAGGAGAAGGAGGAATGTTTCGACGCTGTAAAACCCCCGATCCACAAAGTCGCCCATGAAAAGGTAATTTGTCTCGGGCACATCACCACCCACCTAAGGAAAGGAGACCAACAAGTTTGCCATTTCTACTTCATGTCAGATTTAGCATTGTTTAGAACTTCAGAAAGAACATAGTTAAAGGAGACATAAAGGATAAATGAAAAAACCCTAATTTTGTAGGCAATTAGTAATATATGGTGTTGCTTTTACCTGGTGCTAAACATTAATATTATCTTTAAAAATAGCCCCTTTATTAGAGCTCCCTATAGATGTTCTCTGGTCCCTGTCTGTGTTTCAAATGAGGGGTGGGCGTGTCCTAACGGTCCCTGCCAGAAGCACAGTAGGAGGGGGACAGCCAATCACAGCCCTGCAGTCACACAAGCACAGACAGGCTTCAGTTCCCTATCAGGTCCTGCTAGCTGCTGATTGGTTCCTGTCCTACAGTGCAGTGAGCTGAGTGCACAGCCTGGGAATTCAGGGAGCAGCAAGTGGAAGAGAAGGGAGGGATTATTAGGGGTTTTGCAGAAATATTCAATAAATCAGCCTGAAAAACTACTTTTTTTTTTTAAGCACAATTCTTCTATATCTAAATGAGTATAATACACTGGTACATTCTTATTTTTTACACTAAATGTCTCCTTTAAACAGAAAACAGTTTTAAAGGGATACTGTCCTAGAATGTTTTGCTTTTTTTAAATGGAATGCACGCCAGATGTTGACAGGTTGTTTCTGAAGGTCCCGATAAAAACCAGAACATATTTATAACCCAGGGCAGATGTAGGTAAGCCAACAACTTGGGCAAGCCTTAAAGGAACAGTTCAGTATAAAAATAACAACTGGGTAAATAGATAGGCTGTGCAAAAAAAAATGTATCTAATATAGTTAGACAAAAATGTAATGTATAAAGGCTGGAGTGAGTGGATGTGTAACATAATAGCCAGAACACTACTTCCTGCTTTTCAGCTCTCTAACTCTGAGTTAGTCATTGACTATAAGGGGGGCCACATGGGACATAACTGTTCAGTGAGTTTGTAATTGATCCTCAGCATTCAGCTCAGATTCAACAGCAACAGTTATGTCCCATGTGCCCCCCCCAAGCCACTGATTGGTTACTGCCTGGTAACCAGTCAGTGGAAAGCAAGAGAGCTGAAAAGCAGGAAGTAGTGTTCTGGCTATTATGTTACACATCCAATCACTCCAGCCTTTATACATTACATTTTTGGCTAACTAACTATATTAGATATATTTTTTTATTTTGCACAGCCTATCTATTTACCCAGTTTTTATTTTTACACTGAACAATTCCTTTAAGGGGCAATCAATTCACTGGGTGGGGATTTGTGTGATTAAAACCTTGAATGAAGCCTTTTGATTAAGGGTTTATGTAATTAAACACAGTAGCACACACTGTAACAACTTTAACTGCCATGCAATGTCATCCTGCATCAGGAAATGTTCCCTTTGCAGAGAAATCTGTATGCTGGCTATGAACGGGACTCTCCGGGATCAGAGCAAATGCTACAAAACAAAGCTCAACGTTTTACTAAAACTTACTAATGTTTGAGCTAAAATTCCTTCGCTAGTGGCTGTTGATTCTCAGCCCCAACACGGACACACTCATTTCAGTATCAAAGACATTGTACACTTTTCCTTTATAGTTAAATTAATTTTAAATTAAATGAATGTTCAATGAGCGCTCAGTCAAAACGAACACCTAAATATATATATAAGTGCATGTTTAAACCTAAATGCATTTAGCCTTATAAAAGACATGATTGAGGGCCCCGAGGATAAGGGGCAGGGGTTATTTATTAAACGCCAAATGCCAAAAACCCTAAAAATTTTGTGAGGTTTTTTTGTACTATAAAATTCAAATTTTTAGTGGGGGAAAAACAACACGAATTTTAACGGATTTATTACACCCCGAGGATGGAAAAAGTCAGAATCCGAAATTCCGGCATCTCAGACCTGCATATAAGACAACGTGAGAAGTCCCAAAGATATCTTGATCTGCACTGGGTTTCGTGCAATAATCCGAAGTTTCAGTGGTTTTTCAGACAAAATTTAAAAAAAAAAAAAAAAACGGTTGGAAAATCCTAAAAATACCTACAATTCGATTTTGTTTTTTTTCCCGCAAAGATAATTTTAGGGAAAGTGTATTGATAAATAAGGAGAAAGAATCAGTGCAGATTTGGTCAGCGTAGTTTTCAGAAAGTATTGAGATAAAATCAGAATTTCACAAATGGGCTTCTAAGTGTTTGAGTCAAAGGCAGAATAAAGCAGGAAGGAGGTCAGGATCAGGAGCTCACAGGCAAATATAGTTTTTTTCTTTTTTTTACAAGTTTCTGTTGCAGTTAATTTGTCATTAATGAACTCACCCTGAACAACTCCTTGAGATCGTAGAACTGCCCATGGATATCACCGCAAACCTACGAGAGATTCAGAACAGGATGTTTTTAACCACTTCATGTTGTAGAACTTAAAGGGATCCTGTCATCGGAAAACATGTTTTTTTTCAAAACACATCAGTTAATAGTGCTACAGAATTCTGCACTGAAATCCATTTCTCAAAAGAGCAAACAGATTATTTTATATTTCATTTTGAAATCTGACATTGGGCTAGACATTTTGTCAATTTCCCAGCTGCCCCAAGTCATGTGCCTGCACTTTAGGAGAGAAATGCTTTCTGGCAGGCTGCTGTTTTTCCTTTTCAATGTAACTGAATGTGTCTCAGTGGGACCTGGATTTTACAATTGAGTGCTGTTCTTAGATCTACCAGGCAGCTGTTATCTTGTGTTAGGGAGCTGCTATCTGGTTACCTTCCCATTGTTCTTTTATTTGGCTGCTGGGGGGGGGAAGGGAGGGGGTGATATCAGTCCAACTTGCAGTACAGCAGTAAAGAGTGATTGAAGTTTATCAGAGCACAAGTCACATGACTTGGGGCAGCTGGGAAATTGACAATAGGTCTAGCCCCATGTCGGATTTGAATATTAAAAAATCAGTTTGCTCTTTTGAGAAATGGATTTCAGTGCAGAATTCTGCTGGAGCAGCACTATTAACCGATTCATTTTGAAATTTTTTTTTTCCCCATGACAGTATCCCTTTAAGCTCAATGGGTTTCCAGCCCAAGGGTTGCCTGGCAAGAGTTGGTAGCAACACACTTGCTCTGGTGAACAGTGAGCCTTTATTTCTCATGGAAACTCACTTACCGTAACAGGAGAGTCCACCCGTTGCACGTTACTCTCTTCTACGAGAATCTCTCTGTAAAACGAACATCAGTCCATAAGAAATAGAAAAGAAAGAAAAAGAAATTAAAAAGTAGCAAGTCATTTTTTGTTTTGGAACTACAGTAGTTAAAGCATTCTGCATTAGATCTAGAACCCTGGAAATAGTTACGAGGTTCTGATTAAATCCTGGACTGAAAAAGGCTTGAATGCAAGAAATCTGAAAAGCACTGGCTTATCTCTGTTTCTACTTAGTATGTTATAAAATGGCTAATTCTTATCAACTTTCCCTGCTTTTTAATGTCTTTACAGAAAAAAAGAATAGCCTGGAGTTGATATTAATAAGCTGTTTTGAATGAATGAATCTTGTAAGTTGCCAGTCCCAGCAGAGTGGAGAAGCCGCATACTGATTGAAGAAAACACCATTGCACCTTATTTGAATTCATTTTACTTTTTGAAGCAAACACTAAAAACACCTTGTTTGACTAAATTATAATTTTAGTAATAATTTGGAGACAGCACCTTGTAGAAATCACTATAACACTTTAAAACACACATGAAAAATCTGTGCATAGACTTTCTATGGTTCAAGACACACACAGATTAGTGTTGTAACCATTTGGTGACTGCACTGAATATTAACAATATTGCACTAGTTTCTGTTATTTGTTTTTTTTTTCCCATAGCCAGAGACGCTGATCTATAATTATATCTCGATTTGATGATCCAGTGGGGGAGCTGTGAAAAAGATCGCAAAGGAAAAAATTCTGAGGGTTTACTTTTCCTTTACACACAGACTTAGACTTACACACAAACAATAGACTTCAATGTCCCAGTGCTAGTCTAAAGTTTATAAGCCTAGGCAGCCCCACATTGTTTAGCTTTCCAGTTTTATTCCAAATATTTCTAAGCAACCCCAGCCAGCTGATCGAATACTCACCGAGCTTTCGCACACAGAGCTTTCACTTCACTCTCCTTGATGAGCTCACAGCGCCTCAGCTGCTCAATCTGCCTGTCGAGGTCACTGATTTCAGTCATGGTCCCTCCTCAATGAGCCTGTAACTGACAGTGAGAAGGAAACAACCATTAGACTTACTAGTGAATGGACCAATCACCAGTCAGTAATATCTCTATGTTGTATTCTGTCGTTTATGCTGAACGATACAAGCCCATACTGCTATTAAATGCCCCAGCAGCAGCCATTCTCTGATCATTAAATATCAAATACTGCCAGGGACTATATGTTTCGGCGATTGCTCCCAGTTTTTATTAAAGAGATTCTGTCATGATTTTTATGGTGTAGTTTTTATTTCTAAATGACACTTTACACTGCAAATAATTCACTGTACAATATAAAATGTCATTCCTGAAGCAACAAGTGTATTTAGTTGTAATATTGGTGTGTAGGTGCATCTCAGGTCATTTTGCCTGGTCATGTGATTTCAGAAAGAGCCAGCACTTTAGGATGGAACTGCTTTCTGGCAGCCTGTTGTTTCTCCTACTCAATGTAACTGAATGCGTCTCAGTGGGACCTGGATTTTACTATTGAGTGTTGTTCTTAGATCAACCAGGCAGCTGTTATCTTGTGTTAGGGAGCTGCTATCTGGTTGCCTTCCCATTGTTCTGTTGTTTGGCTTCTGGGGGGTGATATCAGTCCAATTTGCAGTACAGCAGTAAAGAGTGACTGAAGTTTATCAGAGAACCAGTCACATGACTGGAGGCAGCTGGGAAACTGACAATATGTCTAGCCCCATGTCAGATTTCAAAATTAAATATAAAAAAAATCTGTTTGCTCTTTTGAGAATCAGATTTCAGTGCAGAATTCTGCTGGAGCAGCACTATTAACGGAGATAAGATTTAGAGATTAAGACTAACGGCACCCGGGATGATTGTCACCCGTGTTTAAATCTATGCTGCCGCTCAGAAAATGCTTTTGCATAGCACCCTCACAAGACAATTTCATAAAATGAAGTGTCGCGTATGTTTTTCCACCATCCTAAGGAGACATATAGGATAAATGAAAAAGCCTTAATTTTGTAGGCCCTTTATTGGAGCTCCCTATAGATGTTCTCTGGTCCCTGTCTGTGTTTCAAATGAGGGGTGGGCGTGTCCTAACGGTCCCTGCCAGAAGCACAGTAGGAGGGGGACAGCCAATCACAGCCCTGCAGTCACACAAGCACAGACAGGCTTCAGTTCCCTATCAGGTCCTGCTAGCTGCTGATTGGTTCCTGTCCTACAGTGCAGTGAGCTGAGTGCACAGCCTGGGAATTCAGGGAGCAGCAAGTGGAAGAGAAGGGAGGGATTATTAGGGTTTTTGCAGAAATATTCAATAAATCAGCCTGAAACACTACTTTTTTAAGCACAATTCTTCTATATCTAAATGAGTATAATGCACTGGTACATTCTTATTTTTTACACAAAGCGTCTCCTTTAAAGGGGTGGTTGAGCTTTAAGTTAACTTTTAATATAGAATGGCTAATTCTAAGCAAATTCTCAATTGGTCTTTATTATTTATTTTTTATAGTTCTTGCATTATTTGCCTTCTTCTTCTGACTCTTTCCAGCTTTCAAATGTGGGGTCACTGACCCCCATCTAAAAAACAAATGCTCTGTAAAGCTACAAATTTAGTTGTTGCTATTTTTTTTTCTATTCAGGCCTCTCCTATTCATATTCCAGTCGCTTATTGAAATCAATGCATGGTTGCTAGGGGAATTTGGACCGTAGCAACCAGACTGCTGAAATCGCAAAGTGGAGAGCTGCTGAATAAAAAGCTAAATAAGTCAAAAAGCATAAAAAAAATTCAGATTGTATCAGAATGTCACTCGCTACATCATACTAACTAATTTAAAGGTAAAATCCCCTTTAAAATTCCTTCCAGATTAAAGAAACCACGAGGCCAGAGAATTAGCCACTATTGTGCCGAGCAGGACTTGGGACAAATATCTCAAAATCCCTAATATCTTGCCTGTTTCACTCTGGGTTAAAAACGATCATGATTTATAAAACTGGCTTTTATTGGAGCTCACTGTAGATCTATACTATAAACGATATGGTGCTGGTTTTACTTTGGTCTTTAAATTAATAGTCTTCATTAATTGGTCCCTTTATTGGAGCTCCAGTTCCCTATCAGGTCCTGCTAGCTGCCGATTGGTTCCTGTGCTACAGTGCAGCGAGTGCCGCCCCCTGCAGAGCCTGGGAAAGGAGGCAGCAGGAAGTGGAACGGATGGGCGGGGCTACTTGTGTTTTTGCAGATATTTTAAATAAATCAGCAGAAATGCTATATTTTACAGGTTTTGATGTACAGGTATGGGGACCTGTCATCCAGAATGTCGGGACCTAGGTCTTCCCGGATAACGGGTCTTTCCATAATGTAGATCTTCATCCCTTAAATCTACTAGAAAATCATGAAATAAAGCCAATAGGCTGGTTTTGATTCCAATAAGGATTAATTATATCTTAGTTGGGATCAAGTACAAGTTACTGTTTTATTATTACACAGAAAAAGGAAATCAGTTTTAACTATTTGGATTGTTTGATTATAATGGAGACTATGGGAGACGGCCTTTCTATAATTGGGAGCTTTCTGGATAATGGATCCCATACCTGTATTGTGAGTCTTTCCTACTTTGTAATGGGGGGGTCACTGACCCCATCTAAAAACAAATGCTCAGTAAGGCTACAAATGTATTGTTACTTTTTATTCCTCATCTTTCTATCCAGGCCTCTCCTATTCATACTCCAGTCTCTTATTCACATCAGTGTGTGGTTGCTAGGGGAATTCGGGCCTTAGCAACCAGACTGCTGAAACTGCAAACTGGAGAATAAAAAGCTAAATAAGTGAAAAACCACAAATAATAAAAGGGGAAGAATGGCTCTAATGAAAGCCTCAGCCTGTGTATGAGCTCATAGCTCTGAGCTGGGACTGTACGTCATACATTGAGCCCCGCCCACACAAGTCTATTTACAGTAACGCCAATAATAATAACAATAAAGAGATATAGGAGTAAGAATAAGCCCAGGCAGTTATTTCCCGTCAGGCAGCGGGAGGAGCGCGCACATCCGGGTCTCGTTACGGCGGCTCAGTCGCACACAAGAAGAAAAAGCAGGCGCGGGTCCCACTCATCTATAAACACACACAGAACTCCCGTGTTACCGCTTCCCTTACCGGATCCGGGGAGCGGTGTGTGTAGCGATCTCCCCCCGGAGCCTCCCGCTTCCTCCTCTCCACACAGCGAGAGCGAGACACCGCGAGAACGTGACGTCAATAGCGCGTCTCCGACCGTCCCAACAATTCCTGCGCGTGCCCGCTCCCAGTCCCGCCCAATAGCTGCTGCACCCGGCGGGAAATATCTTTGTTCAGAGTTTTTTTTATTGCAACTTTATTAACAAAAGGATTGGGCCACAAAGGAGACATAATCACGTGACTATGACGTTGCCAGCAGGGTAGCGCCATGTTTTGTAGCGTCAACTGGTTGGCAGTTCTCTCGTTTCCACTCAGGACTGGACATGACTAAACTGATGGGAAAGCTTAGCGCGGCCTTGTAATGACTAGTATCCGCCTCATTCATTATTTTGTGACATAATTAACTTCTGTTGGGAACATAGAGGGATTCATTGTACAGGAGGAAAGATTCTTCCAATCAGAAGCCTCCCTCATGGGCTATCCTCCAATCAAACACCCTTCTCATGGGGAGTCATCCAATCAGAAACATCTCAAATGGAGACATATAGGATAAATAAAAAAGCCCTAATTTTGTAGGCAATTATAATATATGGTGTTGCCCCTTTATTGGAGCTCCCTATAGATGTTCTCTGGTCCCTGTCTGTGTTTCAAATGAGGGGTGGGCGTGTCCTAACGGTCCCTGCCAGGAGCACAGTAGGAGGGGGACAGCCAATCACAGCCCTGCAGTCTCACAAGCACAGCCAGGCTTCAGTTCCCTATCAGGTCCTGCTAGCTGCTGATTGGTTCCTGTCCTACAGTGCAGTGAGCTGAGTGCACAGCCTGGGAATTCAGGGAGCAGCAAGTGGAAGAGAAGGGAGGGATTATTAGGGTTTTTTGCAGAAATATTCAGTAAGTCAGCCTGAAACACTACTTTTTTAAGCACAATTCTTCTATATCTAAATGAGTATAATGCACTGGTACATTCTTATTTTTTACACAATATGTCTCCTTTAAAGTAGTTGTTCACCTGCACATTTACTGTTAGTATGATGTAGAGAGGGATATCACAATTTGCAAATGGTTTTTATTGTTTGTGGTTTTTATGTTGTTGCTTTTTAGCTTTTGTGCAATTTTGGCAAATCTGGTTGCTAGGGTACAAATTCCCCTAGCAACCATGCATTGTTTTGAATAAGAGACTAGAATATGAATAGGAGAGGCCTGAATAGAAAGAGGAGTAATAAAAGGTAGCAATAACAATATATTTTTAGCCTTACAGAGTATTTGTTTCCAGATGGGAATGCCAGGGAGTGGATTGGCCAGATGAGCTGCTAAAATGTTCTTCTGACCCCCAACTGGCAATGTTTGAACGGCTTAAAGAAGAACGAACTGGAGGTGCAGCTACAATAATTAATGACCAACCACAAAGATGTACAGACTGAGCCTACATGTTACAAGTATGTGGTGTTTATGTGAACATCCCCATGTAACCCCTGTGTGTGCTGGGGACTGTCCTGTGGCTGCTCATTGGCCAATGTATCCCAGTGTGGGATGCAATTGGCTGCTGCCGAGCAGAATGATCCTTGGGAACAAATCACAAGTTTTTCACTAAGGCAAGTTTGGGCCAAATGAGTACTGGCCACTAGTAGGCACTGAAAGTCTTCTAATGATACAGCATTTGATATAACTTGTAGGGCCTGGGGTCCCTCCCTGCAGGGCCACATCATGGGGCGATCGTACTACTGCTACACACAGAACAGACTAAGGGGGTGCTACTCTTGGGGCCACACCTCCAAAGTAAAAATCCACTGCTCCCCAGAGACATTTCCCTATTGTTATAGGGCTGGGAAAGAGGGGGAGCTGCTTCTATGGCAGCAGCAGGTTGAATGTGAATAAGGGGCCCTACCAGCTCATACAGCTGCAGGCTTGGGCCAATATCAGTAAGAAGTGGCAGTTGCTGCAATTTTGACTCAATAGGCCAGTTGTTTGCAGGCAGTCCATTAAAGAGACAGGCTGTGGGTCAGGAAACTGCTTTATTGAGGGTTTATTCAGCAGTAACACAAAACAGTGACTCAGAGCTGAGAGAGAAATACATATACAGGAGTGCAAGAAGCACAAACACACACACACTCTCGCATCATTCACACCCTCTGCTGGACCGTCCAGGAATCACCATAGCAACGATGCTCAGCCTGCAGTCTCTCTCCAGCAAGAGGAATGGCTTAGCTAATGTTCCGCAGAGGGGTCTCTACACAGGGGAAGGGCTAATCGCTCTGCGGGGGAGGGGCCTCTATGCAAATGGAAGCGGCCACCAGTGACGAGGAGCAGCAGGAAGGCTGCATTTAGTAGGCATGGTTTGATACGAAGAGGGATTCTCCGGCAGCGGCTCCTGTGTCTCCGCTGGCTACATATTTGCCTTGGCACGCCAGGCTGTTTGCCTATAGAGAGGAAAACAGGAACGTTAGAACCACAGTACTCAGCTTTGTCTGAAATACAAGTCCCAGCATGCTCAGCTATCCAGCAAGTAATGGCTGAATGTTGTTAACTTGCCCTTTAACAAGCTAATGGTGGAAGAAATGCTTACCAGGGCGCGCTTGACGTACTCATCCTGAGCCTTCTTGGTGTTCTCCTTCTTGCCCCCCCAAGCTTTGAGGGCAGAGGCCTGAAGGGCACGTCCATAGGAGAAGGTCAGGGGCCAGGGTTTGAGCAGGGGGCACTGGTTGATGGCATTCAGGTGCACCGTGGCCTCTTCCTCACTTTGTCCTCCAGACAGGAAGGTGATTCCTACACAAACACACGTCATTGGTCAGTCTCAGAAGTGGGACATGTGCCCCCTATAATGCCAGAGGCATGGGCAGCACCCCTAGTTCTACACGAGAAAACAGCCCTGCACTCTTCCCATGCCCCTACTCACCTGCAACAGCAGGGGGCACTGTGCGCCTGAGGGCGGTGACTGTTGCCATGGCAATCTCCTGAGGGGGGTACTTCTTGGTGCAGGCGTGCCCGGGGGTAACCATGTTTGGTTTCAACAGGGTCCCTTCCAGGTAAACGTGATGGTCGCTGAGAGCCTTGTAGACTGCAGCCAGGACCTGACGGGTACATGATGCCAATCACTACATGGTGACCATCAATCACTACAGGGGGCCCCACCAGTTATCAGCACCACCTACCTTCTCTGTCACATACTGGCACCTCTTCAGGTCATGTTCTCCATCAGGAAGGACCTCAGGCTCCACAATGGGCACAATTCCATTCTGTAGAGAGAGGAGGGTAAAGGTCAGACCCCAAACTGTGCCACCCTTCTCCGTACGACTACCCGTTAGTACACGCCCCAAGAAAGAACAAGAGTGATTACCTGTTGGCAGATGCTGGCGTAACGGGCCAATACGTTGGCATTCTCTATGATGGCCAGGTGAGAGGGGGTGTGTTCAGAGATCTTGAGCACGGAGCGCCACTTGGCAAAGTCAGCGCCATCTTTCTTGTACTGGGCACAGCGTTCGGACAGTCCATCCAGACCTGTATAACAGAAGCAGACCTTATGCACAACAGGCGTGAGCACTTACAGCACCTGGGAATTATGGGTAGTGGGGAGACTACAGCATCATAAGGTCCCACCCACAGGAATTCTGACTATAGGACCCCCCCCCTTACCTTGAGTTGTGGTTTCACCGTTGGTTCCAGCCAGAGGGACGACACCTTTATCAACCTGCGTGGAAGGGGAAAGCAGATTCCGGGTCAATCCATCTGCACCAATGGGGGTGCAATCTACACCCCAACATCCCCCCACCCCTGGAAGACAGTCTGTAAATTCACCTTAATGCCTACGACACCCCCTTTGTCCTTGATGACTTTGGTGAAGGCCACGCCATCGTCGGTCTTGTGGTAGAGGGTCTCATGGAAGGTGATGACGCCCCCGATGCAGGGGTTCACTTTTTCGTCGGCCGTGAAGAGCAACTGGCGGTAAAATCTGCGGTTCTCCTCTGTGTTCTCTGCCCCAATGGAACTCAAGCGCTTAGCAATGCTGCCTGGAGACAAGCAGTGAAAGGGTTAACACAACATTCAATCTCAGTGCTGTAAAATCTATCCCACAAGCTGCCCAGGCTCCCTTTCTATCAGCCTGTGACATCACAGGGACGGGGCAGCAAAAGGCCTCACACATTAGTTCCAGTTGCTCAGAGCTGGCAGTTACTGAGGCGACAGTAGCCGAGAGCCGATTCCCCCCAAATCCCAGTGCACCCACTGACCTGTGGACTCATCGGCTGCCAGGATGCCCTTGCCAGTAGCCACAATGCGTTTGGCGATGTCATGGAGCTCCTTCTTCTGCTCGGGGGTCAGTGCTGGGTATTGGTGAGGCATGCTGTCGATATCTGTAGGGAGGGGGAAAGAAGAGAAGTCAGAGGGCTGGGGGGGGAAGGGTTAAAAGGACTAGGGGGGAGTGAAAGGGTTAAAGGAACAGTAATGAATATAATGCAGTGTTGCCCTGCACTAGTAAAACCGGTGTGTGCTTCAGAAACACTAACAGTAACAATGGGGGGCAGCCATTTAAAGGAGAAAAGGCTCAGGTTACACAGCAGATAGCAGATAAGCGCTGTCTTTCTAATGGTGTTATCTGTTATCCATTAGTTATCCTGTACCATATAGCCAATTTTCAATTTCCACCATTGCTCCCCAGCAGCTTGTTAATATGCACTTTAGTAGTGTTCCTGAAGCAAACACATCAGTTTTACCAGTGCAGGGCAAAACTACATGATATTTTCATTACTTTAAAACAATTACATTTTTTGGTGTTACTGTTCCTTTAAGAGGGCTGGGGCTAGCAGATATTGCTGAATACATTAACCCTTCATTGCCAGTAATTATGTATTAAATCTTCCATAAATCAATCAATCCCTCCGGCATCACAAAACTCATCCATGACTCACAAAGAACAGCATTGCAGCATTAACCCTATCTTTCCCCATGGCACACACATATCTGTCCATTAACCCAGACTTTCTGAAGTCAGGAGAGCTGCAAGGACTCAAGGACAAGGCACCCCCCCCCCTGCTCAGCAGATCACTGGGCCCATTGAAGGTCACTTGTAGGACAGAGCATCTGCACCTACACTCGTCATTAACCCTCCCCACGCTGGAAATGCCAAGTCACGTCAAACAGAAAGGGTTAAGAGACTCGCTGGGAGGGAGACGCAGTTTCCTTTATTAAGCGGAAATGATGAAGCAAAAGAGTCACAATTGCAACACGGAATTGATGTGGGTGGGGGCCCACCTGGGATCCCTAGGGTGCAGCAGGCAACATAATACAGCCCCTCATTAACCCTTATAATGAAATCTTAAGCTTTTTTTTTCACACTTCAATCCCAGTAATGTAAGAGTTAATCTATCCTGTGAAAGGATCAAAAATTAACCCTTGTACGTCCAAGGATCAGCTATGGGAAATTAACCCCTATTGCATTTGGCTCGGTCAGAGATCAGCAATGGGACATTAACCCCTATGATGCCAGAGAGGCCAAACATTTAACTTGTGTGTTGCCAGTGATCTGGACCATGTTGTCTATGGGACGGACACAGAGCTGGAACATTAACCCATGGCCTGCCAGAGACTATGGCCACATTAACCCTTGTATATAAAGAGTCAGACAGAGGCAGAATTGAGCAGTGACCCCTGTGACCCCCTCACTACCAACTCCCCATGTTCCCTCCAAGTGACAAGTAGTTGCCCCTTCCCACAGGCGCCCACATATTAACCCCTTACCTGCCAGACTCACATTCCTCCCCTCCCATCAACTGCCAGGTGATCCCCAAGCCTGGACTGAGAATTAAAATAGTTCCCGGCATTTCAGCTACACAGAGGCCCAATCAGCCCCCTAAATAGTGAGTGTCTATGGGACCTTATAGCAGCCCCTCTGGCATTTGCCACAACCCACACATTGCCAGTCCCCATCACTCTCCCCCCCCACTACTTTCCATCATTCTGCCCATGTCTGGTACTACCCACCTGTCCCCAGCAGCCCAGTACACACACATCTATCTATCTATCTATCTATCTATCTATCTATCTATCTATCTATAAACACAAACATATAGACACAGACGCAGCAAGACCGCAGCTCTCACCTCTTCCTCGCTCTGACTCAGACTGATGCCCGACGTTAGCAATCAGCGCGTCTAATACCGGCGGGGGCGTGGCTAAGTGTTAAAGGTACAGGCATTGGAGAGGGACGCTACAGAGCCCCGCCCCTCCTCATTAGATCTCGCTATTGCGGCATTGTCGCTGCTCAGTCCGGAGCATAAACATCCCGCCTCCCCCAACATTAAATAGAAATAATGCCCCACCCAAAGGCTTATGACGTGTGTCCCACTCAGGAGCCTAATTGTCATTAGTGACGGTTTATTGGGCTTTAGTAAAGGAATGAATTCTCAGTCCGGAGTTGATCCCGCGGCTCAGCCCCCGAGGAGCCTCATTAATAGGACAGTGAATAATGGGGTGAAATGATCAGAGAACGTTGCGCCCCCTACAGGTGAGCCGGAGACACGCCCATTACTAAGGGCAATAGCCACTGATAAACCCTATGGAGACAGAAATCAGCAGCACATGAGCCCATTGTGGTATCACTCATGTATAATGTGCCACTGTCTGGCCCTCAAATCATATGTGGCCCTTGCACAATGGCCATAACTGCTCCCCCATAACACTCACTGACTTGTACAGCACAGTGGCACCAACCTCTAGTGGGCACAGATATACCAGTGATATTAATGGGCACAGATATACCAGTGTTATTAATGGGCACATATATACCAGTTATTAATGGGCACAGATATAACAGTGATATTAATGGGCACAGATATACCAGTGTTATTAATGGGCACATATATACCAGTTATTAATGGGCACAGATATACCAGTGATATTAATGGGCACAGATATACCAGTGTTATTAATGGGCACAGATATGCCAGTGTTATTAATGGGCACAGATATGCCAGTGTTATTAATGGGCACAGATATACCAGTGATATTAATGGGCACAGATATGCCAGTGTTATTAATGGGCACAGATATGCCAGTGTTATTAATGGGCGCAGATATACCAGTGTTATTAATGGGCGCAGATATGCCAGTGATATTAATGGGCACAGATATGCCAGTGTTATTAATGGGCACAGATATACCAGTGTTATTAATGGGCACAGATATGCCAGTGTTATTAATGGGCACAGATATACCAGTGATATTAATGGGCACAGATATACCAGTGTTATTAATGGGCACAGATATGCCAGTGTTATTAATGGGCACAGATATACCAGTGTTATTAATGGGCACAGATATGCCAGTGTTATTAATGGGCACAGATATACCAGTGATATTAATGGGAACAGATATACCAGTGTTATTAATGGGCAGGGAAATACTTCTGTGCAGTTGGTCAGTTTAATAACCAGGGACACTGCGTAAAAAACAGGGTCTGTCCCTGGAAATGAGGTGAGTAATTAGTCACTGTGAGTAATAATACACTCACACACGTGTGCTCTTTCAATGGCTCCAGTCATACAGATACTTTCAGCCCTGGGACGTGACACTTCTCACATGTACATGTCTGATGTAACCGGCAGCTTCCCCCTTGCACCCCCACTTCCTCTTCCTGTACTGCCCCCCCCCCACAGTCTGCCTATACTGGCTCAGCATCTCCCCTCCCCCTATACTGGCACAGCATCTCCCCTCCCCTGTACTGGCACAGCATCTCCCCTCCCCCTGTACTGGCACAGCATCTCCCCTCCCCCTGTACTGGCACAGCATCTCCCCTCCCCCTGTACTGGCACAGCATCTCCCCTCCCCCTATACTGGCACAGCATCTCTCTATTCTCTCCCCATTTTAGCAAGACTACCAGTGAATCTGTCCCACTCCTATGCTGTCTCTCTAGCAGAGCATCTCACCAGCCCCACAGAGTCTTATAGTCGGTGGCAAATAACTGGTAATTCCGGGGCAACCAGCTTTGTCCCACAAGAGCATTTAGGAAATGTGCATTATACACAAAAAGTCACAAATGCGTTGGCCGGGAATCGAACCCGGGTCAACTGCTTGGAAGGCAGCTATGCTCACCACTATACCACCAACGCAGGCTGGAAGAACTCAGACTCCGCCTCTCTGACGACTGTAAGAAGGGATTGCGCAATTCTCCCTGCAGCTCAGTCCCTATTGTATTACTGGTCAGAGCTCAGGTCAGTGATTGGTCACAGGTCACTACAGCCCATGGCCAAATATGTAGGGGAGGTGCTTCACTCAAGCACACGTTAAGGGCAGAAGTTGACATGGTATAAAAGTTCTCTCCCCCCATTACTAGATGGATTATTCCATGTCAATTCAGAGGAATAGACTAATAACAGCACAGTGGGACTGAGAATTAAACTAGGCCCTGGCATTTCAGGTACAGACACCCAATCAGCCCACACCAGCCCACTAAATAGTGAGTGTGAGTGCAGGGAACTGACTCCCAGCAGAAGAAGCAGTGGGGACTGAGAGAAGGAATAATGACAGTCAGTGCAGAGTAACTGTCAGGAGCAGAGAGGGACAGAGAGGGGGGGGGGGGTCAGTGATACACATGGGGGGGGGGAGCAGCTGCTGGATGTCACACACTGAGGGGCCAGAAATAGCCGTGACATTTAGTTAGAGTGGCAGCTGCTTGGCAGGGGTGCAAGGATATGGGGGTACAATGACGGGTATGGGGTTACAGTGACTGATATGGGGGTACAGTGACAGATATGGGGGTACAGTGACAGATATGGGGGTACAGTGACGGATATGGGGTACAGTGACGGATATGGGGGTACAGTGATGGATATGGGGGTTCAGTGACAGATGAGGCCGAGGGTGTTGCAGTGAGTGTGATGCAGTGTAACTAGTACAAGTGTATAGTAGTGAGTATTGTGCCTGGTGTGATGGTGTCAGGGGGTTTTGTGACCTGTCTGTGACTCACATGCTGGAATAAGGCAGAAGTGAGTGGTGTGTGTGTTTTATATACAGGGACCACCCAGTGAGTGGTGTGTGCACTATATACAGGGAGCACCCAGTTAGTGGTGTGTGTTATATACAGGGAGCACCCAGTTAGTGGTGTGTGCACTATATACAGGGAGCACCCAGTGAGTGGTGTGTGTTATATACAGGGAGCACCCAGTGAGTGGTGTGTGTTATATACAGGGAGCACCCAGTGAGTGGCGTGTGTGTTATATACAGGGAGCACCCAGTTAGTGGTGTGTGTTATATACAGGGAGCACCCAGTTAGTGGTGTGTGTGTTGGTGCAACACAAAGGTGGGGCGCAGGATTTAGCCTGGGGGTGCAGCACAGACACAGGGATTAGACAAGTCTGGGCAGAGTTAGTGCTACAGGATTAAGAGGAATGTGCGCATTGCATTGTGGGAGCCTGAGCACAATGACTGACAGACTGAGTCAGCAGCTTGTATGGGGCCCCCACCTCCTGCCCAACATCAACTCATATCTGTCTATTGGCCAACCCTATGGTCTTATTCTACTGTGGGGGTCACAGACTGGGCAATGATATAGAGTTACTGACCCCATCATCCCCTGATCTCTCTCTCTCTTGCCCTATTGATTAAGGGAAAGACTGGCAGAAAGATGGAGAAACTGACAGAAAGTGAGTGAGAGACTGGCAGAGAGTGAGGGAGAGAGACTGGCAGAGAGTGAGGGAGAGACTGGCAGAGGGTGAAGGAGAGACTGGCAGAGAGTGAGGGAGAGAGACTGGCAGAGGGTGAAGGAGAGACTGGCAGAAAGATGGAGAGACTGGCAGAGAGTGAGTGAGAGACAGGCAAAAAGATGAAGAAACTTGCAGAGAGTAAGAAACTTGCAGAGAGATAAGGAGAGACAGGCAGAAAGTGTCTGAGAAGCTGTCAGAGAGCGAGTGGACAGGAAGAAAGACTGGCATAGAGCGAGGAAGAAATTGGCAGAGAGTGAGGAAGAGACTGGCAGAAAGATGGGTAAAACTGGCAGAAAGTGTGTGAGAGACAGGCAGAGAGCGAGTGGGAGACACAATGTGATAGGGAGAGACAGGAATAAAGATGGAGAGACTGGCAGAGAGTGAGGAAGAAATTGGCAGAGAGTCAGTGAGAGACTAGCAGAGAGTGAGGGAGAGACTGGCAGAGAGTGAGGTAGAGACTGGCAGAGAGCGAGGGAGAGACTGGCAGAGAGTGAGGAAGAGACTGGCAGAAAGATAGGTAAAACTGGCAGAGAGTGTGGAAGAGACTGGCAGAGAGTGAGGAAGAGACTGGCAGAGAGTGAGGGAGAGACTGGCAGAGAGTGAGGAAGAGACTGGCAGAAAGATGGGTAAAACTGGCAGAGAGTGTGGAAGAGACTGGCAGAGAGTGAGGAAGAGACTGGCAGAAAGATGGGTAAAACTGGCAGAGAGTGTGGAAGAGACTGGCAGAGAGTGAGGAAGAGACTGGCAGAAAGATGGGTAAAACTGGCAGAAAGTGAGGGAGAGACTAGCAGAGAGTGAGGAAGAGACTGGCAGAAAGATGGAGAGACTGGCAGAGAGTGAGGAAGAGACTGACAGGCAGAGACAACAAGAGACAGACAGGTGGGAGGAGAGGCAGAGAGACAGGTGCAGGCCACAGACTGACATTTTCTCAGACCCCCCTCCCCCTGAGGGGTGACATTTAGTCTCTGTGAATCTCCCCCCCCCCCTCCAGTGTTGGAGTTAAAGGGTCTCACAAACACTGCTTGTAATTATGACAGGAGGTCTGTGTGTGACTCAGCTCACGTACAACTAACACTCACACACTGTGCAAGGGAGAAACCACAGGAGCAGAATGAGAGGGGGCACTGGGTGGGATCCAGAGTGGGGGGATGGGGCAATCAAAACAGACTTGACTGACATGAAAGGACCCAGGCGTAGCAATATCTGTCTGGTCAGCTATAGTTGTTGCACTGATGGTTCTGACTCCTGAATAAAGTCTAGTAGAAGGCAAGTGATTATCAGAGCTGTGAGGCTGACTTGTGCTACATTGTTTCCAGAGTCAGAACCAGGCAAGAGACAATGGCAATGACATTTACACTCTATCATTTTAAACCCGGTGTCTCTGTTATATCCTCATATACTGATACTTCTCTGAGATATATACAAGTGCCCTGCAGCTAATTGCTAATTACACACAGCCTAATGCAGCGGATTACAGTCTCTCCAGTGTCTGCGCCAGATGCAGCACATTCTCTCTATCCCATTAGCACATGAGCCCCAGCCCTTTCTTACCTGAGAGCGGGTGCTGTGGGAGGCAGGCAGGGTGCAGGGGATCTCAGCTCTGAGTGCCCCCTCAATGCCTTGGTAAGGTTTATAAAGCCTCCCCCATGGAATGCTGGGTATTTGTGTCTGACCTTCAGGGACAACCCCTGACCTTTCCCATTGGGTGTAAATATAGCAGTGCTGCCCCCGGTATGTGTAACTGGATAGAGACTGACATTCACCAGCCCTCTGGCATCTTCCTCAAGGTTACTGACAGCAGCCGACTGCCACCTACTCACTGCCATCCCACTGTGCCACCTACTCACTGCCACTTCACTGTGCCACCTATTCACTGCCACCCACTGTGCCACCTACTCACTGCCATCCCACTGTGCCACCTACTCACTGCCACCCCACTGTGCCACCTACTCACTGCCATCCCACTGTGCCACCTACTCACTGCCACCTACTGTGCCACCTAATCACTGCCATCCCTGTGCCACCTATTCACTGCCACCCCACTGTGCCACCTACTCACTGCCACCTTCTGTGCCACCTAGTCACTGCCACCCCACTGTGCCACCTACTCACTGCCATCCCTGTGCCACCTAATCACTGCCATCCCACTGTGCCACCTACTCACTGCCATCCCACTGTGCCACCTTAACCCCTTGTTTCCTATGCCCATCCTTGCAGGATCCATTACTGATCTTTGCTGATCAACTACATCTACAACTACATCTCCACATGCCAAATATAGTCATGTGCCCAGCCCACGGCTTTGCCCACAGCTTAGGTGGGTTCAGGTTGAAATGTGGGCAACTATTGTGGGGTTGGGTCAGATAGGGGAAGTGCACCCCTCCTCTGTTTCCAAAAATTCCCTGTCTCAGAACCAGAGGCACATGCAGAGAGGGAACATGAGGGTCATACAGTGCCAACATTTTGTGGGTAAGGGTTGGGTATCAGTTAAGATTTGGGGGGTTAAGTGCTCCTATTATTTAAAAGAACTGATGTTTCGGGGGTACATGGTGCAGGTATCCCCGTCGCACTTCAAGCTGGGCACATGCACAGTACAGGAATCTGGGAAACAGGACTGTGCTGCACATACAGGGGGGTACCTGGTGGCAGTTAAGAAGATGGCAGTATGTACCCAAGGCCAGTGGACCTGAACTATCTATGAGGGGATAGGTTAGTGATTATAGTCGCTGGGGGTAACTACCAAACTGGCACCTATCCAGTGATTTTACTTCTCATATGAGACCCAACACTGGGCACCCTCTCAACAGTTAGTACTTGAGTCTATATGTGGCCCAGTTACACTGAGGGTGATGGGAGTTGACAGTAAGAATATCATAGCAGGGAGGTCACATGAAGAACAGACAGATGTGGGACAAAAGTGTTTGTAGCCCGTGACATACGGAGACAGGAGACAGTGGGGTATTTTAGGATGAAGAGGAACATCTTTATGAGCAACAGCTGAGTTACCAACCCGGGGCTTTCGGATACATTCACATACAGGAGATTATTTCTGTTGCAGTCACTACGTGTCACCAAATGGCAAATTAACTGCATCAACAACTGTCCTGCCATCTATTTCCTACCCTGCTGCCCTTCATCCTGCCCTATCATCTATTTCTTTTACTGCCCATCCTGCCCGGTCATCTTCATCTTGCCCTGATGCCTTCATCCTGCCCTGCCACCTCCATCCTGCCCTGTCACCTTTATCTTGCCCCTATGTCTTCATCATGCCCTGCCACCTCCACCCTGCCCTGTCATCTCCTTCTTTTCCTGCCCACCCTGCCCTGTCATCTTATCTTGCCCTGATGTCTTCATTCTGCCCTGCCACCTCCAACCTGCCCTGCCACCTCCATCCTGTCCAGTCATCTTCATCCTGCCCTGATGGCTTCATCCTGCCCTGCCACCTCCATACTGCACTGTCATCTTCATCTTGCCCCAATGTCTTCATCCTGCCCTGCCACCTCCATACTGCACTGTCATCTTCATCTTGCCCCAATGTCTTCATCCTGCCCTGTCATCTTCATCTTGCCCTGTCACCTTCATCTTGCTCCGATGTCTTCATCTTGCCTTGTCATCTTCATCTTGCCCCAATGTCTTCATCCTGCCCTGTCATCTTCATCTTGCCCTGTCACCTTCATCTTGCCCCAATGTCTTCATCTTGCCCTGTCATCTTCATCTTGCCCCAATGTCTTCATCTTGCCTTGTCATCTTCATCCTGCCCAGTCATCTTCCTCTTGCCCCAATGTCTTCATCCTGCCCTGTCATCTTGCCCTGATGTCTTCATCCTGCCTTGTCATCTTCATCTTGCCCGATGTCTTCATCCTGCCCTGTCATCTTCATCTTGCCCTGATGTCATCTTGCCCTGTCATGTTCATCTTGCCCCAATGTCTTCATCCTGCCTTGTCATCTTCATCTTGCCCTGTCATCGTCATCTTGCTCCGATGTCTTCATCTTACCCTGATGTGTTCATCTTGCCTTGTCTTCTTCATCTTGCCCTGATGTCTTTGTCTTGCCCTGCCATCTCCATCATGCCCTAATGTCTTTATATTTTTCCATTGTCTCATTGTGTACAGTCTCCAGCATGCCCTACTATACTACTATACAGGAGCAGAGCAGTTGCTCTTGTTTAAAGCCCCTAAAGGGAGTTCTTCTCCAAATGGTTGAAATCATCAAGCATGGCTGAGAAAACCTGTATATACATGGCCAGATTTAAGTTAACCTATAAATTAACTGTTAGTATGACACACAGTGATTCTGGTTGCTAGGGTCAAACAGGCCTAGACTGGCAATCTGTGGGTTCTGGCAAATGCCAGAGGGGCTGCTGTAAATTGCCATAGAGACACTATGTATTGGTCTAGTGGGGGCAGTTATTGGCTTATGTGTACCTGAAATGCCAGGGTCTATTTTAATTCCCAGTCCAGACCTGGGGTTAAATTATCTTGAGTAACCAGGTAGCCGCATACAGGAAGATGAATAGGAGAAGGCCTGGATAGAAAGATAAGTAATATCAAGTGACAATAATAATGATAACACTGCAGTCTCCTAGATCAATAGCATGGCAGCTGCAGGGTCAGTGACCCCCAACAAGCAGATAGCATTTTAAACTGCAAGCTGGAAAAGATGCTAAGAATAGGCCACTCTTATACTAAGAGTTAACTTAAAGGTCAACTGCCCTTGTATGGGGAATGTCACCCAGCCCCAGCAGGTATTCTAAAAGAAGTGTATTGGATATAGCACAACAGAACCCTTTCACTGCCACAGGACATCTGACTGACACAACCCTCTCACTGGGCAGAGCACTATGAGCCCTTTCCCCTTTAACAGCCGTGCCTATAATGATAATGCTGTATAGGAAGTGCCAGCAGCTACAGAGTAAATGCAAAATGGATTGGCTCCTGCTGCATGGCCTGATCTGCTTACTGCGACTTTAGGGGGTTCTCCACAGCGCCACCTGCAAGGCCAATGACTGAACTGCACAGTCTCCGTAGCTTTAATTGTCTGCCTCTATCCTTCATGCTAACAAACACAGAAAGAACAGTTAAAAAGGCTGAAATGAGAACATAAATGGTCATATGCAGTTACTGAACAAATATTGTTGTTTTTCCCCACAAATGCAAGAAAATAAAATATAAAAGCAGGAGCCGCCCGAACAGGGACTTGAACCCTGGACCCTCAGATTAAAAGTCTGATGCTCTACCGACTGAGCTATCCGGGCTCCATAGCTGTATTCTGTTCTGATGCCTATATATCATAGCTCCACTCATATTGTTATAGTAATGCTGCTACGGACAATACCAAGGCCTTTATTTACTAATTTCACACTAAAACACATACATTAGTCCCCAAGCTCTCTAGCCCCTCCCATAAGCCTTAAGGTGGCCATAGACTCAAAGATCCGCTCGTTTGGCGACATCGCCAAACGAGCGGATCTTTCCCCGATATGCCACTAACGGCAGGGCTATATCGGGGGTAGTTCGAACGTTCGGCCGCATGGCCGAACGATCGAATTACGATGCGCCAAGGGGCTCCAACGGGTCGGTCGGTTTAAAATCAAACCTTCCCGATTGATATCGTGGCCAGATATCGATCAGGAAGACCCGTCGGAAGCCCCCATACAAGGGCAGATAAGCTGTCAAATTGGTCCAAACGACCGATATCGGCAGCTTTATCTGCCTGTGTATGGCCACCATTACCAAGCGTTTGATTGGCTGGGAGGAGTAGCTGAGCATTTGGATGGGACGGCAGAATGCAGGCATCCCATGTGTATGGCACATTTATTGATATAGTAAAAGTCAAAACAAACAAAATCATATTTGCCCAATGGCCACTACCCGTGACAGATACAGATATGTGGCCCTAAAGCATTTTTCAGAAAAATGTGTTCACTTAATTCACTTCTGCCCATGCATGAGCATTGCATTGCCGCAAAAAAATGCCTGTACTCTCAAATGAGTGAAAAAAATGTTGTCTCATATTGACTTCTATGCATTTGGCATTTGCATCTGCGTTGATCTTAATATACATAAGGGTATAGAATCCCAGATCCCAGAAAATGATCCCATAACAAAAGACACTTCAGTTACAAATTAAATGTTCAAAAATGTTATTTACAGCCTATAATATAAAAATAGATTTAAAGAAATACACAAAATACTTTCAACATGTGAGAAACACAAGTACATTCATATTAATGGCAACAGAAGAGTTAAAATAAGAAAAGGCATTGGGGGGGGGGTGTAGAAGTATAAATGGGACAACTGGTTTTGCCCCAAGGCATATACTTTGTAGCGAAGTGCAATAATCGCCCCATGCCTCTGAACTACTTCGTTTGGCTAGCAAAGGATGCTGGGAAAAGAAGGCATTGTATCCCTGGTCCTGTAGTGTGAGGACCACTACCAGTCTCCCGATTGTCACAAATTTCTCTTGTGCCCCAGATAAAGGCAAAATGGGGAATGCAGCTTCTTATCCATGGGAGGCAAATGCTGAGGATCAGTGCAGTCTGATCTCACAACACATGCAGTTGATGGTGCTGCAGTCGGGGGGCTGGCACATGCAGGCAAAGTCACACAGGGGGCAACAGGAGAAGCAGCCGTCACAATTCTGTGGGACAAACAGGAATAGTGAGCAAAGGTCCAGATCCTTTAGAAACTACAGTCACTGGAATCCTACAGCACAACAATATTCTGCACTATTATGTACTGCAGTTTTATCTGCTTTAAGACAGCGCAGAGGCCAAGGGGAATCTACTAAGGAGACAGACCTGACAGTCAGGTTATGGGATTCCCTACCAAGAGAGGGGGAATGAGTGATTCATTGGTGGGGAGGAAAGGAGATCTCACCACCATAAGCATAGGAAGGGGTTCTTTACTGTAAGGACAGTCAGATTATGGGATTCCCTACCAAGAGAGAGGGAATGAGTGATTCATTGGTGGGAGGAAAGGAGATCTCACCACCATCAGCATAGGAAGGGGTTCTTTACTGTAAGGACAGTCAGGTTATGGGATTCCCCACCAAGAGAGGGGGAATGAGTGATTCATTGGTGGGGAGGAAAGGAGATCTCACCATCAGCATAGGAAGGGGTTCTTTACTGTAAGGAAAGTCAGGTTATGGGATTCCCTACCAAGAGAGGGGGAATGAGTGATTCATTGGTGGAGAGGAAAGGAGATCTCACCATCAGCATAGGAAGGGGTTCTTTACTGTAAGGACAGTCAGGTTATAGGATTCCCTACCAAGAGAGGGGGAATGAGTGATTCATTGGCGGGGAGGAAAGGAAATTTCACCATCAGCATAGGAAGGGGTTCTTTACTGTAAGGACAGTCAGGTTATGGGATTCCCTACCAAGAGAGGGGGGAATGAGTGATTCATTGGTGGGGAGGAAAGGAGATTTCACCATCAGCATACAAAGGGGTTCTTTGCTGTAAGGCAGTCAGGTTATGGCATTCCCTACCAAGAGAGGGGTGTGATTCATTGGCCAGGAGAAGCTATGGTATCAGTGAGTTGCACATGTGATATATATTATTAGCTATTGTCAGAGTGATGTGGTGCCTGTATCCACTACTAGCTTGAAGTTGTTATTGGTTACATAGAGAAGCCACTAATATAACCACGCCTCTAATAATACCCATTAGTCTAACTAACTTCACGTACCGGTTTGCTTGGGCAGCAGGTATCCATACAGCGTGTGATAGAGGGCACTCTGCAGTCACATGACTGGGCACAGCTCACGCACATGTCACATACCCCAAATGCACCCACTAACTGCCAACCCAAACATGTGGGACAGCATCCACGGGCCTGTAGAACACAAAGGAGAAGAGATGAGGGGTTTAACTTTATACTTGTGTTCAGCTAACACTGCCCCCCAGAACAGGAACAGACTGGGGAGATCCATGAGACAGACTATTTACTGGGGAACTTACCCGCAGGCACTGGTGCATTAGCAGAAGGATGAGGAGTACAACGAGATATAAAGAGACAGCCAGGAACACAGCGGCTGGGAGAGGGATGCGCAGATCAGACAGGGGGGCTGTGCTGGCCGACACCGTGGGGAAGGTGAGAGCCTGGAATAGGGAAGATCATGTGATGCGTTAACCAATCAGCAATGTCACACAGATCATAGAGTCACCCCTGAGTGCAATTGGGGAAATAACGGGGCAAGGCAACAGGGAAAGAAAGAGGGGGAAATAAGGGCAGTACAATAGAGAAAGGAAGTAGGGAAACTGGGACAGGGCAATAAGTAATGAAGTAGGGAAACTGGGGCAGGGCAATAAGTAAAGGAAGTAGGGAAACTGGGGTAGGGCAATAAGTAAAGAAGTAGGGAAACTGGGACAGGGCAATAAGTAAAGAAGTAGGGAAACTGGGGCAGGGCAATAAGTAATGAAGTAGGGAAATTGGGACAGGGCAATAAGTAATGAAGTAGGGAAACTGGGGCAGCGCAATAAGTAAAGGAAGTAGGGAAACTGGGGCAGGGCAATAAGTAAAGAAGTAGGGAAACTGGGACAGGGCAATAAGTAAAGAAGTAGGGAAACTGGGGCAGGGCAATAAGTAAAGAAGTAGGGAAACTGGGGCAGGGCAATAAGGAAAGGAAGTGAGGAAATGAGGGTAGTGCAAAAGGGGAAGGAAGTGGGAAACCAGAGAGTCAGAAAGACTACCTGCAGGGCGAGACAGATAGGGAAAGCATCCAATGATAATCACACCCCACAGGGGAGGGCAGACAGTGATATAGACAGTCCACAGGGTGACACAATAGACAGGATGAGACAGGCAGTGACAGAGACATCCAATAGAGTGAGATAGAAAGACAGGGGGAGAGGGGCAGTGAAAGAGACATCCCACACAGTGAGAGATGATCCCACAGTCAAACTCACAGCCATCAATTCCAAGATGTCTCCTTGCTGAAAAGAGAGAGAGTTTTATCAATTAATAGTACTGAGAATCCCAAATGATATGCCCCTAATACTGCCCCTCTAGTCTACCCATATCCATTGGCCAATGTACCCTGCACCCAGAACTTCCATCTCTAGAATAGAAAGTATTGGTAAACATGGTACTTAGTTGGGGGGGGGGCACTTACTGAAATGATGTAATACAGGCAACTCTCCTTTATCCTACCTAATACTAATACCCCAGTCCCACTAACTCCTTCCTCTTATGCTCTGCACTAATACCCCAGTCCCACTAACTCCTTCCTCTTATACTCTGCACTAATACCCCAGTCCCACTAACTCCTTCCTCTTATACCCTGCACTAATACCCCAGTCCCACTAACTCCTTCCTCTTATGCTCTGCACTAATACCCCAGTCCCACTAACTCCTTCCTCTTATACTCTGCACTAATACCCCAGTCCACTAACTCCTTCCTTTTTATACCCTGCACTAATACCCCCAGTCCCACTAACTCCTTCCTCTTATGCTCTGCACTAATACCCCAGTCCCACTAACTCCTTCCTCTTATACCCTGCACTAATACCCCAGTCCCACTAACTCCTTCCTCTTATGCTCTGCACTAATACCCCAGTCCCACTAACTCCTTCCTCTTATACTCTGCACTAATACCCCAGTCCCACTAACTCCTTCCTCTTATACCCTGCACTAATACCCCAGTCCCACTAACTCCTTCCTCTTATACTCTGCACTAATACCCCAGTCCCACTAACTCCTTCCTCTTATAATCTGCACTAATACCCCAGTCCCACTAACTCCTTCCTCTTATACCCTGCACTAATACCCCAGTCCACTAACTCCTTCCTCTTATACCCTGCACTAATACCCCAGTCCCACTAACTCCTTCCTCTTATACTCTGCACTAATACCCCAGTCCCACTAACTCCTTCCTCTTATACCCTGCACTAATACCCCAGTCCCACTAACTCCTTCCTCTTATGCTCTGCACTAATACCCCAGTCCCACTAACTCCTTCCTCTTATACTCTGCACTAATACCCCAGTCCCACTAACTCCTTCCTTTTATACCCTGCACTAATACCCCAGTCCCACTAACTCCTTCCTCTTATACCCTGCACTAATACCCCAGTCCCACTAACTCCTTCCTCTTATACTCTGCACTAATACCCCAGTCCCACTAACTCCTTCCTCTTATAATCTGCACTAATACCCCAGTCCCACTAACTCCTTCCTCTTATACCCTGCACTAATACCCCAGTCCCACTAACTCCTTCCTCTTATACCCTGCACTAATACCCAGTCCCACTAACTCCTTCCTCTTATACCCTGCACTAATACCCCCAGTCCCACTAACTCCTTCCTCTTATACTCTGCACTAATACCCAGTCCCACTAACTCCTTCCTCTTATGCTCTGCACTAATACCCCAGTCCCACTAACTCCTTCCTCTTATACCCTGCACTAATACCCCAGTCCCACTAACTCTTCCTCTTATACCCTGCACTAATACCCCAGTCCCCACTAACTCCTTCCTCTTATAATCTGCACTAATACCCCAGTCCCACTAACTCCTTCCTCTTATACCCTGCACTAATACCCCAGTCCCACTAACTCCTTCCTCTTATACCCTGCACTAATACCCCAGTCCCACTAACTCCTTCCTCTTATACCCTGCACTAATACCCCAGTCCCACTAACTCCTTCCTCTTATACCCTGCACTAATACCCCAGTCCCACTAACTCCTTCCTCTTATACTCTGCACTAATACCCCAGTCCCACTAACTCCTTCCTCTTATACTCTGCACTAATACCCCAGTCCCACTAACTCCTTCCTCTTATGCTCTGCACTAATACCCCACTAATACCCCTGGAATGTCCCTCGCTATAAGGCCATTAACACTCCCCTCAGTAATTCCCATGTCACACAGTGAACTAATGAATCCTCACTAATTATTCCATAATCCCCATGAGCTCGTGCCCCACTAATGCCGCTTGTAATTGATCTTAATCTTATCTCGTGTTTTAAAATAACAAAAGTACCTCAATAATCCCCCAGTACAATACCCGAGCCGCTCACTTTCTGCAGATTTTCCTCTCACGTATCGCGGGACTTTGGAAGGCGTCCTTCCGTTCCCATGGAGATGGACTAGACGCTGCTTGGATGGTAGCCCCGAAGGAAAAAACATGTCCTGTGTGTCCAGCGCGAACTCTTGGGAAGCGGGAAGGAGCTAGTCTCAGTCACGTGTCAAGGAAAGTGCGCCTGTAGGTACTTAATTCTGTGAATGGGAAACTTTGTCTGTGTCAGGGAGAATAATATTGTGATTGAGGGAGACTAATACTGTGACTGGGGGAGAATAATACTGTGACTGGGAGACTGTGAGGGAGAATAATACTATGACTGGGAGACTGTGTTTGAGAATAATACTGTGACTGGGAGACTGTGTTTGAGAATAATACTGTGACTGGGAGACTGTGAGGGAGAATAATACTATGACTGGGAGACTGTGTTTGAGAATAATACTGTGACTGGGAGACTGTGTTTGAGAATAATACTGTGACTGGGAGACTGTGAGGGAGAATAATACTATGACTGGGGGACTGTGAGTGAGAATAATACTGTGACTGGGGAATAATACTGTGACTGGGGAATAATACTGTGACTGTGAGACTGTGTGAGGGAGAATAATACTGTGACTGGGAGACTGTGAGGGAGAATAATACTGTGACTGGGGGACTGTGTGTGAGGGAGAATAATACTGTGACTGGGGGACTGTGTGTGAGGGAGAATAATACTGTGACTGGGGGACTGTGTGTGAGGGAGAATAATACTGTGACTGGGGAATAATACTGTGACTGGGGAATAATACTGTGACTGTGAGACTGTGTGAGGGAGAATAATACTGTGACTGGGGAATAATACTGTGACTGGGGAATAATACTGTGACTGGGGAATAATACTGTGACTGGGAGACTGTGTGAGGGAGAATAATACTGTGACTGGGGGACTGTGTGTGAGAATAATACTGTGACTGGGGAATAATACTGTGACTGTGAGACTGTGTGAGGGAGAATAATACTGTGACTGGGGAATAATACTGTGACTGGGAGACTGTGTGTGAGGGAGAATAATACTGTGACTGGGGGACTGTGAGGGAGAATAATACTGTGACTGGGAGACTGTGTGTGAGGGAGAATAATACTGTGACTGGGAGACTGTTTGAGAATAATACTATGACTGGGGGACTGTGAGTGAGAATAATACTGTGACTGGGAGACTGTGTTTGAGAATAATACTGTGACTGGGAGACTGTGAGGGAGAATAATACTGTGACTGGGGGACTGTGTGTGAGGGAGAATAATTCTGTGACTGGGGGACTGTGAGGGAGAATAATACTGTGACTGGGAGACTGTGTGAGGGAGAATAATACTGTGACTGGGAGACTGTGTGAGGGAGAATAATACTGTGACTGGGGAATAATACTGTGACTGGGAGACTGTGTGAGGGAGAATAATAGTGTGACTGGGGGACTGTGTGTGAGAATAATACTGTGACTGGGGAATAATACTGTGACTGTGTGAGGGAGAATAATACTGTGACTGGGGGACTGTGAGTGAGAATAATACTGTGACTGGGGAATAATACTGTGAATGGGGAATAATACTGTGACTGTGAGACTGTGTGAGGGAGAATAATACTGTGACTGGGGAATAATACTGTGACTGGGAGACTGTGTGTGAGGGAGAATAATACTGTGACTGGGGGACTGTGAGGGAGAATAATACTGTGACTGGGGAATAATACTGTGACTGTGAGACTGTGTGAGGGAGAATAATACTGTGACTGGGAGACTGTGAGGGAGAATAATACTGTGACTGGGGGACTGTGTGTGAGGGAGAATAATACTGTGACTGGGGGACTGTGTGTGAGGGAGAATAATACTGTGACTGGGGGACTGTGTGTGAGGGAGAATAATACTGTGACTGGGGAATAATACTGTGACTGGGGAATAATACTGTGACTGTGAGACTGTGTGAGGGAGAATAATACTGTGACTGGGGAATAATACTGTGACTGGGGAATAATACTGTGACTGGGGAATAATACTGTGACTGGGAGACTGTGTGAGGGAGAATAATACTGTGACTGGGGGACTGTGTGTGAGAATAATACTGTGACTGGGGAATAATACTGTGACTGTGAGACTGTGTGAGGGAGAATAATACTGTGACTGGGGGACTGTGAGTGAGAATAATACTGTGACTGGGGAATAATACTGTGACTGTGGAATAATACTGTGACTGTGAGACTGTGTGAGGGAGAATAATACTGTGACTGGGGAATAATACTGTGACTGGGAGACTGTGTGTGAGGGAGAATAATACTGTGACTGGGGGACTGTGAGGGAGAATAATACTGTGACTGGGAGACTGTGTGTGAGGGAGAATAATACTGTGACTGGGAGACTGTTTGAGAATAATACTATGACTGGGGGACTGTGAGTGAGAATAATACTGTGACTGGGAGACTGTGTTTGAGAATAATACTGTGACTGGGAGACTGTGAGGGAGAATAATACTGTGACTGGGGGACTGTGTGTGAGGGAGAATAATTCTGTGACTGGGGGACTGTGAGGGAGAATAATACTGTGACTGGGAGACTATGTGTGAGGGAGAATAATACTGTGACTGGGAGACTGTGTGAGGGAGAATAATACTGTGACTGGGGAATAATACTGTGACTGGGGAATAATACTGTGACTGGGAGACTGTGTGAGGGAGAATAATACTGTGACTGGGGGACTGTGTGTGAGAATAATACTGTGACTGGGGAATAATACTGTGACTGTGAGGGAGAATAATACTGTGACTGGGGGACTGTGAGTGAGAATAATACTGTGACTGGGGAATAATACTGTGACTGGGGAATAATACTGTGACTGTGAGACTGTGTGAGGGAGAATAATACTGTGACTGGGGAATAATACTGTGACTGGGAGACTGTGTGTGAGGGAGAATAATACTGTGACTGGGGGACTGTGAGGGAGAATAATACTGTGACTGGGAGACTGTGTGTGAGGGAGAATAATACTGTGACTGGGAGACTGTGTTTGAGAATAATACTATGACTGGGGGACTGTGAGTGAGAATAATACTGTGACTGGGAGACTGTGTTTGAGAATAATACTGTGACTGGGAGACTGTGAGGGAGAATAATACTGTGACTGGGGGACTGTGTGTGAGGGAGAATAATTCTGTGACTGGGGGACTGTGAGGGAGAATAATACTGTGACTGGGAGACTATGTGTGAGGGAGAATAATACTGTGACTGGGAGACTGTGTTTGAGAATAATACTATGACTGGGGGACTGTGAGTGAGAATAATACTGTGACTGGGAGACTGTGTTTGAGAATAATACTGTGACTGGGAGACTGTGTTTGAGAATAATACTGTGACTGGGAGACTGTGAGGGAGAATAATACTATGACTGGGGGACTGAGTGAGAATAATACTGTGACTGGGGAATAATACTGTGACTGGGGAATAATACTGTGACTTGGAGACTGTGTGTGAGGGAGAATAATACTGTGACTGGGAGACTGTGTTTGAGAATAATACTATGACTGGGGGACTGTGAGTGAGAATAATACTGTGACTGGGAGACTGTGTTTGAGAATAATACTATGACTGGGGGACTGTGAGTGAGAATAATACTGTGACTGGGGAATAATACTGTGACTGGGAGACTGTGTGAGGGAGAATAATACTGTGACTGGGGGAGAATAATACTGTGACTGGGAGACTGTGTGTGAGGGAGAATAATACTGTGACTGGGGGACTGTGTTTGAGAATAATACTGTGACTGGGAGACTGTGTGTGAGGGAGAATAATACTGTGACTTGGGGAGAATAATACTGGGACTGGGAGACTGAGGGAGAATAATACTGTGACTGGGGGACTGTGTGTGAGGGAGAATAATACTGTGACTGGGGAATAATACTGTGACTGGGAGACTGTGTGTGAGGGAGAATAATACTGTGACTTGGGGAGAATAATACTGTGACTGGGAGACTGTGTGAGGGAGAATATTACTGTGACTGGGGGACTGTGTGTGAGGGAGAATAATACTGTGACTGGGAGACTGTGAGGGAGAATAATACTGTGACTGGGGGACTGTGAGTGAGAATAATACTGTGACTGGGGAATAATACTGTGACTGGGGAATAATACTGTGACTGTGAGACTGTGTGAGGGAGAATAATACTGTGACTGGGGAATCATACTGTGACTGGGAGACTGTGTGTGAGGGAGAATAATACTGTGACTGGGGGACTGTGAGGGAGAATAATACTGTGACTGGGAGACTGTGTGTGAGGGAGAATAATACTGTAACTGGGAGACTGTGTTTGAGAATAATACTATGACTGGGGGACTGTGAGTGAGAATAATACTGTGACTGGGAGACTGTGTTTGAGAATAATACTGTGACTGGGAGACTGTGAGGGAGAATAATACTGTGACTGGGGGACTGTGTGTGAGGGAGAATAATTCTGTGACTGGGGGACTGTGAGGGAGAATAATACTGTGACTGGGAGACTATGTGTGAGGGAGAATAATACTGTGACTGGGAGACTGTGTTTGAGAATAATACTATGACTGGGGGACTGTGAGTGAGAATAATACTGTGACTGGGAGACTGTGTTTGAGAATAATACTGTGACTGGGAGACTGTGTTTGAGAATAATACTGTGACTGGGAGACTGTGAGGGAGAATAATACTATGACTGGGGGACTGAGTGAGAATAATACTGTGACTGGGGAATAATACTGTGACTTGGAGACTGTGTGTGAGGGAGAATAATACTGTGACTGGGAGACTGTGTTTGAGAATAATACTATGACTGGGGGACTGTGAGTGAGAATAATACTGTGACTGGGAGACTGTGTTTGAGAATAATACTATGACTGGGGGACTGTGAGTGAGAATAATACTGTGACTGGGGAATAATACTGTGACTGGGAGACTGTGTGAGGGAGAATAATACTGTGACTGGGGGAGAATAATACTGTGACTGGGAGACTGTGTGTGAGGGAGAATAATACTGTGACTGGGGGACTGTGTTTGAGAATAATACTGTGACTGGGAGACTGTGTGTGAGGGAGAATAATACTGTGACTTGGGGAGAATAATACTGGGACTGGGAGACTGAGGGAGAATAATACTGTGACTGGGGGACTGTGTGTGAGGGAGAATAATACTGTGACTGGGGAATAATACTGTGACTGGGAGACTGTGTGTGAGGGAGAATAATACTGTGACTTGGGGAGAATAATACTGTGACTGGGAGACTGTGTGAGGGAGAATATTACTGTGACTGGGGGACTGTGTGTGAGGGAGAATAATACTGTGACTGGGGGACTGTGTGTGAGGGAGAATAATACTGTGACTGGGGGACTGTGTGAGGGAGAAAAATACTGTGACTGGGAGACTGTGTGTGGGGGAGAATAATACTGTGACTGGGGAATAATACTGTGACTTGGGGACTGCGTGAGGGAGAATAATCCTGTGACTGGGGGACTGTGTGTAAGGGAGAATAATACTGTGACTGGGGGACTGTGTGTGAGGGAGAATAATACTGTGACTGGGGGACTGTGTGGGGGAGAATAATACTGTGACTGGGGAATAATACTGTGACTGGGAGACTGTGTGTGAGGTAGAATAATACTGTGACTTGGGGAGAATAATACTGTGACTGGGAGACTGTGTGTGAGGGAGAATAATACTGTGACTGGGGGACTGTGTGTGAGGGAGAATAATACTGTGACTGGGGAATAATACTATGACTGGGAGACTGTGTGTGAGGGAGAATAATACTGTGACTGGGAGACTGTGTTTGAGAATAATACTATGACTGGGGGACTGTGTATGAGGGAGAATAATACTGTGACTGGGGAATAATACTGTGACTGGGAGACTGTGTGAGGGAGAATAATACTGTGACTGGGAGACTGTGTGTGAGGGAGAATAATACTGTGACTGGGGGACTGTGTATGAGGGAGAATAATACTGTGACTGGGGAATAATACTGTGACTGGGAGACTGTGTGTGAGGGAGAATAATACTGTGACTTGGGGAGAATAATGCTGTGACTTGGAGACTGTGTGAGGGAGAATAATACTGTGACTGGGGGACTGTGTGTGAAGGGGAATAATACTGTGACTGGGGGACTGAGGGAGAATAATACTGTGACTGGGAGACTGTGTGAGGGAGAATAATACTGTGACTGGGGGACTGTGTGAGGGAGAATAATACTGTGACTGGGGGACTGTGTGTGAGGGAGAATAATACTGTGACTGGGAGACTGTGTGTGAGGGAGAATAATACTGTGACTTGGGGAGAATAATACTGTGACTGGGAGACTGTGTGAGGGAGAATAATACTGTGACTGGGGGACTGTGTATGAGGGAGAATAATACTGTGACTGGGGAATAATACTGTGACTGGGAGACTGTGTGAGGGAGAATAATACTGTGACTGGGGGACTGTGTGTGAGGGAGAATAATACTGTGACTGGGGGACTGTGTATGAGGGAGAATAATACTGTGACTGGGGAATAATACTGTGACTGGGAGACTGTGTGAGGGAGAATAATACTGTGACTGGGGGACTGTGTATGAGGGAGAATAATACTGTGACTGGGGAATAATACTGTGACTGGGAGACTGTGTGAGGGAGAATAATACTGTGACTGGGGGACTGTGTGTGAGGGAGAATAATACTGTGACTGGGGGAATGTGAGGGAGAATAATGCTGTGACTGGGGAATAATACTGTGACTGTGAAACTGTGTGAGGGAGAATAATACTGTGACTGGGGGACTGTGTGTGAGGGAAAATAATACTGTGACTGGGAGACTGTGTGTGAGGGAGAATAATACTGTGACTGGGAGACTGTGTGTGAGGGAGAATAATACTGTGACTGGAGACTGTGTGTGAGGGAGAATAATACTGTGACTGGGAGACTGTGTTTGAGAATAATACTATGACTGGGGGACTGTGTATGAGGGAGAATAATACTGTGACTGGGGAATAATACTGTGACTGGGAGACTGTGTGAGGGAGAATAATACTGTGACTGGGAGACTGTGTGTGAGGGAGAATAATACTGTGACTGAGGGAGAATAATTCTGTGACTGGGGGAATGTGTGTGAGGGAGAATAATACTGTGACTGGGGAATAATACAGTGACTGGGAGACTGTGAGGGAGAATAATACTGTGACTGGGGGACTGTGTGTGAGGGAGAATAATACTGTGATTGGGGAATAATACAGTGACTGGGAGACTGTGAGGGAGAATAATACTGTGACTGGGAGACTGTGTGTGAGGGAGAATAATACTGTGACTTGGGGAGAATAATACTGTGACTGGGAGACTGTGTGAGGGAGAATAATACTGTGACTGGGGGACTGTGTATGAGGGAGAATAATACTGTGACTGGGGAATAATACTGTGACTGGGATACTGTGACTTGGGGAGAATAATACTGTGACTGGGAGACTGTGTGAGGGAGAATAATACTGTGACTGGGGGACTGTGTATGAGGGAGAATAATACTGTGACTGGGGAATAATACTGTGACTGGGAGACTGTG
The DNA here is from genome assembly GCF_017654675.1 of Xenopus laevis. Classification (NCBI taxonomy): domain Eukaryota; kingdom Metazoa; phylum Chordata; class Amphibia; order Anura; family Pipidae; genus Xenopus; species Xenopus laevis. Next base: position 135,322,232 of record NC_054387.1, on the reverse strand, counting down.
TGAGGGAGAATAATACTGTGACTGGGGAACTGTGTATGAGGGAGAATAATACTGTGACTGGGGAATAATACTGTGACTGGGAGACTGTGTGAGGGAGAATAATACTGTGACTGGGGGACTGTGTGTGAGGGAGAATAATACTGTGACTGGGGGAATGTGAGGGAGAATAATGCTGTGACTGGGGAATAATACTGTGACTGTGAGACTGTGTGAGGGAGAATAATACTGTGACTGGGGGACTGTGTATGAGGGAGAATAATACTGTGACTGGGGAATAATACTGTGACTGGGAGACTGTGTGAGGGAGAATAATACTGTGACTGGGGAACTGTGTATGAGGGAGAATAATACTGTGACTGGGGAATAATACTGTGACTGGGAGACTGTGTGAGGGAGAATAATACTGTGACTGGGGGACTGTGTGTGAGGGAGAATAATACTGTGACTGGGGGAATGTGAGGGAGAATAATGCTGTGACTGGGGAATAATACTGTGACTGTGAGACTGTGTGAGGGAGAATAATACTGTGACTGGGGGACTGTGTGTGAGGGAGAATAATACTGTGACTGGAAGACTGTGTGTGAGGGAGAATAATACTGTGACTGGAGACTGTGTGTGAGGGAGAATAATACTGTGACTGGGGAATAATACTGTGACTGGGAGACTGTGTGTGAGGGAGAATAATACTGTGACTGAGGGAGAATAATTCTGTGACTGGGGGAATGTGTGTGAGGGAGAATAGTACTGTGACTGGGGAATAATACAGTGACTGGGAGACTGTGAGGGAGAATAATACTGTGACTGGGGGACTGTGTGTGAGGGAGAATAATACTGTGACTGGGGAATAATACTGTGACTGGGAGACTGTGTGTGAGGGAGAATAATACTGTGACTTGGGGAGAATAATGCTGTGACTTGGAGACTGTGTGAGGGAAAATAATACTGTGACTGGGAGACTGTGTGAGGGAGAATAATACTGTGACTGGGGGACTGTGTGAGGGAGAATAATACTGTGACTGGGGGACTGTGTGTGAGGGAGAATAATACTGTGACTGGGAGACTGTGTGTGAGGGAGAATAATACTGTGACTTGGGGAGAATAATACTGTGACTGGGAGACTGTGTGAGGGAGAATAATACTGTGACTGGGGGACTGTGTATGAGGGAGAATAATACTGTGACTGGGGAATAATACTGTGACTGGGAGACTGTGTGAGGGAGAATAATACTGTGACTGGGGGACTGTGTGTGAGGGAGAATAATACTGTGACTGGGGGACTGTGTATGAGGGAGAATAATACTGTGACTGGGGAATAATACTGTGACTGGGAGACTGTGTGAGGGAGAATAATACTGTGACTGGGGGACTGTGTATGAGGGAGAATAATACTGTGACTGGGGAATAATACTGTGACTGGGAGACTGTGTGTGACGGAGAATAATACTGTGACTGGGGGAATGTGAGGGAGAATAATGCTCTAACTGGGGAATAATACTGTGACTGTGAGACTGTGTGAGGGAGAATAATACTGTGACTGGGGGACTGTGTGTGAGGGAGAATAATACTGTGACTGGGGGAATGTGAGGGAGAATAATGCTGTGACTGGGGAATAATACTGTGACTGTGAGACTGTGTGAGGGAGAATAATACTGTGACTGGGGGACTGTGTGTGAGGGAGAATAATACTGTGACTGGGAGACTGTGTGTGAGGGAGAATAATACTGTGACTGGGAGACTGTGTGTGAGGGAGAATAATACTGTGACTGGGAGACTGTGTGTGAGGGAGAATAATACTGTGACTGGAGACTGTGTGTGAGGGAGAATAATACTGTGACTGGGAGACTGTGTGTGAGGGAGAATAATACTATGACTGGGGGACTGTGTATGAGGGAGAATAATACTGTGACTGGGAGACTGTGTGAGGGAGAATAATACTGTGACTGGGAGACTGTGTGTGAGGGAGAATAATACTGTGACTGAGGGAGAATAATTCTGTGAGTGGGGGAATGTGTGTGAGGGAGAATAATACTGTGACTGGGGAATAATACAGTGACTGGGAGACCGTGAGGGAGAATAATACTGTGACTGGGGGACTGTGTGTGAGGGAGAATAATACTGTGACTGGGGAATAATACTGTGACTGGGAGACTGTGTGTGAGGGAGAATAATACTGTGACTTGGGGAGAATAATGCTGTGACTTGGAGACTGTGTGAGGGAGAATAATACTGTGACTGGGGGACTGTGTGTGAGGGGGAATAATACTGTGACTGGGAGACTGTGAGGGAGAATAATACTGTGACTGGGGAATAATACTGTGACTGGGAGACTGTGTGTGAGGGAGAATAATACTGTGACTGGGGGAATGTGAGGGAGAATAATGCTGTGACTGGGGAATAATACTGTGACTGTGAGACTGTGTGAGGGAGAATAATACTGTGACTGGGGGGACTGTGTGTGAGGGAGAATAATACTGTGACTGGGGGAATGTGAGGGAGAATAATGCTGTGACTGGGGAATAATACTGTGACTGTGAGACTGTGTGAGGGAGAATAATACTGTGACTGGGGGACTGTGTGTGAGGGAGAATAATACTGTGACTGGGAGACTGTGTGTGAGGGAGAATAATACTGTGACTGGGAGACTGTGTGTGAGGGAGAATAATACTGTGACTGGAGACTGTGTGTGAGGGAGAATAATACTGTGACTGGGAGACTGTGTGTGAGGGAGAATAATACTATGACTGGGGGACTGTGTATGAGGGAGAATAATACTGTGACTGGGAGACTGTGTGAGGGAGAATAATACTGTGACTGGGAGACTGTGTGTGAGGGAGAATAATACTGTGACTGAGGGAGAATAATTCTGTGAGTGGGGGAATGTGTGTGAGGGAGAATAATACTGTGACTGGGGAATAATACAGTGACTGGGAGACCGTGAGGGAGAATAATACTGTGACTGGGGGACTGTGTGTGAGGGAGAATAATACTGTGACTGGGGAATAATACTGTGACTGGGAGACTGTGTGTGAGGGAGAATAATACTGTGACTTGGGGAGAATAATGCTGTGACTTGGAGACTGTGTGAGGGAGAATAATACTGTGACTGGGGGACTGTGTGTGAGGGGGAATAATACTGTGACTGGGAGACTGTGTGTGAGGGAGAATAATACTGTGACTGGGGGACTGTGTGTGAGGGAGAATAATACTGTGACTGGGGGACTGAGGGAGAATAATACTGTGACTGGGAGACTGTGTGAGGGAGAATAATACTGTGACTGGGGGACTGTGTATGAGGGAGAATAATACTGTGACTGGGAGACTGTGTGAGGGAGAATAATACTGTGACTGGGGGACTGTGTATGAGGGAGAATAATACTGTGACTGGGGAATAATACTGTGACTGGGAGACTGTGTGTGAGGGAGAATAATACTGTGACTGGGGGAATGTGAGGGAGAATAATGCTCTAACTGGGGAATAATACTGTGACTGTGAGACTGTGTGAGGGAGAATAATACTGTGACTGGGGGACTGTGTGTGAGGGAGAATAATACTGTGACTGGGGGAATGTGAGGGAGAATAATGCTGTGACTGGGGAATAATACTGTGACTGTGAGACTGTGTGAGGGAGAATAATACTGTGACTGGGGGACTGTGTGTGAGGGAGAATAATACTGTGACTGGGAGACTGTGTGTGAGGGAGAATAATACTGTGACTGGGAGACTGTGTGTGAGGGAGAATAATACTGTGACTGGGAGACTGTGTGTGAGGGAGAATAATACTGTGACTGGAGACTGTGTGTGAGGGAGAATAATACTGTGACTGGGAGACTGTGTGTGAGGGAGAATAATACTATGACTGGGGGACTGTGTATGAGGGAGAATAATACTGTGACTGGGAGACTGTGTGAGGGAGAATAATACTGTGACTGGGAGACTGTGTGTGAGGGAGAATAATACTGTGACTGAGGGAGAATAATTCTGTGAGTGGGGGAATGTGTGTGAGGGAGAATAATACTGTGACTGGGGAATAATACAGTGACTGGGAGACCGTGAGGGAGAATAATACTGTGACTGGGGGACTGTGTGTGAGGGAGAATAATACTGTGACTGGGGAATAATACTGTGACTGGGAGACTGTGTGTGAGGGAGAATAATACTGTGACTTGGGGAGAATAATGCTGTGACTTGGAGACTGTGTGAGGGAGAATAATACTGTGACTGGGGGACTGTGTGTGAGGGGGAATAATACTGTGACTGGGAGACTGTGAGGGAGAATAATACTGTGACTGGGGAATAATACTGTGACTGGGAGACTGTGTGTGAGGGAGAATAATACTGTGACTGGGGGAATGTGAGGGAGAATAATGCTGTGACTGGGGAATAATACTGTGACTGTGAGACTGTGTGAGGGAGAATAATACTGTGACTGGGGGACTGTGTGTGAGGGAGAATAATACTGTGACTGGGGGAATGTGAGGGAGAATAATGCTGTGACTGGGGAATAATACTGTGACTGTGAGACTGTGTGAGGGAGAATAATACTGTGACTGGGAGACTGTGTGAGGGAGAATAATACTGTGACTGGGGGACTGTGTGAGGGAGAATAATACTGTGACTGGGGGACTGTGTGTGAGGGAGAATAATACTGTGACTGGGAGACTGTGTGTGAGGGAGAATAATACTGTGACTGGGAGACTGTGTGTGAGGGAGAATAATACTGTGACTGGAGACTGTGTGTGAGGGAGAATAATACTGTGACTGGGAGACTGTGTGTGAGGGAGAATAATACTATGACTGGGGGACTGTGTATGAGGGAGAATAATACTGTGACTGGGAGACTGTGTGAGGGAGAATAATACTGTGACTGGGAGACTGTGTGTGAGGGAGAATAATACTGTGACTGAGGGAGAATAATTCTGTGAGTGGGGGAATGTGTGTGAGGGAGAATAATACTGTGACTGGGGAATAATACAGTGACTGGGAGACCGTGAGGGAGAATAATACTGTGACTGGGGGACTGTGTGTGAGGGAGAATAATACTGTGACTGGGGAATAATACTGTGACTGGGAGACTGTGTGTGAGGGAGAATAATACTGTGACTTGGGGAGAATAATGCTGTGACTTGGAGACTGTGTGAGGGAGAATAATACTGTGACTGGGGGACTGTGTGTGAGGGGGAATAATACTGTGACTGGGAGACTGTGTGTGAGGGAGAATAATACTGTGACTGGGGGACTGTGTGTGAGGGAGAATAATACTGTGACTGGGGGACTGAGGGAGAATAATACTGTGACTGGGAGACTGTGTGAGGGAGAATAATACTGTGACTGGGGGACAGGTCCGGACTGAGAATTAAAATAGGCCCTGGCATTTCAGGTACACAGAGGCCCAATCAGCCCACATATAGGCCCATAAGTCCGGGCATGCTGGGGGACTGTGTGAGGGAGAATAATACTGTGACTGGGGGACTGTGTGTGAGGGAGAATAATACTGTGACTGGGAGACTGTGTGTGAGGGAGAATAATACTGTGACTGGGAGACTGTGTGAGGGAGAATAATACTGTGACTGGGGGACTGTGTATGAGGGAGAATAATACTGTGACTGGGGAATAATACTGTGACTGGGAGACTGTGTGAGGGAGAATAATACTGTGACTGGGGGACTGTGTGTGAGGGAGAATAATACTGTGACTGGGGGAATGTGAGGGAGAATAATGCTGTGACTGGGGAATAATACTGTGACTGTGAGACTGTGTGAGGGAGAATAATACTGTGACTGGGAGACTGTGTGTGAGGGAGAATAATACTGTGACTGGGAGACTGTGTGTGAGGGAGAATAATACTGTGACTGGAGACTGTGTGTGAGGGAGAATAATACTGTGACTGGGAGACTGTGTGTGAGGGAGAATAATACTGTGACTGGGAGACTGTGTGTGAGGGAGAATAATACTGTGACTGGGAGACTGTGTGAGGGAGAATAATACTGTGACTGGGGGACTGTGTATGAGGGAGAATAATACTGTGACTGGGGAATAATACTGTGACTGGGAGACTGTGTGAGGGAGAATAATACTGTGACTGGGGGACTGTGTGTGAGGGAGAATAATACTGTGACTGGGGGAATGTGAGGGAGAATAATGCTGTGACTGGGGGACTGTGTATGAGGGAGAATAATACTGTGACTGGGAGACTGTGTGTGAGGGAGAATAATACTGTGACTGGGAGACTGTGTGTGAGGGAGAATAATACTGTGACTGGAGACTGTGTGTGAGGGAGAATAATACTGTGACTGGGAGACTGTGTGTGAGGGAGAATAATACTGTGACTGGGAGACTGTGTGTGAGGGAGAATAATACTGTGACTGGGAGACTGTGTGAGGGAGAATAATACTGTGACTGGGGGACTGTGTATGAGGGAGAATAATACTGTGACTGGGGAATAATACTGTGACTGGGAGACTGTGTGAGGGAGAATAATACTGTGACTGGGGGACTGTGTGTGAGGGAGAATAATACTGTGACTGGGGGAATGTGAGGGAGAATAATGCTGTGACTGGGGGACTGTGTATGAGGGAGAATAATACTGTGACTGGGAGACTGTGTGTGAGGGAGAATAATACTGTGACTGGAGACTGTGTGAGGGAGAATAATACTGTGACTGGGAGACTGTGTGAGGGAGAATAATACTGTGACTGGGAGACTGTGTGAGGGAGAATAATACTGTGACTGGGAGACTGTGTGTGAGGGAGAATAATACTGTGACTGGGAGACTGTGTGTGAGGGAGAATAATACTGTGACTGGAGACTGTGTGTGAGGGAGAATAATACTGTGACTGGGAGACTGTGTGTGAGGGAGAATAATACTGTGACTGGAGACTGTGTGTGAGGGAGAATAATACTGTGACTGGGAGACTGTGAGGGAGAATAAAACTGTAAAAATACAAAAAAGGAAGGCAGTCCTTTAAGTTTAAATATTACCTCGTGGAGAATCTGAGGCGTGAATTACTGTAAACAACTATTTGTAAATAAGAAAAAGCTAGTAAAAGTCCCCACTCTCAAATAAATTAAATTAATTATCTAAATTATGTGGTGAACCAATCAATTAATAGATATAAAGTGCTTGTGCTAATAAAGAGAACTTGCTTGGTTAATTAAAACCTTCTAATAAGTTTAATTAAATATTAAGCAATTAACGCACAACAAGTTCAGAAAAGCATGGAGTTGCTTTTTCTGTATATTAAAAACAGCTAGTGCCGACTTGTTGATTTATATACTGAGTCTGTAGACAATAGATTCAAAATTTCAATAAGTTAAGTGCAAGTGCTAAATTAACCGACTGCGTGTGGTTCGAAATAAATAATTTCTGCAGGTGCTAGTGCATTATATAATCAAAAGGTAATTCATTAACAAAATTAGTTAAGAAAAAGGAACCAGGACCGTCATTCAAGGAAAATTAAGTAGGAAAAGGAAAATAGTGTAGAGGTGGAGAAGTCGCAAAGAAACTGCTGCCTATTATTTTCTAAGCCCTGGGACCCCACACGGGGAGAAAGTAGTACACTGAGGACTGTGGTCTCGTATATTACATAACCTATCTCATTAAAAGAGCTAAAATATCCTAAAAAACCACAAATCCACCAGTGCCATATAAATAACAGAGAATAAAAAAAATTGAATGCGGTTCCCTGGACCAGGCTATGAGTATTCAAAATCAGTTAAAAAAGTTTTTTTAAATTTTTTTTTCCCAAAGTGATCGAACTAGTATTAAGGTCTGAGCAACAAAGAAAATCAAATTATGGTGAAGAGAGGCTCTGCCGACGCGTTTCGCTAATAAGTTTTGTCAAGGCAAATGGTGTCCACTCATGCTTGCACGTTTTTTAAAGACTTCCCTGTTTAGAGTTCTCGCGAGCGTTATGCCGTCTATGCGTGTTTGCGCCTGCGGTAAGAGATGTCCTCTCGTGTACTCTATGTTCTCACGAGATTTGCACATCATCATGACTTAGGGGTGTATCTCAGTCAACGCCCACACTAGATTGACATATAATATTATTGCACACCATGTCTTCCACATTACCCTATGTATTAGACTTCACCCAATTCACTTCCAGGTGAATATGTCTAAGTGGGGAAACATGTTATACACGTGTAAAAAAAAAAAAAAAGGGGGTCCAACGAAAAAGGGGGTGTGAATTTATAAGAAGGCATGAAAAAGTATATTTTCATTAATTCCTATTGGGGAAACAGTATTTAATTTGAGAATCCATTAATTTTCACGTTTAAGAAATTCCTGCTCCAAATTGCCCCCTCTAATGCCCAGGTTGATTTTCTCAATAGCCCAGAATTTTAGATTGGTCGGATTCATATTATGAAAAGTTTTAAAATAACATGCTACTGTTGATAAAGATTTTTCCGTTTTATTAGCTTTATTGGCATTCCGAATTGAGCTGCAATGTTGCTGTATTCGGCATTTTAACATTTGAGTCGTCATTCCCACGTATCTTTTGTTACAAGGGCATTCCAAGCAGTAAATTACCCCTGTGGTTTTGCAATTGATATAGTTGTTGATGTAATGAACTTGGTCAAACCGATCGGTAAAATTGTCGCACATATTGCAATTTCCACAGGGGAAACATCCCTTTAAATTGATGGTTTTACGTGGGTTTTGATAGTGGCTTTTAGAGAGCATGTCTTTTAGATTGGGGCTACGCCTGTAACATACTAAGACTTTATCCTGTAGAACGGGGTTGAGGGTTTCATCTTCTTTGAGAATGGTCCAATGTTTATTAATGATATTGTTAATCAAATTGCTGTTGGTATTGTATGTGGTAATGAATCTAACTGCCTCATTGGTTTGAGATTTAGTCTTGATATTTAATAATTGTGATCTATCTGTATCAAGTGCTCTATGGTAGGCTTTCTTGATAAGTTTTCCTGAGTAGCCTCTTGATCGTAACCTTTGTTTTAATTGTCCGGCTTGTTGTTTAAACAATTCCATAGAGGAGCAATTCTGTTTCATTCTCAAAATTTCACCAATAGGTAATGATTTCTTAACTTGTTGAGGATGATCACTTGAAGGGAATTGGTAGCGGTTTCTTTCCTGTAATTAGTAGTGTGAAGTTCACCTCCTTGTTGTTTCATAATCAATAGGTCTAAATAAGAAATAGTTGTTTCCGAGATATTGACTGTTAATTTAATGTTCAGATTATTGTTATTGAGTATGTCCACGAACTCTAGTGCATCACATCTGGTGCCTGACCATAGTATTAAAATATCGTCAATATAGCGGATCCATTTGATTACTTTGGTTGTATGTGATAGTAATATTGGATCATTGACGATGGTCTCTTCCCAGAACCCAAGGAACAGAGGATGGAGCACACAAAGTGCCCATCGCGGTCCCCTGCGTTTGCAGATAGAATTTGCAGTGGAAGGTGAAATAATTAAAATGTAAAATGAATTTCATTAAGCTAAGTATGAAAGCATTTGTTTCCTCAGATTCACTTGTTTGTGTGCCGAGAAAATACTGAAGAGCTCTTAGACCCAAGTTATGTTCTATAGAGGTATAAAGAGATTCTACATCTAATGTCATTAGTAGTGTATCTTCTTGGATTTGTATTTGATTTAATTGATTTAAAACATCCATGGTGTCTCGCGCATAGGAGTCTGATCGTTCAACTATGGGTTTAATTCTTATGTCAATGTATTGGCTGGCACGTTCAGTTAAGTTACCATTACCTGAAATTATAGGTCTACCTGGGGGTTTGACAATGTTTTTGTGTATCTTTGGAAGTAAATAGAAAGTGGCAATCCTTGGGTGTTCTATACTTAAGAACTTTTTCTCTTTTTTGTTTATTAACTTGTCCTTATAAGCCTCATTAATTAATTTATCATATAATTGTTTATAATTCTCTGTTGGATCACCAAATATCTCTTTATAACTTGAAGATGCTAGTTGCCTATGAGCTTCCTCTAGATACATGTCATTTGGCCAAATGACAACATTGCCCCCTTTATCCGACTGTTTGATCTGTACGTCATGCCAGCTCTGCATATCCTTCATAGCCTGTCTTTCCCTGAATGATGTATTTTTGGCATATATGCTTGGTTGCAGTTTAAGTAAATCATTTATTACCAGATTTAAAAATATTCCTACGTTAGGACAAATGGACGATGGAGGGGTAAAGTGGGATTTGACCTTTAATTGGTTTCTCCAAGAGTCTGCTGGTATTGCAGCTATTGTACTATCCTCTTCATTTTCTAACAAAAGTTCATCTAGGTCTCTAAGAGCTTGGGATTCCATGTGAGTTATTGATTCCTGAGGTATAGATATATCTCGGTTAAAGTATTTCTTTAATAATAATTTTCTGGTAAATAAATTTAAATCTTTAATTGTATCAAATATATCCAGTTTAAAAGTAGGCGAAAAAGAAAAACCTTTATTAAGTAATTCGGTATGTGCGGCAGCCAGGATGTGATTAGAAAGATTAATGATCATTAATGTTTGTTCCTTATTTGTAATTTCTTGTTCGGTGCATAATTTATTCTCTCCTTGTCCCTCAGGAATATCCTGTCTTTAGTGTGATCTATTTCCTTGGGCCTGGCTCCTGTCTGGGTTTGGGAAGTGTCCACTAATTCCCTCACCTGTCCTAAAAAAATAGGATATTGTGTCCTGGTTGGGGTAATTGGTTTGGGAGGTTCATCTATTAGGGAATTGTTGGCTATGTGTGAATTTGTAGTGGCTGTAATTGTAAGTTTGGGGGTACCTATATTATTCCCTTTATGATGGTTTCTATTCTGTTTGTTCTGTCTCTGATGAAAGTTACCATTGGTGTTGGCATATTTAGACCCTTGAAACCCAAAGGATTTCCTTTTGTTTGTTCTGCCCCTTTCATGTGACCATTTATAAATTTTTATAGAAAAGTCATTAATGTCTATCTTTTTCTCATTTACAAATAGAGAATAAAACTGTGACTGGGAGACTGTGTGTGAGGGAGAATAATACTGTGACTGGGGGACTGTGTGTGAGGGAGAATAATACTGTGACTGGGGGACTGTGAGGGAGAATAATACTGTGACTGGGGAATAATACTGTGACTGGGAGACTGAGGGAGAATAATACTGTGACAGGGGAACTGTGAAGGAGAATAATACTGTGGGGGACTGTGAGGGAGAATAATACTGTGGCTGGGAGACTGTGTGTGAGGGAGAATAATACTGTGACTGGGGGACTGTGTGTGAGGGAGAATAATACTTTGACTTGGGGAGAATAATACTGGGACTGGGAGACTGTGAGGGAGAATAATACTGTGACTGGGAGACTGTGTGAGGGAGAATAATACTGTGACTGGGGGACTGTGAAGGAGAATAATACTGTGGGGGACTGTGAGGGAGAATAATACTGTGACTGGGGGACTGTGAGGGAGAATAATACTGTGACTGGGAGACTGTGTGTGAGGGAGAATAATACTGTGACTTGGGGAGAATAATACTGTGACTGGGAGACTGTGTGTGAGGGAGAATAATACTGTGACTTGGGGAAAATAATACTGGGACTGGGAGACTGTGTGTGAGGGAGAATAATACTGGGACTGATTGTGTGTGGGAGTGGGAATGGTTAGGGAGACGTGTTACTCAGGTGGGAGACTCCGGACACCTGTTAATGACTGGGCAAGTGGGTTCAGTTCAGGTTTTCTGTGTCCATTCAAGTCATGTTCATTCTGTAAATATCATACGTTGTTCGTGGGTGTAACTGTGCTCATGTCATGGTCGTGCTTCATACTTTGTATTTCCATTGAACTCTGATGTTAAAGGGGCAGTCCCCTGCCTGTGCAACAAGATTGCATTGCATATGGCTTTTGCTGAATTTAAAATTAAAGGAAAGGATAAAGTCCTGTCATACTTACTGTGATTTTCCCCCTGGCCAACACGGACCTTTGGCTTATCCTGCAACTAACAACAATCTAGAAATTCACCTCCTGTTACCCATGTCTAATGGAATAGCTAGTGAGTTAACGTGGTCATACAAAGCAGATCAAAACTGCCGATAGTGGTCCTTTAGATGGATTCGATATCTTACCGGCCAGTGTATGGGACTTCAGACCAATCTCCCTGATCAATATCTGGCCAAGATATTAATCACAAAGGTTTGATTTTTCTGGCAATCGAGTACCACATCGGCTTGATGAGGCCCTCATACCATTGGTGCCCAGTCTCTTAGTTGTTATTTGATCGTTCAGTCCTAGGGCCATCGCCCTGCCATTGGTGTGCATATCAGGGAAAGCTCCACTCATTTGACGACCTTGCATGTATGATCACTTTTAGTGTATCATACAGTAAGTATGATATGATTCCATCCTTTCCCTGGTCAACATAAACCTTCTGGAACTATTAAAACAATCAGACAAAGGAGGGAAGAATTACATAGGAATGCAGAATGCAATTTAATTACATTTTGGTTGCATTCTGAATAACTTTCTGCCCAAAAGAGGCCTTTCTTTTGGTTCTAAAGTCAATAATATAATGCTTTTTGAACATGTTAGAATTAGCCCAGGTAACTACTTTGTTGCTGCTTTGTCATCTACCCATATTCCTGCTGCCCAGGATACTACCACACTCCTTGTCAAATGAGATTGCACACTCTCAGATGTAGCCTCTCCAGGTTAGACAAGGGCCACAACAAGTGCTTGGTTATCAAGTTATGATAACCAAGCACTGCTGAATTGTTGTTTGGGCATTTTAAGGCATCAGAGGAAGGTGCAAAATATAGTGATGCAATTGCATCATGACACAAGCATGTACACTAAAATGATTGCACCTTGGAACACAAATGACTATTGCATTCCACACAAAGCTGGTTTGGGGTTTGTGAATGTGTGTCATGGTCTGAGATAGAGTCCTGCGCGGGTCCATTTTTTGGAACCCATACCTGACCTGTACCCGCAACCCGCATTCTTGCCCGCTTGGACCCGCTACCTGACCCGCAAGTACCTTATCAGCAACTCGGACCCGCTGACCATTGAGAATCAGGAAGTGCTGTCATTGTAAACCGGAAGTGACATTATCAGAAGTAGACGTTTTCAGAAAAAAGGAGTAAAAATTGCTATTGAGAAGACCCGCGGCCCGACCCACAAACCCGCAGAACCCCCGACCCGTGTCTACACCCGCACCTGGAACTTCTATCTGAAACCCACAGGGTACCGCAGGTTTTTGCAGGTAACCCATGGGTACCCAACCCGCAGCAGGACTCTAGTCTGAGAGGTAAGGGAGCTTCCGATGAACCCAGTAGGGAATCCAGTGTAAAAGTATCCATTACCAACACATGGGGAATTCTGAAGAAAAACCTCTTCATCTTGCAGTGTCCATAAGATCCACTAATGATGTTCCCCATCTCCTTGTTATTGAATTGAACACCTGCAAATTCAAACTTCACTCCCCATGGTCCAGGGTTTGATGTTTCAGGAAATCTGCCTGCTGGTTCAAAGATGCTGGGATTTGCACGACTGTTATTCCCATCAAGAATTTCTGAGCAAAGATCATTATCTGCTGCAGTTCTTTCATCATTGCCAGACTCCTAGTGCCTCCCTGGTGTTTTATATAGGAGACTGCCTCCATGTTGTTTAACTTCACACAATCAAATTCTAGAATCATTGGTTGGAGAGCTTGGAGATCCAAAAGAGGTCCCATCTGCCTGAGGCTTTGCAAACCAAAAATGGAGCAGAATAGAATCCCTTTTCTATTTCTGAATGTGGCACCGGTGCCTCCACCCACTTAAAATTAACTTTGAGATGTAAATCAAACAAAATGTCCTTATTTTGTTCCTGAGGTTGAGGTAGTTTACAAAACAACCCTGTGTTACCACTGATACTCACTGACCCATGCATCCTTTGTTTCTTCTGCCCAGCTTCCCAGTGAATCTGGGCAGGTGTCCACCTGCTGGAATTTGGACAGGTGTCTCCTCATAGTTGCTTAAGCGGACTCATTGGAGATCTAGCCTCTCTGGATTTATTACCTATGAAAAAAACTGGACTGGTCGGCTTTCCAGGAAGATGCTCGAAAAAATTCTTGCCCGGCATGTACGTTTCAGCGTCTACTATATGTCTAGCTGTGAATCTATCCTGGCACTGCAGAATATACTTGACACCTGAGAAAAGAAGGTGATTTTCCCTCCAGATGACTTGGAAATAATCTCTTCAAGGGGTTTCCCAAAGAGCATCTTCTCTTCAAAATGAAGTCTACAGAGGATGTTCTTGGATGTGGTATCCACAAACCATGCCCTTAATCACAATGCACAACAGGCAGCTATAGAAAAGGTCATGTTTCCTGCAGCCAACTTTACTAGGTCTGAAGATGCTTCCAGGCAAAAATTGCATGCCATTTTAATGTCATACAGTATCTGTACCTATTGCTCTTTTAATGTTGCCCCTCAAGTTATTTTTTTTGACCATAAGGATATGACTTTAAGAACTGAGATTAAGGTCACTTCTGGTCTGCACATAGCACCTGCAACCATATAGTCCTTTTCAACTCAGTTCATTTCCATTTCTCCAGTGAATGTCTAAGAACAGACAAGTCATCTATAGGGGGCCATCTGCTTAGACAGATGAGCAACCGGAGCATCAACAATTGGTGGAGTTTCCCAAAATGATATACATTCTACTTGAAAGAACACATCTTTTCCATCTTTGGCTCAACTGGCACTTTCCTAGTGTCATGGGCCTATCGGCTCCTAGTGGAGAAGTCCGGACCAAGGTAGAAGCTTGGGGTTAAGTCCAAGTTTGCGGGTATCCAAAGGGGTCAGGCATAAGCGTAGTCATTATGTGGCGTCAAGACGCGGGTGTCAGCCCACGTGGGTCACTTTTCTGCCACTCTGCAGTCAAAAGGTCTCGAACCACCTAATGAATAGGAAAATTCTGCTTCTGCTGCAGAGGTTGACAGTTTTCTTCCTCCTGAAGCATCAGAGATTACTTGACTGCTATAATGAGCGCAGGAATTTACTTCATATCAAAAGATGGTCCCGTTCATCCTCTGAAAGATCCTCTTCAGAATCCTGAACCTCTGCATCTGTCTCCCTTCCCTTTGGAGTTACTCAAGGTTGCTGCACCATTGCCTCCAGTCACTAAAAAAAGAATCTTCCCTTAAAACAGTGACATATATATACATGTCATATATATATATGAGATTTAAAAAAAATAAAAAATCACATGGGTAAGAGAAGGGGAGTTAATAGATTGCTAGGGGTGCAGAGAGGTGGGAGGGGTGGGATAATAAAAGGATTATATTGACCAGGGATGACCAGGGAAAGTTAAACCTCTTGTTCCTATGATCACAATCTTTGTGACTGTGGTTCAGTACATGGGCACTAGAGGGCACAGCTCTCCCATGTCTATGTTATGGCTTGGGAATATTTATATTTTGTTCCCATCAAGCAAGTGGTAGGTTTAACTGGCACATAATTCCAATTTTACATTTACAACTGTCTGTTCCTAATGCCAGTCTATACAAGGGTCTGTGTCTAATGCCAGTCTATAAAGGGGATTATGCCCAATGCTAGTCTATAAAGGGGTCTGTGCCTAGTGCTAGTCTATATAGGAGTGCCCAATTTCAGTCTATGCAGGAGTCTGAGCATAATGCTACTCTATACAAGGGTCTGGGCCTAATGCCAGTATGTACAGGAGATTATACCCAATGCCAGTCTATACAATGATCTTTGCTTAATGCCACTCTTTACAGGGGACCATACCCAGTGCCATTCTATACAGGGGATTATACACAGTGCCAGTCTATACATGGGTTTATGCCTAGTTCAGGTCTTTACAGGGGTTTATACCAGTCTATACTGGGCTGTATGTCTAGTGCCAGTCTATACATGGAATTGTGTCAAGTGCCAGTCTATACAGGGGTGTATATAGTGCCAGTCTATACAGGGGGGTGTATTTAGTGCCAGTCTATACAGGGGTGTATTTAGTGCCAGTCTATACAGGGGTGTGTATTTAATGCCAGTCTATACAGGGGTGTATTTAGTGCCAGTCTATACAGGGGGGTGTATTTAATGCCAGTCTATACAGGGGTGTATTTAGTGCCAGTCTATACAGGGGTGTATATAGTGCCAGTCTATACAGGGGTGTATTTAGTGCCAGTCTATACAGGGGTGTATATAGTGCCAGTCTATACAGGGGGGTGTATTTAGTGCCAGTCTATACAGGGTTGTATTTAATGCCAGTCTATACAGGGGCGTGTATTTTAGTGCCAGTCTATACAGGGGTGTATTTTGTGCCAGTCTATACAGGGGTGTATTTAGTGCCAGTCTATACAGGGGTGTATTTAATGCCAGTCTATACAGGGGTGTATTTTGTGCCAGTCTATACAGGGGTGTGTATTTAATGTCAGTCTATACAGGGGTGTATTTAGTGCCAGTCTATACAGGGGTGTGTATTTAATGCCAGTTTATACAGGGGTGTATTTAGTGCCAGTATATACAGGGGTGTATTTAGTGCCAGTCTATACAGGGGTGTATTTAATGTCAGTCTATACAGGGGTGTATTTAATGCCAGTCTATACAGGGGTGTGTACTTTATGCCAGTCTATACAGGGGTGTATTTAGTGCCAGTATATACAGGGGTGTATTTAGTGCCAGTCTATACAGGGGTGTATTTAATGCCAGTCTATACAGGGGTGTATTTAATGCCAGTCTATACAGGGGTGTGTATTTAATGCCAGTCTATACAGGGGTGTATTTAGTGCCAGTCTATACAGGGGTGTATTTAGTGCCAGTCTATACAGGGGTGTATTTAGTGCCAGTCTATACAGAGGTGTATTTAGTGCCAGTCTATACAGGGTGTGTATTTAATGCCAGTCTATACAGGGGTGTGTATTTAATGCCAGTCTATACAGGGGGGTGTATTTAGTGCCAGTCTATACAGGGGTGTATTTAGTGCCAGTCTATACAGGGGTGTATTTAGTGCCAGTCTATACAGGGGTGTATTTAATGCCAGTCTATACAGGGGTGTATTTAGTGCTAGTCTATACAGGGGTGTATTTAGTGCCAGTATATACAGGGGTGTGTGTTTAGTGCCAGTCTATACAGGGATGTATTTAGTGCCATTATATACAGGGGTGTATTTAGTGCCAGTCTATACAGGGGTGTGTATATAGTGCCAGTCTATACAGGGGTGTATTTAGTAGCAGTCTATACAGGGGTGTATTTAATGCCAGTCTATACAGGGGTGTATTTAATGCCAGTCTATACAGGGGTGTGTATTTAGTGCCAGACTATTCAGGGGTGTGTATTTAGTGTCAATCTGCAAAGGAGTACCAACCTGTACAGGGTTACTTTGATCATGAACAGTATGGCAGCTCCTACTGAGTCCCACGGCTTCCCTTTTAAATGTGAATATGCTTGAGAGGATCATGGGAAGTGCCAGGCATAACAGTCAGAATAATAAGTCTCTTCTGTCCCCTAAATCCACTCTGTCCCCTTTGTCCTCTTCCTCTCCTTTGCCCCCTACATCCCTTCTGTATCCTCCATCTCCTCTGTCCCTTTCATTCCCTTCATCTCATGTGTCCTCTTCATCTTCTATGTCCCAACCTTCTCCTCTGTCCCATCTGTCTTCCCTGTCACCTCCATCTCTGTCTTCAACACCCCTACTGTCTCTTGCATCTCCTCTGTCACCTCCTTCTCCTCTGTTTCCTCTGTCTCTGTGGCCTCGTTGCCTCCTGTGGCTCCTCCATTCCCTCTGTTATACCTGTCTATACAAGTCTCTTATACAGATGTATATTTTACCTTATACAGTTATGCCAGTCTGATTGAGTTAAATGGCAAGTTATAATGAAGCGCCCCCCCCCCATGCCAGAGGCAGGTGAAGGGCGTATAGAGCCTGTACTTATAGGCAGGATTAGAAGACATTCCCAAGCTGGATTATGACAGTCAGGAGCTGCAGGACAGAGGAAATAAAATCAATCCTATGCCTTTAAACCCCTCCTCCTGTGCCATTCTCTCTGTCTCTCTGTCTCTCTGTCTCTGTTTCAGTGAGTGTCCCTGCCTGTATGACATGCCAGTGCAGCAGTCTGTATCAGTGAGGGGAGCCTGGAACTTGGGTACCACTCAGCATCATCTCCTCCAGCCCAGCCAGCCCCTCCTTCCCTCTCCCTGACCCCTTCCCTGTCTCTGCCCAGTCCCCTCTTTGTCTCTGGGACTGTCTCCCCATTCTCCTGCATCCCTGTGTGCCTCTCTTCAGTATTTGCCTCACCTCCCCCTGTCTCCTCCTCCCACAGCTCTCTCTCTATCTCTCTCCATCTCACTCTCCGCCTCCTCTCCCCCCAGCCCTCTCTCTCTCTCTCTCTGCCTCATCCCTCCTTTCTCTCTGCCGCAATGGTACATGTTTTGGTGGCTGGGAGTCTCTTCTTCCCCGGTCTCTTCCTCCTTTCCAAGGCCGGACTGCGGCGACTGCGCATCTTTCGTGGGGACGAATCCAACACCATCATAGTGTCAGCAAGGTAATGGGCCCCCCTACTGCAGGGAAGGGAGGATGGGGGGGGGGGTGCCATGCAGGGCTGGGGCAATAGGGTAACTCCCCTGATGTGGGAATGGGGAGAAGGTATGAGGTGCAGAAGGAGAGTATAGGGCCAAAGGGAGTGAGAATTTGGGGCACAGTGGAAAGGTGCTGCTGAATGGCACTCACTAAGCCAATCAGGGGAGAGATTTATTCTAGCAATAAGCCTGCACTATACACATGCTGGAGCTGCTGGGGAGGGCCCTGGGGGATTGTTTTTATCAAGAGTCAAACAAGTAAGTCTATAAGCCGGCACAATGTATTGGGGGCCCAGGAAGACAAAAATTAGGGCAGAGTTAAAGGGTAAGGGGTGGGGAGGCGGAAGTGCTAAAGTACGGGGGGGAGTGAGTGAATGAGGGGACACTCGTGACATTGCAAAGGAGACAGGCTTAGCTTAATCCTATGGTAGGACCCGCTCCCTCACTCCATCATTTGTGCTGCCGGGTGGGGGGGGGTCACTAACTCATTCTGCACATGCAGCAAGTTTAGGTAACTCTGCGCCCCTGCATCATGTGCTGCCATGTACTGTATTTAAACACTGTGTGAGTGTGAGTGCATGTATGCTTCCTTGTACTGCCCTAATCCCCTCCTTCCTTGTACTGCCCTAATCTCCCCCTTCCTTGTACTGTCCTAATCTACTCTCTTCCCTGTACTGCCCTAATACCCCCCTCCTTGTACTGCCCTAATATCCCCCCTTCTTTGTACTGCACTAATCCCCTCCTTCCTTGTACTGTCCTAATCCCCTCCTTCCTTGTACTGCCCTAATCTACCCTGTTCCTTATACTGCCCTAGTCCCTTTTACTGCCCTAATCTCCCCTCTTCCCTGTATTGCCATAATCTCCCCTTTTCCTTGTACTGCCCTAATCTACCCCGTTCCTTGTACTGCCCTAATCTCCCCTCTTCCTTGTACTGCCCTAATCTCCCCTCTTCCTTGTACTGCCCTAATCTCCCCTCTTCCCTGTACTGCCCTAATCTCCCCCTTCCCTGTACTGCCCTAATCTCCCCTCTTCCTTGTACTGCCCTAATCTCCCCTCTTCCTTGTACTGCCCTAATCTCCCCTCTTCCTTGTACTGCCCTAATCTCCCCTCTTCCTTGTACTGCCCTAATCTCCCCCTTCCTTGTTCTGACCTAATCTCCCCCCTTCCCTGTACTGCCCTAATCTCCCCCTTCCCTATACTGCCTTAATCTCCCCCCTTCCCTGTACTGCCCTAATCTCCCCCCTTCCCTGTACTGCCCTAATCTCCCCCTTCCTTGCTCTGCCCTAATCTCCCCCCTTTCTTGTTCTGTCCTAATCTCCCACTTCCTTGTTCTGTCCTAATCTCGCCCTCCTTGTTCTGCCCTCTTTTCCCCCCTTCCCTGTACTGCCCTAATCCCCTCTTCCTTGTTCTGCCCTAATCTCCCCTCTTCCTTGTACTGCCTTAATCTTCCCCTTTCTTTGTTTTGCCCTAATATCCCCCCTTCCTTGTTCTGCCCTAATCTACTCCTTTCCTTGCTATGCCCTTATCCCCCCCCTCCTTGTTTTGCCCTAATCTCCCCCCTTCCTTGTTCTGCCCTAATCTCCCCTCTGCCTTGTACTGCCCTGTATTTGAGTGATTTTGCCTCTCAGGATCTGTTGCTTCCTAAACGAGTTCAATCCCAGGAGACCTCTCCCACATGATCATGTGTGTGGGGGCTACAGGCAGTAGGGTGGGCCCAGTGTGGCTCATGTGCTACTAACAGACGGGTGTCAGGAAAAGAACATAATGAGTGAGTGTGCTATTCTGGAAGTCCAGATGCCCATTATACAGACTATACAGACTGTGGGGCTGCTGAGTTTCCAATAGATCCTAATCCAGCACAACTCTACAAATACAAACACCATGCTCCAGTCCTCCTGTAATTCCTCATCTTCCCTTTCTGGGTCTTGGGTGCAGGTGCCCTACATAAATGACTAGTGCCGATACAGGACATGGGCACATTCAGGCTCTATGGATATGTGTATGGGGGGCATGGAGACACTTTGCTGACTCTCGCTGTCACTGTACAAAGACAAATTGCACTGAGCACCTTTTATTATTTAAACTACAACCCTGCACCTATAAAAGTAATTGTACATTACCCCCTGCTCTCATCATATGGACAGGGTGCCAATGTGCCAGTGTCTGGAGTCTGTACCCTCAGCATGGACCCCATAATGTAAATCTGTTGCCTTTCCTAACCTCATCCTTGTGCTACAGCATGACTGTGTTGCTTGGGGTTTTTTCTAAAACATGGCAAGGTGATTGGATTGTCCTGGGGACCCTGGTGCAGATTCCAGGCTGGGTTCTCCCTCTCCTGCTACTTCTGTTACCCCCTCCCTCCCCAGATACTCTATAATTATAACTAAAACCCCGCAGGGTAAATGCTAATTATCTAAATAAACTGAAGCTGCATGAATTATTGAAAGGTACAATAAGGCACCAGAGTCTCAACTTGTTCATTCTCTTTACAGACTGGTCTCCTCCATACAAGCCGTACTGGCCTCTACAGCTGGCTACATCGTCGCCTCCTCCTGCAAGGATGTCATTCATGACCAGTAAGTGGGAGCGAGTGGGGTGGGAGCGAGTGTTCAGGGACAGAGGGATGTGCTGGGGAGGAGGTGAGCAAGCCGGCTGCCTGCAGACTCAGCGAAACATAAGGAGCCATTAAACATTTATATGATCAGATGTGCCCTGTTGGGGAAAGGTGTGTGTGCAGCGACAGGGCGACAGGAGAAGCTTTGTGAGTAGTTGTGCCAGAAGCTGTCACTGTCACACTCGCAATTTTCCAAAATAGCGCTCTCAATTTAACCCCTTTCCCAAAAATACATTTCAACCTGCTCAGAAATCTCATCACAGGGTCAATTAAAAATGTTTCTTTTCTTTTTTTTCCCGCCCTGACCGTCGGCAGGGCGGCAGCTGCATGTTATTCTTCTATTACACTTCAGCAACTGTTATTAAGCTTAGTTTTCCTAAAATGGTGATCTGACGAGTGTGGTCACACTCCCCAAAAGCTTCTATAAGCATGCTACAGTTTTGGTTATTAGGTCTACCTTGGTTGGGACGATGGGAAGGGTGGGTTAGGGAGGATGAGGGGGGGATTGGGGTTTATGTTTGTACCTGCAGATTGGAGCTTATAAGTCAACAACGTTAGTACTTTTACTGGAAAAAATGGAATTTCTATCATATGCAAAGTAATGGACACACCATCTGTCTGGATACCCACTAATGAACATAAGTTATGGCTAAATTATCTATTATTTCATGGAATGTGATGGGACTAAATGCCAAATTTAAAAGGAGCTTAATGTTTAACTATCTGAAGAGATTCCCCCCTCCATCCTTCTCCTCCAAAAATACCTTACGGGACAAAAAGCCTTGCTCTTAAAAAACCATGGGTGGGATGGCACTTCCACGCCACATTCTCCTCCCACTCAAGAGGAGTCTCGGTACTAATTCATAAAAGCCTATGCTTTGAATTGCACAAGCTCCACTTGGACAATTATGGAAGAGTCTTAATCCTCCATGGCTTAATTGTAAATATATCTATTACTCTGATTAATATTAACATGCCACCACCATTTAAACAAACTGTCAAAATTTCCCCCTGGCCCTGTCTGTCTAATGGGAGATTTTAACTGCTGTCTAAACCCATCCCTAGATAAACTCACTCCTGACCCTCACACCTCCACTAAACTGGCCATTGGGCCGAGGCCCTTCAATGCAAGGACTTATGGAAATGGAAACACCCACTCCAAAAGGTCTATTCCTGCCACTCCATAACACACAAGTCCTTCTCAACAATAGACTTGGCCCTAGCCTCCCAAGACCTATTACCCCGTAATGGACCAAGTCCAATACCTACTCCAAACCCTGTTTGATCAATCCTCCCTTTAACTCAATTTACGTTGGGGCCCAGAAAGGCTATGGCAACTCAGTCCACCTTGGATCAAAAAATGACACAATTGCCTCTGCAAACACCCAGGCCTAAATTACTGATTGTCTCCCTACCCTCCAACAAGACTCCGGGACCAGATGGGCTACCCCCGAACTCGGAACAACTTGCCCCTAAATATTTGGAAACTCTCCAGAGGCATTAATAGTGGTCATTCCCAAACAGGGAAAGGAACCCATCCCTTTGCTCATAATACTGCCCTATTTCTCTCCTCAACACAGACGCCAAGATCCTGGCCAAGAACTAGAGTTGTGGCCTCACTGGACTATGCAAAAATCTTTGATTCTGTAGAGTGGGAATAACTATGGGAAGTCTTATCCCATTTCGGGCTGGGTCCGAGAAGCTTAACTTGGATTAAACTCCTCTACAAGAATCCCAGAGCCCAAGTCAGAGTCAATGGTTTCATATCCCCCTCCTTTCCACTAACTAGGGGAACAAGGCAGGGGTGCCCCCTATCTCCAGTACTATTTGCCTTGCCAATTGAGCCACTGGCTATCCTAATTAGGCAATCCCCCCCCCAAATCAAAGGCCTAACCCTAGGCACCACACAAGAAAAGATCTCTCTTTATGCAGATGACAGCCTAGTGTACTTGGCCAACCCCAACAACTCGGTCTACTTAACATGGTCAACCAATTTGGCTTTTTCTCAGGCCTGTGGATCAACTGGGAGAAATCTGTTCTGTTCCCAATAGACCCCAATCAACCCCAGAATCTACCACCTGAAACTCCCCTGAAATGGGCCAACCAGTTCAAATACCTAGGGGTTACAATTCATGTGGATGTTACCAAAAACATTAAACCTGGATCCAATCATTACCGATCTATCATGTACCCTATCCCGCTGAGATAGGGTCAACATTGTCAAAATGATTTACCTCCCCAAGCTACTATACATACTCCATAATACCCAGTCCACATTCCTAAAACTTTTTTCAAGAAACTGAACCAACTCGTTCCTATGGAACAAAAAAAAACTACTCTTACTACACCTCATAAAGCCTGGTTGTTAGCTCTCAAACTCCTAGGGTACTCCCCACCCATACTATCCCGGTTTCTCCCTCTGTGGGGAACTCACATTTACCACACTTTACCTTCTGGCCCATGCAGAACGTTTATTGCCATTGGGACCTTCTAGACAATTTGACCTTTCCTACGTACCCCATGCTCCAGCAAGAATGCCAATCAGATTATATACCATTTTTTAAATACCTTTAGCTTAGACATGCCTTTTGCTCCCAATTTACCACTCTCAACCTTCAACTCTCCTCCCCTAATATAGAAGAAACTCTCCAGGACCTAAATCCCTCTAAGATGGTATCTCAACTGTACCGAAACCTGCTATTGTTGGGCCCCAAACCCTTTAGAATATAGTGGTGGGATATCAAGATTCCAGACCTTGAACAGGACGACTGGGATGAGGCAATAGATAACGCCTATAGCTCCCTCATCTCTAGTCTAATACGATATAAAACAATACACCATCTCTATATAACTCCCATCTGACTTAGGCACATGGGGAGAATCCCTGATGATTCCTGCTCTAGGTGTGGGAACTGACAGTTGAATTCTTCCACCTGATTTGGGATTGTGCGCAAATCTTTACCTTCTGGACCCAAGTTATAACTTTTATAGCAGACACCCTGGATTTGCCACAGTTGATAACAGCAGCTATCTGTCTCCTGGTGGTCGTAGAGCCTGTAATCCCCACCAAATGTGCCAGGGTGAGCTCATGTATACTATTATTCTATGCAACCAAAACTGTGGCAATGCACTGGATGGGTTACTAGAGATTCACCCACCAAAGTTGATAAGGTCTGGGGGCCATGGTGCGATATTGACTCTCGGGACCTGAAATAGGGTGCCCTGAGTACAACCTTACATAAGGCAAATATACTATCTTCTGTTCTTCCCTGGACCAAATGGTGACCCAAACTGATACTGACATCAGAAAATAACCTTTTTTTTTATATCTATCATAACATTGCCTTTGAATGCTATTAATAATGTTGTCATAAAAGTATTTGCCTGATGCTTTTACATCACCTTTCTTACCCGCATGTTCCTGTATGAGGGGGCGGCCATATTTGTGCAGCAGGAGTCCGTTAGCATTGGAAACTGTAACTGACGGGTTAAGAAGGGACAGTCAGGTTGTCAAAACAGTCGTGTTAAGGAACTTCAAGTAACAATTACTTACAAAATTAAAACTATCAGTGAAAATGATCAACATGACCTATAGGTAACTTTTAATGTAGATTCATGTTTTGAAAAGAGAATTTTTAGTGTCAGTATCGCTTTAAAACACAAGAGCTACCTCTTGGTGTGTCCAACCAATAACCCCTACAGCTATAGTGTTACACTACTCTATACTGTTTGTGGCGACCTGTATTTCATGCTTGACGCCGTGTAATGCATATGGGTTGTTTTGTAGTGTTCTCTTTGTTTTTACATGTTGAAAACAATAAAACTTACCTTTAAAAAAAATGTTTCCTGGTTTCTAAGGTCAGTCACCCTGGTAACCAGAAACCTGATGGCTGAAAAATCGATCGTTATTATTATTAACTGATTATATAGGAAGGTTAGTATCGTGGTTCTGTTGTACAATACATGTGACATGGCATATCCCGCAGGTGTAATGTGAAGAAAGGGTTAAACAGCAGGTGACCGGTTCAAGGTTAACCCCCCCCCCAGCCCCCATGCTGTAATCTGATTTATTTGCAAGAATTAATACATTTAGGGGATTACTAACCTCGCTGAGAGCATGGCAGATGGAGCTCAGATCAGCCTACAGAGAAGGGAGATTAATCCATGTGGACATTTGTTCAGCACCCAGTACCTAATTGGCTCATAAGGATCCTTGAACCTTTATCCGCAGCGGCTTCACCTTCATACTGTACACTCTAAGTAGTATGGCAGCTCCCACCTATGTGTATAACAAGGCTGTATAATATGTTGTGCCTGAGGGGAAGTATTGACCCGTGTTTGTCTCCCCAGGCACTGGCTGGCTGCCACCTACACCCGCTTTGCGGTGCCCTATTTCATCTATGATATCTACGCAATGTATCTGTGCTACGAGCACAAGCACAAGCTGAAGGGCCACAGTGGTGGCTGGAGCCTCACCAGGGCCTACCTGTACAAAGAGTTCCTCATGATCCTGCACCACGTCTTCATGGTGGCTGTTTGTTTTCCCGTGTCTGTGGTAAGACGTGCTGACGTGTGACCCCTAATGATCTGGGGGTGCAGGGGGGCCTCAAGGCAACACACTCATTCAACTTGTCTTTTTTCTTTTCAGCTCTGGAGAGATGGCAAAGGTGACTTCTTTTTGGGGTGCATGCTGATGGCCGAGGTCAGCACTCCTTTTGTATGCTTCGGCAAGATCCTCATTCAGGTCAGTTCTGGGACTTTTATTCAAAAAACAGCTGAACAGCTGCAGCCAATGGCCCTACAGTCTCCATCTTGCCTTACTGTCTCCATCTTGCCCTACTGTCTCCATCTTGCCTTACTGTCTCCATCTTGCCCTACTGTCTCCATCTTGCCTTACTGTCTCCATCTTGCCTTACTGTCTCCATCTTGCCCTACTGTCTCCATC
Source organism: Xenopus laevis (assembly GCF_017654675.1). NCBI lineage: Eukaryota > Metazoa > Chordata > Amphibia > Anura > Pipidae > Xenopus > Xenopus laevis. Next base: position 135,296,149 of record NC_054387.1, on the reverse strand, counting down.
TTGCCCTACTGTCTCCATCTTGCCCTACTGTCTCCATCTTGCCCTACTGTCTCCATCTTGCCTTACTGTCTCCATCTTGCCCTACTGTCTCCATCTTGTCATAATGTCTCCATATTGCCCTAGTGTCTTCATCTTGTCCTACTGTCTTCATATTGCCCTACTGTCTCCATCTTGCCCTACTGTCTCCATCTTGTTGTTTTGTCTCCATCTTGTCGTTTTGTCTCCATCTTGTCCTACTGTCTCCATCTTGTCCTACTGTCTCCATCTTGCCCTATTGTCTCCATTTTGTCATACTGTCTCCATCTTGCCCTAGTGTCTCCATCTTGCCCTAGTGTCTCCATCTTGTCCTACTGTCTCCATCTTGTCCTATTGTCTCCATCTTGTCCTACTGTCTCCATCTTGTCCTACTGTCTCCATCTTGTCCTACTGTCTCCATCTTGTCCTACTATCTCCATCTTGCCCTACTGTCTCCATCTTGTCATACTGTCTCCATCTTGCCCTAGTGTCTCCATCTTGCCCTACTGTCGCCATCTTGTCCTACTGTCTCCATCTTCTCCTACTGTCTCCATCTTGCCCTACTGTCTCCATCTTGTCCTACTGTCTCCATCTTGTCGTTTTGTCTCCATCTTGTCCTATTGTCTCCATCTTGTCCTGTTGTCTCCATCTTGTCCTACTGTCTCCATCTTGTCCTACTGTCTCCATCTTGCCCTAGTGTCTCCATCTTGCCCTAGTGTCTCCATCTTGTTCTACTGTCTCCATCTTGTCCTATTGTCTCCATCTTGCCCTAGTGTCTCCATCTTGTCCTACTGTCTCCATCTTGTCCTACTATCTCCATCTTGCCCTACTGTCTCCATCTTGCCTTACTGTCTCCATCTTGCCCTACTGTCTCCATCTTGCCCTACTGTCTCCATCTTGCCCTACTGTCTCCATCTTGCCCTACTGTCTCCATCTTGCCCTACTGTCTCCATCTTGCCTTACTGTCTCCATCTTGCCCTACTGTCTCCATCTTGTCATAATGTCTCCATATTGCCCTAGTGTCTTCATCTTGTCCTACTGTCTTCATATTGCCCTACTGTCTCCATCTTGCCCTACTGTCTCCATCTTGTCGTTTTGTCTCCATCTTGTCCTATTGTCTCCATCTTGTCCTATTGTCTCCATCTTGTCCTGTTGTCTCCATCTTGTCCTACTGTCTCCATCTTGTCCTACTGTCTCCATCTTGTCCTACTGTCTCCATCTTGCCCTACTGTCTCCATTTTGTCATACTGTCTCCATCTTGCCCTAGTGTCTCCATCTTGCCCTAGTGTCTCCATCTTGTCCTACTGTCTCCATCTTGTCCTACTGTCTCCATCTTGTCCTACTGTCTCCATCTTGTCCTACTGTCTCCATCTTGTCATACTGTCTCCATCTTGCCCTAGTGTCTCCATCTTGCCCTAGTGTCTCCATCTTGTCCTACTGTCTCCATCTTGTCCTACTGTCTCCATCTTGTCCTACTGTCTCCATCTTGTCCTACTATCTCCATCTTGCCCTACTGTCTCCATCTTGTCATACTGTCTCCATCTTGCCCTAGTGTCTCCATCTTGTCCTACTGTCTCCATCTTGTCCTACTATCTCCATCTTGTCCTACTATCTCCATCTTGCCCTACTGTCTCCATCTTGCCATACTGTCTCCATCTTGCCCTAGTGTCTCCATCTTGCCCTACTGTCGCCATCTTGCCCTACTGTCTCCATCTTCTCCTACTGTCTCCAACTTTCTTTACTGTCTCCATCGTGTCCTACTTTTGTCCTACTTTCTCAATCTGTTCATTCTGTCTGATTGTTCTCTTTAGCAGACCCTGCATGGCCGATATAAGGTGCTAACTTGGCCATTTCAGATGCAGTCAGTAGCCTATTGGCCGATGCTTGTGGTTGTACTTAACTGGTATCTGGCTCATTATCTTTTGTGCAGATCTCAAAATCCTGTTGGGCAAGTGCCATTATTGACACCCCTGAATAAACGATCCCCATGTGCAAAACCCCTTTCTATTTGAGTCTAATGTCTGTATGGTTATCTGCATCCTGTTGTCCCTGTACCTTGTGGCCCTGTACCCTGTGGCCCTTGCACCCCGTACCCTGTGGCCCCTGTACCCTGTGGCCCTTGCACCCCGTACCCTGTGGCCCTTGCACCCCATACCCTTTAGTCCCTGCACCCCGTACCCTGTGGCCCTTGCACCCCGTACCCTGTGGCTCTTGCACCCCATACCCTGTGGCCCTTGCACCCCTTACCCTGTGGCCCCTGTACCCTGTGGCCCCTGCACCCCGTACCCTGTGGCCCCTGCACCCCGTACCCTGTGGCCCCTGCACCCCGTACCCTGTGGCCCCTGCACCCCGCCTGCACCCCGTACCCTGTGGCCCCTGCTATCTGAAAAGTGACCGTATGGGTCTGTGTCAACCAAACAGGTTCAGACTGGGGTAAATTGCAGCCAGTGTGTCAATGTAATGTGTATAATGTTCTGCTGCTTTATCTGAATGGCTGATTCACAGCACTGCTGCCTACAGAGGCCTGTGACTATTGTATCTGTGGCTGAAACTGGAATTAAAATAACCAGAAATGTATTCCCCCCCCCCCCTCTGTTTTTATCCCCCCCTCACTGAAACCCCTTATCTGCTCCCTTTCTGTCCTTCTCCCCTCTGCCCACAGTACAAGAAGCAGCACACCCTCCTGCACCGCGTCAACGGGGTCCTAATGCTGGTGACGTTCTTCTGCTGCCGCCTCCTGCTCTTCCCCTACATGTACTGGGTGTATGGGCAGCGCGTGGGGCTCCCCCTGTACAGAGTTCCCTTCAACCTCTCCCCGGAGTACAACCTCGGAGCCGCAATCCTCATGGCCCCCCAGGTCTACTGGTTTTACCTGATCTGCCGAAGAGCTTACACTCTATTCCGGCAATCTGTGCTGAGCCAGCGGCCCAAGAATGGACACCCAGCCCCCGTCAGCACTTCAGCCAAAGAACAGGACTGCTCCCAGTGACCTGGCCCCTCTCTGCCCTCAAACTGCTGGATCTAGTTGCCCCCTTCCCCCCCAAACAAGGCCAGGCTGAAGCAGCTTTACAAGACTGTGCCTTTAACTGGAGGCAATAAGGGACTTTATGGGGTTCTGCTCGGAGGCGGAGCCGTGTGTCTCCAGGAGGGGAGGAGTTTGTTATGTGTGTCTCATCCACCAGGTGGCAGTATTATACACAGGGGAATATAGACCTGTGCTACTTGCAATACACTTAGTGACCACTAGGGGCAGTTCTTGCCCTAATCTACGTGCGTGTGCAAGGCAATGGCATTAACCAATCGTTTATTGTGCTACTCAGTGCCTAATGAATGGCACCTACACTACCCACACTCACCACCGGGTGTCCCCCCATTCATTAAAGGGACCTTACCCTACTCAATGAACGTATGGTAAAGTAAAAGTATTTGCCCTCCTCCCCTTCAGCTCTTTGTGTGGGCGAGAGCAGCGGGTGCCCCTTTGTTTTTCCTCCCTTTAGATTTGGGGGCAGCAGCATGTTAGGGGTAAGTATTACTGCTGTAACTTTAAGAGAATGGCTGAAATCTATGGCGCTCGTAGCTGCACACTAAAGGGTTAAGCATGGCCAGATCCTAGCCAATCAGCAGGCTGCATTGTTCCACTGACTCAGCAGAGCTCTTTGCTTCTCAATCCCTCGTAAATCTCATAATCTCATTGGGTGACACATCCAGGGTGGCTGATGGGAAATCCTGTCTTAAAGGATTTTGGGGGAAGTGCAAGGATGGTCACACCTGCCGTCGCTTTAAGAGGCGACCATAATGAATCCTCGTTAGTTTAATCAGCATGAAATTACATTTGGAATGTACTGTTCCAGGGTTTGCGAAATGTTCCAAAATATTTATTTATTCTCCACCGATCCCTCCGACTTCCCCAATACCCCTGTACCCCAGCTCAATACACCCTCATCCCTTATTTATTTATTTTTGACTTTTTTTAATGAATGTAAATAGGTTTCCGCAGAGCGAAGTCAGAACCGACCGGCGATTTCTATTAACTGTACAGAGTATTAAATTCATTCAACTGGAACCAAATGTGTCGCCCCGACTGAACTCATTCAGCAACCTGCTGCCTGCTCTATGTACACATCTCCTTATCATTTACAGTAGGGGGTACATTATCCCTTATAATACATGAGTGATACTCAGAGTTCCCTGTATAACTCAGCCTGCAGCCTTGTGTCTTTATATGGTCACAGAACAACCCCTCAGTGACTTCTAATATCCTTATCATTTACAGTAGGGGGTACATTATCCCTTATAATACATGAGTGATACTCAGAGTTCCCTGTATAACTCAGCCTGCAGCCTTGTGTCTTTATATGGTCACAGAACAACCCCTCAGTGACTTCTAATATCCTTATCATTTACAGTAGGGGGTACATTATCCCTTATAATACATGAGTGATACTCAGAGTTCCCTGTATAACTCAGCCTGCAGCCTTGTGTCTTTATATGGTCACAGAACAACCCCTCAGTGACTTCTAATATCCTTATCATTTACAGTAGGGGGTACATTATCTCTTATAATACATGAGTGATACTCAGAGTTCCCTGTATAACTCAGCCTGCAGCCTTGTGCTTTTATATGGTCACAGAACAACCCCTCAGTGACTTCTAATATCCTTATCATTTACAGTAGGGGGTACATTATCCCTTATAATACATGAGTGATACTCAGAGTTCCCTGTATAACTCAGCCTGCAGCCTTGTGTCTTTATATGGTCACAGAACAACCCCTCAGTGACTTCTAATATCCTTATCATTTACAGTAGGGGGTACATTATCCCTTATAATACATGAGTGATACTCAGAGTTCCCTGTATAACTCAGCCTGCAGCCTTGTGTCTTTATATGGTCACAGAACAACCCCTCTGTGACTTCTAATATCCTTATCATTTACAGTAGGGGGTACATTATCCCTTATAATACGTGATGGCGAGACCCGGTTTGGGCCAAATGAGAGTTTAATCAGAATTTTTCTAGTCGTGCCTCCGGTCAGTGCAGACGTTAGGGTTTTGTCTTCATTCACCTCTGGAGGCAGGACAGAGAATTGAATTTTGTTACCCCCTGGTCCCTCCCACTGTATTTATACTGTAGTTTGTCTTCACCTTCTCTCATCAGTTCTTTATTCGGAGATAGAGTGTCTTATTTTATTTTTCCATTTTATCTTCTGGACTTCACACTGCTCAGGTGCTTATCCAGTCCCAGGTTATGGGCAGAGCAGCCCCTCTGGGATATTGGTTACAACCAGCAAACTGTAGACTCGGCACAAGGACACACAGAGCTGTCCGCCTAAGGGCTGCGCCATTAATTCGGTTATGACGGGAAGGGGCCGAGATTCTCTAACAGCTAAGAGCACGCAGAGCTACCCCTTAAAAAACTGGTGGGATCACCAGACAAGGCATCGCTTGCAGCACCCCAGCACCAAAAGCAGTATGTGTCGGGGAATAGCTGGTGGACATGGAGTGGGCATTTTAGGGGACACGCTAGGCAACGCGCGATAACTTCTCTTGCGTGCCAAAAACACTATATGCGCCCAAAAACCAGAATGGGGGGATGTGCGCACCTACGTCACATGCGAACCGCACATCAGCACTATCAACAGGGGGGACAGTGAAGAAAGAGAGGAAACCAGATAAACTCCCTAAATATCAATGTAACGCAGGGTATCTCAAACCCACAACTAATTCCAAGGTTCTGGTCTCGGCCCACTCTTCCGCCTTTGGCTTTGGGTGGAGCCCTCCTGCCACTCAGATGCCGACAGGTCTTAATGTAGGAGAACCAAGGAGAGAGTTCTGAGCAAGGGAATCAAGTGTGGGGTTGTAGAATGGGAACAAGGAACGTAGTCAAAAGCCAGGCCGGGTCGTAACTATCAGTCAATACGGTACAGATACAGGAGACTTAGGAATGGTCGGGGTCACGGGCGGGTCAAATACCAAAATTGCGGCACAATATCAGGATCCTAATGAGTAGTGAAAATGGGCAATAATCAGGACAGGCAACAGAAAGGATGAAAAGCAGGGACAGGCAGGATCAGTAACAACTTGAAATACACAGAAGAAAGCACCCAGGAACTTATGAAAAGATCTTTACGTTGGCCAATGATTTCCCCATTGAAAGCTCCTTAAATATTTGAATTTCACGCTGGTAAAATTGGGAACTTCCGGAGATAGCTGGAAACAGCCGACCAGGAAAAAGCGCATTCACAGCGCCGAAGAGGACGGATGAGGCGGGCGTCCCTGTCGCACCACCACTAGACCACCAGGGTGAGTTGTTACAGTAAAGTGTACACTCCCTAAGGAAATCACAGAGAAACTACTGCTCTGATTGCAAGCCTACCTGAGATATCATCCATACCTGAACCACCAGTACTGTCCCCACAAGTAACTCAAACCCAGCCCTCACACGGCCCAGCCACATCACCAAGCACTCCATCACCAACACCAGGGCAGATTACTACTCAAATGCCTACAGTAGAATGCCCCTGCACCCTGGCCCTGGGAATTTGACCCTTCCGCACACGTTACCCAGATGCCCACTCAGGAGAATTCCTACAATGGATTATGAAGACCAAACAACCGCCCCCCCCCCTCAAGGAGGGCGCAAGAGAGCAGAGTTACTGCCATACTAGCACCGTCCTCAGAATCTAAAGAGGGACTAGCCTCAGACACTGAGGGTAAAGAGACATTGGGTCAAGACTTGAATAGCTCAGCACACTCACAACCTCAATCGGACTCTGAGGAGGAAGCGCAGTCAGCAGCGACCCCAGAAATATCGAAAAGACTGCGGAGAGAGATGATGCAAACACTAGAGATCAAGGACGAGACAGCAGCCCTCTCTAGGGCAGATAGACTTCTAGGAGGTCAAAAGAAATCAGAATTAGTCTTTCCGATCTTTAACTCCATCACACAAGCAATTGAAGCTGAGTGGATACAACTGGATCCACTCACACAAAGATTCTCTAATTCTATCCAGTACCCAAGAGCACCAGAAAAAGTGGGACAGAGCCCCTAAGATGGACTTGGCGGCTGCCCAACTATCATGGCAAACAGCCTTACCAGTAGAAGAGGCTGCATTCAAGGATCCACTCGACCGTCGGAGTCGGTCCTCAAACAATGTTATACACAGGCAGCTGCAATACAGGCGGCGGCCTCAGCGGGGCTAGCCCACACCACCAGACATTGAGCACAGGAGTCAGCCAGACATACACCAGCAATTACAAACGGATGTGGAAAGACTGCCCATGACTCTGGAGGTCACTAGGTTGACAGCTAAAACAACGGCAAAAGTGGTGGTGACTCGTAGAGCCCTATGGCTAAGGCATTGGACGGGAGATACCGCATCCAAGCTGTGGAAAGACTGCCCATGTCTTTGACCTTCCTGGCAGAGGCAGCAATGGAGGTCACCAGGTTGGCAGCTAAAACAACGGCAAAAGCGGTGGTGGCGCGTAGAGCCCTATGGCTAAGGCATTGGACGGGAGATACTGCATCCAAGCTGAGACTATTATCTTTAAAATTCACAGATGAGTCCCTATTCGGACCCAACTTAAAGCAGATCATAGTGAAGGTGACAGAAGTATCTTCCTACCCACGGGCAAAAAAACACAACCGAGAACATATCGTTCCTTTCGCCCATACTCCAGAAACTCCTCAGCAGACCTACCTGGCAACAGCAACCACATAACACCAAGAAACCCAATGCCAACAAGCCCAACTCTGCCTAACTCAGCCCAGAAATACAGGGCACAAAAGGTAGGGGGTAGGCTCCAAAAGTTCATCGGGACATGACAAACACAAGTAACAGAGACAATTGGGTACTGACCATCATCCAACAGGGCTACCCTTTTCCCCAAGTCTCCCGGCAGTGAGGGTTCTTACATCATCCCCTCACAGAGAACACTTGCCAGAATCATAGAAATACAAAGGTTTCTACTCCAACTTATTTCTGGTACGCAAGAAGGAGGGATCATTCCGCCCAATACTCAACTTAAAGTGATACTGACACAAAATTTAATTTTGAAAATATCAATCTACATTAAAAGTTGCCTATAGGTCATGTTGATTGTTTTTCACTGAAGTAATTGTTATTTGAAGTTCCAACCTGACTGTTTTGCCAACCTGACAGTTAGAGTTTCTAATGCTCACAGACTAGTGCTGTACAAACATGGCAGCCCCCTCATAGAGGAACATGGGGGTAAGAAAGGTAATGTAAAAGCATCAGGCAAATACATTTATGGCAAAGTTATAAATATCATTCAAAGACAATGTTATGTTATAAATAATAAAAAAAGGTTATTTTCTAATGTCAGTATCTCTTTAAAACCTCTAAACCCAATGGTCTAGCAAAAGTTCAGATCGGTGGTTGCAGCTATGGAACCAGACATTTTCATGACTTCAATAGACCTGCAGTTCTATTGAGGACATTTCTCAGATTTGCTGTCAAGGAAGTTCACTATCAGTTTACTGCGCTACCCATTGGTCTCAGTACAGCACCACGCGTTTTCACCAAGGTTCTGACTCCGATAGTGGCCTACCTTAGATCCCTGGGCGTGCACGTCATACCATACCTGGACGACTTTCTGATCAAGGCCCCCACGGCAGCACAGGCAACCAGAGAAACAGAATTGTGTCTGTGGGTGCTAGCACAACATGGTTGGTTAATCAACCACCCCAAAAGTTCTCTCATACCAAGCCAAGCTATTAGATTCCTGGGCCTTTTGTTCGACTCCAAGAGGCAAAAGGTTTACCTACCTCACGACATGGCGGGAACACTGATAGGGACAACCCAATCCTTCTGCGACAAGAAGGAGACCTTCAGCAGAAGACTGCCTTCGACTTCTGGGACTAATGGCAGCAGCTCTAGAAGCCATACTCTTTGTCAGGTTCCTTCTCAGGCACTTACAACACAACTTTCTACAACATTGAAACAGAAACCACCTAAACCTGCAACAGATAATCCCCATCTCACAAACAACCAGGGGCAGTCTTCTCTGGTGGACAAGAGAGGACAACCTCCTAGAGGGAAGGAGTTGGGCAAGCACTACCTGGGAAGTAGTGACCACGGACACCAGCCTCAGGGGTTGGGGCAGTATACAGAGAACTTACACTCCAAGGGACTTGGTCCAGGGAGGAGAGCCTCCTACCACTTCAATGTGCTGGAACATCAAGCGATAGCATTGGCACTAGAAAAATGGTCAACACCCTTGAAATCGCGGGAAGTCTTACAGCGCAACAGCAGTAATGTATGTCAACAAACAAGGGGGCACTGAAGCAAATCGGCCATGCAAGAGGTAGCAAGAATACTAACCTGGGCAGATCAGACGGTCACAAACATTTAAGCTGTATTTATACCAGGGGTACAGAACTGGGACGCAGACTACCAGAGCAAAACATCAACCGACCAGGGAGAATAGTCACTCAATACCGAGATCTTCCATCAGCTGACTCGCAGGTGGGGAACACAGAAGATAGATATGTTAGCCTCCAATCGCAACGCAAAGCTTCCACTCTACTGTTCCAGAACAAGAGAACCAAAGGCTGGACACGTGGACACAATAGTCGTACCATGGAACTTCAAGATGGTGTATGCCTTTCCACTGCTAGCTATTCTACCCAGAATAATCAGAAAACTGAAGCAGGCCAACACGACCATAATTCTCATTGGCCAAACAGGGTATGGTACACAGATCTCATCAAGTTATCAATCGCCAGACATTGGCCCTTAACACTCATACCCAATCTGCTAACATTAGGCCCAATCAAGCACTCCAACTTGGCTATGCTCCGATTGACTGCGTGGCTCTTGAGACCGACTGGTGGACGCAACACGGGTTCTCACAGAAAGCCAACAATCTAATAATAGAACATACCATAGGATTTGGAGAACCTTCTTAATCTGGGGCAGGCAGAGGAGCATCTGTTGGGAGGACACAACCACAACGGAGGTGGTGGAATTCATGAGGGAGGGGTTCCGGAAGGGACTTGGACTCTGCACCCTAAAGACACAGGTGTCGGCACTGGTGGAACTGACATACCAAATGGGCAGATAACCCCACTGCAACAGTTCATCAGCGGTGTAACCATGGCCAGACCCCTTCTTAGGGAACCCCTGGCAACATGGAGCTTACCACTGGTTCTAACAACAACTACCTTTTGAACCCTTATTGACATGTGAACTCAAGTGGTTATCACTGAAGGTTATCTTCCTGATATCACTTCAGCAAAACGAGTATTTGAGATAGCAGCACTTTCCTGCAAAGAACCATGGCTTACCCTCGATTAGGACAAAGTGATACTCGGAACCACACCATTTCAAAAGTGGTAAAAGAACATCACATGAACCAGGATATAATTTTACCCTCTTTCTGTCCAAGTCCGTCCAATGAGAAGGAGAGGAAGCTACAGAAACTGGACGTGGTCTGTGCGCTCAGCATTTATCTCAAGCTGATTACAGACGCTCAGACACTCTCCTTGTCTCCTACGTGCAGTAAAAGGACTGTAGCAGTTGTCTAGTTGACACTATCAATACGACCTATGACAACAGGAGCATTCGCAGACCATTTGCAGTTAAAGCCCATTCTACAAGGGCACAAAGCACATCGTGGGCTCTGCAGAACATGCAAGGGCAGAACAAATCTGCCAGGCAGCTACTTGGGTGTCACCCAACACATTCATTACATTTTACAAGTTGAACGTTTATACTTCTCAGTCGGCCGCGTTTGGCCAAAAAGTTCTACAGGCTGCGGTGAGACCATGTATACTAAACCACTGAAGTTACCCACCCATGAGAGGGAAAGCTTTTGGACATCCCCTAGTGCATTGACAGGAAAAGGACAAGATAAGGGTTTTTCAGTGTGTACAAAATCCCTTTTTCTTTATTCTTTGGCATTTTCATCGGAAGGTACAAAAGCAACAGGATTTGGGGGCCACGTGTAATAACCAGGTCTGAGCTTTTATTGGCTGGTTTCTCAGCCAATCAGCTATAATAACCTGATGCATGTCATTCCCAGACCAACCAGCAGATGGCGGAGAGATACAGCTAAAGGCACAAGCCCAGTCTGTTCCCTGGATGCTCACAACTGGGTCTGGACACGGGAAGAACTGGGGAATTGGTTTCATCAGCCACAGGGCCCTTTGTGGCCCCAAGCTCAACTGTGTGTGTTACACTAATGCCCTGTAAGAATCATACTCACAGCTACCAAATAGACAAGTTTATTGCACCGGTTGGGCTCTGGGGCCCTGCACTCAGTAATAAGGCACCATACATAGAGCCAGAAATATTTTACAGTAACAGCAGACAGTACAGGGTTAATATGAGCACAAGGTGGGGGTGGAGACAGAAAAGGTTAACTTCATATTTGGAGGCCCAGCAGCATAAAGAGGAAACCTTTATATAAAGCTCAGAGCCCGACAGTCACATGACCAGGGGTTCTGTATTGCGGTGCAGAGATGCGTGGGGGCGGGACTGACAGAGCGGAGCAGCAGTGCAGGGCTCAGTGCATTATGTTTTAGGGAGCAGCAGAGGTGCTACGGGATTAATAGCACAATCCTGCTGGGAGTGTGGCCCCTTGGGCCCTTAATCGGACTCCTTCTCCTGGGCAGGTTTGCTGGTCAGTCCCAGAAGGCCGTGGGCGGTGCTGAAGAGGTTTATGGGAGTTGATCCATCGGTGATTAGTGTGGACTGGATGCCCAGACCCCTCAGCATTTTCACCTGTGGGAGAGAGTGGGGGAAGGGTGAGACTCAGGGGCCACAGACACAAGCAGTACTTGGGGCCACAGTGGCCCTGGGCAATGATGTAATGACCCACCTGCAGCTCCGGCCCAGCCAGGGCGATGTCCCGCAGGGTGCCTGAGCCAATCGACTCGACCATCTCCCGAAACTTCTTGATTTCGATCTCGGCCAATTCCTGGGTCTTCTGCACCTCCAGTTTGTTCTTGTCCTGCAAGTAGCGCAACTCCTCACTCCGGGCCTGGCGCAACCGCTGCAGCTCCGCATCCTGCAAAGTCAAATAGAACTGCGTCAGCCCCGCCTCCCAGGAACTCACAGAAACCTGCATCTGATTGGTTCTCACAACCTTCACTCACCGTCTCAATGGCCAAAGCTTCAGCGCGCAGTTTGGCCTGTAGCACCGCCCCCTCGCCCTCGATTCTGGCAGCTTCTGCCTTAGACTCCGCCTCCGCCTTGGCTGCACCGGTGCTTTCCACTATGGTACTGTGGGAGAGATGTGGGCACAGGAGCACAAGGGTCACACAGAATGTAGGGAAGTCAGAGACAGGGACTGGGTGCTAGGGACAGAGCCAGCAACTGGGGGACAGGGCCAGTCCAGCGACAGGGTACTAGGGCCAGTGAGAGGTTACTTAGATACTGTACCTCAGCGCCTCCAGTTCCAGCAGCTCCTTCCGCGCTTTCTCAGCCTCTGCCTGGTCTGTGATTCGCTGCCTCTCCAAGCGACCCTTGGCTTCCTGCTCCAGCCTCTCCGCCTCATGCCTGGGGAATAAGTCAGAATAACATGGAATCACCACTGGGGGTCGCTGTGCAACTGTTCTGCACTAATAGGCCTGAGCAATAAAGCTGAAATATAAGAAAAGGCCACAAGATGTCGCTCTGTGACACATTAGCAGCTGCTGCCTATGGTGCAATACAGATAATGGCCACAGGGTGTCACTGTGTAAGTACCGAGCATGATGCAGCGACTCTTCAGCTCAAGCCTGACGGTGTGTGCAGGGATTTGCAGTTGGACATCCCGCTTACCTTGCAGTTGCCTCCTGGGAGTTGGTGGTTATTTCAATGGCAAGTTGGACACTTTTCTGCAGAGCATCGCGCGTGCGCTGATCCACCGGCTCCACAGTCTGAATGTCGACGCTGGTGATGATCAAGTTGTTCTGGGGGAACCTGAAGGAGTTGCGGATCTTCATGGCCTCATCAAAGCCAAAGACGGCCGAGCAAATGATCCGATTGGAGTTCTGCAGGTGCAATTGAGGGAATGAGATGGGGGCTGGTGTGGGAGGGGTGGGGGCAACAGTCTGCACTGCTCACGCACCTTGTGGAAGTCGTCGAACTGCACCGACGCCACAGCACCTCGGATTCGGGAAGCGATGGCTTTACAGGCGTCGCCCACAAAATCAGGAACAGTGAAAAGCTTTGAGGCCTCAGCCGGGTCCTTCCTGTCCTTAATATCAAAGTGCCTGGCGGGACAGAGATAGGGGGCTGGATTAACAGGGCATCATCCCACCAATGAGATAAGAGCGTGGGAGTGGCCTCACCAGTTGTACGAGAGCTTGATCTGCAGTCGCGCATGGTCGGCCGTCTCAATGTTAATGATGTCGGTGCAGAAGTCGGGCCCCAGGAGGAGGCAAATGGCTTTAATGACATTGGCACGCTTGGGGGTGGAGCCGGAGAGGCTCAGAACTGTGAACTGTTCATCAGGACCAAGTACCACCAGCTCCGGCCCAAACACCACTCTGGGGGGAGGAGACAAAAGGGAAAGGTCAGCGGGTACAGTGCTACGCAATATGTTGGCGCTATATAAATACATGTTAATAATAATAATATGGTTCCTAGAGGAACAGATTCACTCACCGAGATTTCTTCTCCCGGTAGTCGTAGACCTGCACGGCAGCGTTATGGGGCACCCGGTAGGTGACTGCCCGAGTCTTGTCTCTTGGCTGCACCTCTTGTGCCTGACCCTGTCTCTCAGATCTGTCAGCCAAAGGGTCTTTCCCAGAAGCCAAGAGGGTCTCCACATTGGCCGGCAGCTCCTTCTCCCACAACTCTTCATCTTGTGTCAGCATGTAGCTCTGTCCCACCACCGCCCGCACCTGCAAATGAGCAACATGGGGCACAAATGAACAACATGGGGCACAAATGAACAACATGGGGCACAAATGAACAACATGCCATCACATTCTCACCCTCTGGCACTTTCAAAGAGGTCACCAAGGAGACAGTAATGGGTTAATTCATGTCCCTAAACTGCCCCAAAAAGTACAAGAACCCCATAACCAATTCCTCCAGGAACTTTACAGGCTAAGGAAGTGTTACCATTAACAAACATGGCCGATTTGGAACACAACAGGCCCAACAACCTACCCTGCATTTCCTGTAGCTATTAAAGAGACAGTACCCTGCTCATGTCAGGGACTCATGGAGCCCAATTCTTCTTACTTTGCCAGTTTTGATGTCCCTGACGTAGATGCCTTCGTTCTCATCCAGGGGAATGGCCTCCCTTCTCACCACCACCTCTACTTCCACAGGGGGGACGTACTCAATGGGGCCACGGATCATCCAGCGGTCTCCAGGCTTGCGCTCCACCTCGGTGCCCTCCTACATAGGACAGGGAAGAGTAAGAGGAAGGAACGGCCCATTAGACATAGGAAGAACAGATACTCACACTCACTGGCACTTCCTTCTCTTTCCTCCGCTTCTTCCGGGGCCCAGAAGCCTTTGATGGAAACAGAACAGTGAACTCCACCCTCTCAAGCTATAACCCCGCCCAAAGAGAAGGTACCCAGATGCCCCTGGTGTGTATATATGGGAGAATGAAAATTAGCCCCTAGAAACAATTAGCCTCAAACTGAAGGCATCTCCCAGTACAACCCTGAGGGGAAGTCACTTGTTATTTGTATAACCCTCTTTGCCCACGGGTCCTGAATAGGAAATATGAATTCATATAGAGTGCCACTGTGTGGCCTCACCTCATCCTTGTCTTCCAACACCTGCAGAGCCCTCAGAACCAAGCCTTCCTCCTCCGACAAGATATAGACGTCTTGGATCCCATACTCCAAGCTCTCCCCAGGCTGAAGGAAGAAGGACTTCTCGCCCTGTAGGGAAGGGGAGGAGCAAGGACAGCGGGAAGTCAGTAATATCTTCTTGGAGCCAAATACCCCTCCATCAACTGCCCCGCTCACAGAATCCCATTCTTTCCCCCAGTACGTGCCTACTGTCATAGTCCTACCCTTTCTTGTCTCCTCCATCTCTGCTTCCTCCTACACTCCAATGTATTGTGAAGTATGGGAATCACTCACGACAGCAGATTAACTGCAATTATGCTGTTTATTGTGTCACCACACGACATGTTTCAGACCTCTTGGCCCTTTTCCTACACTCCAACCCTTCCCCATGCTCCACCCACAGTCACTCAGTTTTCTCCTCCCCATGCTCCACCCACAGTCACTCAGCTTTCTCCTCCCCATGCTCCACCCACATTCTCTCAGCTTTTTCGTGCCCATGTTCCACCCACTGTCCCTCAAAATAACCCACAACCCCTCAGCTTCCCATCCTAATCCTCTTTGCATAGCCCTCCTATTATGGATTATAGTGTCCCCAATTAGTCACCTTGACAACCCTTTTCTGCCCCAGCTGAGGTTTCCCATCTTCTCCCACTGGATCCAGAATGACGCAGTACTGCCTGCTGTTCAGGGTGGTTATGTCCACGACTCCCACCACCTCCTCGTACACATTGGGGATATAGGCCTCCGTGTCTTCCATGGTCACCAGCCATTCCTCTCCTGTTCGGCGGAGGTTCCCCTTGTCGCCGCGGAAGGTTTTGGTTGCTCGGATGTGCAGAGCTCTCTGTGGCAGGGCACGGGTTTAGAGAATAAGCCCATGGGTGGTTGGGAAAAGTCATAGTAAATAACAGAGGAGGGGGACTGCTTAAAGGTGTTATGGGACCATGGGTGATGACAAGACCAGGAGAAGACAAATAGGCACTGGCCATTAGGTGGCACTGTGAGCAGCTATTACGTCTCTAGGTGGCTCCAATAAGAGCCAACAATTCCTCTACTTAGAATTAACAGGCAACAGAGACTTACCTTGTCTGTTAGTACAAAGGCATCAACAATGTCCACCACCTCCTCAAATACTCCAGGGAGATAGGCACCCACCTTCTTAACCAGCCACTCCTCACCTGCAAGAAGGAGAGACAGCATGAGCCTGAGGGATGGCGGATGCCAGTAATGGAGAAGCAGTGGTAGAAGACATAGGTATTTAGGTGGCACCACACAACATCAAGATGGAAGCAGCCAGCCAATGACAAGATAAACGAGACCTGTGACTCTGTCCCGCTCCTCGCGGTCCTTGCACTCTTTACGGGCTCGCAGGCGGATGGCTTGGTTATGGCGGATGACAGTGGCCTGGATGGTCTGTACCACCTCAACCTCCTTCCGGGGGATGTAGGTTCCTGTAAGAAGATGAAGGGTAAAGGTCACTCCCTCCAGACTGAGGCCAGTTCCGTGTCAGTGGCGGTGGCCATATATTGGCTTCTTACCTGGTCCCTCAAAAAGCCACTCGTCCCCGGCCACATATTTGCCACTTTCATCTTCTAAGTCCAGCAGCGCTTTTAGATGCAAGGCAGTGTTGGCAAGAACCACAGTGAGGGGGGTGATGCCCTAGGGAAGAAGGAGCAGCAGATTAGGGCACAGCTCGTTTACTTCCTGATACTTCAGATCTCAATTAGGCAGCCATACGATCGGACCACCTTCCATTGCTTGGGCCCCTGCTGGATTAGAGTGGTGCTGCCCTGTTGGTTCTACTAAGCTGTGCTTGTAATTTAAATTCCTTAAACTCAATAGCTTGATGTTCTTCCTCACAACCAGGGATTTATATCCCACCCCCATGGCAGCTGCCCCTTCCCGTGTGCCACCACCTCCCTGTCCTGCCAGCTGTCGGCTTAGCCAGAATCTCATTCCTAGCAGTGATTGGTTGTTCTCTTGACCTCTCAATATTGTGTGGAGACCCTTACCCAGAAGCACTCGGCTGCATGAAAGTTCCTCTAGTGATAATCATGGAAACTTCCATAGAGACAAACACGCCAAGGCCCCATTACTGCACATGATACATATATGTACTCACCAGCTGCAGCTCCTCCCCAGGGTACAGGGGAAATGGGTCCTGGGTCAGTCGGATCTCCTTGTCTCCATGGCTGAGCTTGGCCTGTCCTACGTCATCAAACAGAACTTTCTCCTCCGAGTCCCTCTGCACAGGATTCTGGATCACACAGTAATGGCGAGGGGGCACCATGACCATGCGCTGGGGGTGATGCAGGACCCTGCCGGAGTGTTGGCAAAGATATCAACCCAAAGCCTGGCCACATCCATGTGCTGTAGCCTATTGTCCCATCTCTGGATCTGTACACAGCACCCACCTCTGTATTCCCATGGGTTCCCCCTAGTGTCCCACCTCTGTATTCCCATGGAACGGACTTACCTCTCATTGTCCTGTCGGATGTAGGTCTTGGGCCCAGTCTCCACCCGGGAGATGTTACTGTTCTGATCCAAGACATGGATGTAGCAGTATGGAGGGATGCGGATAATGGATTCCTCACTCATCTTGAACGTTTATAACCCTAAAGAGGAAACAAAGGAGCATCACGTGACTCTCTACTTCCTTTCTAGCACAGACACAGCAGGCCAGTCTTGCTTTATGGGAGAGAGCCCAGATACACAGTATGAGAGCAGCTCACTGGCCGCACCGCTAGGTCCCACCTAAACCCAACTGGTTACTTGGCCCAGACGCAGACAGTACTGGTTTCCATGCAGCCCTGTAACACGGGACTGAGCTTATGGCTTACTTTGTATGTATGGAACAGTGTCATACCTTCACACTCACTAGCGCACCCACAATCCTACACAGGAAGTGTGCAAGTGGGAGGGCCTAAACCACAGCAACTTTGTTATAATCTGACTCATCTGCCACAGGCCAATCGAATCACTTTCTGCCTGTGTGCACAATCCCCTGCACTGTGTATTCTCTGGGTTACACAATCCCCTGCACTGTGTATTCTCTGGGTTACACTATCCCCTGCACTGTGTATTCTCTGGGTTACACAATCCCCTGCACTGTGTATTCTCTGGGTTACACAATCCCCTGCACTGTGTATTCTCTGGGTTACACAATCCCCTGCACTGTGTATTCTCTGGGTTACACTATCCCCTGCACTGTGTATTCTCTGGGTTACACAATCCCCTGCACTGTGTATTCTCTGGGTTACACAATCCCCTGCACTGTGTATTCTCTGGGTTACACTATCCCCTGCACTGTGTATTCTCTGGGTTACACAATCCCCTGCACTGTGTATTCTCTGGGTTACACAATCCCCTGCACTGTGTATTCTCTGGGTCACACAATCCCCTGCACTGTGTATTCTCTGGGTTACACTGTCCCCTGCACTGTGTATTCTCTGGGTTACACAATCCCCTGCACTGTGTATTCTCTGGGTTACACTGTCCCCTGCACTGTGTATTCTCTGGGTCACACAATCCCCTGCACTGTGTATTCTCTGGGTCACACAATCCCCTGCACTGTGTATTCTCTGGGTTACACAATCCCCTGCACTGTGTATTCTCTGGGTTACACAATCCCCTGCACTGTGTATTCTCTGGGTCACACAATCCCCTGCACTGTGTATTCTCTGGGTTACACAATCCCCTGCACTGTGTATTCTCTGGGTTACACTGTCCCCTGCACTGTGTATTCTCTGGGTCACACAATCCCCTGCACTGTGTATTCTCTGGGTTACACTGTCCCCTGCACTGTGTATTCTCTGGGTCACACAATCCCCTGCACTGTGTATTCTCTGGGTTACACTGTCCCCTGCACTGTGTATTCTCTGGGTCACACAATCCCCTGCACTGTGTATTCTCTGGGTTACACAATCCCCTGCACTGTGTATTCTCTGGGTCACACAATCCCCTGCACTGTGTATTCTCTGGGTTACACAATCCCCTGCACTGTGTATTCTCTGGGTTAGACAATCCTGTGTTAGTGCTGAGGGCAGTTGTTTGTGCAGGTGATTGTGTTGGTGTCACACACAGGGGATGGCGGATACAGAAGAGACACAAAAGCAAATGAAGCGAATGACATGGGGGAGGGGCAGGACACACAGGTGATACAGGTGAGTCACTGAGCAAATAGCAGGTGTTTATGGAGGGAGGGTTAATGATCTGCAGCACAAATGAGGGAGAGGCACAGACTGACAGACTGACTGACAGACGAGCTGCTGAGATGAAGGAGCTGATGTCAGTTATGGGGGCGGGGTGAGAGGGAAGAGAAAGGAAAGACTTGTTCGTAGTTAAAACCCCGGGTACCACTCACCTCTCAGGATCCCGCTGGAATAAGAGACAGGACTGTCAGTGACTCGAGTTCATTCGGTAACTACCTCTCCTAACCCCGCCCACCTTTAGATCATGTGACGTCACCCAGCCATTCGCTCCTGAGACTTTTATTCCGGGGATTCCCCGTTCGCTGCGTTATTTCCAGTATAGCCCCGCCCCCTACCACAGAGCGTCACTGCCAGTGAGGGGCGTGTCACACGGGGGATATAACAGTGGGGGCTACAGCTACGTCAGTTTGATCTGATTGGCTGATGCGCAGGCAGAGCTTTGGGTGGCCCTATGGGGCCCGGAAGTGTTGGGCAGAACAGGTCCGGGCACATTTGCAGCTGAACAATAGAGACTGGGGGCAGTTACACATTAACACTGGGAGCGGCTCAGTCTCAGGCCCCATTTCCCTATTGTTTATCTGCAACTTCCCATGAACCGGCCTCTCCCACAATGCACCGCCGCAGCCTCAGGGGGAGGAGTCCGTGACCAATAGTCTCCTCACACAATTGTCTCTCACATTATTATAACTTTATTCTCGTCTTGTGACTGGGACTTAAAGCTTTTTCTTTTACTGAACTTTCAAATTCACCCCCCCCCACTGTATGGAATGGGGGAGTGTCCTGTTGCCATAGCGACAGCTTTGTGTCAGTGCAACTCCCAGCAACCCTCCCCTCCCCCCCTCTGATACTGGTTGATGAACTACAAGTCTCTGGGGCCCCAAATAAAGGACTGGCTGTAAAGTGAGAGGTAAGTGGGGCCGGGCAGCTCTAGACTTGGGCCCCAGACACAGAGAAACCCCAGGTCTGTACATCTACTCCCCGCACCCCTCTCACCAACCACTTTCTACTTCAGTTTTAGGGAAGGAAATAGAATTTCAGTGGGAAATAAGTGTATTATTAGGGCACCCCCTGTGTCTTACCTGCAACTCCCGTGTGCAACTCCCAGCAAGTCTCTCGCACAGGAACAACTGGCTGAAGCCACTGGGCTACAGGGCGGAGTCAATTGAAGGGATCGTCACTGGGCTCAGACCCGGCCCATAAAACTCTCCCCTACTGGTCGCAACTCCCCGCACCCTCTGTCTCCAGTTACACTTTGTATTAGTCACTTTTTCAGTTAAGATCAAGTGCAGTGTCTGTTCTTATGGCAACTAAGGGGTGTCTGACAGTTGCCCCTCACTGACAGAAGCACCTGATCCTCTGCTCGTTTAGAGTGTGAGCCCTGCGCCCGGCGAGTCACAGTGAGACACTGAGGGGAAACCTTAATAAGTCGCACTTGTGCCCCGGCCCTTTTGGCTCAGAGATGAGATTGACCCCCAGGACAAAGTACAGATGTGGGAGGAGGATGAGTGGCCATTAGGCTCCTCCCCTGAACCCCAGCCCTATGAGGCCACACCCAGTTTTTGGGACCTCCACTTGTGTCCTGCCTCCTCCTTGACCTTTCGGCAGGAGGGGAACAGATAAAGGGACCCCCCCCCATAGCTTGAGGAGCCCGAAGATTCCCGATACATTTGCACATTTTGGCGACTTTGGACTCTTTGAAGTACGAACCTTTTTGCACGTGTTGCACTTTTGTCTTTGTACTGTGGCTTTAGGGTCTGGCCGTGCAATAAAGGTGACCAATTGCACAAGTGCTGCTGAGTGAGATATTGTGTGTGTCACACTGGCCCCTAGAAAGCCTCACAGTGGCCCAGGGCCAATGAGGGAAATGAATGAGTTATTGGGGCAATAAAGTCACAGGAATACAATTAGCTGCTGCACAGGAGCCAAAACATTGCACAAACCTGTGGGGAAAGTTACATATTGTGCAACTGCCTCTATGTGCTCAGTACAACTGACTGTCACACAGGGGATCATGGGAAATGCTGCTCTAGAAAGGGGCTGCCTGTGGCCAATCACTGACAAGGCGCCAGACAAGGTGTAAGTGTATTTGTCTCTTCTCCTCAGACCCAGGGTGTTGGTACATGAGGTCAAACAGAGATTGGGTCCTACAGTCTGAGGTGCCCAGTGACTCACTCACTACTTGCCCAATACTTTACTCATTCAGTGCCCCGATAAGGAAAGATCTTTACACAACTTGCCCATGTCACTTGGCACAATCATTTCCCTTATCAGACTTTATACTGTCAACTCCGACCTCTATATACACTCACCTGTCACTATATACTCACCTGTCACTATATACACTCACCTGTGTATATACACTCACCTGTGTATATACACTCACCTGTGTATATACACTCACCTGTCACTATATACTCACCTGTGTATATACACTCACCTGTCACTATACACACTCACCTGTCTGTATATTCACCTTTCACTATATACACTCACCTGTCACTATATTCACCTTTCACTATATACACTCCCTTATCAGACTTTGTATATAGAGGTTGGAGGTGACAGTATAAAGTCTAATAAGGGAGTGTATATAGTGAAAGGTGAATATACAGACAGGTGAGTGTATATAAAGGCAGGTGAGTATATAGTGACAGGTGACTGTATATAGAGGTCGGAGGTGATAGTATAGTCACCTGTCACTATATACTCACCTGTGTATATACACTTACCTGCCTCTATATACAGTCACCTGTCACTATATACTCACCTGTCCCTATACACACTCACCTGCCTTTATATACACTCACCTGTCTGTATATTCACCTTTCACTATATACACTCCCTTATCAGACTTTATACTGTCACCTCCGACCTCTATATACACTCACCTGTGTATATACACTCACCTACCTCTATATACAGTCACCTGTCACTATATACTCACCTGTGTATATACACTCAATCTCTATATACAGTCACCTGTCCCTATACACACTCATCTGTCCATATATTCACCTGTCCCTATATACCACTGAACTGTCACTATACACCTGTCACTATATACACACTCACAGGCTCTTTATACTCATCTGTCTATATACTCACCTGTCACTATATACACTCACCTGTCACTATATACACATTTACTTGTCACTATACACATTCACAGGCTCTTTATACTCACCTGTCACTATATACTCACCTGCCCCTATATACTCACAACTGAATCTATATACACACTCACCTGTAACTATACACACTCACCTGTCACTATACACACTCACCTGTCACTATATACTCACCACATCACTTATTGTCAGCACCAGTCAGTAGTTTCTTTATTAGGACATGGGCTCTGAGCCCAAACATGAGGCAACGTTTCTTGCCGTCCTCGGTCTTTTCTCCAGCCACTCAGACACCTGTGCTGTTATTTATACAATGTCTCACAGTGACCCCTAGTGATATTTTCTGGAAATACTAATGTTTCACATTTGCAAACCACCATCATTGTGTCAATTAAATAAATACAAAAGTGTTTCTCTAGAACTTTGTGCATAAAGTCCTTTTATCTTTAAAATGTCCATTCATTTTCTAGTGATGAAAAGCGTTTAGCTGTAAAAAAGACATAATTATCCCTTCGATAAAAATACAATATAAAACCAATTGGGTTAAAAACAATTCAACGATATATTTTACTCAAATCATATTCCCTGTTGAGGCCACGGGGAGCCAACGTTTCCAATGTTCTGATCCATCTCGCTTCCTTCTTTAGTAACATTTTCCCTCTATTTCCTCCTCTCCTCGTATTTTCGGAACGCTATTATTTGGTATTTTAATTGATGTACCTAGGGATGAGCGAATTTTTTCGCCGAAAACATGACGCCCATAGACGCCATAGATGTATGGCATCGTGCGCCAAAATAAAAAGACCCCGGCGGCAAATTTTTGGCGAAACGAATTTGGTCAAATTCGCCCATCCCTAGTTGTACCCCATTGCCTGCAACAAGAAAATAGTTTGCAACTGCTTGGTCACTTATTTTAGTATTTATTGTGCACTTGTGTTCTCTTATTCGCTCCTTAGCGCTTCTTGTGGTTTGTCCAACATAGGATAACGCACACGGACACTTAATTACATACGCTACGTAAATACTTTCACAGGTATAGTAGCCATTGATTTTAATTGTCGTACCTTTCCTTGGGTGATATAATATCTCTCCTTTTAGGCAATTTGAGCTTTACATTAATAGTAAAAAGATGCAGGTTGAGAGTGTTGCTCCATTAAATAATGGTACCAGTCTGGTTGTAACAGATACAGATAAGGCAAATGTGTTAAATCAGTTCTTTTCTTCAGTGTATACAATAGAGGAGTGTGAGTTCCCAGGCTCACTTTATAGCTGCACTGATGGCTCAGCTCAATCTAGTCAGTTGCTGACTCAGGATATGATTCATAAAGCTTTAATAGAAATTAATGTAAACAAGCCTCCAGGGCCTGATGGCATACACCCCCGGGTTCTAAGAGACGTCTGTGGTGGGCAAATTATTTGAAGGCTTGTTAAGGGATCACATTCAAAATGTTGTCCTAGTGAATGTCATTATGAGCAGCAATCAGCATGGCTTTATGAAGGATAGGTCATGTCAGACTAATTTGATTGCTTTTTATGATGAGGTAAGTAAGATTCTGGATAGTGGGGGGGCAGTAGATGTGATCTATTTGGATTTTGCCAAAGCGTTTGATACTGTGCCCCACAAACAGGGCCGCCATCAGGGGGGGACAGGGGGGACAAGCGTACCAGGCCCGTGCATGAAGGGGGGCCCGGCAGCGCTGCATTTTTTGAAGATCCGGCCCCCCCTTACGAGCGCCCGAGCCGTACGTCTTGCCTCTTGCGTTGCCGAATGCGGAAGCACCGAAAAGCCGAAGCCGATGCGCCGAAAAGACCCGAAGTCACGGAAAAAGCCGAAGTCCCGAAGTCACAAAGCGCCGAAAAGACCCGAAGTCACGAAAACAGCCGAAATTGAAGTCCTGAAGCGGTGAAAAGACCCAAAGTTACGAAAGGAGGCGAAGTTGAAGTACTGAAGCCATGAGTTCAATCCTACTGAACACCAGTTTGTGTTTTTTTTTTAATCCCCTGGCCACCAATGTATTATTTTAATATTCTATTGGCCCCTGCCACCAATCTTTTTTTCAAAACATTTTTTTTGGGGCCCCAATTTTTTTTTTAACTCGTAAGGGGCCCCTTGCCACCATTGTTTTTTTTTGTTTTTAAAAAAAAAAAAAAAAATTAATTTTTTTTTTGGCGGCCCCAATTTTTTTTTAACTTGTAAGGGGGCCCCTGCCACCAGTTTTTTTTTCAAAAAAAGTTTTTTTACATTTTTTTCGGGATCCCAATTTGTTTTTAACTTATAAGGGGGCCCCTGCCGCCAATGTTTTTTTTTTTTTTCAAATTTTTTTTTGGGGCCCCAATTTGTTTTTAACATATAAGGGGGCCCCTGCCACCAGTTTGTTTTTTTTAAAAAAATTTTGTTGGGGCCCCAAGTTTTTTTTAACTTATAAGGGGGCCCCTGCCACCAATGTTTTTACAACTTGTGTGGGGGGGGTTACTTTTTTAGCGCTGATGTCTGTGTGGTCTTTTAACTGTGATGTGGAGTGGGCGGGATATGGGGTGGAGCTTGGTCGTCAGTGTGGGCGGGGCCCAGGGGGCCCCAAAAATTTTGTTGTACGGGGCCCCGTGATTTCTAATGGCGGCCCTGCCCACAAACGACTGCTTTCTAAACTAAGGTCTGTTGGGCTTAATGAAGTCGTTTGCACATGGATAGGAAACTGGCTACAGGATCGGGTACAGAGGGTGGTTGTTAATGGGACATTCTCTACTTGAATATGCCGTACAGTTTTGGTCTCCATCACTCAAACAGGACATTATTGTATTAGAGAGGGGACAGAGAAGGGCAACTAAGCTGGTAAAGGGAAAATCTTAGCTATGAGGAAAGACTGGCCAAATTGGGGAATGTTCACTCTGGAGAAGAGGCGCTTAAGGGGTGATATGATAACTATGTATAAATATATAAGGGGATCATATAATAATCTCTCTAATGATTTATTTACCAGTAGGTCTTTCCAGCTGACACAAGGTCACCCATTCCGATTAGAAGAAAAGAGGTTCCGCCTAAATATTGGGAAGGGGTTTGTTACAGTGAGAGCTGTGAAGATGTGGAATTGTCTCCCTGAATCAGTGGTACAGGCTGATACATTAGATAGGTACAAGGAAGGGTCGGATGCTTTATTCACCAGTAGCTCCTCCCAGCAGACAGGAGGGAGCCAATGAGATTAGAGGAGGGAAAGGGGTGTTACAGGGAGAGCTGGGAAGTGAATCAGTGGTACAGGCTGATACATTAGATAGGTACAAGGAAGGGTCGGATGCTTTATTCACCAGTAGCTCCTCCCAGCAGACAGGAGGGAGCCAATGAGATTAGAGGAGGGAAAGGGGTGTTACAGGGAGAGCTGGGAAGTGAATCAGGGGTACAGGCTGATACATTAGATAGGTACAAGGAAGGGTCGGATGCTTTATTCACCAGTAGCTCCTCCCAGCAGACAGGAGGGAGCCAATGAGATTAGAGGAGGGAAAGGGGTGTTACAGGGAGAGCTGGGAAGTGAATCAGGGGTACAGGCTGATACATTAGATAGGTACAAGGAAGGGTCGGATGCTTTATTCACCAGTAGCTCCTCCCAGCAGACAGGAGGGAGCCAATGAGATTAGAGGAGGGAAAGGGGTGTTACAGGGAGAGCTGGGAAGTGAATCAGGGGTACAGGCTGATACATTAGATAGGTACAAGGAAGGGTCGGATGCTTTATTCACCAGTAGCTCCTCCCAGCAGACAGGAGGGAGCCAATGAGATTAGAGGAGGGAAAGGGGTGTTACAGGGAGAGCTGGGAAGTGAATCAGGGGTACAGGCTGATACATTAGATAGGTACAAGGAAGGGTCGGATGCTTTATTCACCAGTAGCTCCTCCCAGCAGACAGGAGGGAGCCAATGAGATTAGAGGAGGGAAAGGGGTGTTACAGGGAGAACTGGGAAGTGAATCAGGGGTGTGAATTGATGTGAATTATTCTGTGCCATGTAGTTTACCCCAAATTTCAGCCTCAGTGATCTTTAAGTTGGGGTTCAGGAGGATGAAAGCCCATAATGGCAGGAGCCGCACAGTTTGGGAATAACTGGAATAGACTGAAGTGCACACGTCGGAGCACAAGTTCCACCCAATCTAGTTATAAGCGGGGGGTGCCTGGGCCCTACTTGCAGAAACCCGAGACCCTATAACCGTCTGTGTGGCCCGTCAGTGGGTTGGGCATATTATCCGAGTGCCTCATTGTGACCAATAGGAGAACAGGATTGGGGGCTGATAGAGGCACCAGGATTCCCGGGGGCATCTCTGGACAGACAAACGTCCATGTGGAAGTGGGAGTAGCAGATAACAAGGCTGAGGGGGAGCAGATATTTTAAGTCTTTTATAATAAAATACACATAAGGAAGAGAAACCAATACAAACACATGAGCATTACATGCCCACAGTCTGGCACTTCCTGTCCAGGACAGGGTCCGGCACTTCCTGCTACATCCCAATCCATATCCTGCCACACGGGTACTGGGAATACAGCGCACAACATCCATTAAAAGCCCCCTGCCCCCAAATTCCCATTAGTTCAGTATTTCCGCTGACGAGGGAAGATGGCAGAAGAGCGTTTTGGGGTGGGAACGGAGTCGGGGTCCATGTCGAAGAGGTCACGGCCAGTCTTTAGGATCTGTTCCTCGATCTTCTTGTGTCGCTTCATGTCGGACAGAACCTTGTCCAGTCGGGCCTCTCTCTTGTGACTGCGGCCGGTGCTCCCTGCTCAGAGACAAGGGGAGGAGTCAATAACAAATCAGGTGCTCCCTGCTCAGGGACAAGGGGGAGGAGTCAGTAACAAATCAGGCGCTCCCTGCTCAGGGACAAGGGGGAGGAGTCAGTAACAAAACGGGTGCTCCCTGCTCAGAGACAAGGGGGAGGAGTCAGTAACAAATCAGGTGCTCCCTGCTCAGAGACAAGGGGGAGGAGTCAGTAACAAATCAGGTGCTCCCTGCTCAGAGACAAGGGGGAGGAGTCAGTAACAAAACAGGTGCTCCCTGCTCAGAGACAAGGGGGAGGAGTCAGTAACAAATCAGAACTTATAGCAGAGACACCCCATGTGCTTTGACAGAGAGGAACCGGGCCCTGTAAGGTCCAAATACGAATCCACACACAGTTGGGGTCCCAGCTCGGCACTAACCGGGGGACAGGAGTAAAAAGCACCTACGTTATCTGTATTAAATCAGCAGAACTGGGTGTAACATAGGAATTGGAAGAATGTATCCTCCTCCTTAAATAAAAGTATGCCCCCCCCGGGATCACATGACCACCTACCTGGCGTTCTCCGGCGATCAAGTAGCGAATTTTTGGGGGTGACCGGTTCATCATCAAAATCAAATTCAGTGGGAACGTTTGGCCTGGGGAAGGAGGACGTTATTGTCAGACGGGGAAACCAAAATGACAGTTTGTCTGTACTACATGTATTACCTAAAGGGGAAGGACACACCTCAACGCACCTTTGCTAAGAATCGGTGTAATAAATAGGCTTGTGTTGAAATCACATTCTACCTGTTGTTTTAATGGAAAAAAAAACAAGTTTCTGTTTCCCGCCATTATAAAGCATGAATTTGAAAGTTGGGCTATTTCAACGGACCTCCCCCTTCCTGTATACACAGGTAATGTGTTCAGAACTCCTTATCGACCTTTGAACAAACAAACCCCTCCCTTCTCTAAGCAGCAGCCATTAAACAGCTCATTACCAGGGATATCTCACTGGACTGGTAATTCGTTTATCAGTTTATCCTCTGATGCTCTGCGGGGCCAGGAAGTGCTAAAGTGACACTGGCTTCATATTCTTGTCAGTGCCAGAAATAACAGAAACTAGAGATTTCTTCATTACAACAACAGGCAAAAATAATGCTCTGCACAAGCTCTACTGGAAAGGGGGAAGTGTACTGTCTCTTTAACTCAATGCTAGATTACCACTAGGCCTGTGTCCAACGTCCAGTATTAAATTACTGAAAGGCCTTCCATCAATCCTCCACTTCTAAACTACATACATGTCTCGCTCTTACCCTCCAGTTCTGGGCCACATTATATAAAGGTCTGTATCTAATCTTCCTCTTCTGCATTACAGGTAGGCCTGTCTTTAACTCTCCAGTTCTGGGCCATATTATACAAAGGCTTGCCTCTAATCTTCCTCTTCTGCACTACAGGTAGGCCTGTCTTTAACTCTCCAGTTCTGGGCCACATTATATAAAGGCCTGTATCTAATCTTCCTCTTCTGCACTACAGGTAGGCCTGTGTCTAAGCCTCCAGTTCTGCATTAAAGGTAGGCCTGACTCTAAGCCTATAACCAGAATTGTTCCTTATGTACCAGACTTACGTCTCTTGCTCATCTTCTTCCTCCTCTCCCTCTTGATCAGATTCATCATCCAGAGAGTCGGGTTCAGGGGTGGGAGGTCGACGGAGGAGCATGTCAACTTGCAAAGGCAGCGTTCCCTCTTTGGCCAACAACTCATAAAGTCTTTTAATGTCTTCAGGGGGTGGAATCCACCCATCAGGTTCCTCAACCTCCTCATCACTGCAACCTATACACCAGTCTTCCCCTTCCTCCTCTTCTGCTTCCCCTTCCTCTTCCCCCTGTTCTTGTTGTTCATCTGCTTCTTCCTCTTCTGCTTTCTGCTGTCCTTCCACTTCTTCCTCTTCCTCCTCTTCTCCTCCTTCCTTTACGGCCAATGACTCCATGCCGGCAGTCACCTTCTCCTCCCCATCCTCGCGTGATTCCTGCATCTGACAAGAAGAAGAAGAATGGACACTCAGTACTAGGGGCTGTTGACATGTTGATTATCATAACATCATCGTGCAAGATCCCGATTTCCATTTACTGTATAGAACATTATTTGTTCTACTTCCACTTCTAGGAGCAAACCCTATTGAGCTCATACTGAGGGCCCATGTCTGCCCTTTATATTGGGGTGCTCTGGCTGACGTTCCTCTCGCTCATATCTGTGCAGTGGAGACACGATACTTATAGTGGCCAGTGAGTGCCGGGCGACACGAGGCAATGAGGATGCTTCTTATACAAGTTATACAGCCATAAATACTGGTCCAAAGTCCCAGCGGCTGCAAGAAATAAAGTGCAACGAAGCGTAACAAAGTGATGCACAGTTTCCCTGGTGAAACAAACTGTTAGGAGTCAGGGGTTTGGAATGTCCAGCTGCCACAGTGAGTGAGTGAGTGAGTGAGTGAGAGTGAGTGAGATGCGGAACAGCAGTGTAATAAGAGCTGGAATAACATCATAGACAAACCAACGCGCTAAGGAATGATCTGGAGAAAATGCCTAAACATGAATAAACCACAGCATAAATTACAGTAAAGACAAGATCATGCTGTGGGAGTAGGTGGCAGTGATGCTGTGGAAATAAGTGGCAGTAAACAGGAATGGCACAGGATGATGCTGTGGGAGTAGGTGGCAGTTCATAGGAATGGCAGAGGATCATGCTGAGGGAATAAGTGGCAGTTAATAGGAATGGCACAGGATCATGCTGAGGGAATAAGTGGCAGTTAATGGGAATGGCAGAGGATCATGCTGTGGGAATAAGTGGCAGTTAATAGGAATGGCACAGGATGATGCTGTGGGAGTAGGTGGCAGTTAATAGGAATGGCAGAGGATCATGCTGAGGGAATAAGTGGCAGTTAATAGGAATGGCACAGGATCATGCTGTGGGAATAAGTGGCAGTTAATGGGAATGGCACGGGATCATGCTGTGGGAATAAGTGGCAGTTAATAGGAATGGCACAGAATCATGCTGTGTGAATAAGTGGCAGTTAATAGGAATGGCACAGGATCATGCTGAGGGAATATGTGGCAGTTAATAGGAATGGCACAGGATCATGCTGAGGGAATAAGTGGCAGTTAATAGGAATGGCACAGGATCATGCTGAGGGAATAAGTGGCAGTTAATAGGAATGGCACAGGATCATGCTGAGGGAATAAGTGGCAGTTAATAGGAATGGCAGAGTATCATGCTGTGGGAATAAGTGGCAGTTAATAGGAATGGCAGAGGATCATGCTGTGGGAATAAGTGGCAGTTAATAGGAATGGCACAGGATGATGCTGTGGGAGTAGGTGGCAGTTAACAGGAATGGCACAGGATCATGCTGTGGGAATAAGTGGCAGTTAATAGGAATGGCACAGGATCATGCTGAGGGAATAAGCGGCAGTTAATGGGAATGGCACAGGATCATGCTGAGGGAATAAGTGGCAGTTAATGGGAATGGCACAGGATCATGCTGAGGGAATAAGTGGCAGTTAATAGGAATGGCACAGGATCATGCTGAGGGAATAAGTGGCAGTTAATAGGAATGGCACAGGATCATGCTGAGGGAATAAGCGGCAGTTAATGGGAATGGCACAGGATCATGCTGAGGGAATAAGTGGCAGTTAATAGGAATGGCACAGAATCATGCTGTGGGAATAAGTGGCAGTTAATAGGAATGGCACAGGATCATGCTGTGGGAATAAGTGGCAGTTAATAGGAATGGCACAGGATCATGCTGAGGGAATAAGTGGCAGTTAATGGGAATGGCACAGGATGATGCTGTGGGAGTAGGTGGCAGTTAACAGGAATGGCACAGGATCATGCTGTGGGAATAAGTGGCAGTTAATGGGAATGGCACGGGATCATGCTGTGGGAATAAGTGGCAGTTAATAGGAATGGCACAGGATCATGCTGAGGGAATAAGCGGCAGTTAATGGGAATGGCACAGGATCATGCTGAGGGAATAAGTGGCAGTTAATGGGAATGGCACAGGATCATGCTGAGGGAATAAGTGGCAGTTAATAGGAATGGCACAGGATCATGCTGAGGGAATAAGTGGCAGTTAATGGGAATGGCACAGGATCATGCTGAGGGAATAAGTGGCAGTTAATAGGAATGGCAGAGTATCATGCTGTGGGAATAAGTGGCAGTTAATAGGAATGGCAGAGGATCATGCTGTGGGAATAAGTGGCAGTTAATAGGAATGGCACAGGATGATGCTGTGGGAGTAGGTGGCAGTTCATAGGAATGGCAGAGGATCATGCTGAGGGAATAAGTGGCAGTTAATAGGAATGGCACAGGATCATGCTGAGGGAATAAGTGGCAGTTAATGGGAATGGCAGAGGATCATGCTGTGGGAATAAGTGGCAGTTAATAGGAATGGCACAGGATGATGCTGTGGGAGTAGGTGGCAGTTAATAGGAATGGCAGAGGATCATGCTGAGGGAATAAGTGGCAGTTAATAGGAATGGCACAGGATCATGCTGTGGGAATAAGTGGCAGTTAATGGGAATGGCACGGGATCATGCTGTGGGAATAAGTGGCAGTTAATAGGAATGGCACAGAATCATGCTGTGTGAATAAGTGGCAGTTAATAGGAATGGCACAGGATCATGCTGAGGGAATATGTGGCAGTTAATAGGAATGGCACAGGATCATGCTGAGGGAATAAGTGGCAGTTAATAGGAATGGCACAGGATCATGCTGAGGGAATAAGTGGCAGTTAATAGGAATGGCACAGGATCATGCTGAGGGAATAAGTGGCAGTTAATAGGAATGGCAGAGTATCATGCTGTGGGAATAAGTGGCAGTTAATAGGAATGGCAGAGGATCATGCTGTGGGAATAAGTGGCAGTTAATAGGAATGGCACAGGATGATGCTGTGGGAGTAGGTGGCAGTTAACAGGAATGGCACAGGATCATGCTGTGGGAATAAGTGGCAGTTAATAGGAATGGCACAGGATCATGCTGAGGGAATAAGCGGCAGTTAATGGGAATGGCACAGGATCATGCTGAGGGAATAAGTGGCAGTTAATGGGAATGGCACAGGATCATGCTGAGGGAATAAGTGGCAGTTAATAGGAATGGCACAGGATCATGCTGAGGGAATAAGTGGCAGTTAATAGGAATGGCACAGGATCATGCTGAGGGAATAAGCGGCAGTTAATGGGAATGGCACAGGATCATGCTGAGGGAATAAGTGGCAGTTAATAGGAATGGCACAGAATCATGCTGTGGGAATAAGTGGCAGTTAATAGGAATGGCACAGGATCATGCTGTGGGAATAAGTGGCAGTTAATAGGAATGGCACAGGATCATGCTGAGGGAATAAGTGGCAGTTAATGGGAATGGCACAGGATGATGCTGTGGGAGTAGGTGGCAGTTAACAGGAATGGCACAGGATCATGCTGTGGGAATAAGTGGCAGTTAATGGGAATGGCACGGGATCATGCTGTGGGAATAAGTGGCAGTTAATAGGAATGGCACAGGATCATGCTGAGGGAATAAGCGGCAGTTAATGGGAATGGCACAGGATCATGCTGAGGGAATAAGTGGCAGTTAATGGGAATGGCACAGGATCATGCTGAGGGAATAAGTGGCAGTTAATAGGAATGGCACAGGATCATGCTGAGGGAATAAGTGGCAGTTAATGGGAATGGCACAGGATCATGCTGAGGGAATAAGTGGCAGTTAATAGGAATGGCAGAGTATCATGCTGTGGGAATAAGTGGCAGTTAATAGGAATGGCAGAGGATCATGCTGTGGGAATAAGTGGCAGTTAATAGGAATGGCACAGGATGATGCTGTGGGAGTAGGTGGCAGTTAACAGGAATGGCACAGGATCATGCTGTGGGAATAAGTGGCAGTTAATAGGAATGGCACAGGATCATGCGGAGGGAATAAGCGGCAGTTAATGGGAATGGCACAGGATCATGCTGAGGGAATAAGTGGCAGTTAATAGGAATGGCACAGGATCATGCTGAGGGAATAAGTGGCAGTTAATAGGAATGGCACAGGATCATGCTGAGGGAATAAGTGGCAGTTAATAGGAATGGCACAGGATCATGCTGAGGGAATAAGTGGCAGTTAATAGGAATGGCACAGGATCATGCTGAGGGAATAAGTGGCAGTTAATAGGAATGGCACAGGATCATGCTGAGTGAATAAGTGGCAGTTAATAGGAATGGCACAGGATCATGCTGTGGGAATAAGTGGCAGTTAATAGGAATGGCACAGGATCATGCTGAGGGAATAAGTGGCAGTTAATGGGAATGGCACAGGATGATGCTGTGGGAGTAGGTGGCAGGTAATAGGAATGGCAGAGGATCATGCTGAGGGAATAAGTGGCAGTTAATGGGAATGGCACGGGATCATGCTGTGGGAATAAGTGGCAGTTAATAGGAATGGCACAGGATCATGCTGAGGGAATAAGTGGCAGTTAATAGGAATGGCACAGGATCATGCTGAGGGAATAAGTGGCAGTTAATAGGAATGGCACAGGATCATGCTGTGGGAATAAGTGGCAGTTAATAGGAATGGCACAGGATCATGCTGAGGGAATAAGTGGCAGTTAATGGGAATGGCACAGGATGATGCTGTGGGAGTAGGTGGCAGTTAACAGGAATGGCACAGGATCATGCTGTGGGAATAAGTGGCAGTTAATAGGAATGGCACAGGATCATGCTGAGGGAATAAGCGGCAGTTAATGGGAATGGCACAGGATCATGCTGAGGGAATAAGTGGCAGTTAATGGGAATGGCACAGGATCATGCTGAGGGAATAAGTGGCAGTTAATAGGAACGGCACAGGATCATGCTGAGGGAATAAGTGGCAGTTAATAGGAATGGCACAGGATCATGCTGAGGGAATAAGTGGCAGTTAATAGGAATGGCACAGGATCATGCTGAGGGAATAAGTGGCAGTTAATGGGAATGGCAGAGGATCATGCTGTGGGAATAAGTGGCAGTTAATAGGAATGGCACAGGATGATGCTGTGGGAGTAGGTGGCAGTTAATAGGAATGGCAGAGGATCATGCTGAGGGAATAAGTGGCAGTTAATAGGAATGGCACAGGATCATGCTGTGGGAATAAGTGGCAGTTAATGGGAATGGCAGAGGATCATGCTGTAGGAATAAGTGGCAGTTAATAGGAATGGCACAGGATGATGCTGTGGGAGTAGGTGGCAGTTAATAGGAATGGCAGAGGATCATGCTGAGGGAATAAGTGGCAGTTAATAGGAATGGCACAGGATCATGCTGTGGGAATAAGTGGCAGTTAATGGGAATGGCACGGGATCATGCTGTGGGAATAAGTGGCAGTTAATGGGAATGGCACGGGATCATGCTGTGGGAATAAGTGGCAGTTAATAGGAATGGCACAGAATCATGCTGTGTGAATAAGTGGCAGTTAATAGGAATGGCACAGGATCATGCTGAGGGAATAAGTGGCAGTTAATAGGAATGGCACAGGATCATGCTGTGGGAATAAGTGGCAGTTAATGGGAATGGCACGGGATCATGCTGTGGGAATAAGTGGCAGTTAATAGGAATGGCACAGAATCATGCTGTGTGAATAAGTGGCAGTTAATAGGAATGGCACAGGATCATGCTGAGGGAATAAGTGGCAGTTAATAGGAATGGCACAGGATCATGCTGAGGGAATAAGTGGCAGTTAATAGGAATGGCACAGGATCATGCTGAGGGAATAAGTGGCAGTTAATAGGAATGGCACAGGATCATGCTGAGGGAATAAGTGGCAGTTAATAGGAATGGCAGAGTATCATGCTGTGGGAATAAGTGGCAGTTAATAGGAATGGCAGAGGATCATGCTGTGGGAATAAGTGGCAGTTAATAGGAATGGCACAGGATGATGCTGTGGGAGTAGGTGGCAGTTAACAGGAATGGCACAGGATCATGCTGTGGGAATAAGTGGCAGTTAATAGGAATGGCACAGGATCATGCTGAGGGAATAAGCGGCAGTTAATGGGAATGGCACAGGATCATGCTGAGGGAATAAGTGGCAGTTAATGGGAATGGCACAGGATCATGCTGAGGGAATAAGTGGCAGTTAATAGGAATGGCACAGGATCATGCTGAGGGAATAAGTGGCAGTTAATAGGAATGGCACAGGATCATGCTGAGGGAATAAGCGGCAGTTAATGGGAATGGCACAGGATCATGCTGAGGGAATAAGTGGCAGTTAATGGGAATGGCACAGGATCATGCTGAGGGAATAAGTGGCAGTTAATAGGAATGGCACAGGATCATGCTGAGGGAATAAGTGGCAGTTAATGGGAATGGCAGAGGATCATGCTGTGGGAATAAGTGGCAGTTAATAGGAATGGCACAGGATGATGCTGTGGGAGTAGGTGGCAGTTAATAGGAATGGCACAGGATCATGCTGAGGGAATAAGTGGCAGTTAATAGGAATGGCACAGGATCATGCTGTGGGAATAAGTGGCAGTTAATGGGAATGGCACAGGATGATGCTGTGGGAGTAGGTGGCAGTTAACAGGAATGGCACAGGATCATGCTGTGGGAATAAGTGGCAGTTAATGGGAATGGCACGGGATCATGCTGTGGGAATAAGTGGCAGTTAATAGGAATGGCACAGGATCATGCGGAGGGAATAAGCGGCAGTTAATGGGAATGGCACAGGATCATGCTGAGGGAATAAGTGGCAGTTAATGGGAATGGCACAGGATCATGCTGAGGGAATAAGTGGCAGTTAATAGGAATGGCACAGGATCATGCTGAGGGAATAAGTGGCAGTTAATGGGAATGGCAGAGGATCATGCTGTGGGAATAAGTGGCAGTTAATAGGAATGGCACAGGATGATGCTGTGGGAGTAGGTGGCAGTTAATAGGAATGGCACAGGATCATGCTGAGGGAATAAGTGGCAGTTAATAGGAATGGCACAGGATCATGCTGTGGGAATAAGTGGCAGTTAATGGGAATGGCACAGGATGATGCTGTGGGAGTAGGTGGCAGTTAACAGGAATGGCACAGGATCATGCTGTGGGAATAAGTGGCAGTTAATGGGAATGGCACGGGATCATGCTGTGGGAATAAGTGGCAGTTAATAGGAATGGCACAGAATCATGCTGTGGGAATAAGTGGCAGTTAATAGGAATGGCACAGGATCATGCTGAGGGAATAAGTGGCAGTTAATAGGAATGGCACAGGATCATGCTGAGGGAATAAGTGGCAGTTAATAGGAATGGCACAGGATCATGCTGTGGGAATAAGTGGCAGTTAATAGGAATGGCACAGGATCATGCTGAGGGAATAAGTGGCAGTTAATGGGAATGGCACAGGATCATGCTGAGGGAATAAGTGGCAGTTAATAGGAATGGCACAGGATCATGCTGAGGGAATAAGTGGCAGTTAATAGGAATGGCACAGGATCATGCTGTGGGAATAAGTGGCAGTTAATAGGAATGGCACAGGATCATGCTGAGGGAATAAGTGGCAGTTAATGGGAATGGCACAGGATGATGCTGTGGGAGTAGGTGGCAGTTAACAGGAATGGCACAGGATCATGCTGTGGGAATAAGTGGCAGTTAATGGGAATGGCACGGGATCATGCTGTGGGAATAAGTGGCAGTTAATAGGAATGGCACAGGATCATGCGGAGGGAATAAGCGGCAGTTAATGGGAATGGCACAGGATCATGCTGAGGGAATAAGTGGCAGTTAATAGGAATGGCACAGGATCATGCTGAGGGAATAAGTGGCAGTTAATAGGAATGGCACAGGATCATGCTGAGGGAATAAGTGGCAGTTAATAGGAATGGCACAGGATCATGCTGAGGGAATAAGTGGCAGTTAATAGGAATGGCACAGGATCATGCTGAGGGAATAAGTGGCAGTTAATAGGAATGGCACAGGATCATGCTGTGGGAATAAGTGGCAGTTAATAGGAATGGCACAGGATCATGCTGAGGGAATAAGTGGCAGTTAATGGGAATGGCACAGGATCATGCTGAGGGAATAAGTGGCAGTTAATAGGAATGGCACAGGATCATGCTGAGGGAATAAGTGGCAGTTAATAGGAATGGCACAGGATCATGCTGTGGGAATAAGTGGCAGTTAATAGGAATGGCACAGGATCATGCTGAGGGAATAAGTGGCAGTTAATGGGAATGGCACAGGATGATGCTGTGGGAGTAGGTGGCAGTTAACAGGAATGGCACAGGATCATGCTGTGGGAATAAGTGGCAGTTAATGGGAATGGCACGGGATCATGCTGTGGGAATAAGTGGCAGTTAATAGGAATGGCACAGGATCATGCGGAGGGAATAAGCGGCAGTTAATGGGAATGGCACAGGATCATGCTGAGGGAATAAGTGGCAGTTAATAGGAATGGCACAGGATCATGCTGAGGGAATAAGTGGCAGTTAATAGGAATGGCACAGGATCATGCTGAGGGAATAAGTGGCAGTTAATAGGAATGGCACAGGATCATGCTGAGGGAATAAGTGGCAGTTAATAGGAATGGCACAGGATCATGCTGAGGGAATAAGTGGCAGTTAACAGGAATGGCACAGGAT
This sequence comes from Xenopus laevis, assembly GCF_017654675.1. Taxonomy (NCBI): domain Eukaryota; kingdom Metazoa; phylum Chordata; class Amphibia; order Anura; family Pipidae; genus Xenopus; species Xenopus laevis. Next base: position 135,258,689 of record NC_054387.1, on the reverse strand, counting down.
CATGCTGTGGGAATAAGTGGCAGTTAATGGGAATGGCACGGGATCATGCTGTGGGAATAAGTGGCAGTTAATAGGAATGGCACAGGATCATGCTGTGGGAATAAGTGGCAGTTAATAGGAATGGCACAGGATCATGCTGAGGGAATAAGTGGCAGTTAATAGGAATGGCAGAGGATGATGCTGTGGGAATAAGTGGCAGTTAATAGGAATGGCACAGGATCATGCTGAGGGAATAAGTGGCAGTTAACAGGAATGGCACAGGATCATGCTGTGGGAATAAGTGGCAGTTAATGGGAATGGCACGGGATCATGCTGTGGGAATAAGTGGCAGTTAATAGGAATGGCACAGGATCATGCTGAGGGAATAAGTGGCAGTTAATAGGAATGGCAGAGGATGATGCTGTGGGAATAAGTGGCAGTTAATAGGAATGGCACAGGATCATGCTGTGGGAGTAGGTGGCAGTTAATAGGAATGACAGGAGTACTTACAATATTAAAACAAACCCTTCACAGACAGGCAAAACAATATCTTCCCTGGTAACTAAAGCAGCACTGGGAAACCCCGTGGGACTGTGGGGCCAAACTCACTTTCAATGAGGAAGTTTTCAGTCAGAGTTGGACTCGCAGGGATCAGATGAAAGTAACTTTAGCGCCCAATCCTGCTCATATTGTCGCCACGGGAAGTCGCCATGTTTTCGCAGCGCATGCCGGGAAGGAACACTGACGTCACTCTCGCCCCGCAGCCTCAGGTTCTTGGTCCGTATTCCAAAATAAAATGCTCTCGGTGTTACTGAGCCCCACAAGCGCTAAGTGTCAGGGACAGAAAGGGTTACAAGATCGGGAGCCATCACCTTCACTTCCTGTACGGGAGTAACATGGAGGCAAGGAGAAGCGCCGGCGGACATCTTTGTTTTGGGAAGCAGTCCAAGTGTAACGGCGTAAGGAATATTAGTAACACGGTGTCTCCAGTCACATAGGTGAGGTAATAACACCGAGGCTCAGATCAGCATTAGGCAACTGTTGGAGTTTAAAACAAAGGGTCGTTCGGTTGCCATAGAAAGTTAAACTAATTACGGTCTGACGAGTATGTGCTGCACTTTCAACCAATTAACTCCCACAACATAACAGATCCACTGTCAATGACACACAAGCCAGTCTCGGTTTATTGCATGGTGAGAGGCGGAGTCCTACGCGTGTCACGTGGTGTGAACTTAGATTTTTGAACGAGCCAATAAGGCGCTGTGTGCGTGTCAAGCCTCGTTTGTGCGTGAGCCTTGGTCCACGTGAAAGATCCTCACCCTCCGATTGGTTGGACGCACGCCTCACCGCCAAATACGAAAGGAGAGACTGTAACCGATCGGGCTTGTGGCCCAGACAGCTGGAGGCGGCAATTGGAGCGTTGAGGAATCAGCTGAGGGGCTTTATTGTTCGGTCTATTCCAGCGCGTGAGTCGGGAATGGTTCTTACTGGGCCTCCCCAAAGGTGAGAGCTTCCCCCACTGTATATTTATTGTTTATACCCGTTACACAGACTTCACTGTAGTACAACTCACACCCCTGTCACATATTGTCTCACACTCCTGTCTATTCTATTCTATTTGTACTGAGTGTTCTCTCAGCTCAGCCTTATTTATGTCTCTGTCTTACACTGGAGCTGCTCTCATCATATATATATATATACACACTCACACATTCATACAGTTAGTTAACTCTGGTTCTGTACATCACCACAATGAAGTTTAAATGAAACAACTCTTTCAGCTTTAATTCAGTGGGTTGAACAAAAAGATTGTATAAAAATGTGAGGAATTAAAGCCTTTTTTCAACACAATCACTTCATTTCAGGGGCTCAAAAGTACCGTATATACTCGAGTATAAGCCGAGGTACCTAATTTTACCTCCAAAAACTGGGAAAGCTTATTGACTCGAGTATAAGCCGAGGGTGAGAAATGCAGCAGCTTCTGGTAAGTTTCAATCAAAAAATTGAGGGTTTCTGCTCCCATTGGAGGGGCCGGCGTCTCGTTTTTAGATGCTGGCGACCATTCTTGGACGCCGGCGAATATTCTTGGAGACTATTCTTGGACGCCGGCGACCGTTTTTGCGCTTGACCCGAGTATAAGCTGAGGTAGAGTTTTTCAGCATATTTTGGGGGCTGAAAAACTCGGCTTATACTCGAGTATATACGGTAATTGGAAAATTGAGTCAAAGACTTTCATGGGCAGGTGGGGCAATTCCTTGGTTATGTCATTATCAATGAAGCAGATAAAAGCCCTGGAGTTGATTTGAGGGGGGGGGGGAAGAGACAACATGAGGACAAAGGAGCTCTCCATGCAGGTGAAACAAGTCCTCCTTAAAGGGATCCTGTCATCAGAAAACATGTTTTTTTCAAAACACACCAGTTAATAGTGTTACTCTAGCAGAATTCTATACTGAAATCAATTTCTCAAAAGAGCAAACACATTTTTTTATATTCAATTTTGAAATCTGACATGGGGCTAGACATATTGTCAATTTCCCAGCTGCCCCTGATCATGTGACTTGTGCCTGCACTTTAGGAGAGAAATGCTTTCTGGCAGGCTGCTGTTTTTCCTTCTCAATGTAACTGAATGTGTCTCAGTGGGACCTGGATTTTACTATTGAGTGTTGTTCTTAGATCTACCAGGCAGCTGTTATCTTGTGTTAGGGAGCTGCTATCTGGTTACCTTCCCATTGTTCTGTTGTTTGGCTGCTGGGGGGAAAGGGAGGGGTGATATCACTCCAACTTGCAGTACAGCAGTAAAGAGTGACTGAAGTTTATCAGAGCACAAGTCACATGACTGGGGCAGCTGGGAAACTGACAATATGTCTAGCCCCATGTCAGATTTCAAAATTGATAAAAAAAAAAATCTGTCTGCTCTTTTGAGAAATAGATTTCAGTGCAGAATTCTGCTGGAGCAGCACTATTAACTGATTCATTTTGAAATAATAAATTTTTCCCATGACCGTATCCCTTTAAGCTGCAAAAACAGAAAAACCCATCCGAGAAATTGCTCCAATATTATGAGAGGCAAAATCTCCAGTTTGGTACATGGTGAGAAAGAAATCACTGGTGAACTCAGCAACACAAAAAGACCTGGACGTCCACGGAAGACAACAGTGGTGGATGATCTCAGAATCATTTCCATGGGGAAGAGAAAACCCTTCACAAGAGCCAAACAAGTTAAGAACAGTCTCCAGGAGGTAGAGTCTCCATATCCAAGTCTGCCATAAAGAGAAGACTGTATGAAAGTAAATACAGAGGGGGCACTGCAAGGTACAAGCCACTCATAAGCATCAACAATACAAAGGCTACATTGGACTTTGCTAAAAAACATCTAAAAAAAGCCACACAGTTGTGGAAAACCATTGTTTGGACAGATGAAACCAAGATGAAGCTCTAGCACAGGGGTCCCCAACCTTTTTTACTTGTGAGCCACATTCAAATGTAAAAAGAATCGGGGAGCAACACAAGCATGAAAAAGTCCCTTGGGGTGTCAAATAAGGGCTGTGATTGGCTATTTGGTAGCCCCTATGTGGACTGGCAGCCTACAGGAGGCTCTACTTGGCACTATACATAGTTGTTATGCAATTAAAACTCGCTTTCAAGCTTGGAAATCAAAAATAAGCACCTGCTTTGAGGCCACTGAGAGCAACATCCAAGGGGTTGGGGAGCAACATGTTACTCACGAGCTACTGGTTGGGGATCACTGCGCTAGCAGAATGATGGCAAGAGTAAAAAAGTGTGGAGAAGGCTTGGGAAGAGCTGATGATCCAAAGCATAGCACAGTTGTGTATAAAACATTTGGGGGGCAGTGTGATGGCTTGGGGTGCATGGCTGCCAGTGGGACACCAGTGTTTATCCATCATGTGACACAGAAGCACAAGAATGAATTGTGAGCTCTTCAGAGACACTGTCTGCTCAAATCCAGCTAAATGCACTCGCATTGATTGGGAGGCGTCTCATAATGAGCCAAAACATAGAGCCAAAGCAACCCAGGAGTTTATTAAAGCAAAGAAGTGGAATATTGAGCTGATGTGAAGCCAATTGAGCTGCATTTCACTTGTTGAAGACTAAACGTGGGACAGAAAGGCCACAAACAAAGAGCAAGTGAAAGAAGCGGCTGCAGTAAAGACCTGGCAGAGCATTAAACAGGAGCAAACCCACAATCTGCTGATGTCCATGAGTTCAACACTTCAGCCTGTCATTGCAGCAAAGGCTTTTCTACCAACTATTAGAAATCAACATTTATTTTCAGTTTTGTCCAATTACTTTTGAGCCCCTGAAATGAAGTGATGGTATAAAAATGTGAGGAACTAAAGCTTTTTTTTTTAACTCCATCTTTTTGTTCAACCCACCGAATTAAAGCTGAAAGTCTGCCGTTCATCTGAGTTGTTTCATTTCATTGTGGTCATGTACAGAACCAAAATTAGAAAAAAAGTTGTCTGTCCAAAGATTTATGCACCTCACTGTATCTATACTCACGTACACAAGCTTAAACTGTTTTCCTTTCTGTTCAGCCTTTCCACCTCTATTACAGCTGATGTGTTGCTTTTTGTACCAGCCAGTAGTCCTACATCAGCTCCTGTGCTGACTTGCAGTTAGGGATGCACTTAATCCAGGTTTAAAGCCTTTTTCTACAGGTTCGGAATTGGGCGAATCCAAGAGTCTAACCGAACTGAATTTGAATCCGATAAATCACGTGATTGTATTTGGCCAAATCCTAAAATAGTGGATTCAGTGCATGCCTACTTCCTATTAGCCTGGGGCCCTGCAAATGAATTTTTTGTTAGTGAGTTCAGTTGTGATTGTTGGTACAAGATCTGTGTGGTTCCAGCCAGCACTGCATTTGGGACTGTAGGTAGAGAAGGGTTCAGTCTGTGGTCTCTATGATCTGTGCAATAATAAAGCTCATTTACACATGGTCTCTCACGGACGCCTGGGAAGTGATCGTGTGCTCCACTCACTGACTGGACTTATATTTGCAGAGAGTCGGTGAGTATGGTGAAGAGGGCGAGCATGTTGGATCAGCACAAGAAGTCCTCCTGTGCCCGGGTGCGTGTAGCCGTCAGACTGAGGCCCTACATGGAGGAGAAGGAGGAAGATAAAGTGCCCACGGCGTGTGTCAGGGGCCTGGACTCTCACTCGCTGGAGATTGTCAACTGGAGAAACCAGCTGGAGACCATGCAGTACCAGTAAGTGAGGTCCCAGTACATCCCAGTAATAGTTCAGCTGTACCTAATTGTATTGCTGAGAATCTCTCCCTCTCTACACAGGTTTGATGCATTTTATGGGGACAGTGCCAGTCAGCGTGAGATCTACATGGGCTCTGTGTGCCACATTCTCCCGCACTTACTCATTGGCCAGAACGCCAGTGTTTTTGCTTATGGTCCCACGGGGGCAGGTAAGTTACTTGGTGATGTTGCCAGTATGGCATCCACCTACCTGAATACAAGAGGATTTATGTGACCCTGTCCTGTTGTCCCAGGGAAAACTCATACAATGCTGGGGAACCCTGATCAGCCTGGAGTGATCCCTCGGGCCGTTAGGGAATTGCTGCAGATGACCCGGATGGCGGCCAGTGCCCCTGAGAATGAGAACTGGACTTATACCATAACAATGTCTTATGTGGAGATTTACCAGGAGAAGGTAAGTGACTATGCAGACAACACTATAGAAGTGACTTAAAGTGGTTTAATAGGCTTCATCTATCTCAGTGTACACCCCCACCTCAGGTGTAGAGTAAATCAATTGAAATTGGAGTTACTGAGAGTGAAACAGCCAAGAATGCAGTGCTTGCTGCTAATTGTGCTTTATACCACCGTGGCAATAAAGCACAATTAGCAGCAAGCACTGCATTCTTGGCTGTTTCTCTCTCAATAACTCCAATTTCAATTGACTATGCAGACTGTTATAGCTGCCTCCTGCCCTGTACCAGAAAGGGACTTAAAGGAGCAGTAACATCAAATTTAAATTTGTTGGAGTACATAAAAAAAGACATTAAACTTTCAAATCACAAAGTCCTTATTAAAAAATAACTTGCCAAACCTCCACTTCTGCTCCTGTTCAGAGAGGGCGATACGGTGACGATCCATCGTGCGGCACTCGATTTCTCCTCCCTGGCTATCTGCTATAAGGAAGGCATGGAGGAGAAATCGAGCGCCACACAAAGGATCACCCGATCTCTTTCTGAAGAGGAGAAGCGGAGTTTCGGTATTTTAGACTTTGCGATTTGAAAGTTTAATTTGTCTGTTTTTTTCAATGTATTGTAACTTTTTTTTTTTTTTTTTTTTTTTATTGGTACTGGGGCTGACAATATTGGGCTGATCTGATCGAGGGCCCAACAATCCGATCACAACGCTGGTAATGCAGGGGGTTGGACCAAGGGCTGCATCAATGAGCCAATTCAGTCCTGGATCCAATAGGAATTTTAAACCTGCCCGATCGACATCTGGATGTCAGCCTGATATCGATCATGGAAGCCATACACTGCACTTCGGCTGCAGATTTTTTCGGCCCATGTATGGCCCCTTAAGTGCGGTGCTGTGAGATTGAGCCATTGTCTCTCTTTCCAGGTCATGGATCTGCTGGAGCCCAAGAACAAAGACCTCCCCATCCGAGAGGACAAAGACCATAACATCCTGATCCCGGGCGTGACCCTAAAAACTATCAATTCTTTTGGAGATTTCGATGAGCATTTTATCCCTGCCAGTCAGAACCGCACCGTGGCCTCAACCAAACTCAACGACCGCTCCAGTCGCAGCCACGCTGTGTTACTGATCAAGGTGCAGTGAGGCCTCTGCTTTATGTTTAGCCATTTAGCAGCCATTGCTCTGTTGGAGTAAGACTGAGGCTGTGTGCAGCACCTTCTTTTGGCTCAGCTGCAGCATGGGCTCCACCTATGAATTAAAGCCTCTTTTTTGTTATATTAAAGGGATAATGCCATGGGAAAACGTGGTTTTTTTTTTTTTTTTTTTTCAAAATGCCAAGATTTTCAGTGCATAATTCTGCTGGAGCAGCACTATTAAATATAAAAAAATCGGTTTGCTCTTTTGAGAGAGAGAGTTAATTTTGAAATCTGACATGGGGCTAGACATATTGTCAGTTTTTCAGCTGCCCCCAGTCATGTGACTTGTGCTCTGATAAACCTCAGCCACTCTTTACTGCAGGTTGGAAGATATCACCCCCCCCCCCCAGTAGCCCATCAGCAGAACAATGGGAAGGTAACCAGATAACAGCTGCCTGGTAGATGTAAGAACAGCACTCAATAGTAAAATCCATCTCCCACTGCAACTCCTATAGTTGCATTGAGTAGGAGAAACAGTCCGAAAGTAGTTGCATCCTAAAATGACCTGAGATGCACCGACACACCAATATTACAACTAAAAAAAATACACTTGCAGGTTCAGGAATGAAATTGTATATTGTAGAGGGAATTATTTGCAGTGTAAATCAAAACAAGCTGCTATGGGTTTGTTTAGGAATTTGCTGTATTTGTGCCAATATATCACAAACAAGACTAAGCCCAATACATCCTGACTATATTGGTAAACATTGGGTAGTACTCTGTGTGTGTTACTAATGGCTGGTACCAATAAGATAATGCCAAGATATGTTCCTCTCTGACACCCCCATCTCTTGCCACGTGTAGGTCCAGAAGAGTCAGCAGGTGGCACCATTTCGGCAGCTGATTGGAAAGCTCTACCTGATAGACTTGGCTGGATCAGAAGATAACCGGCGCACTGGAAACCAAGGAATCCGACTAAAGGAGAGTGGAGCCATTAACTCGTCCTTATTTACGCTCAGCAAAGTGGTGGATGCTCTGAACCAGGGGCTGCCCCGAATCCCATACAGAGACAGCAAGCTGACGAGACTGCTGCAGGTGAGACTGTCATTAGAGCTGGGGAAATGCAACTGAGCTAACTCCTCTTGGGCCGTTGTGTGATATTGGGTTTACTTTTCATGGCAATGGTAACTTGCCCTTGTGTGTGTGACTGACAAGGATTGTGAAACGTGTGTCACTGGCAGGATTCCCTGGGAGGAAGCGCCCACAGTGTTATGATCACTAACATCGCCCCAGAGCAGACGTATTACTTCGACACATTGACCGCTCTGAACTTCGCTGCCAAATCCAAGCAGATCATTAACAAGCCTTTCAGCCGGGAAACCACCCAGACCGTGGGTAAGTAAACGTTGCACAGATTTATATAAAATCCTTGGGCTATTTTTATATAGAACTATTGAAATCTAACAAGCACGGCCGTATTATGTATTGGTTAGTATTTATCATCTCCACCTTTTTATCTGCCACAAGGTGTCGCTGTTTTTGTTTCTTCCTATTCTGGACTATTTGTTTATCCAGCTGGTATGGCTAATGAGCAGTGACACCTAGTGGTTATATTGGGCAGTGTATCTGATACTGTTGTGCTGCTGTACTCGTATAAATACACACACACACGTATATTAATCGGTTTATTCGTTATAAGCAGCTCAGCCAGCCATGAAGAGGCCCAGGGAGGAAGCAGAGGCCACAACCAGTTCTCGGCAAAGAAAGAAATCCAAAACTGACTCCACAGAGTCGTCTCCCAATTCTTCAATGGAATCGACGGGCAAGTGAGTTGATTTTAAACATCCCCTTCCCCCATGCAAGACTTTTTCCACTTGTTTTACTCCATTGTGGGGGCTGTACATTTGACTGGGGGTACCCTGATATTGCATGTGGTTTATTCATTAGTGCAGCACTGGCTCATTTGTGTACTGGGCTCATCCAGTCTGAGGCTGAGAAGTCTTGATGTGAGAACTTAACTTAAAGTGAAATTTCACCATTTAGTGTTTTCTTTGCTTTTATATCCTAATCTAGTTCAATCTCTCTACTCCTATTGGTTTACCTTTTCCCTCCTGCCCCCTCTCATTCTGAGAGCCTGGCATCTGGTTAGCTTGAACTCTAGTGATGTAGGTAATGTATTTATAGTCCCACTGTGCTTTCTCTGTATGTTGATAAAAAGTTATGGAATGCTGAAATCTTTTAAGGGGCAGATTTATTACGGGCTCAATTTACAATTTGAATTTTTTTATGGTCAAAACTGTCAATCGAATTGTGAATTATCCCAACCCTTTAAATGTTTATATCAACACAAAGAAAAGTTCCAGGAACGTAACATTAAAGGAGACATATAGGATAAATGAAAAAAACCCTAATTTTGTAGGCAATTATAAGTAATATATGGTGTTGCTTTTACATGGTGCTAAAAATTTACATAATCTTTAAAGGAGATTTTTTTGTGGAAAAAATAACGTACCAGTGCATTATACTCAGATACAGAAGAATTGTGCTTAAAAAAAGTAGTGTTTCAGACTGATTTATTGAATATTTCTGCAATACCCCTAATAATCCCTCCCTTCTCTTCCACTTGCTGCTCCCTGAATTCCCAGGCTGTGCAGGGGAGCTATTTTTAAAGGAGACAATTAGGTTTTTTTTAAATTTATCCTATATGTGTAGACAATTATAAGTAATATATGGTGTTGCTTTTACATGGGGCTAAACATTAATATTATCTTTAAAAATAGCCCCTTTATTGGAGCTCCCTATAGATGTTCTCTGGTCCCTGTCTGTGTTTCAAATGAGGGGTGGGCGTGTCCCTGCCAGAAGCACAGTAGGAGGGGGACAGCCAATCACAGCCCTGCAGTCACACAAGCACAGACAGACTTCAGTTCCCTATCAGGTCCTGCTAGCTGCTGATTGGTTCCTGTCCTACAGTGCAGTGAGCTGAGTGCACAGCCTGGGAATTCAGGGATCCGGAAGAGACGGACAGGACTAGTAATGGTTTTTGGAGACACTTTCAAAAATCATCTTATTCCTTCCATATTTAGAGGAGTATAATGCACTGGCACATTTTTGTTTTTACACTATGTCCCCGTTTAACCATGTACTGCATTCTGCAGACGGAAACTCAATTTGGCTTCGCTGGATTCCGCTGTGGTAGAGAGGCTGCTGAAACTGGATAAGATCCTGACAGAGAAGGGAAAGAAGGAGGCGCAGCTCTTGAGCACCCCCAAGAGAGAGCGAATGGCACTGCTGAAGAAATGGGAGGAAAGTCAGATGGAGATTGAGGTGAGAGGGAATGGAGTGTGCAAATTGTTCCCACTAGGACAGGCCCTTACTGAGTACCTAAGCACCACTGCCCAGTCACCCTGAAATAATTGGTACATCTGTCTACTGATACTAATACTCCTCCACAAACAGAGACTAAAGGAGAAGCAAAAGGAGCTGGAGCAGAAAGCAATGGAAGCAGAGGCTCGACTGGAGAAATCCAATAACTCTGACCTGTCAGACTCCAGTGTCAGTGAAAACACTTTCCGGGCCCCTCTCCGAGGCAGAAACACATCCACAGCGAAGGTCAAGAAGGTGCTGCGTGTGCTGCCCATGCAGGGTGAGTATCCAGGGGCAAATGGAGGAGTCACTCTGAGACTCTCTTGGGTAGGGGTCACATTAGGGGTTCAAGAAGTCTCACTTAACCACTCTAGAAAGGGTTAAAGGCCTGAGAAGGGATTTATGATTAAGCAGGAAGACTGCCCAGTTGGGCTTCATTTGAGGCACTTGCTATAGATGGAGCAGACTTTGGTTGTACACTATGGAGAAGCTAATGATTCTGATCATTCCCCGCTGGCTGCCAGTCTGACCTCTCCCAATCACTTCTTCTATCTATCAGGAAACAGCCAATTACAGAGCACCATAGAGGAGGGGATCCCAGTCTTTGAGAAGAAGAAAAAGAAACAGGTGAATGATTATGATGAAGAACTGGGATTTCTCAGAGCATTCCATTCTATGGGGGACGTCCTTTTACAGTTCCCAGTTGTACTGATGGTGAATGATCATCTAGTAGGTCTGGTAATGGGAACATTGTATTGCTGGGCAGTGAATGTTTTCAAATAAAACTCTTTGCCAACACTTCAAATAAACAACCACCTCCTCTTGTCATAGGTCACATGTGATGGGCATGAGAACCAGCCCACGTGGGAAATGAACATGAGGACAGACCTGCTTGAGAGCGGCAAGGAGAGAATCCTGAAACTACTCAACACCGGCTCCGTAAAGGAACTCAAATCCCTGCAGAGGATCGGAGACAAGAAGGCCAAGCTGATTATTGGCTGGAGAGAAGTCAATGGGCTCTTTAAAAATGTAAGTGTTGTTTCAGCATCAGTCATCCTCAGTGGAGCCCTGCTGTACAATTCTGCCGTGGATTCTTTTGGATAAGATTCCATCTTGAACTGTCTCTGCATCTGTTGCTAGAAGCCTCTAATCTGCCCTGGGCTCTTTAATCCATGAAACCGTAGCCGTCTCCATTCTCTATCCAAATTAAGTCTATATATATTATGTATTCCCAATATCTACAGGTGGAAGAGTTGGAATGTTTAGAAGGAATCTCTGCTAAACAAGTCTCCTCCTTTATAAAGGTAAGGGATGATAACACTACAGGAGGGGTTGTGGGCAAAGCATTCAAGGGTAGATTCTTCTCCTCCGTGTGCTGCTCTGGTTCTATATCTGTCTCTCCTGTAACTGCAGGCAAATATCCTGAGCAGCATCTCCAGCTGAGACCTGTGACATCATCAGACTGAGACCTGTGACATCATCAGGCTGCGACAAGTATGGGCCCTGGTTATACAGCCTCCAAGGGCCCGTTATTTTATTCCACACCAACAACTTGAAATCCCTCGGCTCCTTATGGCAAAACTCTGAAGTGTGAATCTGAGGCAAAGTTTGGATGTTCCTGTGCCAATCGGCCGCTGGAGTGAGTGCAACGCAGAGACTAAAGTTTTATTATTTTATCATGAGCTGGTGTCTGTGTGTAGCTTGAGTGAATGACTGCCCCAATGGGGTGAAGGTATGGCTGCAATGTGGTTTCTCAATGCCTGAGAATGATTTCCATGCTGTGTGAGGCAGCAACATTTAACCACTCGCTCTTGTGTAAATATATATATATTTTACTAATTATCCACCCATTACCCACAATGCTTCGGCAGCCTGAACTGCAGGTGTTGGGTCACGCGGCAGAGATGTTCTGCTGGGGTTTTTATCGTCTTAATATTACATCGCGTTATTCCAAAAAATCCATGTCTTTGTGAAATAAAACAGTTTGGTTTTTTTTTTAAAGTTTTTGTTATTCAGTTTCTTGTTGCATATTGTACAGCGTCGGGGGCAAGGGAGGGTTGGCTTTGTGTTTTCTCATCCTGGGTGTCGGCAGAAGTGATTTGTGGTATAGAGCAGCCAATCAGTGGCGAGAGCCGGAATAAGAGACACTTTTATGGGAAGTAATTACACACAATAAATACTGATGGGCTCCCTTAGTGCAGCAGCCACAAGTAGCCATTCCCCACACAATCTCTCTCTCACTCACTCTCTCACACTCACTCACACTCTCTCACACTCACTCTCTCACACAAAAACACTCTCTCACACTCTATAGGGACTGGGTTAGTATCAGTTGTACTAAAGTATATACAGTATATAATAATGTGAGTGTACAGAGAATAACTGCTGGCACGTGTCTAGATACAGAGCTCGTTGCCTGTGACTTTACAGCAATCTCCTGTCTTGCAACTCTCCATCCCCGTTATTCCTTCACCCTCAATATTGTTCTGCTTCTCATTATTTTCTTCTTTCCATTTTCTTTGTTATAAGCACTTTCCTCTTCTCTTTCACAATTTACTTTTTGAACGCTGTAAGAAAGGTGCCAATCGCAACAATTGCAGTTTCCCTTTAAGAGCTCCCCTACTCTCCTCCCTTTTTTCAATGAACCCCCCTTAAATGGTTTTAATGTTTCTCTTCTGCTTTTACATTTTCCCTTTTATTTAATTTTGTAAGAGAAAAAAGTGTTAAAACCCTCCACTCTCTTTAATATATATAAAAAATGAATAAACAACTAGTTAACACAATTAGTATGGGGTTGATTCGTTGGTGTACAGAAGTTCATTAGTCAGTTAAAGTGCCAGTGCTTAAATAGTACAATCAATACCCGTGACTGTAAAATGAATTACTGATTTTTTAATAAGAATTCATTTAAAGACTAACCTTAATTGTAATATAGGTTTAATTGAATTAATGAAATTGCTAAGTGTACCTGCTAGATAAATAGCAATTAGATTAAATTTATCAACATCAATTTGAATTCATTAATATAAAGTGTAAGTGTAATAAATTAAAGCTGAATTAAGTATAAAGGTTAAAAAAATGTGTCCAAGACCGTCATTTGAAAATGGTAGAGGTGGAGAGCTCCCAAAAACTTCTATCAGAGGATTTTTCTATGCGCTGGGACTCCACGCGGTAAAGTCAGACACTGGGGACTGTGGTCTCAAAATAACCGTATGTGTCTCATTGTGGAGACGCTAAACTATAAAACCACAGATCCTACAGTGTCATTAAGGGGAAGTAGAGGAATATCACATGCGATACTAGGAAGGCTGAACAGCGCTCAATTAATTAAAAAACAAACCGTTTCTAAAAGGAATTGGTAGAGAGCAAAAAGTTAAAATCAATTTTAAAGTAAGAGACTCTGCAGACGTGTTTCACAGCTTTATCAAGGCAAAAAAAAAAAATTTCTCCTTGTCAGCGTCCCCTTCCTTAGGACTCTAAATAAGAATATGCCTTTAGTTGCAAAAGACCAAGTTCCTTCTCTTATACATTTATATGGCTTACTTTAAAGGAATAGTTCAGTATAAAAATAAAAACTGGGTAAATAGAGGCTGTGCAAAATAAAAATGTATCTAATATAGTTAGGCAAAAATGTAATGTATAAAGGCTGGAGTGAGTGGATGTGTAACATAATAGCCAGAACTCTACTTCCTGCTTTTCAGCTCTCTAACTCTGAGTTAGTCAGTGACTATAAGGGGGGCCACATGGGACATAACTGTTCTGTGAGTTTGTAATTGATCCTCAGCATTCAGCTCAGATTCAACAGCAACAGTTTTGGCACATGGTCCCCCCCCACCCCAAGTCAGTGATTGGTTACTGCCTGGTAACCAATCAGTGGAAAGCAAGAGAGCTGAAAAGCAGGAAGTAGTGTTCTGGCTATTATGTTACACATCCACTCACTCCAGCCTTTATACTTTACATTTTTTGTCTAACTATATTAGATACATTAAATAATGTATCTAATATAGTTAGTTAGACAAAAATGTAATGTATAAAGGCTGGAGTGCGCAGCCTATTTATTTACTCAGTTTATACTGAACTGTTCCTTTAAACCTCCGCCCCAGTTACTATTACTAGCCGGCTGTTACTAGGCAGACCACCCAGTGTATGTCCTCCTCTACACCCCCAGCAATTGGGGGGTGCTCATTAGATCCCGTGTCTGCAAGTGTTTGAGAACAGACAGTTCAGGGTAGATGAGGACAGTTAAATGGCTGGAGGCTGAAAATACAAGTAAATCAAAGACTGATATTACAAATTAGAGAGACATGATGGCACATCAGCAATGGGGCCCACCAGGTTAATACAAGTTCAGTGTCCGACTGTTAGAGCTGGGCCCACCCAACACAAGTGCATAAGATGCTGCAACCACCAACCCCCCAGCATTACACAGACATGCCAATAATATCTCTGTAGAAATTGTCTATAAACACCTTAAACCAGACATGCCAATAAGATCACTGCACAATATGGACTATAAACACATTAACCCCAGGCGTGCCAATAAGATAACTGCACAATATGGACTATAAACACATTAACCCCAGGCGTGCCAATAAGATCACTGCAGACATTTTTCTACAAACATCTTAACCACAGACATGCCAGTCAGATCACTACAAAAATGGATAACACATACTAACCTCATATTTACTAGTAATATTGCTATAGAAATTGAATATAAGGGCATTCACTCCAGACATACCTGTAAGATCAGTGCAGAAATGTATTATGAGCACATTAATTCCAAATGTGCCAGTAAAACCACTGCAAATTATGAATAATAAACATAACCCCAGACTTGCCAGTAAGATCACTGCATAAAATGGATTACCTGGCAGAGTGGCACATGGAATGGGTTTGTTTCTAATGAAGGGGATCCCCTGACTGCACAGGCAGGACCAGGTTTATATCTAATATAGGGGATCCCCTGACTGCACAGTATCAGGGAGAGGCTTGTATCAAGTTTAGTAGAAAGGTTACCATTGAGAAGGGAAAGTCCAAACAGAATTTTATTTAGCTTGAGACATCTAAAACTCTCTACTAGGGCAAACAAAAAAGCATTCAGGAAGGCAATCCATAATTATTTTTTGATTGTAAGCTCTATGGGACAGGAACCTCCTTCCTCTTGTCTCTGCGGCACTTAGCTCTAAAGGTTTAATGCACTTTGTATTTATTATTTAATAGCCCCTGTTTGTCCAGTTCATCTGCTGTATGGTGCATAAGTAGCGCTATATAAATACACACATTGGAAATCTACAGGTAGTTCAGACATGAGGATGGAAGGAGTGGGAGGACTGGAACTGACTGGTTAAATTGGTTTATAGACACAGGCAGATGGCTGAATTATGGACTGTAGCAGATCTATATTGAGCCCCAATAAAGGCGCTGTTTCTAAAGAAAACATACATTTTTAGTCCAATGTAAGTCCAGCATCATATATTATTCACATAGTTATTTTAGTTCTCTTACATGTCTCCTTGGTACTAGGTTGACTTGGAGCAAAGGAGATTTCACCATCAGGAAAGGGCAGTCAGGTATGGCATTCCCTAATATTGTACGTTTTAAAGCAAAGAAGGAAACTCCTCATTCCCTTATGTCCTTGTACGGCAGCAACCAAGAGATTTATTCTTTGCAACCTGCTATGTAGGACAATGAAGAGAAACGGTTAATTAACGCCACCCATAAATAGGCACTCCCCCCTAGAGGTCACCAGTGGTTTTTTGTCCTCCCTGCGTATGAGAGTGAGGTTTGTTGTCTGGTACTATATTTTTTTTCTAGGGCTGTCAAGTTCCAAGACTCTAGGAGACTTGATGACCATAGGATTGAACTACCCTAGGGGTAAAAGACCCGGAGGCTGTGAAGGGGCCTTTCGGTTAGTTGCCTGCCTGAGAGATCTTGTGCAGCCGAGGGTTTGCCCTTCTCCAACATGGGGCGACTATTCCCACTGCGTCATAACGTGCGCGCATCAAAATGTGTCACTACTCCCAGATTGGATTAAGGACATTATTAAGAGCTCTTTGCAAGAGATTTTAGTCCAGCTGCAAGTTAATCCAAGTACACAGAGTGGGGCGGTTACTGAAAGTTCTTCTCCCCTGACCTATCAGTGGCTTTTGGGGAATACAGATGAGGATTCTTCTTCAGAGGAGGACGATGAACTAGCACTTTTCACAGCGGAGAATGCGGCAAAATTAATCAAAAAAGTCAAAGCTACTATGGATAATGCTGATGAAAAGGATCTTCAGCCTTCCTCTTCGGCTTAAAGATCAAAATCTTTCCCTGTTCATCCTGTCATGAAGGAACTAATGAAAAGAGAGTGGGGAAAATCCTGAGAGAGCTCCATCTATCACTAAGAGACACAAGCTATTGTTTCCTATCCAAGAAGAGGAGCTGGAGAGTGGGAATCTCTGCCAAAAGTGGATATTGCGGTAGCAAGTCTATCAAAGAAAACTGAGACCAGACCCGTCTTCCACTGGAATGTCAAAGACCCTATGGATCGGAAGGTGGAAAGTTTGCTTAAACGCTCTTATACAGGGGCAGCGTCAGCTTTAGCAGCTTTGTGGGTAGGCCGTTCCTCGAGATTTTAGCTAATACAGTTCTTTGATGAAATAAGTAAGGAAGTTCCTAGAATCACTATCTAAGATTTCTACAGCAGTGGATTTTCTTTTTGATGCTTCTATTGAAGGGATAAAATTAGCAGCCAAGGCTATGCAGCCAGACGGGCTCTATGATGTGACATCTGCTGGCCATGTTCTCAGCCAAAGTCTCTGTGCTATGGCTTTTGAGCTGGGCCATCTTTTGGGTCAGAGCTGGATAAACTTCTAGAATCGCTGTCAGGAGGCAAAGGTAAACCTTTGCCTCAAGAGAACTTGAATAGAAGTAGAATTCCTTTGCTTTCCTCCACACAGAATTATCAGAACACCCATTACCTCTCCAGTAAAACAGGAAGTTTTAGAGAAGTCTGTAGCAGAATTCCTCGTCACCAGGCTTCTCGAGCCAGGGCCTCCATCCCAAATCTTTCAAGGCACATACTCAAGGGTTTTTTTGGTACCAAAACTGAATGGAAGTTTCCGTACAATAATAGACTTAAAGGTTTGTCAACCAGTTCATCGGGAAATTAGCATTCTGTATGGAAAACATCAGATCGGCTATAAAGGTCTTAGATCATGGATAACCTTCATTTACCTCTTTTCAAGGAACACTGGAAATTCTTTCGCATAGCTCTTTATATTGGATGAGAGCGTCGTCATTTCCAATTCCAAGTCCTGCCTTTCGGTATAACAACCGCTCCCTGGGTGTTTACCAAAATTGTACCAGCAATAGCAGCTGTATTGAGGAAAGAAGGGATTACAATATCTGGACTGTTGTCTTGTCTATTGGCTTCACTTCTTCGGAAACATTTGGACAAAGTGATTGCCTTTCTTCAACGGCAACTTCGGTTAATGGCTTGGAATCTGATAGGTCCATTCTAGAGTCGCAGGATATTTCCCCAGAGGTGATGGATATCCTTGTACAGTCTAGAAGAGACTCTACGAATACGATTTATGCCAGAATCTGGAAGGTGTTTAGATCCTGGTGCATCAGGAAGACAATTGCAAGTAACCAACCTTCAATTACTGCTTGCTAAAATTTCTTCAGGAACGATACGACAAGGGATTAGTGGTCAATGCCATCAAAGTACAAATTTTGGCTCTCTGCCTTTTTGAGTAAACCCTTTACTTCCTTTCCACTTATTAAGAGGTTTGTGAAGGCCATATCTAAGATTCAACCTAAGATATTTCAACCCCTTCCTTCCTGGGATTTGGTGCTTGTCCTTAGGAAGCTGTGTGATTCTCCTTATGAGCCATTGGAGAACTGTTCAATAGAGTGTCTGTCCTTCAAAGCTCTCTTCCTAGTGGCCATCACTTCAGCCAAACGTATTGGAGAATTACAAGCTTTGTCATCTAGAGAACCATACTTGGTTTTTCTTCAAGATCACGTAGTTTTGAAACCTCTTCCCTTCTTCAGACCTAAAGTGGCTTCTTTGTCCAATATTAACCAGTAGATTATGCTACCTTATGCCAACCAAGGAGTTGAGGAAAAGGATGATCAACTTCAGTTTCTTGATGTAGGAAGAAGCTTAAAAATCTATGTGAATCGCACCAAAGAATTTCAGAAAGATGAAAATGTATCAGTTTTGCGGGGAAGAATAGAGGTCTAAAAGGTTCTAAACCATCTTTGGCAAGGAAGATTAAAGAAACCATTCAGATGGCATATATCAAGGAAGATCTTCTTCCTCCATTTCAGATTGCAGCTCATTCCACGAGAAAGATGTCCATTTCATGGGCGGAAATCGCAGGAGTATCTATGGATAATATCTGCAAGTGGCGACATTGAGTAACCAAAACACTTTTGTGCAGCACTACAGGGTGGACAACTTGGCCGCTCAGGAATCTTCCTTTGGCAGTAAAATAACTCTGTAACTCTGATATAACCATGAAACCCGCCCTTATTGCTCACTTGGTTGCTGCCGTACAAGGACATAAGGGAATTAGTAGATTTATACTTACAATAATTTACTTTTCCCTTAGTCCTTTCGGCACAAGAAATTCCCTCCCAAATACTAAAGATATTAAGTATTATATGTGTTACTCATTATCCACTGGTGACCTCTAGGGGGAGTGCCTATTTATGGGTGGGGTTAATTTTCTCTTCATTGTCCTACATAGCAGGTTGCAAAGAATAAATCGGTTGCTGCAGAAGGGAAAAGTAAATTACGGTAAGTATACATTTACTAATTATCAAAACAGGCAACTTTATCTGCTTCATGGACACCTCATAAATCACCTTGTATATCAGGCAGTGCAGGTGAGCAAGCAAATAATAGACCTGTTCCTGGAGAGGGAAATGTCTATTCCATGTTCCCTAAATCAGTAAATCTTACAAGAGGCGCATCAGAGCAGCAGCTTCTTATCTGCCTGTACCGGGTGTGCTGGTGAGTACAGAAAAATGGGTAAAGAAAGGTGGGTACAAGTCGTGGGCATGCATTGCCAATATCACACAGTACAAAGCCCAGTTGATTAGAGGCATTTTATGTAAAAAAACAAAAATGTGCTATTGCATTCAACTATGTTGAAAGGAATGTGTTTCAGAAAGTTGTGTCTCTTGTTACTTTATTGAATATTTCTGCAAAATCCCTATTAGTCCCGCCCATCTGTTCCACTTGCTGCTGCCTCCTTTCCCAGGCTGTGCACTCAGCTCACTGCACTGTAGGACAGGAACCAATCAGCAGCTAGCAGGACCTGATAGGGAACTGAAGTCTGTCTGTGCTTGTGTGACTGCAGGGCTGTGATTGGCTGTCCCCCTCCTACTGTGCTTCTGGCAGGGACCGTTAGGACACGCCCACCCCTCATTTGAAACACAGACAGGGACCAGAGAACATCTATAGGGAGCTCCAATAAAGGGGCTATTTTTCAAGACAATATTAATTTGCACCCAAAAGTAATACCAGCACCATATACTATACATTATTGTCTACACAATTTGTTTTTTTAAATGTATCCTATATGTCTCCTTTATTATTAATAACATATAATTCTAACCCTTTACCTGCCAAGCCGTTTTTAGACATTTTGTACTCTTTCACTTTAAGGGCCTTTCCTGGGGGGGGGGGGGTCTTAATATATTGTTTTTTTCAGGACACCTGAGCTTTCAAAATATGCTAGAATTTTGGTGTAATTCCACTTCTGTGAAAAGATATAGGCTTCTAAGTGTCTAATTAAATGAAAAAAAATAATGTTCACATAGTACAATCACATATATCAGAAACACAATTTATTTTAGGTATGAGAACACTGCAGATTTGGAAAGGTCTATGTCTTCTCAATGCACCAATACCAAATATAAATAGTTTTATGGAGATATCTCAGTTGTATAGATCAAAATCTCTAAGCAGCACACTGCCAAATTTCTAAAACACTGCTCCACAAAACGGCATATTTCTTCTTAAAGCCTTGAACCTTTATCCACACCCCTTGAAACTGAATAGAGATTGGTGCAGCTGGGTAAAGTTTCTGGATTGGTTGAATAGTTAAATGGTGAGTTTTGATTGGTGCACTTGTGTTTAAATACTTGAGTCATGGCTCTGTAAAGAAAGCCTATGATTAAACCAAAAGGTTTTCCGTTTGTCCGCTCCCCGTGCTGAGGTCTCTTGAAACCAAGATGAAGCTCTAGCAGAATGATGGCAATAGTATAAAAGTGTGGAGAAGGCTTGGGAAGAGCTGATGATCCAAAGCATAGCACAGTTGTGTATAAAACATTTGGGGGGCAGTGTGATGGCTTGGGGTGCATGGCTGCCAGTGGGACACTAGTGTTTATCCATCATGTGACACAGAAGCACAAGAATGAATTGTGAGCTCTTCAGAGACACTGTCTGCTCAAATCCAGCTAAATGCACTCACATTGATTGGGAGGCGTCTCATAATGAGCCAAAACATAGAGCCAAAGCAACCCAGGAGTTTATTAAAGCAAAGAAGTGGAATATTCAGCTGATGTGAAGCCAATTGAGCTGCATTTCACTTGTTGAAGACTAAACGTGGGACAGAAAGGCCACAAACAAAGAGCAAGTGAAAGAAGCGGCTGCAGTAAAGACCTGGCAGAGCATTAAACAGGAGCAAACCCACAATCTGCTGATGTCCATGAGTTCAACACTTCAGCCTGTCATTGCAGCAAAGGATTTTCTACCAACTATTAGACATGAACATTTTATTTTCAGTTTTTTAATTTGTCCAATTACTTGTGAGCCCCTGAAATGAAGTGATTGTGTTATAAAAGGCTTTAGTTCGTCACATTTTTATACAATCTTTTTGTTCAACCCACTGAATTAAAGCTGAAAGTCTGCAGTTGAACTGCATCTGAGTTGTTTCATTTACAATTCATTGTGGTCATGTACAGAACCAAAATTAGAAAAAACGTTCTCGCTGTCCAAAGATTTATGGGCCTAACTGTAGAGATGAGTTCAGAGATGTAGGGAGGGACAGAGTTATGAAGTGCTTTGAATGTCAGGGTCATTCATTTGACTTAATCTGAAAGGTAGTGAAAGCCAGTACAGGGACTAGCAGAGAGAGTGGTATGAGAGAGAGACTGGTAGAGTGGTATGGCAGAGGAGGAGCGGTTGCTGAGGTGTATGAGCCTCGCAGCAGTGTTCATTATGGACTGGAGAGCTGACAGTCTCTGGAGGGGGAGGCCAATTAAAAGAGAGTTACAGTAGTCTAGACGTGATAGGATGAGAGAGTGAATAAGAATTTTAGCGATAACATGGGTGATAAATGATAGTATTTTAGAAATGTTCCATAGGTTAAAGTGACCTGATTTAATAAGTGACTGGATATGAGGAGTGAAGAACAGGGCAGAATCTAGGATAACCCCAAGGCCTGGGGGGGGGGGATTGTGGATAGTGGAATTTTTAGCTATGATAGAAATTTCTGGGATGTTAGTTGGAGGAAAGAGAACCATTTCTGTTTTAGAGAGGTTTCATTTAAGGTAGCGTTGCGACATCCAAGTAGAGATAGCGGACAGGCAGAAGGAGACCCCAGTTAGGAGTTCTGGGTTGAGATGAGGAGAGATAGATCTGAGTATCGTCAGCATAGAGGTGGTGGTTGAAACCATACGAGTTGATTAGTTTGCTGAGGGAGGAAGTATAGAGGGAGAATAATAAGGGGCCAGGACAGAGCCTTGAGCAACCCCAGCAGAAAGTGATAGGGGAGAAGATGCTACTCCATTGTAGGAGACACTGAAGGAACGATTGGTGAGGTAAGAGAACCAGGACAGGGCCATATCATGAAGGAATGGAGGATGATCGGGTGATCCACAGTGTCAAATGCAGCTGAGAGGTCAAGCAGTATTAGTAGTGAGAGATGGTTGTTCTTTAAACTATTCACATGGGTGTCAGTTATGCCATGTTGGAGAAGGCTGTTGGACTCCAGGTATAAGAACTGGGGCTCCCCTGAACAGAAGCACTGATTGTGCTGTGTGTAGCTTTTCCTGCAGTCATTTAGCCACTCCAAAGAATGGTGCAAATGTTCTCTTGACTATTATCCACTTTTTATGGCAAGTTAATCCAGTTCAGACTTTGCCATATTGTGTGGCGCCATCTGGAAGCCTGGACTGCAATGTTGCTCATGGGTCTGACTCTCTGAGTCGGTTCTTGTGGGTCAGGGCCTATTTCATTCCTATGAATAACCCCGTCAGATTGTGGATCAATCTCATCTGCCTCCTCCCTGTCTATGGACTTCCCTTGCTCTTCTCCTCGTATTCTGTGTGCGTGTGGCCCTGTAGCAACCTTTGTGTATTTCTGCTCATGAGTCAAAACCAGCAGAAAGGCAGAAAAGGTCAAACACTGCTTTGAATAGCAATGACATGTACAGATTACTATGAATGCAGCGGACTCTGCAGCTACATGCAGGCCCAGGAGGTATAGGTAGGGTTGCCATCTGGCCGGTAAAAATCATCCCAATGTTATTAATAGGGAATAAAGATAAATATATAGGAAGGTCAGTGATCCCAATGTTATTAATAGGGAATAAAGATAAATATATAGGAAGGTCAGTGATCCCAATGTTATTAATAGGGAATAAAGATAAATATATAGGAAGGTCAGTGATCCCAATGTTATTAATAGGGAATAAAGATAAATATATAGGAAGGTCAGTGATCCGAATGTTATTAATAGGGAATAAAGATAAATATATAGGAAGGTCAGTGATCCCAATGTTATTAATAGGGAATAAAGATAAATATATAGGAAGGTCAGTGATCCCAATGTTATTAATAGGGAATAAAGATAAATATATAGGAAGGTCAGTGATCCCAATGTTATTAATAGGGAATAAAGAGAAATCTATAGGAAGGTCAGTGATCCCAATGTTATTAATAGGGAATAAAGATAAATATATAGGAAGGTCAGTGATCCCAATGTTATTAATAGGGAATAAAGATAAATATATAGGAAGGTCAGTGATCCCAATGTTATTAATAGGAATAAAGATAAATATATAGGAAGGTCAGTGATCCCAATGTTATTAATAGGGAATAAAGATAAATATATAGGAAGGTCAGTGATCCCAATGTTATTAATAGGGAATAAAGAGAAATCTATAGGAATGTCGGTATTTGTTGTCAGACAAGGCGGCACCACTAGGAATAGGGGCCCATAAAGATCTAATTGTTAAACTGTTTCAATAAATAATTGTAAAACAAGTCAACGTTTTAGCATTTTGAGGCAGGGGCCTGAAAAATAACTTGCTGTGGAGCCCAGTAATATTTCGTTACATCACTTCCGGCTGCTAATGAGCCGCCATTACATAAACTGCAGCTCTGCCCCTTTAACTGCAGCCTTTCTCATGTGTCGGCGGACAAATAAATAGCAGAGCCGAGAAGGAAGGGGGAGCGAGTCACGTACCCTTTATTCGGGAAAAACCATCTGTGCACAGGGGAGGGTGTGTTAAGTCGCACGCCGAATGCAGCCATTTTGCAATGGTTATCACTAGGATTGAGGATGGAGGAGGGGTGGAAGAGCAGGGGTTTCGTGCAATATCCCTTGTGACGTTTGCGGGGGGGAGGGGGGTTAAAGCTTCCGTGTAATTTATTTCTGCAGCCATTTCCCGCCTCCTTTCTGTAACGTTCTCCCCTCCCTGCGCTTGTGTTTGGTTCGTCCCAAGGTCCGCAGACAAAAGAATCCAATATTGCAAAGCCCCGGGCGCTGATCTGCACCCCTCCCCCTTCCTTCCCTGCTGCAATGGTTGAGCCCTGGCAGTGAATTTGCAGAGAGAGGGGGCGGGGTCAGGCGGGGTGAAAGGTCAGAGCAGCAGCTGGTGCCAAGTGAATAAAGCAGAAATGATCGGAGAGGGAGGAGGGAGGAGCGACATTGTGTCTGAGGGGGAGGAGGAGGAGAGCGCTGACGTCACTATTCCAGCCTGACTGACTGTTTTTTTTCAAATAGGGATTTTTTTTTGTCTTTTAAATCGCAGTCAGCCTTTAGGGGGCAGTGATCTGTTAGTGGTGCTGGAGGGAGGGGGGAGATCTATACATAAAATACTCACTCACTATATACATTTATTTATACTTATTCCTGCCACAATGGATGCAAATTGGAGCAGTTTTATATTCCAGGTAATGCATGCTGGGGGGGGAGGGGAGAGGGTCGGGAGGGGTCGGGGGTGAGTGTTATAGAAAGAATAGAATGTGGGTGCTGCAGGGGATCCTGTGCTGGGGGAGGGGGCACTAATATGGCTGCTGCTGCACAGGACTCTGTCTCCCACTGCTCAAATCTGCAGCATCTTCTGCCTCTGACTATTTTTTTTTTTTTTTGCAGGGAGGGAGGGAGAGTGAGAGAGATGGAGTTGGGTGTTTTAAATCACCACCCCTCCCTCCCATCTTCCCCTCTCCCTCTCTTCCCTATAGAGATAGAGGCGCAGGGGACATTGCACCCACGCTGGCTTTGCACTCGCACCTTTGTCTCATTCCACCCAGGCTCATGTTATTGTGTGTGGGGGGCACCGCATGGTGACTGTCTATCTTTTATTATGGGCAATTTGCCTCAATGCTGGCACTCTTCACTGGACGAATCCTTGAAATTCACTCCAATCCGTGTTGTATCCCCCCAAGACTTCATGCGAGTGCGGCTGTAGCCAAAACAAGGCAGTCTGTGCAGCCACCATTCCCTTTACATGTTCTGCACGAGGGTTTCATGCAGTCTCAAGCCCCCCTCTTTTGCTCTTGCCGTCAGATTAGGGCCCCCCGTTAGTTCCTCTGTTACAGGTGTATGAAATTTGCACCCCTGGTGGGCTCAGACCCGCAGTTTGGGGACCTCTGACAGACGACCTTTGTTTTTGTACAGGTGTTTGGTGATTTCTTTCTTTCTATAGTGACACGAGATGTATTTCCTTATGGATTGTGATCCAAGGATCCCCAAACTGTTGCTTTACTCATCCCCTCATGCCGGTAATGGGTCCCGTGTGTATCTGATGGCGGCAAGTGTTTTGTTACAGTTCTGTACATTTATACTTGGGCAGGAATGAGACTCCAGACGGAGGAAATGCTGCAACGTCCTTCTAAAGTCCAAGGCCTACACATTGCTGGGACTCTGACATGTAGCTTATGAATGCAGAAAGAATATCCCCGCCGAGGACAATGGACAGAGAAAGCTTAGCAAGTAGGAAAAGGGTCAGGAAAAGATACAAGCTCTTGGGGCTAATAGCCCCACAGTTAAGAAAAAAGGCATCCAGCAAAATCTACAAGAAGATTGAAAGAAAAAATGCAAAAATGAGTCCAGAGTTGTTTAGCTAGGGGGATGCAAGGCCAGCCATGCTGAAGTTCAGTGCAACTCTACAGACTGGTAGTTCTAGCTCAGGGGTGACCAAAACGTACACCCGGATCTACCAGTAGACCTTAAGCTGGGGATCAGTAGATCTCAAAGACACTTGTCCAAAAAAAAGCTTGTCGAAGTCCCCCTCCTGTTTTATGCTTTTCATTCCGATATTCTGTTAAAGTTACACGAGAAATAGTTGTTAACTATAACAAGATGCATTTCTCATCAATCAATATTGATATTCCCCATGGAACTGAATGTTATCCTTGCCTTTATGGATGTAGATCATTTTCACTAAAAGTAGACCTCACGTTAGTAAAGTGTGGGCTCTCCTGTTCTACAGGCAGGTGCTTCTAATGGAATTGCACCTACGCCAACAGAGACATGTGAGAGTCAGAGTGTAGGTTCAACCACTAGTCTTAAGAGCTTGTACTCTATTTCCATTCATGCACTTTACAAAGACCATACAGGAAAACAGAATGCAGTCATACTGGGTTTTTGTTCAGCAGGCGGGCACTTGTGCTTGTATCTCGGCATAATTTATCTTTCTGACTGCACAATACAAATTCAGTAGAGTGTCTGAAGAAAACTTGTGTCAAGAGGTCTTGTATCAAAAGGACACCTGGTGAGGATTGGGTTGTCCGGACATCTCCAACAGGAAGCCAAGGGTAGAGAGTATGGCCTCTACAGTAGCTCCTCCCTATGACAATATCACTGGTTTTGGGGGGGCTTGTTATATTGTCACAGTAGGACATCCCCTATAGAGCAGGTTTTTAAAGAGCATGTAGAAGCAAGAAAAGATTGAAAGAAACCTATCTCCAATATATTTTAATTAAAACATGTGTACTGTTTTATAAGAAACCTGACTGTATGCAGTGAAATTCTCCCTTCATTTACTGCTGTGGATAGGAATTGTCAGATGGTCCCTAACTGCTGAGCAGGGAAGCAATCATACTTATGAACAGCAGGGGGAGCCATGCAGAACTCAAGCAGCTTTGTTTATTACAATCCTTAAGCAGCCCCGACCACACTGAGCATGTGCATAGTCTTAGTCTTGCAAAGATGTATAACAAAGTTACAAGACGGTGACCCCCTGTAGCCAACTTTGAAAGCATAAATCATTTGTTTGATTAGGCTTGTGGTGCAGTAAGTTCATGTTTATGTTTAGTATACAAAATACAGCATTTCTAGCCTTGTTCTATTTTAGACTTTACATGCCTTTTAAATCTGTGAAGGCAGCATCAATCATACGAGGCTCACTTGAATATATAGAGATGCCTGAGTTGTCTCTCGGTTCTCTGTTGGGTTTGACTCCATAGTCCATTAATAAGGATATGCCCGGGTAGAATGTCTGGCCTAATGATGTCACATGCTGGGAGTGCATGCTAGTGACGAGGCTTTCTGCATTTCTGCTAGGGACCCCTTGGTGGTGCTGCCTTGGGAAATACTGGCTCAGAATTAAAAATAGTGAACCTTCTATACCCCAAATTTTCTGTGTGCCACAAGTGACTGAATATTGACTTCAATTTTGTTTTGCAGACCCCTCCTCCTCCCCCTGCTGAACCACTGCAGGTTGAGCTCTTACCAGTCTTGGCCACAGTTACATCGTCCCCAGATGGAACCCTCCAGTCTCAGACCATGGTGCCTACTTTGGCCACCCATCACCCCTCAACTGTGGATACAGCTGCTCTCAAACAGGTGGTGCCCGGCCTTTCTGTTTCACAACAGATTACTCCTATTGTTACCCCCCATCATTCATCAGGCCCCACTGCCCTGCCATTGCAGCCCCTCATGGAACTCCCTAAGAAATCAAAGAGCCGGGGCCCTTATATCTGTTCTTTGTGCTCTAAAGAGTTTAAGAATGGATACAACCTAAGGCGGCATGAAGCCATTCACACTGGAAATAAACCAGCCCGGGCAGCACCTTCAGTTGATAAAATCACCGCCATGGTGCCTCTCAGTTTGCTGGGTGTGGCGAGTGCCCTGGGTACAGGAACAGAAGGTCTGGAAATGCCTGCCTCCCCCTCCACCCTCTCTTTACCGGGCCCATCCCCTTCGGCAAAGAAGGTGCGCAAAAACCATGCGTGTGAAATGTGCGGGAAGGCATTCCGGGATGTGTATCACCTGAACCGCCACAAGCTGTCCCACTCCGACGAGAAGCCGTATTCATGCCATGTGTGCCAGCAGAGGTTCAAGCGCAAGGACCGCATGACCTATCATGTGCGCTCTCATGATGGGACTGTGCATAAACCCTACATCTGCAGTCACTGCGGAAAAGGATTCTCCCGGTTAGAGACTGTCATTATCTTTCCTCTTGCATTCTGTTTATTTTGCTTTGTGTAGCCGCCATCTTTGTACAACTGTTTTACAGTGTCCTCTTTCTCTTTTAGACCTGATCATCTGAACAGCCACGTTAGGCAAGTCCACTCTACAGAGCGTCCATTTAAATGCCAGGTACTTGTCCTGCTTAACTGGGGAATTCCATAACTCTGTTCATTCTATAACTGTAACGAAAAAATCCTTTGCTGATGCTTAAATCTTCTTTCCTTCACTTTCAAGCTGTGCCCTTTATGTGATACATTCTACGCATTAATCCTATCGTTTTTATCAAAGTCACAAGTTACCCACCAGCCATTCATGTTCTCTGTGTTGTTTGGAGGGTCTGAACTGAGAGGGGCAAATGTCCTAATGTTACATACCCATCTGAATTGGCTGTTTGATTTCTGCAGACCTGTGAAGCTGCCTTTGCTACTAAGGACCGCTTGCGGGCCCACATGGTGAGACACGAGGAGAAAGTCCCTTGTCACGTGTGTGGGAAGTTGCTGAGTGCCGCATACATTACTGACCACATGAAGGTTCACAGCCAGGGCCCCAATCATGTATGTGAGCTGTGTAATAAAGGTAAGTCCGTTATACAGACTGTATGTGTAACCCTGGCTAAATGCTTCCCTCACCATCATAACACCATAAAGCTCCTGTAAGGAGATGTATCCCAATATCCAGCAATGCTGCTCTGACTCACCTGAGAACAGCAGCGTAAGATGGAAGCTCATTCAGTTTAGGGTCAATTTAATGTTAGAGCAGGGAAACCTAATGAGGCTAAAACCAGAGAAAATTGGTTAGGGTCATTTTTTTGTTGTTGGTTTGTCCATGGTCTAAGGCAACTTGTTGGCAACTAAGGAAGATCTATAAATATGTAGGGACAGCGATTAATGTATGAATCCTTTTGGTGGAGCTTAATAAGATGAAGCTCCTCAGGGGCAGAGCATGTGGGCCAGATTATACTTATTAGCATGGTGGTAGATTGGCCAGATCTTGAATCCCAGAAATTGAAAAGATTCAGTGCATCCACATGAAGGAGGCTGCTTTTGAAGAAAACAGTTCAGGGACCAACATCCAATTTACATATGGCACAAGAAGTCCCTACATCTGGGGTGACAAAACTCTGACCCTCCAACTTGTTGTACTCAGCCACATTTCCCATCATCCTCTTTATTGAACTAGTATTTAAGGATGGTGGCAGTTGGAGTTCAGCTTCCCTGTGCTACATAAAATGGTGACAGGGGCTCTTTGGGGGTGGAGTGGGGGAAGTAAATCATTTAGGATAAATGGGTCACCTGATGATAATGTTGCACTGCCTCCGCCCCAGCCTTAAAGTGGCATGTGCTTCTCCCCTGTGCAGGTTTTGCCACAGCCGCGTACCTGCGTGTCCATTCGGTGAAGCACCACGGTCTGGTGTGCCCACGGGCAGACAGCTTCCTCTGCAAGTTGTGCAGCGTACACTGCAAAACCCTGGCACAGCTGAGCGGGCACATTCGTACACACGACATGTCGGGGCCCAACGGGCTCAGTGACGGGTCCTCACTGCGGTGACCTCTGCTAAGGCAAGAGATTAGCTGCTACTTCTCCCCTTTACTGCTTTGGTGGGAGGAGCCTGCTGAGAGCATTGCTAAATGTTGGGATATGTGCCTCTACTTTCTCTGTAACGCACCAGTGTGTAGTAACGCACCAGTGTGTAGTCTTATATGTTTCTTCCTCTACTACTTCTCTCTTCTATGTTCCTTGGGTTTCTTGTCTTGCACCATTTCTTTCTTTCCATTTGTCACTGATACATGATTTTCTTGCTGCCGCTCCTGCTTTCCCTGATGAACACAAAGTCTCACGGACACACATTTCTTCTCTCCTCAGGGACCTGCCAAGTGTGCCCTCTTGCGGATCCATCTGCTTCTGTAACTTCTGTTCTGCCGAGTGCTGGTGTCGCGGGCATGGTGCACACTCAGCCGTGGTGACTGGCATTCCTAGAGGGGGAGCAGTTACTGTGACCTCTCTATGATGGACAGAGAAAGGAGGACCCGTGCTCCCCTGGGCAGACATTTGTCTCTGGAAGAGTACTGGGGCGTGCGTGTGACCCATTTCTAACCTCCTAGAAGGCATTATATTAATAGGGGGTGGGTGGTTGGTCTCAAGGACACCTGTGAAATAACACTCATAAGGGTCTAACTGGCACTTTATGGTGCTATTTTGAAGAGCGTCTCCTTGCCCCAACATAACACTTCTGTGGGAAAGCTCCTCTATCCCTGGGGGATGGTTAATATACACTACGTGATCCTATACTGTGACTAGATATTTAATTCACCCTTAAACACTTTCCAGTCTAAGTGTGAGTAGGACTGATGGCACAGAATGGGTTCACTGACTGGTGTCTTAAAGGCAATGCTGGGCATCCGTGGGATGATTTTTTTTAGATTGGCAAGCAAGGGAGACTAGGCCAGGCTTAAAAATGGGCTTAATGTGATACAGGCATTTATGGGGGGTTAAAAGTCTGGAAATGTATGGACTGGGTTAGGAGGAGCTGCTGTGCAAAATAGCCCGATGACTAAATCTCTGCAGATCGGCCATGAGAAGATTTTAATATATTAGAGTAGTATTTGAGGGGATTTTATATTGACACTGTACTAAACTAGTATAGAAGGGCTTAATATTGTTGCATTC
Organism: Xenopus laevis; assembly: GCF_017654675.1. NCBI lineage: Eukaryota > Metazoa > Chordata > Amphibia > Anura > Pipidae > Xenopus > Xenopus laevis. The sequence continues at coordinate 135,228,150 of NC_054387.1, read as the reverse complement.
TACTGGCCTGCCATTGAAATAAGTAACAAAAGTGGTGTCTTGGGATGATACCAGGTAAAAGAGGGGTAAATGGTTCCAGAGTGGGTTATTGGATAGCTAATACACCACATTTGCCTAGATTTGGCATTTGAGGTGTTAATATTTGCTCTGTAAAGCAGGAGGTGTATGGGTAAGCAGTGTTCTGTGGGGCTGGCATGAAGGGGGGATAACTCCAAATGTAATCCTGATTGGGCAGGTAAGGAGGCTAGTATGGTGAAACACTTTGCTTTTTTATTTAAGAGCCTGTTTGAGGGAAATGGATCAGTGTTAGAGGTAGAATGGAGGGGCAGTACTGAAACAGTATTAGGGTAAGGGGTATAACAGGGTTAGTACTGAAACAGTATTTAGAGCATAGAATGGAGGTAATGGACTGGAACAGTATTAGGGGTACAAGGTAAGAAGAAGAGCAATATGTGGAGGGGTCAGTGTTACGGGTGCATAGAAGCATTATGGCATATCGCTCTCCTGGGGCTTCAGGGCAGGAGAAGAATTGGGCACTTGGGTGGGCGGCTTTAAGATTGGCATCAGTAGTGCAGTGTTTGTGTCCTTCTGATTAAGGACTCCACACAAGCTGTGCCGTGATCTAGCACTAGAAGAGTAAATGGGGGAAATAATCATGATTTTTTATTTAGCAGTGGCACCATTTTCCTTTTAGCTCTGTGCTCTTTAGTAGTCCTGTACAAATAAACTCCAAGACCAGACTGTCTGCCTTTAGTATTGCAGAACTAAAACATGATTAGTGAATTAGTTGCCAGTGACAAAAGGGATGTTTCTGATCCACGCTTATCCAGTGGGCAAGTTAACTGCCACCAGAAGCCCACCAGCTCTTGGGAGAACAAAGTTGTATTTATGCAACTGCAGTACCACCATTAGGCAAGACCTCAGGCCTTTGTGTCCTTCATTACACATTGCATTTCCCTGATTTAACTTCTAATTAGGAGAAAGTGTATTGGACATGACAATGCTTTCAGCCACTCCTATCATCTTTGTTGTGTATTTCGCAAAAGTTGTTCCCTGTCTCTTGGATGAGCAGGAGATCAGACACAGGTAGGGCCACTTCTATTTTTATGAAGAACTTTCTATGTTAGTCTTCCTGCTGACGGTGCACTAGTTATGCTGGAGTAACAAGGCAGTGATATTGTAACGCGATTAGTTCAGCATTGCATCGAGGATGGTTTTGCTGTAGGAAGCAGCACAGGGATTCCTGATTGACTAATTACAAAGGTTCAGGGACGAATTCTATACAAATGACTGAGAATCACGAACCTATTAGAAATGAATTGACTTGTGAGGCACAGTTTCTAATTCCTTTGGTTGTGATTTAGGCAAAATGAGTGCTGTATTGAACCTCAGATTGTACTGAAGAGTTTTATGTTTCTGTAGATCCATGGTATGTTGTACGGGTCCTGAAAATGTTCCCTGTACTCAAGCTGGAGTAAATACTAAGTAGTGGCTTAAAAACCCAGAGCATTCCCCTCTGAATATGTGTAATTAATTCATATTATTGGAAGCTGCCATAGTACCACGTTCTTCATAAAGCTCTCAGTAGAACAGGAGCCATAATTCTGGTTTCTATACCACACATATGGTATCTTGCAGTGATCTTGTGTACTGTAGCAGTACTAATCTCTCTCTTTTTATGGCATTCATAGTAACACACTCTAAATTTGGTGTGCGAGCAGCAGGGGGACAAAGTATCTAGTCCAGGGCCCTTACGGTGTCCTTCTGGATCACTGTCCGGCTTCTCAAGTCAAGCTACAGTTTTTCAACTGTATACCAAAAGTATCTTGTAAACTCCCCCATCAAAATAAGGATTTGCATCTTGAGCAGCCAATGCAAAATTAATTGTCTCGGGCTTTAAAAAAATAGATATGACTTGTAAATAGAGGTTTTTTTTCCCCCCATTAAAGCTACAGTATTCTATATGAACAGTTCCTGGGGACTGGTAAGCGGATGCCCTGGGTTTCCTAGGCCAATATATGATCCTGCGTTACTCCAGTGTCTGAGTTGCAGTGTTTGGCTGCCCTACAGATGCCAACACATTGACTGATCCTGTAGCACATCACGGCAATGCACAGGGTACAGCTAAAAGTACATGTAGTTTTTTCTTCACTGAGCCAATGACCTATCTGCCTGTAAATCATTGTATCTGACAGAGATGGGAAGATTTCTTCTAATCAAGTCTTAATTGTGCCACTAAGCATTGCAGACCATTTAGTTTCCACTTAAATTTGCTTACTATTAGCAGTCATTTAATGTGTTCATGCTTTAAAGCGAGGCCAGGAAAGCATGGAGCGTTGGTGGTAGTTCCCATGATGGCGTGATAGCTTTACGTAGAGCTGCCTTGACCTGCTGCTAGTTATATGGCAAGCAATAGGATTCTGGTGGCTAGCATCGCTGAGATCTGCCTAATGTGCTATAAGATGATGGACTCTGGACTGTGAAGTTTTTGTGGAGGTCCTTGTCATGAAACAAATATTACTTGGAATCTTTTTTTACTGTGACGTGGAGGCATTTCTTTTGGATCAGGTTCTTCTCTCCCCCATGAGCTTATCCTCATAGCCTCCTCTTGTTGCTGATGAGCTCAAAGCCTGGAAGCAGTGATACATGAAGGCTAATGGCACATGTAACACTCTGCTGGCAGTGGAGATTCACCAACGTATCCCCAATGTATCTTCAGTATATAGTGTAGGTTTTTAGCTGAGCTTGCTGACCCACTTGTCCTGTGGCATTCTGGCCCTATGCACACGATGTAGCAGATGCAAGGCCCGTTATTGAGATTACCTCCTCCGCTCTCTATCAGAATATTAGAAGCAAATGTTCTGCCCGGGCTCAGAATAGACACAACGTCAGGACCCCTTTGCAATTAGAAGGACATTTATCCATTTTAACCCCCCCCCCCCATTAGTTTGTGTGTGAAGGCTTGAAATGAATGCATGAGAAACTGTGTGTGTGTGTATATATATATACTGTATATATAAAGTGTACAGGAGGCGGCTATAGACTGTATATAATGTAACTGTCACTCACATTTCACACTGTAAATACCGAGAACTCCTGGAAGTCTTTCATTTTCATAACTGTTCAAAATGATGATTTTTTTTTAACACATTTTATTTTAAAGGGAAAGTTTGTCATTAATAAATCCCCTCATACAGCTCACGACATTCACATAGTTCTGCTGTACTGTGAAGCGTCCCTTCTGATTTGTCATAAGGAGAGGGGGCAAAGCTTTAGGCTGGTACAATGGATATTGGTTACCCATGGGGGTGCTGCAGCTTAGCTAAGTACAGCAATCATGTGGGACAGCAGAGAAGGCTTGAGGAATGTGGGCTGAATCTCTGGCATAGGTAGGGTAATATCTATTGCTTAGAGCTGTAAGAGGGTTCGATTTCATGGGCAAAGTGTCCATTTGCATTTTTTTTGTGGTGACTTCTTTTCTCTGACGGTACTCCCTCTCTTTTCACGTTTCCCCATTCTGTTACATTGTGACTCCATATTGGCCTCTCTTCCGGATCCTGTGGCAGTTGGCTCAGGACTATGAGGCCTCACTCTGTAATCTATAGGAACATCAGCGGTCCAGTCACCTGCATGCGTTGGGGAATAGCCTCCAGTTCTGGCAGGCGTTGCCAACACACTACTACGTTCTTACAGTTACAGACAAATGTTTCAGACCCCCCCCCCCATTTCAACTTTTTTCTGCCTTTCTTACAGTAAATACATGTTTTGCTCTGTTTCCTGGTATCATGTAATCGGACAGTTTCTGTCTCCGTAAATAAAGTATTCCACCCTGTGTCTTGCTTAAGAACCATCTAAATTTTAGTAAAAATGTTACACACCAAATTTGTGTTTGTCTCCTTAGTATCTCTTTAGTATAAAAGGGCCATGTTTGGACCAGGTCTAGTAACCCATAGCAACCAAGAAGATTGTGTCTAAATGAGTGCCCATTAAATACTGCTTGGCGGCGATGGGTTTCTAAATCTGGTGCAAACTTTGTGACTTTTATTACATTTTTCTCATTAGATTTAACTGCTGGATATGTGAAAGAAATCATTTGTTAATCCACTAATGTGGCATGAAAGTGCTATTAAGATCACTCGCCTCTACTAATGAAAAGAGATGCCATAGATTCCTTGTTCTAGTGTTGCTTCCATCGGGCCAAGGCATTACCCTTGTGTCTCTCTTTTCTTTCTATCACACAGATATTCTGCAGTGTCTTTTCCTTGAGTCCACCACCTCCTAAAGGGGTTCTTTAGCAGAACAGTAAGGGTCTCCTTCCAACTCTTTTACCCGCCCTAGAGATTAGCACACTCATGGCTGCTGCCATACTATGCCAACCTTGCAGACCTCCATCATAACCTTCATAAACATCATCATTATCAACAACTGGATTGGTTTTGCCATTTCTCTCTAGCCTTTCCCTATTGTCTGCACAACCTTCAGTAACTTTACTTCATTATTTGATGCTAAATTCTTCTCTCTCCTCAGCTGGCCTGTCGATGCACTGGCTAGCATTTAGCCTCTATCCCTCCTATAGTAAAGAAACCCTTTCTGGGTCAAGTTGCCATTTTGGCTGGGCTTATACAAAGAACATTTGAGCACGCACATTTGACAGTGGATCAGAATTCAGAGCAACTGGCCCAGATTAGAATTGCACTGATATTGTTGTTGGGCCACTGCTTAGTGCTGAGCTTACTGATTTCTGCCAAACACCTCATTCCAAACTCTTGGCATGACACACAACCTTTGGGTGCCAGTCTTCTCCTCCCACATATCTTTATTTTGAAGTATTCCCAACCATCTCAACATATTACCTTCTCTACAATTAGTTCTACTTCCTCCAATCTGTACACCGCACTTATTTTGCATATAAAGGAGAGAGATCGTATTAGTGAACCCCCCTCCCCATATCTTGTAAGCAATGATGTATATTGTATGGTGTTGGTTTTACTTTGGGATAAAAATTAATATTAATCTTTTAAAAACCGTCCCTATAGATCTGATGTGGTCCCTGTCCATGTTTTAAGGTCCCATTTGGTAGCCCCTATGTGGACTGGCAGCCTACAGGAGGCTCTGTTTAGCAGTACATCTGGTTTTCTGCAACAAATACTTGCCTGGAATTCAAAAATAAGCACCTGCTTTGAGGCCACTAACAGCAAAGTGGTTGGTAAGCAACGTGTTATCCACGAGCCACTGGTTCTCGAAGACTCTAATAACAAGGCTCAAATTAATCAAAATGTACAATATTTCCCAGTTTACCTCCATCATCTTAAGGTGGCCATACATGGAGAGATCCGCTCGTTTGGCGATGTCGCCAAACGAGCGGATCTCCCTCCGATATGCCCACCTTGAGGTGGGCAATATCGGCTGATCCGATCGTGGGCCCTAGGGCCCAACGATCGGATCCTAACGATGCCCAAACGGGCGGTCGGATCGTGGGACCGCATCAACGAATAGATGCGGCCGCGATCCAACAGGATTTTCTGTCCCATCCGATCGAGAGATCTCGATCGGTGAAGCCCGTCGGCGGGCCCCATACACGGGCCAATAAGCTGCTGACACGGTCTGTCGTCAGCTTTTATTGGCCCATGTATGGCCACCTTTAGGCCCTGGGTTTATGCACTTTATTTTCTTAAAGTGAACTGGGTTTTATGCCATTTTAAAGGGGTGGTTCACCTTTAAGTTAACTTTTACTATATTGTAGAACGGCCAGTTCTAAGCAACTTTTCAATTGGTCTTCATTTTTTTAAAATCTTTTTGAATTATTTCCCTTCTTCTTCTGACTCTTTCTAATGGGGGTCACCCCATCTTAAAAACAAATGCTGTGTAAGGCTACACATGTATTGTTACTGCTACTTTTTTTTCCCCTCATCTTTCTATTCAGACCTCTACTATTTATATTTCAGTCTCTTCATATCAATGCAAAGTTGCTAGGGTAATTTGGACCCTAGCAACCAGATGGCTGAAACTGCAAACTGGAGAGCTGCTGAATAAAAAGGCTAAATAACTCAAACCACAAATAATAAAAAATGAAAACCAACTGCAAATTGTCTCAGAATATCACTCCCTACATCATAGGAAAGTTTATTTAAAGGCGAAAAACCTTTTTAAGTCCTCCTAAACGATGCTTTTTTGCCATTTGCCTTAATATCACCCAAGAGATTGGTTACTTACCTTTCTGATTGGTCATGGATGGCCAACGTCAATAAAACCTGTGGCCTGCTATAGGCACAGATAACATGCATTTATATATATATATATATATATATCGAGTGAGGGCACAGAAATGGGCTCAATTGTGACAAATAACGACAGCAAACTTTACACCTAGTGAGTATTCACAGAAGTGCAAGGAATCACACTTCTCCTCCCCAATATATTGTGCCCCTTTACTTGAATATCCTACACTAGTGTGCATTTTATTCCCACTCCAATACCTGTCCAGTACAGACCCATCTCCTGCTTCCAAATGTGCCTACAGCCTGTCTTGCTCTAATCTATTTCCTCATACATCTTCAGTCCACATAAATAAACCTAATTTTAGACAAAGCCCCAGCATATCTATAACCCCTGAACCTAATGTGACCCCCCCCCCATGCCTGATTCTTTTGGCACAGCAAGGGTTTATGTTGAATCGCTCCTATGGGATCCTCCAGGCTCATGAAAAATGTATAGGCCCAGACGCTTAGCCATTATGGATGCAGGATGTGTTGTGGAGAGCTGGATGGAGGTGACAGGCAAGTGTAAGAGAAGGAAATGCTGCTGAAGAACTGGCAGTGAGGATAAAGCGCATGCAGGAGTGAGAACTGTAGGGGGCAGCACTGGGGTAGTTGTGTATGCAGTGAAAGAGCAGCAGTAATTAGAGAATTTCCTTAAGCAGCAGTTTTGCACTAGCACAGGGGCAGCAGCCAATAAGATGGAATGAAAGAATGGCAAAGGAAAAACAGCAAAATATTTAATATTACTGTTAAGGAACATTTATAAGAATTAGCACAATAACATTGATCAGTTGTATCCAACAACATGCATTTGTGATCTGTCCTGCTGGCATGTATCAACCATAAGGAATAGTATTGGGGCAGCACTAAGGAAGTAATGTGGCAAGTAAGGTGGCAGTGGGGCATTAAGGGCAGTACTGGGGCTGTGTCAGACTCACTGAATGATCTCACCTGTGTATAAGAGCAATGGGTTATAAAAGCAATCTTCTACTTGACTGCTGAGGGATCCACTCCCCAATAAGTTGCTCCTTTTGCTCTATCCATTTTCCATCTAGAGATGGCCATACACATTAGATCCGCTCGTTTGGCGATCTTAACCCGATTTACCCACTAACGGCAGGGCGATATCGGGTGAATTCCGAATTTTGGGCCGTGGGGCTGAACGATCAGATTACAATGCTTCAATTGGGGGCCAACGGGTTGCAGGATTGCATCAGCTAGCCAATGCGGTTCTCGATCGCAGAAAAAAATCAAACTTGCCCAATTGATATCTGGTCGATTTTTGGTCTGATATAGATCGGGGGACCTGTCGGGAGCCCCCACACACAGGCAGATAAGCTGCCGAATCGATCTAAAGGACCAATATCGGCAGCTTTAATCTGCCCGTGCATATCCACCTTTTCTTTCCATATTTTCTTTGCATTTCTTTCCCTCTCTTTTCTTCTGTGTTGTCTACGGGATCCCCCTATAGCTTCTAATGTGTTACCCTAACCACTTTATTCTTAAAGGAGAAGGAAAGGTTTTGTACACTTGGGGGTGCCAAATGTTAGGCACCCCCAAGTGATTGTATTTACTTACCTGACACCCCGGGTCGGTGCTCCTATCAGCAGAAAACTGCACCGACCCGGGGTCATACCAGTGAGCACCACAGAGTGATCTTCTTCCGGCGTCTTCTTTCTTCATATTTCCTGGGGCAAACACATGCGCAGTAGAACCAAATATCGGCTTTTTAGTTAAAGTTCGGCTTTTCATTCTAATGCACAACCGTGAGAAGAAAGAGGAAGAAGGAAGAGGATCACTCCGTGGTGCTCACTGGTATAACCCTGCTGATTGGAGCACCAGCCTGGGGTTTCAGGTAAGTAAATACAATCACTTGGGGTGGCTAACATTTGGCACCCCCAAGTGTACGATGCCTTTCCTTCTCCTTGAAACCCTCTCTTCTTCATTGTACATTCTTTTTGCCATTAGATAATTGCTGTGATTAAAACAAAATGTAAGCTGGCCATATACTGATTTGGTCCCTTTAGACCGAGTCAGCAGCTCATTAGCCAGTATATACGAGTCCTCACCGGCAGATATCTGGTAGAAAATCAGTATCAGTACAGTCTAGTATGGGGTTAGGGTAGGGAATGGAATAGAGGGGGTCTAGTATGGGGCTAGGGTAGGGAATGGAATAGAGGGGTCTAGTATGGGGTTAGGGTAGGGAATGGAATAGAGGGGTCTAGTATGGGGTTAGGGTAGGGAATGGAATAGAGGGGTCTAGTATGGGGTTAGGGTAGGGAATGGAATATAGGGGTCTAGTATGGGGTTAGTGTAGGGAATGGAATAGAGGGGTCTAGTATGGGGTTAGGGTAGGGAATGGAATATAGGGGTCTAGTATGGGGTTAGGGTAGGGAATGGCAGAGAGGGGTCTAGTATGGGGTTAGGGTAGGGAATGGAAGAGAGGGGTCTAGTATGGGATTAGTGTAGGGGATGGAATAGAGGGGTCTAGTATGGGGTTAGGGTAGGGAATGGAATAGAGGGGTCTAGTATGGGGTTAGGGTAGGGAATGGAATATAGGGGTCTAGTATGGGATTAGGGTAGGGAATGGAAGAGAGGGGTCTAGTATGGGGTTAGGGTAGGGAATGGAATATAGGGGTCTAGTATGGGGTTAGGGTAGGGAATGGAATAGAGGGGTCTAGTATGGGGTTAGTGTAGGGAATGGAATAGCCTGTGTGATGTTAGGCTGGTGCAAGTGCAGGGAAGACAGTGGCAGATTGTGTGTTTGTTTCCAGCTGAGAAGAGTGAGACAGAGAGATGGAGTGAGGTGGGAGGGAGAGAGAAGGGGAGAAAGGGAAAGGGGGGGAGTGAGAGATACAGACACAGCATCCTCACAGTCAGACACATTTCTGCTGCTACCGCTGCTGCTGCTGCTTGAGGGTGGGTGGGTGACGAACCCCTTGAGGGTTGATCAGTGGGATTCAGTCCCCCCCAAATAGCTGGAAACTGCCAGAGAGAGAGGGAGGACAGGAGCGGAGAGAGAGGAGGTGAGACGTGTTTGGCACAATAGGTGTGTGGGGTGGGCTGCTGTGTAACACAATGGTGTGTGTGTGTGTGTGCGCTTGTAGTCAGCATGTAAGTGGCTGTGCATGTTTATACACAGCAATGCATGTGTGTTTCATTCATGGCATCATGTGACTGCAGGTGTGATACATGTAGCGAGTGCACAAGGGTGTGGGTGCTGCTGGCACGGGTGCGGATACAAACATCTTACACATTGATTCACATATGATCATGTACTGCAGCCGACAGACTGGGGACCCCTGAGATAAGAGGGGATGAAAGCATGTTGGTATTCACACAATATGGGCTCATGCTAAATACACACTTATACACACACTGACATACAACATACGGGCTGTGAAATACACTCACACCTCACACGTATACACTGCCTGCACACACACACCATTAACCCTTTCCTGCCTGCACACACGCCATTGACCATTTCCTGCCTGCACACACACACACACACACACACACCATTAACCCTTTCTTGCCTGCACACACACCATTAACCCTTTCTTGCCTGCACACACACACCATTAACCCTTTCCTGCAGGGTCACACTGCACAACTAATGAGTTCTGCTATCTATCTAAATCATGCCAAGCAATATTCTGCTTATTCTTATTCTTACTCTTTAATCTACATTAATCAATTACTGACGCTGCCCCATCTGAACATCACCCCCAGCACTGCGTTACTATGTGCCATGTATGTCTCACTCTCTCATACATTATTCATGTAACATGTAATCTCTAGCACTCTGCAGCCTTTCAGCCACCCTTCATTCTCACTGGGAGTGGCTATATGGAGCAGTGGGAGGAGTTAAGTTTAGTGGTAGGATGAGCTATTATGAGATGAAGAAGTAGGTGGAGTTAAGCTGATCTATAAGGGTCAGTAAGTGGTGCTCAGTTACAGGGCTGACTATAAGGAGCATTGTATAGAGCAATGGGAGGAGTTATAGGGAGGGTTATATGGAGCAATAGGAGGAGTTATAGGGAGGGTTATATGGAGCAATAGGAGGAGTTATAGGGAGGGTTATATGGAGCAATAGGAGGAGTTATAGGGAGGGTTATATGGAGCAATAGGAGGAGTTAGAGGGAGTTTTATATGGAGCAATAGGAGGAGTTATAGAGAGGGTTAAATGGAGCAATAGGAGGAGTTATAGGGAGGGTTATATGGAGCAATAGGAGGAGTTATATGGAGGGTTATATGGAGCAATAGGAGGCGTTATAGGGAGGGGTATATGGAGCAGTAGGAGGAGTTATAGGGAGGGTTATATGGAGCAATAGGAGTTATAGGGAGGGTTATATGGAGCAATAGGAGGAGTTATAGGGAGGGTTATATGAAGCTATAGGAGGAGTTATAGGGAGTTTTATATGGAGCAATAGGAGGAGTTATATAGAGACGGTTAAATGGAGCAATAGGAGGAGTTATATGGAGCAATAGGAGGCGTTATAGGGAGGGGTATATGGAGCAATAGGAGGAATTATAGGGAGGGGTATATGGAGCAATAGGAGGAGTTATAGGGAGGGTTATATGGAGCAATAGAAGGAGTTATAGGGAGGGTTATATGGAGCAATAGGAGGAGTTATAGGGAGGGTTATTTGGAGCAATAGGAGGAGTTATAGGGAGGGTTATATGGAGCAATAGGAGGAGTTATAGGGAGGGTTATATGGAGCAATAGGAGAAGTTATAGGGAGGGTTAAATGGAGCAATAGGAGGCGTTATAGGGAGGGTTAAATGGAGCAATAGGAGGAGTTATAGGGAGTGTTATATGCAGCAATAGGAGGAGTTATAGGGAGGGTTATATGGAGCAATAGGAGGCGTTATAGGGAGGGTTAAATGGAGCAATAGAAGGAGTTATAGGGAGGGTTATATGGAGCTGTAGGAGGAGTTATAGGGAGGGTTATTTGGAGCAATAGGAGGAGTTATAGGGAGGGTTATATGGAGCAATAGGAGGAGTTATAGGGAGGGATATATGGAGCAATAGGAGGAGTTATAGGGAGGGTTATATGGAGCAATAGGAGGAGTTATAGGGAGGGTTATATGGAGCAATAGGAGGAGTTATAGGGAGGGTTATTTGGAGCAGTAGGAGGAGTTATAGGGAGGGATATATGGAGCAATAGGAGGAGTTATAGGGAGGGTTATATGGAGCAATAGGAGGAGTTATAGGGAGGGTTATATGGAGCAGTAGGAGGAGTTATAGGGAGGGATATATGGAGCTGTAGGAGGAGTTATAGGGAGGGTTATTTGGAGCAATAGGAGGAGTTATAGGGAGGGTTATATGGAGCAATAGGAGGAGTTATAGGGAGGGATATATGGAGCAATAGGAGGAGTTATAGGGAGGGTTATATGGAGCAATAGGAGGAGTTATAGGGAGGGTTATTTGGAGCAGTAGGAGGAGTTATAGGGAGGGATATATGGAGCAATAGGAGGAGTTATATGGAGGGGTATATGGAGCAATAGGAGGAGTTATAGTTAAGGGTATAAAGAACAATAGGAAAATATATAGTGCTGTGCAATATGTTGGAGCTTTTTAAATACATGCTAATAATTATATGAAACATTAGTTTTCTACTGAAAAGGCTTCTAATATTTCCATTTCAAAACCAACAATAACAATGAAACAACAATAAATTCCAAGACTTTTTCATTGGCACATACATATTTTAGACACCTTGTGCTGCGCAAAACATAGATGCAGATGGCATTTTTTACAAAGTATCTGCACTGCACTAATTCAAAGCCTTTAGGGAAGACATAAATAAACCGAGCAAATAAAGGTCTCTATCATGATTTACACCAGGTTTTACACATTTTTTTACACCAGAATTTAAAGGAACCATAACAACAAAAAATAAAAGTGTTTTGAAGTAATGAAAATATAATGTACTGTTGCCCTGCACTGGTAAAACGGGTGTGTTTGCTTCAGAAACTCTACTGTAGTTTGTATAAACAAGCTGTTGTGTAGCTATTTGTGAAAATTGAAAAAAAAAGGCTATATGGTACAGGATAAATAGTGGATAACAGATAACACCAGTATGTTCTACAGAGCTTATCTGCTATCTGCTGTGTAACCTGAGCCTTTTCTTCTTTGAATGGCTGCCCCCATTGCTACACAGCAGCTTATTTATATAAACTATAGTAGTGTTTCTGAAGCAAATACAGCAGTTTTACTACTGCATTCAATTTTTATTATTTTAAAACACTTTAAGTTTTTGATCTTACTGCTCTCTGCTACACACAATTTTACGCAGTATAGCATGGAGTTAATGTGGTAAATTGTGGAGTATGATAACACCACATTTGTAACAGTTTTAAAAATATGCCCCATAGCTATCCCAGAGTCTCTTATTATAGGGACAGGGATGATCTATAGATTTCCTCTGCAGCTGTCTCTTTAATAATAGAGAAGGAGGCCGTAACCATTCATCTATTCATTCATCCCATTGACAAGTCCTGTCGTTAACCTTTCTAATCTTCAGGTGCAATTCAACTCGCTAAACAAGATTCAAGTTGCCCCTTGACTTCACCTGCTGACATAAATGGGAAACACCTGCCCTTTAAAAGGGTTTGATTTTAGGCGATGTTAATTCAGCTGAAAAGCCTCAAGCTCTTGTGCAATCAGGTTGGATCAGAACAATGGTTTAAGCTACAGTAAATGGTGTCCATCATCCTCACAGGAAATCTTACATTTTAACTTGTGTTAAGGAGTTTGGATTTACCTGGATCGTATCGCTGGTCTCAGTATTAGAGCCTCTGCTATAGGAGATAGGGACACACAGGGCCACATTCTAATTTCGGGCCCCTGCTTGACATGTTCCAGAGTACAAACTGCTACTCCTGGCCTGCTGTTGCGCTGCACAGTTTCTACACGCAGTTGTTATTGCTCTGCAATAGAAATATATGGGGAAAAGCTAAACTTATATTAATTTGCTCATCTTTACTATTTTAAACAGGTTTTGAATGTGGGTCATTTGCCTTTATTTTTGCCGCAACACATGTTGTCAGTACAGAGTGCTGTAAAGGCATTATGGACATTAAGGCAGCATCTCTATGTGGCTCATACATATTGGCCAAGAGGCCAAAATACTTTGGAATGAGACAATTAGTTTATATGTATGCTCATGGCTGAACAAAAGTCTGTGCAGCTTGCATCACGCATAGTAATGAAAATGTAATTATACATGCTTGTCATTCATTTCCCCTGTGCATTTGGTTAATTTTCTGTAATAAATCAGAGTTCTCAGCTTCATGTGAATCTAGCCGCCAGTTAGCTGGGAAGGTTATAATGAGCAGTAGGAATAGTTATAGGGAGGGTTATATGGGGCAGTAGGAGGAGTTATAGGTAGGGGTATATAGAACAATGGAAATATATATAGAGCTGTGCAATATGTTAGAGCTTTATAAATACATGCTAATAATTATATGAAACATTTTTTTTCTACTGAAAAGTCTTGTAATATTTCCATTTCAGCAGGGGTTATAGGAAGGGTTATATGGAGCAATAGGAGGAGTTATAGGGAGGGTTATATGGAGCAATAGGAGGAGTTATAGGGAGGGTTATATGGGGCAATAGGAGGAGTTATAGGGAGGGTTATATGGAGCAATAGGAGGAGTTAGAGGGAGGGTTATATGGAGCAATAGGAGGGGTTAGAGGGAGGGTTATATGGAGCAAAAGGAGGAGTTATAGGGAAAGTTATAAAGAGCAGTAGGAGAAGTTATAGGGAGGGTTATATGGAGCAATAGGAGGAGTTAGAGGGAGGGTTATATGGAGCAATAGGGGGGGTTATAGAGAGGGTTATATGGAGCAGTAGGAGGAGTTATAGGGAAAGTTATATAGAGCAGTAGGAGGAGTTATAGGGGGGGTTATATGGAGATATAGGATGTGTTAGAGGGAGGGTTATATGGAGCAATAGGAGGAGTTATAGGGAGGGTTATATGGAACAATAGGAGGAGTTATAGGGAGGTTATATGGAGCAATAGGAGGAGTGAGAGGGAGGCTTATATGGAGCAATAGGAGGAGTTATAGGGAGGGTTATATGGAACAATAGGAGGAGTTATAGGGAGGTTATATGGAGCAATAGGAGGAGTGAGAGGGAGGCTTATATGGAGCAATAGGAGGAGTTATAGGGAGGGTTATATGGAACAATAGGAGGAGTTATAGGGAGGTTATATGGAGCAATAGGAGGAGTGAGAGGGAGGCTTATATGGAGCAATAGGAGGAGTTACTCTGAGGGTTGTATGGAGCAATGGTAGAAGTTATAAGGAGGGAGTTATGAAGAATGTATAGCAGTGATCCCCAACCAGTAGCTCGTGAGTAACATGTTGCTCTCCAACCCCTTAGATGTTGCTCCCAGTGGCCTCAAAGCAGGAGCTTATTTTTTGAATTCAAGGCTTAGAGTTTTGGTTGCATAAAAACCAGGTGCACTGCCAAATAGAACCTCAATGTAGGTTGACAATCCACATAGGGGCTACCAAATGGCCAGTCACAGCACTTATCTGGCACCCCAAGAACATTTTTCATGCTAGTTTTGCTCCCCAACTCCTTTTACTTCTGAATGTTGCTCACAGGTTCAAAAGGTTGGGGATCCCTGATGTATAGAAAAGAGTTATATAGAGCAATAGTGTGGTATTTATACAAATGGCCTGTAGATGTCACTGTGCCCAGACTTATATTGTGCATACTTCATACAGCTTAAAAAGGGAAAGTTACTGTTGTGTAATAGCTGCATGACTCTGCTAATAAAGCACTGTTATACTCTACTCATCCTCGGCTACCCAAAACATAACAAATGGCGACAAGGATGGCTCTTCTACCTCTGCAGCAGCCTGTACCTTTTCTTCCCAACCCTGGTGAGCCTACAATACCTTTTACAGTTTGGATCCGTATGTTTGAAAATTAATTATTGCTGCTGACCAAGGGGAGATTACTGCTGCTAGAAAGCGTACTTTACTTATTCACTGTCTGGGAGCAGAGGGACAGCGTATATTCTATACATTACCATTACCTGATGAGACTTATGAAACTGCTCTTATTGCTATAAAGAACTTTTTAATGCCAAGAGTAAATGTGGTTGTTGAAAGATATAAATTCCGCCAATGTGGACAACGTAATGGCGAATCCACAGAACAATTTGTAACAACTTTGAGAGAGCTGGTTGTTACCTGTGAGTTTGGGAATGTAACAGATGAAATGCTAAGAGACCAAATAGTGGAAAAAACAAACTCACCTCACATTAGAGAGAGACTGCAAAGGCTATTACAGTTGCTAGCCAAATTGAAACAGCAGTGACAGAGGCTAAAACTCTCAGTCAGGGAACTGCTGGGAATGTACAGACTGTGAATTCAGCACTGTGGCCTAATAATGCACAGGCAAAATACAGTGCTAAGGAAAGGGATTCACCTACACTGCAAAACCATACAGCAAATACAAATAGAAAATACTGCTTTCACTGTGGTTCAACACAACACACTGCAAATCATGTTACATGTCCTGCAAAAGCTAAACGGTGCCACAAATGCACAAAAGTAGGACATTTCTGCCGTAGTTCTGCTAAAGATGTTCATGAAGTCATTACTACAAATGTCACAGTATTAAGTGTCGATAAAGCTGGTACATTTATTCCAGACAAGTTTATATGCACTGTCAGTGTCAGTACTGCTTCTGCTGACAAGGGACACTCCATTAACCTGATGTGATACAGGTTCAGCTCTTTCTATACAACCAAAGGATATTTTCTTGAAATACTTTGCAAAAGATCCGCTTGTTGCACCTGCCCTGAAACTGGTCAGTTACTTAAAGGATCCAATCCCTGTGCTTGGTTGCTTGCCAGTGACTGTACAATTTGAATCAAATACTGCAAAATGTGACTTTTACATTGTGAATAAGGGAACTGCTATACTTGGAAGGGATCTCTTTGCTGCATTAAACCTACAATTAGTTGACAGTCTCATTACTACAGCACCAGTGCCTCCCACACAGCCAGTGTCTAAAATTTCACCACAAAGCAACACTTCACTGGACTGTGCAAAGAACTTTGTACACAAAGTTAATTTGAGACCAGATGTCAAACCAGTACCATTTTCTGATTCAGCTTGGGAAAAACATGCTATTGATCTTGTCGGTCCTTTTACAGATGCTCCTATATACTGAAAATTTGATACACTATTACAGTAAATGGACAGAAATTCCATTTGTTTCTCATATAACATCAGCTACAGTAATAACATTTCTGTCTACAGTCTTCAGCAGAGAAGGTAATCCAAAGGAGTTAATATCAGACAACGGACCACAGTTTGTCTCATATGAGTTTGAATCCTTTCTGAGAGAGAGGAATATTGTGCATAGGAAATCTTCAGTGTATTACCCACAAGCAAATGCAGAAATCAAGCGATTCAACAGAAGTCTGAAGAAGCACTACAGACAGCAAATCTTACTGGGAAATCTTGGAAAGTATTTACAACAGAGTTCCTACATCACTACAGAGCAACGCGCCATGCAACAACCCAATCATCTCTGTTTGAAATATTTTATTTGGTTTTCACAATAAACCATAAAAATCAATATGATAACAAATAGTATGCAGAATAAGAAGATTAATACAATGACATATTAAACAGAATGTATAATTTACAATGAAGTAATATGTAAAATAAAATAGAAACTAACAAGAACTATCACTAACTAAGCCAGTGGATGCATAGACCCCAATCATCTCCTGCTGAATTATTACATGGCAGACAGATGTGCACTAAGTTACATGTTGCAGACATCAATCTTCCACAAAATACTGTGCCTACAAAATCATCTACTGCTGACATTGTGAAACGTCAACAAGCCAAATGCAAGGCTCATACTGACAGAAAACGTGGTGCAAGAGAAGTGCACTTTCAGCCTGGATCTTTAGTCAGAATTAAGAAACCAGGAATACTGAAACAAGGACAATCTAAATTTACTACAACACTTGAAGTGAGACGCCAGTGAGGACCATACACATATGAACTGTCCGATGGTCGCATATGGAATGCAAGTCGCCTTCCTCCTGTTAGGTATGACTTTGGAGAAGCTTCATTTGATGAAGGACATTTTCCCTACTCCTGATGTCAACTGCAATAGGCCTGAAGAAAGTGAACCTATAAGGCATACTGAGAGAATCAGAAAACTACCTGCATGGACCAAGGACTATGTGATGTGAATAATGTATATTATTGCTTTAAGATGCATTGTTGTTGGTTAGTACATTTGTCCAAATGATTACCTACTATAGGGGGAATATGTGGTGTTTATACAAAGGGCCTGTAGATGTCACTGTGCCCATAACTTATACATACTTCATACAGTTTAAAAAGTGAAAGTTACTGTTGTGTAATGCCTGCATGAGTCTCTGCTAATAAAGCACTGTTATACTCTACTCATCCTCGGCTACCCAAAACATAACAAATAGGAGGAGTTACAGGAAGCATTATGAGAATGAATAGGAGACATGATAAATAGGAGGCATGATAAATCAAGCAAATGGAGCATTAGAACTGAACTGTTGCATACTGTAATAGTTTTCTGTTTATTTTAGATTCAGTTAATGATAAGTATCATTTAAACCAGTATTGTCAACTTCTGTGGTATGGTGCACACACAGGTAGGGTAGAGCATCAGGACCACTCAGAGATGAACAGTATGTACTTTACTATATATATACTGAGAAAGTAATTCCAATGTGTCACTCTATTGATTGCCTGCTAATCAAGAGGTTCCATTGCTAACCCATTGCTTTCTCTGTTTTTTTCAGAATACAACTCTTGCTTTCCCTCCTTAGCCAACCTTTTTCAGATCCATCCCCCCAAGCAGTCCTTTAACTGCCTCATCAACCACACTCCTGGCTCCCATACCCATGGCGACACCTCCAGCAGATACAGGGCCACCCCCTGAGGGTCAAGCTGCTTCTCCTGAGCCTGCAGCCCCTGTCTCCACAACTACTGTGGTTGTTATAGAGGAGCCACAGTCACCACAGGAGGCCACTGGATCAGAGGTTGAGCATCATGTGACCATCCAATCAAAATCTCCCTCCCTCAATGACCTGAAGTCTCAGCCGGCTGCTAATGGAGGACCTCGTGCCCCCAGCTTGAGTGGCTCAGAAGGTCGCCTCGCACAGCCAGTTTCTAATTCACCCAGACCAAGTCTTTGCAGACAAGAATCTACCGCCACAGCCAGTGGAGCCCAGGAAAAGCCCAAAGACTATCTGTTTATTGCCATCCTATCCTGCTTCTGTCCAATGTGGCCTGTCAACATTGTGGGCTTTGCGTACTCCCTCATGGTGAGTGATCAGGATTCCCTTTACCTACAGTATCTTCTTTCCTGTACACACCTTGCTCCCCCAATCATAAAACCATAAGGAGTGTGCCCTAATAAGAGAGAGAAAGATACGGTGGCCAAACGCAGGTTGACCCATATGGAAATCAGCTCATAAGTAATATATGGTTACAGCTGATATAATTAAGATTTGATGAAACAGATTTGGTGAATGTGGGCGCATGACAACTCAGGGACTGTCTCTTTATATGGAGCTCTTATACACACCCAGACATGTTGGCTGTAGAAGGCTCAGACTGTACACTTATCACCCTGCTTATTGACACACATTGACTCTACACCTTTCTCTTTTAGTCTCGCAACAGCCTGCAGCAGGGGGATATCGATGGAGCTTTCCGTCTGGGCCGTGTGGCCAAACTCCTGAGCATTGTGGCTTTAGTTGGAGGCGTGCTGATCATCATCTTATCCTGTGTCATCAATTTTGGAAGTAAGTTTGTCAGATTAATTCAATAACAATTGAAAGAGACAATTGGATAGTAAATACAGTAGCAAACATGATTATATAAATTAAAGATTTTTAGTAGGACATGTTTAGCCTAACGTGTTTTGTGCAAACTGGGCACATACTCATAGTAAGTTTGTCAGTCCACTAGACAGTGAAAAAAGTAGCACAGTAATGACCCAGCCACACAGAGTAATGATAAATTTCCACATGATGTCACATTGAAGTATGCTCTCATACACGTGATGTCACATTGAAGTATGCTCTCATACACATGATGTCACATTGAAGTATGCTCTCATACACGTGATGTCACATTGAAGTATGCTCTCATACACGTGATGTCACATTGAAGTATGCTCTCATACACATGATGTCACACTGATGTATGCTCTCATCCACATGATGTCATATTGAAGTATGCTCTCATACACGTGATGTCACATTGAAGTATGCTCTCATACACATGATGTCACATTGAAGTATGCTCTCATCCACATGATGTCACATTGAAGTATGCTCTCATCCACATGATGTCACATTGAAGTATGCTCTCATCCACATGATGTCACACTGATGTATGCTCTCATTCACATGATGTCACATTGAAGTATGCTCTCATACACGTGATGCCACACTGATGTATGCTCTCATTCACATGATGTCACATTGAAGTATGCTCTCATACACATGATGTCACATTGAAGTATGCTCTCATCCACATGATGTCACATAAAACAAGCAGTGCCTTCTTCACTTCTTGCATTGTTATTGGTTGCTTTGTACGTAATTCTGTACGTTCAATGTATAATCCCAGTTATTGCACTATTACAGCACTGCAGATATGTTGGTGCTTTATCAATACAATTAATACTACAGTACTACTACTAATAATAATAACAAGAAGAAATCATCCACTTGGTATCACTGTAAAAGCACTCACCCACATAATGCTACGATGAGTATGAAATGGGTGAACTATTTTAATTGAGACAAATGAGCAGCAGTACTATATTTGTCCATAAAACACGGAGCCACATCAGTGAAAGAGTATAAAAGAAATAGATCCCATCTGGCATTAAGACAGGACAGGAGGGATGTTCTACATAATACTGAAAATATACACAATGAGAAGGACTATGGCTGTGTGTATGTGCAGTGTATGTGCTATGAATACAATACAGAGAATGGAAGGAGACAGTAACAGATCTGTCCCAGAGCTCATTAGTCAGGGCTGAGACACTGCTGCTGTCTGTCTGTCCCTATCAGCCTGTCAGTATGTCAGTGCGGCAGCCAAGCAAGACCCAGGATAGGCTGGTGACAGCAGTTAGTGATCCATGGCAAGTACACGGCTATACTCAAGGGAACTCTTTCTTACCGACAGTCTACTGCAAGCATCTTATAATTGTTACTCTATTGCCTCCAGCTATTTCACTGTGCACCCCTTCTCTAGCTATTATCTTATCCTCTCCTTCATCACCGATTTCTTATTCCTACTGCATCTTCCCCTATTCTCTTCCAACAACCACCCTTCTATGTATTTCTTCCATTTCATCTTCTTTTCTTTTTTCCTATTACTGTAAATATCTCCTGATCTGTGCCTGTAATTCTGTCCTCAATCCCTCACTCTATTGCTTCCTCCCTACTATCCCATTCTTCCTTTCATTTTATTCTCCCCTAACCCTTGATCTCTGGCCTCAGTCACTCTTATATTCTAATTGCCATTTTCTTACTACCATCCTACTGTTATTCTTCTATTTACTCATAAATTGCCCCTTTTGCTCTCAGGTCCTCACTCATTAATACCCCTATCCCCTTCCCATCTTCCTACACCAACCCTCCTATTAATTTCATTCTACTTCCCATTCCCATGCTCTCTCTGCATCTCCCTCTCCTCTATTGCTGACATTTAGTAGATCTTCATTGTGCATTGATTTCCCACTACTCCCAATTCTCTTGGCCCTCTCCCACCTTCCCCTCTACCTCACCCACGTAGTCTCTTATTGGCCCTCTTCCCTCTCGTCTCATCTCTGGCTCCAAGTCGCTCTTCTCCCTCCTTTCTTTATTGTCCCTCCCCTCCTACCTCCTCCTCATCTCTCACTGCCCCTCTATCCCCCGCACATTGTGGTTCCCACGCAATCTTCACTGTAATTCTGCCATTACTCTCTATTGCCCTTTTCATAAAGGTGATGCCAGTGATGTAACTTTGGGGGCCTCAACCCTTCCCCAGCCAAAATTGCAGGTTACTTGTGGGCACCCCAACAGGAGAAGCACCACCCCTGCAACTGCGGGTTCTGCTTCCAGTGTAGTTACTCCACTGGGTGATACAATTCATAGCTAAAACCTTTTGTACTTCCATGCAATTACCACAATTATATGTACAATGTGATATTGTAAATGTGCTTCTGGATTTTTCTCTTCACACAATTAGATAAATGTATTAAGGCCCTTCCAGTCACCAATGGCAAAATCACCATTATTAGTAATACTGAGCAGTGATGAGCGAATTTCTCCTGTTTCACTTCACTGAAAAATTTGCGAGTTTCCCGAAAAATTTACACAGAAATCATGAAAATCAAATCAATTTTGACGCTGGCATTAAAGTCAATGGGCGTTTCAATAGTGTTGATGCCCAGCGATTTTAACGCGAGCAACTTTTTGGACGTGCAACCAAAATTTTCGCCGCCAAATTTTTTTTGGTTGATTCGTGAATTTATTCGCAGGAGGTGAAATGCGAAATTCACCGTGAATTCATGACAGGCAAATTTATTCACCCATCACTATTACTGAGCTTGTCATATGTTTTTTAATCTTATAAAAACAATAGTAAACATTTAGGACTTACATTGTTCTATAGTTTTATTACAGGTATTCCCTGTACTAAGCACAATTCAGCAGGAACAGTCCCCTAAGTTTGCTCATTGTACAGAGAGATCCCATAAAACTATGGCAGCATAGGTATTCCCTGTACTAAGCACAATTCAGCAGGAACAGTCCCCTAAGTTTGCTCATTGTACAGAGAGATCCCATAAAACTATGGCAGCATAGGTATTCCCTGTACTAAGCACAATTCAGCAGGAACATCCCCTACGTTTGCTTATAGTCTGTACAGAGAGATCCCATAAAACTATGGCAGCATAGGTATTCCCCTGTACTAAGCACAATTCAGCAGGAACAGTCCCTAAGTTTGCTTATAGTCTGTACAGAGAGATCCCATAAAACTATGGCAGCATAAGTATTCCTCTGTACTAAGCACAATTCAGCAGGAACAGCCCCTAAGTTTGCTCCTGGTCTGTACAGAGAGATCCCATAAAACTATGACAGCGTAGGTATTCCCTGTACTAAGCACAATTCAGCAGGAACAGCCCCTAAGTTTGCTTATAGTCTGGTCTGGACTGGGAGTCAAAATAGGCCCTGCCATTCCAAGTACAAAGAGGCCCAAACAGCCCTCTACCAGCCCAAACAGCCCCCTGCCAGCCCACTATATGGTAACTTTCTATTGAACCATACAGCAGCCCCTCTGGCATTTGCCAGAACCCACAGATTGCCAGTCCAGGCCTGCTCATAGTCTGTACAGAAAGATCCCATAAAACTATGCCAGTATAGGTATTCCTCTGTACTAAGCACAATTCAGCAGGAACAGACCCTAAGTTTGCTCATAGTCTGTACAGAGAGATCCCATAAAACTATGGCAGCATAGGTATTCCCTGTACTAAGCACAATTCAGCAGGAACAGACCCTAAGTTTGCTAATAGTCTGTACAGAGAGATCCCATAAAACTATGGCAGCATAGGTATTCCCTGTACTAAGCACAATTCAGCAGGAACAGTCCCCTAAGTTTGCTCATAGTCTTTACAGAGAGATCCCATAAAACTATGGCAGCATGGGTATTCCTCTGTACTAAGCACAATTCAGCCGGAACATCCCCTTAGTTTTCTCATAGTCTGTACAGAGAGATACCATAAAACTATGGCAGCATAGATACAGTATTCCTCTGTACTAAGCACAATTCAGCCGGAACAGTCCCCTAAGTTTGCTCATAGTCTGTACAGAGAGATCCCATAAAACTATGGCAGCATAGATACAGTATTCCTCTGTACTAAGCACAATTCAGCAGGAACAGTCCCCTAAGTTTGCTCATAGTCTGTACAGAGAGATCACATAAAACTATACCAGCATAGGTATTCCCTGTACTAAGCACAATTCAGCAGGAACAGCCCCTAAGTTTGCTTATAGTCTGGTCTGGGAGTCAAAATAGGCCCTGCCATTCCAAGTACACAGAGGCCCAAACAGCCCTCTACCAGCCCAAACAGCCCCCTGCCAGCCCACTATATGGTAACTTTCTATTGAACCATACAGCAGCCCCTCTGGCATTTGCCAGAACCCACAGATTGCCAGTCCAGGCCTGCTCATAGTCTGTACAGAAAGATCCCATAAAACTATGCCAGTATAGGTATTCCTCTGTACTAAGCACAATTCAGCAGGAACAGACCCTAAGTTTGCTCATAGTCTGTACAGAGAGATCCCATAAAACTATGGCAGCATAGATATTCCTCTGTACTAAGCACAATTCAGTAGGAACAGTCCCCTAAGTTTGCTCATAGTCTGTACAGAGAGATCCCATAAAACTATGGCAGCATAGGTATTCCCTGTACTAAGCACAATTCAGCAGGAACAGCCCCTAACTTTGCTCATAGTCTGTACAGAGAGATCCCATAAAACTATGGCAGCATAGGTATTCCCTGTACTAAGCACAATTCAGCAGGAACAGCCCCTAAGTTTTCTCATAGTCTGTACAGAGAGATCCCATAAAACTATGGCAGCATAGGTATTCCACTGTACTAAGCACAATTCAGCAGGAACAGCCCCTAAGTTTGCTCATAGTCTGTACAGAGAGATCCCATAAAACTATGGAAGCATAGGTATTCCCCTGTACTAAGCACAATTCAGCAGGAAGAGCCCCTAAGTTTGCTCATAGTCTGTACAGAGAGATCCCATAAAACTATGGTACATAGGTATTCCCTGTACTAAGCACAATTCAGCAGGAACAGTCCCTAAGTTTGCTCATAGTCTGTACAGAGAGATCCCATAAAACTATGGCAGCATAGGTATTCCCCTGTACTAAGCACAATTCAGCAGGAACAGCCCCTAAGTTTGCTCATAGTCTGTACAGAGAGATCACATAAAACTATACCAGCATAGGTATTCCCTGTACTAAGCACAATTCAGCAGGAACAGCCCCTAAGTTTGCTTATAGTCTGGTCTGGGAGTCAAAATAGGCCCTGCCATTCCAAGTACACAGAGGCTCAAACAGCCCTCTACCAGCCCAAACAGCCCCCTGCCAGCCCACTATATGGTAACTTTCTATTAAACCATACAGCAACCCCTCTGGCATTTGCCAGAACCCACAGATTGCCA
The DNA here is from genome assembly GCF_017654675.1 of Xenopus laevis. Classification (NCBI taxonomy): domain Eukaryota; kingdom Metazoa; phylum Chordata; class Amphibia; order Anura; family Pipidae; genus Xenopus; species Xenopus laevis. Next base: position 135,203,615 of record NC_054387.1, on the reverse strand, counting down.
GTCCAGGCCTGCTCATAGTCTGTACAGAGAGATCCCATAAAACTATGCCAGTATAGGTATTCCTCTGTACTAAGCACAATTCAGCAGGAACAGCCCCTAAGTTTGCTCATAGTCTGTACAGAGAGATCCCATAAAACTATGGCAGCATAGATATTCCTCTGTACTAAGCACAATTCAGTAGGAACAGTCCCCTAAGTTTGCTCATAGTCTGTACAGAGAGATCCCATAAAACTATGGCAGCATAGGTATTCCCTGTACTAAGCACAATTCAGCAGGAACAGCCCCTAACTTTGCTCATAGTCTGTACAGAGAGATCCCATAAAACTATGGCAGCATAGGTATTCCCTGTACTAAGCACAATTCAGCAGGAACAGCCCCTAAGTTTTCTCATAGTCTGTACAGAGAGATCCCATAAAACTATGGCAGCATAGGTATTCCACTGTACTAAGCACAATTCAGCAGGAACAGCCCCTAAGTTTGCTCATAGTCTGTACAGAGAGATCCCATAAAACTATGGAAGCATAGGTATTCCCCTGTACTAAGCACAATTCAGCAGGAACAGCCCCTAAGTTTGCTCATAGTCTGTACAGAGAGATCCCATAAAACTATGGTACATAGGTATTCCCTGTACTAAGCACAATTCAGCAGGAACAGTCCCTAAGTTTGCTCATAGTCTGTACAGAGAGATCCCATAAAACTATGGCAGCATAGGTATTCCCTGTACTAAGCACAATTCAGCAGGAACAGCCCCTAAGTTTGCTCATAGTCTGTACAAAGAGAGACCCCTCTTCTTTGAGTTTTTGAGGGGACCAGACATTGTGGGTGGAAACTTAGCACTGTATGAATCTGACTGTGTATTTGTAGGAAAGCCTTTGTTGATGCATTGCAAACCGAAACAGTAGAAAACACGCTGATGATTTTGCTCCTGGGAGGCAAATAGAAATGATCTCTGCGGATGGTCAGTCTGTCAGGTTTCAATCTATTACTAGAGAAATCAATTTTACAATGGCCTGCCTCGGCCTAATTTCTGTGACGGCTTCACTTTGAACGCTTTACGTCTAAATAAATGAACATGTCGATTGTGAAAAGCAACTCAGTACAGTTAGAGCCAGTGATGACTGTTACTATGGGAATCCTACATTAATTAAGATATATCCTGAGAAGGACCTGAAGCCTGATTTCCTAAGCCTGTAGCATAGTCCCTAGAGTGTAAGTGAATGATTATACTGGAGATTGGCAGATGCTTCTAGGCTGACAACTTACTCCTTAAAGGGTTGCCATTGTGTAATATATATTGGTTACCCAATGGTTATGTGAATGGTTAGGGTTAGGTATTCAAATCAAATGTTTACTATTAGCAATATCAGTGCTGTAAAGTCTATTTAGTTACTCTGGTTTCCTTTATGTCAGTCTGGGACATCACAGGGGAAGCGGGTGCTTTGATGCAGAGAACTGTAGGGCTGGTTTATGATGTGCAAAATAGAAACATTGGCTTCTGCTCCCTCCTGTGTCTGCTCTGAAAGGCACTGCATCGGCCTGGCTGCAGACACATTTAGCAGATTTCAGTACAGAAACATGCATTTTTGTGCCAAAATCCACTCAGTGAGTCTGTGTCCAGTGCAGACAAAGAGGGAAGCCAACTTTCATTTGCAGACCAATAATCAGCCCCCCAGACAAACACAAAGATTAAATGTTGCCGGTTACTGTGACGCCGCATCTATAAGTGCCAGAACTGGGTCACATGTTATACGAATGTCCCAAGAGGGAGTCTGTGAGTTTAATTTCTAAGAGACTGTGGAATGATTCTCTCTAGAGGAATTATTCAGGGATGGTGTTCCCAATGTAGGGCACATTAAGGCAGAAAGGTTTAAAGGGGATATTGTGTAACAATAAAAATTGTGCCAGTGCATTATACCCCTCAAAACAAAGAAGTATTGTTTCAGGTTGAATTATTGAAATTTAACACAAAATCTCTACTAATCCCGCCCATCTGTTCCACTTGCTGCTGCCTCCTTTCCCAGGCTGTGCAGGGGATCCAGCAGCACTCAGCTCACTGTACTGTAGGACAGGAACCAATCAGCAGCTAGCAGGATCTGATAGGGAACTGAAGCCTGTCTGTGCTTGTGTGACTGCAGGGCTGTGATTGGCTGCCCCCCTCCTACTGTGCTTCTGGCAGGGACTGTTTATAGCCCAGAGTGGAAATGGAACTATATATTATTCATTACTGTCAGGGGGGGTGTCACTTGCAATAAGTCCCTTTAGCAAGTGGTAGTAGGTGATGTGACAAAGTCGTGTTTCTGAGAAAAGTTGATGAGGAAGCCATGAATGTATGGAAAGACAGGAGAAGAGATGGAGTGAGTGGAAGCCATGAGAAGGAGAATTCTAGCAGCTGGGATAGGATAATAATATGCTGCGAAAGAAAGGGAGGGGATTGCGGCAATATTGCGTGACAAACAGTGACGGGTTTGACAGTGGTGTTAATATTATGAGAGAAGGAGAGGGGGAGTTAATATGATCAGAGAAAGAGAGAGAGGAGCCAGACAAATTTACCCCCAGACAAGGTGCTGGCTGACAGGGTTAATGAGCATGCCATAAATAGATAGTAAAGGGGGGGAATAGGAACAGTTTTAGGTGGAAAGATGATCAGTTCAGTCTTTTTTAGATTTAGTTAGAGATCAGGGGCAGAATACCCCTAAGGGCCATGTCAGGGGTCCATGTTTTTTTTTTTTTTCTTTAAAAAAAATAAAATGTCACCGTCCACTGTAGCTGCCTGGTGCTTGTTGATGCTTGCTGCTGGCTGGGAGAAAATTTAGGCAAGGCACCCGGGTGCTGCATTTCTATAAGTCATGTGCGTGCAAATCTCTCTAAAGGTGGGCTGTCTTCGTCAGAATTGGCATTCAGAATTGACGTCACTGGTGTGCGCTGAAAAGCAGACGTGTCACACTCATGCAGCTTTGGAGAGTTGAGCTTGCACACGCAGTCCGAGTCTCCAACAGAAGACACGCAATCTAATTCACTTCTTGCCTAAATCTAGCTATATCTTGCATGAATCCTGCCTAAATTGTCTCCCAGCCAGCTAGAAAGCAGCAAGGCACTAGGGGCAGGAGGCAGCACCCTTTTCAGCAGTGCTTTGCAACGAGCAGGACAGAGAAATCTTTTTTGTAAAGATCAGTTAAAGGAGACACTTTGTGTAAAAAATAAGAATGTACCAGTGCATTATACTCATTTAGATATAGAAGAATTGTGCTTAAAAAAGTAGTGTTTCAGGCTGATTTATTGAATATTTCTGCAAAAACCCTAATAATCCCTCCCTTCTCTTCCACTTGCTGCTCCCTGAATTCCCAGGCTGTGCACTCAGCTCACTGCACTGTAGGACAGGAACCAATCAGCAGCTAGCAGGACCTGATAGGGAACTGAAGCCTGTCTGTGCTTGTGTGACTGCAGGGCTGTGATTTGATAGTAAAGTGCAACCACTTAAGGCAGCCTGAAGCAAGATTGGACTATTAGACTTGTATCAAAATTAGCACTTAAAGGAATTGTTCAGTATAAAAATAAAACTGGGTAAATAGATATAAAAAATGTATCTAATATAGTTAGTTAGGCAAAAATGTAATGTATAAAGGCTGGAGTGACTGGATGTGTAACATAATAGCCAGAACACTACTTCCTGCTTTTCAGCTCTCTTACTTTCCACTGATTGGTTACCAGGCAGTAACCAATCAGTGGCTTGAGGGGGGGGGCACATGTGCCAAAACTGTTGCTGTTGAATCTGAGCTGAATGCTGAGGATCAATTGCAAACTCACTAACAATTATGTCCCATGTTGCCCCCCTTATAGTCTGACTAAGAGCTGAAAAGCAGTAAGTAGTGTTCTGGCTATTATGTTACACACCCAGTCACTCCAGCCTTTATACATTTTTGCCTAACTATTTGCCTAACAAACATTTTTATTTTGCACAGCCTATCTATTTATCCAGTTTTAATTTTCACACTGAACTGTTCCTTTAAGGCTAATGTCACACGGGCTGAAACTGAACTGAAGCGGCCTGTTGAAAAATGCAGGTCAAGATTCATCTCTGTGATGAAAAGCAAACTCTTATGTTTTGCAGGAAAAATCTGCCGCGTCTGTCTGCACCCATGCTTATGCAATGGATCCAGGTGCAGGCAAGGGGTTCATTCATAGCCTGAGCTTTTCAGTCCTGTGTGACATTAGCCTAAAGATTTGTTCTATAACAATTTAGCCACCCATGCACTGGCCAAACTGGGCTGGACTATAGTTTGGGCATCAATATGCTGATTCAGTTCTGGCTTGGTGGAATTTTCAAATGTGCCCTGTAGATATCTGTCCAATTTTTAGCCTGATATGAGTTGGGAAGTCTGTCTGGGCCCGATAAGATGTCGAATGGGCTAAGGCTTAGTCGGCAGCATTTATTGGCCTGTGTATGGCCAGCCGAGCACTGCTATAACCTAGGGACTGGTGTGTGGTTACTTCCAGAGCTGATATTTAGTGTTGATATATATAGTGAATAAAGTACCCCTCATTGTAAAATATAAGGATATTATAAGTCACCGAGGAGTTCCACGACCATATAAAAGCACAAGGCCTATAAGTATACTAAAGGGAATAAGGGGTACTTTATTTATTATAATACACAAGTTTCAGTGAGTCATGTGACAGAAATGACATCACTACTCACCGTTTATAACTGATGACATCACTAGTCACCGTTTATAAGGATATCATTTACAAGATATTCATGGCTTTTGTGTATTATAAGTATATACTGTAGGTATCAGAGCAGTGTGTCTGTGGGTGCTTGCTGGACATGAAGTGCACTGGTCCCCCATTCTGTAACCTAAGCACTTGGCTGTTAGTTCAGCTGAGAGATGCAGGATCTTTCTGAGCATTGTATTTCTACTGCAGCATTTCTCTTACCAATAAGGTTTCCCCAGTTCTTACTGACTTGGCTGTTTTGCTCCGTATCAGAGGCTGGTGCATGACCTGCTGCCTATAGCCCGGGGGAAGACAAACTCCCAGTTTACCAGGTGTTACTATATTACAGCTCCAATAATCTTCAGTCAGCCTCTGGTTCCCCTGAAGGTGATTGGAGTCTGGCAAGATCGAATAGGGTGGATATCTCAGCCTTCGGCTTAGTGTTAATGTCCCCATAGACGCAAAGATTTTTCTTTGCCAAACAACCGATTTTAGCGAAGTCCGACCAATCCGTCAAATTATCATGAAGTTAGTGGGATTCGAACAATCGTACATTTTACAATTTTTTCGCGCGACATCTGTCAGAAAATTGATCAGCCAGGTTAAAAAATCTTTATCGGCCCCCGTGCAATATGTGTGCAGGGCCAAGCAGGCAGCTCCCCTTCAGGTTTGCTGGCAATATCGCCTGAAATGGTCTTTTTAGTTGATGGACTCATCGTACATTTAAACGATCATTTCGAGATAATCGTGGTCTCACGATAACGATTGGATCTTTTAAAAATCTTTACAGCTATGGCCAGCTTAAATGCCTTGTTTAAAGAGATGAAATATTATTTTTTGTTTACAAGAGCTGCAGCTCTTTCACGGTTATATTTGAGCCTTTTCAATTTGTGACATACTGTATTATATTATCTACTTACATCTACTTACTTAACCTGCTGCAAATAACGCAGTATTGCGGTGTCAGGTAGACGGACAAATCTGCGCGCGAATCCAGCAAATCACTAACTGAATCAAGATCGCTCAACCAAACTCCTTCTTCCAAGCAATTTCTCCTGCGATCAGTCTGGGACTCACAATATGACAGGTATCATAAGGACAAAATAAAGTTAGCTGGAGACAGTTCAGAAATATACCTTCAAATATGTCACACGTAAAAAAAATACATAATAAACAATATTCAATAAATTTGATTTATAAATATCCCCTACGGTTGCAATGACAGATCCAAATGGCTGTTTGAGGCTCATTCTAACTTGAATTTGCTGCTTAATTATCTACTGTCCTGAATGAGCTACAATAGGGTAATTGTTATGGAAGATAAGGATGAGTTTCAGTAGCCTTCATGCTAAAATTGACAAAGTGATGAAGGGTAAAGTGAATACAGAAGAAAAACTCTGTGAGAATGTAAAATTAGGCAAATGTGTTAAAACAAATTATTCTTCAAATATCGGATATAAGCACAGGAGTCAGATATACTATGAAATACAGTCATTTTTGGAACATCAGGACAATATTTCGATATAAAATCCAGGATAACATGATATAAAAATCAGGGGAAAGTGTAAATGGTGTCAATGCAAAAGTGTAAAATCAGCAAATGTAAATTGAGGTTCCACTGTATCACAGTATCGTATGGTTTGTATGTAGTACTTGGTATAGAAAACACTACAGTAGTAGCCACAGCTCTAGAAGAAAACACTGGCATCTTTCTCTTACTGAGACTCATTCATACATTGCTGAGATCACTGATGTCCGTTGCTATTCACACAAGTACAGGACTGGGTCTTTCTGGGAAGGCTCCGTTGTACACAGGGAAGGAGGACAGCGCTATATCAGGGTATATGATTGAGATTCTCCTCAAGACATCTGCTGTCAGCCAGGCCCGGACTGACGATCTGTGGGTTCTGGCAAATGCCAGAGGGGCTGCTATGAGGTGCTATAGAAAGTCAGTATTTAGTGGGCTGGTGGGGCTGTTTGGGCCTCTATGTGAGCTGGTTGGGCCTCTGTGTACCTGAAATGCCAGGGCCTATTTTAATTCTCAGTTCGGACCTGCTGCCAGGGTAGTAAATCTTGTTATTTTCATGAGTATTCTCTTATGCTCCTTCTGTATCCCCTCTCTTCTTGTACTACCCTGTATTTCATACTCCTTTCTGACCCTACCTTTCTTCCATGCCTACTGTACCTCTCTCTGACATCTCACCCTTCTGTCTTTCGAATTCTGCTGCTTGTCAGCTTCTTCATACACATTTCTATTTAGAATTTCTTTTTCCATCTTACTTCCACTTTTTTTGCTTGTGCTGCTTTTTTGTTCCTTTCCCTCTCCTGTTTAGCATGTATGTTTGCAATCTCTCTGCATCCAACAACTAAGGTCTCCGTGCTTCTCCATCTTACTATTCCCTTCACTGAAGCTACTGATGCTTCTCCATCTTCCTCAGTAATTTGCCAGTGGTCTCATTTCCTCTTGCTTTCTGGGACTAATTTTCTGTAGCCCCTACGGTACCATCAGTTGTCCAGGGGAACATTACATAAATAAACTAGGGATGCACCAAATCCAGGATTCGGTTCGGGATTCGGCCTTTTTCAGGAAGATTCAGATTCTACCGAATCCTTCTGCCCGGCCGAACCGAATCTGAATCCAAATTTGCGGGTGGGGAGGGAAATCGCGTGACTTTTTGTCGCAAAACAAGGAAGTAAAATATATTTTCCCCTTCCCACCCCTAATTTGCATATGCAAATTAGGATTCAGTTCAGTATTCGGCCGAATCTTTCGCAAAGGATTCGGTGGGTTTGACTGAATCCAAAATAGTGGATTCGGTGCATCCCTGAAATAAACCAAATATTTACCAACATGGAACTGGCCTTTTGAGTGGCAATATTTTAGCAGAATATCACATCTCTTCAAAGTAAACATCAGTAACTTATAAGGATTGCGATGGTTGTTGCTACCATGCTGTTCTGCTCAAAGAGACAAGAACATTTGTTGCTGACAGAACTTCCATGGGAAAATGATCTAATGCCTCCTGTAGTATTTATTGCTTTCTTCCCCTGTCATCCTGGTTCTGTGCTGGGCTCTCCTGGAGGGAGTTGGGACCCCCAACTCTTTACTCATTGCTGGTTTAGAAAACATTTGCAATTAACCAATCAGAAGATTTTGGTGGATCATGGGTACCACCTAGTGGTAAGCACCAGTCATTGCATCTAAAGGTACTGTGTACACTGTTGTAGAAAGATAAAAATCACATGCATGTTTGCAGAAGATGCGAATGCTTGTCATGGTTATTTTTATTAACTGAACAAAAAATAAAATGCAAACTTTGCTTTCACGTAGACATACACATTCAATGGATCATTTGACAGTTGCTGCCTTTGCCCACAAGAACTTGCTCATTTGTGAGTCTGTTTTTCTCTTGCAGTTTTGTGAGTTGGTGACACGTGTCTCCTCTTGGATGTTTGGGGGGACCATGACATCCATCGCTGATCCGTCACACTGCCCACAGAGACACCAGCTAGAGACATCCTTGGAAGAGTGCGTGCGAGTGTCCATGACAGAGAGAATAAGTGTTATTGAAAGTGTTTGAGGTCTGAGTGTCTCTTCATCTTTGTGTTCCTTTTTTAATGCTCATATAAAAATGCATCTTTCTGTTCTTTCTTGTGAGGATAAAGGGGATTGTTTTTGGTTTGGCATTCAGTCACAGGGAACGAAACACATCAATAGCCAGCTACATGTAGCTGCAATAGGGAATTCTAATTTATAGGCTAACCATGTCACAGTCACATGGAACAGGCATTAGCTCATGCTTTTATTCTCTAAGGGTCAGGCCACACTGGGCGTTTTGGGGCGATATGGTCATCTGGCGACTAATCGCCTCCTTTTTGCAGCGACCAATCTCCCCAAAACGCCCAGTGTGGCCTGACCCTTATGGTGCAGAGGTGACCCCCTGTGGTCACTGTGTGTATAGCAGGAGCATGTGTTACTGAGATGCTCAATGATTTTACACTGCAGCACATCCATCCAATTAACCTGTCCCCCAGGGTAAGACTGTATTTCTACCATGTTTCTTTCCCTTAGAGACTCATTCTTCCCAGTCTCTATAGAGATCATAGATCTGTTAGTTATGCAGAGCATGCAAATCTCATTTCGTCCATAACTTCTACTCTGGAACTCATCATATCCCTAAACTGGCCCACAGATCTGCATGGCCAGCCTTCAATTTGACATCTGCAAGTGTTCTGTTCTGATACAAAACATCACTCCCATTCCATTCATATCCAGACGTTACTTGTCTATCCATGCAGCCAGGAGTCTGGATTCCACCACTTCCTAGCCTTTCATCCATATCACCACTTTCCTAGCCCAACATTCATCCATTACCCCCCCCCCCCAATTGATATGGCACATTCCACATCTAAGGCACCGTTCTCTCAAACAATCTAGTCAAATCCAGAGAAACCAATTCCCTGCTTACTGGTCTACAGATCAGATCTAGCTTTTCTCTAGCTTTCTTTCCAGATCTAGAGCACATCACTATTTATTGCTGTATTCAGATGCCCATCTTACATTAAATATAACATTCAGAACTGGAATTCATTACCTTTTCATTAGTCCATTCAGATCTGAGCCTAGAAGTATCCAAACATTTAAAACAAAACTGGACCTCAACAGACTAGCAGCTTCTAGTGTTGGAGCACTTCGTCCTTACATACCTTCCATATCTAAAGCATTTCATAGTTCCTAGTTTTCAATCCACATCTAGTGTGTGCCAGCATCCTAATATTCCATCCAAATGCAGAGAGCATTTTCCAAACATAACATCCAGATCTAGAGCAACCCACTTTGTATAACATTCCATCTAGATCCAGAGAACCCTCTTTTGTATACAATTCCATCCAGATCTGGATTACATAATTTCTGTAACATTCCATTAAATTCTAGAATTCCATACCTTTCCATGCAGATTAGAAACGCATGACTCCTCTAACCTCTCATTCAGATTGCAAACTCCTACTCATCCTTGTACAATAGTGGAGATCTGATTGAAAACACTTGACCAATTGCCCCTGGATATGGAGCCCAGTACTTCATAGCCTTCTTACCTGAAGTGTATCCCTCCTGTCCAACTCTGCAGAGCATGCCTTTATAAACTCCCAGCTGATTAGCAGAGCCTCCCTTCCCAAACTCCCTTCTGTGCTGCAGAGCATTGCTTTCAATCTTCCTATGTTGCTGCAGAACATTTGTTCCCAAAATCCCTGCAGTCCTGCAGAGCAACAAACGTCTCTAATTGTTCCTTACCTGCCATAATGTTGATATAAATGACAACAGGTCAGTCTACATGCGTGACAGGGATAGGATCCTGCACTTGTGTTTCCCACCACCCCCCCCCCCCGTGAGGAGTTTCTCATTGTCTGCATCAAGTGTTTGTTTCTCCACAGATCTGCCTATCTATATGTCTTATATCCAATGACTGTTATATATAGTCCTGCATGCTGCCTGATTCACATGCACGCAGGGAGGGTCAATGACCCCTTCTTTCCCCTTTGCCCTGTCTGGCGGAAGGAGGTGATTATGAGTAGAGAGGGAGAGAACTGACACTTGGATCCATTCTCTCACAGCAACTGATGCCCAAGAGTGCGGTACCCAACCACTACTATTCCGATACATTTCCTTTTAGCTATTGCATTCAAGCAAGATACTGTTTCAATGACCAGTCAGGGACCAGTATTCCAAAGATGAAGATGCCGCATCACACACACACCTCCATGCCTGTTCAGCGCAGGTGCCACCAGGTGTGTCTGTGACAAAGTGCCAAGAATTATTTATTCTGTGTTGAAGAACAGCAATGCATAATCTTTCTGCAAGAATAACATTTATGTGCCTTTGACTGGAAAACCCTCTGGAGCTGATTTGGGTACAGATAATTACAAAAGGTTGGAGGTGGGCCTACAAGCACCAGGTTTAGTGGATGTTTACTAAATCACTAGACTATTACTGGCCTTCTTTAGACTTACAATGATATCCCTTCTGGGTGTAATTAGAAAACTCAAGTGCTTTGAACACTGACTCATACTGTTTACCATAGGCAGGCAGCATGAGTCATTTGTCTGGGGAAAAAAACTGTTGCAAATAAAACCACAGTAATTGCTGTATTAGGGCTATACAGCAAAGCATGACACATTGTACAGCAACTCAGAGTGGATTGCTCTAGGGCAGTTAGACTATGGATAAGAACATACGACTGATTATCCATTCACAGGCAAACCTTACCAGTAAATGTACACTGCATTGCCACATTTTACTAAATGAGCCCAAGAATATTTGATTTAGTAGACAAACACTGTAACTATCTGTATAAATGTATTGGCTTATTTAAAAAGTACAATGAAGACTCTTTCATGCCTAAGAGGCATAACGCAAGTATATGTAATCTCTGTTACACAGAGCACAGCTCCTAGCAAGCTACTGTCAGAGTATGATATAAGAGGGTTGCTGGGATTTGTAGTCTGTTTATCCTTGGTTTGTACTCTTGCCGCCTCCAGGCTCCCCACCTTATGAATACAGCTGTCTCTCTCTCTGCTGCCTCATGTATCGTATCTTTATATACCTGTTATAGGGTGGGTGTACGGGGTTACCGAGAATGTATTTTTATTACACTAATGTTCTTGCAGGAAAACAAAATGTAACAATTAACAAAAAAAAAAAAAAGGTGCATGCAATGTGAACCAGAGATGTTTGTATATTCTGCACATTTTTTGTATGAATCGAGCATGAAATAAACTATTTATGCATGAAACTTTGCTTTTTCGTAAAAATGAGGTTTATTTTTATCACTATAGAACAGAGATCACTTTCTAAAATTTTTTTCACTTCAGTGTTTTCAGATTGTTGCCCAAAATAGAGATGTTTTTTCAATTAAGCTCCCCATAGACGCGACGATTCTTCTTGCCAAATGACCGATTTTAGGGAAGCCCAATCGATCCTTCGAAATTATCGTGCGGTTAGTGGGATTCGAACAATCGTACATCTTACGATTTTTCGGCCGACATCTGTCAGAAATTGATCGTCCCAGTGCAATCTATCTATGTTTGCAGGGCCAAGCAGGCAGCTCCCGTTTGTTTTCCTGGCAAATTGGTCTTTTTAGTTGATGGTAAATTCGTACGATCGTTCTGAGAAGATCGTGGTCTCACGATCAGGATCTGATCTTTTAAAAATTTCAACATCTATGGCCAGCTTAACTTCCCATTATCTATTTTTTTTACTGTTTTTCCAAAATCGAAGTTTAACATTGAATGTTTGTGTCTCTTGTGTTTGAGTCTGACAGCTCAGTAATTCAGGCTCAGACTCTAAACTGTTACATTTTTACAACATTTAGTTGATCCATTTCTCAGCAGCATCTCTGGAGTATTAGCAACTATTGTATCAATTCTAACAGCTGCCTGTAATGAAACCCAGAGATTCTGCTCAGCAGGGACAAAGATAAGAAATGTATCAACTAAATGTTTCAATTTAGATCAGTTCACAAGGTTGGCGACCCCCTCTTCCCAGAGCTGTTTTAAAAGGTGAAAACTTACACTTTACACTTCAATATTAGAAAAACGGTCTCACATAGAAAGTGATTGGAAAAAGTTGTTATTTCTGGTGAACTATCTGAAAACAACTAGTTGTTTGAAGGTAAACAACCCCTTTAAAGGAGAGATATAGGATAAGTGAAACAATCCTAATTTTGTAGTCAATTATAGGTAATATATGGTATTGCTTTTACATGGTGCTAAAAATTAATATTATCTTTAAAAATAGCCCCTTTATTGGAGCTCCCTATAGATGTTCTCTGGTCCCTGTCTGTGTTTCAAATGAGGGGTGGGCGTGTCCTAACGGTCCCTGCCAGAAGCACAGTAGGAGGGGACAGCCAATCACAGCCCTGCAGTCACACAAGCACAGACAGGCTTCAGTTCCCTATCAGGTCCTGCTAGCTGCTGATTGGTTCCTGTCCTACAGTGCAGTGAGCTGAGTGCACAGCCTGGGAATTCAGGGAGCAGCAAATGGAAGAGAAGGGAGGGATTATTAGGGTTTTTGCAGAAATATTCAATAAATCAGCCTGAAACACTACTTTTTTTAACACAATTCTTCTATAGATAAATGAGTATAATGCACTGGTACATTCTTATTTTAACACTGGGGATTTGGTGATCTTGACATTTTGTTCCCCGCACTGGAGGACATTGAGCATGGACAACATAACATACCATGTGCCATCACCCTGAGCTTTGTTCTGAAAAGCTCATTTGAAAACAGTGACCCCCTTATAGTTGACATCCCATGTACAAGTATGGGACCTGTTCTGCAGAATGTTTGGAGCCCGGCGTTTTCCAGATAAGAGGTAATTTCATCATTTGGATCGCTATAGTAAAAATGAGAAATACTGAAATAAAAGGACTCCCTCGAGCCTGGATTCCACTGGTCTTACCAGCCTTGCCAGTATATCAAACAGGCATTAAAGGTGAACTAAACCCTAAAAATGAATGTGGCTACAAATGGCATATTTTATATAGTGAACTTAATCCTTCTGCCCTTATGCAAATAAGGAGCGGAGAGGGAAATTGCATAACTTTGTTACAAAACAAGGAAGTAAAAAAAAATGTTTTTCCCTTCCCACCCTTAATTTGCATATGCGAATTAGGATTCAGTTTGTTATTCGGACAAATCTTTTGCGACGGATTTGTGGGTTCGGCCGAATCCAAAATAGTGTATTCGGTGCATCCCTAATTATAGGAGATGGCCTTTCCGTAATTTGGGTCTTTCTGGATAACAAGTTTCTGGATAACGGATCCCATACCTGTATTGGTAAAACAGGACAACATCTGGATATGTTGGGACCCTAAAATGAATTTGCTGTGGGGCCCAGTAACATCTAATTACACCACTGACTTCAAGCCTAGGAAAAGGAACAGGGTGCCACTGCAGACGGGCTAGGAGGAGTTGTGGCCCCACTACCTGCCACAAGGAGGGCCCTCCTTCCACAACATCATGGCTCCCCCCTCCCCATATATTCACACCCCAGTCCATACCTCCCAACTGTCCCTTTTTCAGAGGGACAGTCCCTCTTTTGACAGCTCAACCCGCAGTCCCTCATTTGTACTGGAAAGTCCCTCTTTTCTCTGCACTGAACAGCCAGAAAAAGAAACAAAGTTTCTCACTTAATTGGCTTTTAGCAGAGAGCCCAGAACACCTAACAGGTGCAAATAAGATACTTTGTAACAATTTTGAGACACAAAAACACAGTTTAGATAAGGAGAAATATTTTCAAACTTTCATAACCTGCCAAATTTTGTAAAACAAACATGGTAATTAGGGGGTGTGGCCACAGAAAGGGGTGTGGTCAAAAATTGCTGCACTACATGCGGAAAAAAATTTTTTGTCCCTCTTTTTACTTCCAAAATGTTGGGAGGTATGCCCAGTCACCTCAGCATCTCCAAGGGACACTTTCTGCTGTGGTGGAAAACCAAGAAGTCAGACTTTGCAGTTACACCACAATATGTTGAAATGTTACACTCAGTTTTACTTTGCCAATAAATTACCACAGCAATAACTTGGAAGTTACCTGTAAATCCCTCAGACCCACCGTGATCATATAATAATCACTCGAGAGCGAGATGTATTTACACGAAGATCACATTCACTTTGGTTTGTTATCCGAGCTCCCATTAGTGCTGGCGGGGCGTGCGTATCCGCGGAGCTCTAAACTCCTGTCAGACTTTGGGCGGGAAAATTCGCGCGGGGCGTGCTGGGATGCGTGGTGAGGAAAAAGCGCGCCGGCTCTCCTTACTAAATGGCGGCCTGTAATTTGCCGCCTTCCGTGTGATGGTTCCATATTAAGGGCCTAATACATCACAAATGGGCTTTGGAGAGGCCGGACTATATGCACGGGGCAAAATGGCGACGTTAAAGCTAATATTAGAGCGTTCCTGTAGGGACTCGATCACTGGGCAAAAGGCTGAGGTGAGATGTGAAATAATTTAATAAAGGAAGTTATTAGTTGTGTTTTAACAGCTTGTGTTCTACTGGCTTGGCAGATACCAACAGGATTATCAGTCAGGGGTGTGAGCCCACGCTACTAGGGTTGTATTGGCTTCTTTTCTGCAAACAGGTTTATGTTTTTCCTATGAATTATATTGTGAGCAAACACCATTTTTACCTGCCAAAATGTCAGCCAGGTGGCAAATCTTCCTGCGACTATTGGGGACCCCAGAGCTACACAGGGAATTGTAGTGGACTGAATATTAAAGGGATAGTGCTGCTCCACCAGAATTCTGCACAGAAATCCGTTTCTTAAAAGAGCAGACAGATTATTTTATATTTAATTTTGAAATTAACATGGGGCTAGACATATTGTTTGTTTCTCAGCTGCCCCCAGTCATGTGACTTGTGCTCTGATAGACTTCAGTCACTCTTTACTGCTGTACTGCATAAAATCCCCCTCCCTCCCCCCCCCCCCTGCAGCCTAACAACAGAACAATGGGAAGGTAACCAGACAGCAGCTCCCTAAGGCTTAAGATGGCCATAGATGTTGAGATTTTTAAAAGATCAGATCCTGATCGTGAGACCACGATCTTCTCAGAACGATCGTACGATCGTTCGAATTTACCATCAACTAAAAAGACCAATTTACCAGGAAAACAAAGGGGAGCTGCCTGCTTGGCCCTGCAAACATAGAGAGATTGATCTGGGACCTGGCTGATCAATTTCCCGACAGATGTCGGCCAAAAAATCGTAAGATGTATGATCGTTTGAATCCCACTAACCGCACGATAATTTCGAAGGATTGGTCGGGCTTCCCTAAAATCGGTCGTTCGGCAAGAAGAATCGTTGCGTCTATGGGGAGCTTTAGTCCACACCAGGCGATTCGGGGAGATTTAGCGCTTGGCGACTAATCGCCTCTTCTTTGAGGCGAATAATCTCCCAGAACCGTTTTCTCCTGCACCGGCTGTAATGAGAATTGCCTGCGTTATGACACGCGGCGCTTAATTTTTCGAAGTTGCCTCACCAGGAATCTTCGAGCAACTTCGGAAAATGAAGCGCTGCGTGTGTCATAACGCAGGCGACTCTCATTACAGCCGGCACAGGAGAGAAGGAAGCGGTTCGGGGAGATTAGTCGCCTCAAAGAAGAGGTGATTAGTCACCAGGGCGCTAAATCTCCCAAATCGCCTGGTGTGGATTAAGCTTTAAGGTGGCCATAGACGCAGAGATCGTCAAACGTGCGGATCTCTCCCCGATATGCCCACACTGAAGTGGGAGATATGGGGCTGATCCAATCGTGGGCCCAAGCGCCCAAAAATTGGATCCTAATTCATCCAAAATGGGCGGTCGGATTGCGGAACTGCATACACCCATAGATGCGGCTGAATCCGACGGGACTTTTTAACCTGCCCCATCGAGAGGGCCAGATATCGATCGGGGAAGCCTGTGGGATAGCCTAACATACAGGCGATAAGCTGCCGACTCGGTCTGTCGCCAGCTTTTATCGGCCAATGTATGGGGGCCTTCACACAAGATAACAGTTGCCTGGTAGATCTAAGAACAGCACTCAATAGTAAAATCCAGGTCCCACTGAGATACATTCAGTTACATTGAGTAGGAGAAACAACAGCCTGCCAGAAAGCAGTTCCATCCTAAAGTGCTGGCACTTTCTGAAAGCACATGACCAGGCAAAATGACCTGAGATGCACCTACACACCAATATTACAACTAAATACACTTGCTGGTTCGGGAATGACATTTTATATTGTAGAGTAAATTATTTGCAGTGTGAACAGTGTCATTTAGAAATAAAAACTACACCATAAAAACCATGGCAGAATCCCTTTAAGCACTTTCTATTTGTGTGTAACTGGTTTTGGAAAAGGGACTATGTGTTGGTACTTTGGAAAACTCTCAAATACATTCTTCAAATCACTTGGGCGTCAGGGATTCTTTAAAAACAGATGAAACTGTTTATTAGGCAGATGAGACACACTTTAGGTTAGTGGGTGCTGATTGAGATGGTGCAGTGTCAAATCAGAAAAAGCTTCAATCGCAGCCATAGTGACACAACATCTAGTGGATAAACCCATTGGTGGCCAGGGTTCCCCCCACAAGGTATATAAAAAAAAAATTGGTGGCCAGCCCCCCATACAAGTAAAAAAAACATTGGTGGCCAGGGGCCTATAGAGTATTAAAATAATACATTGGTGACCAGGGGTTTTATAAAAATGAAAAAAAAAACCACATTGGAGTTCAGTGTAACTTACCTTAAGGTCTTCTTCTTTGTCCTTGGACAACTTCTTCAGCTCCCTTTGCAGCTTCGGGTCATTTTGCGGCTTTGGGGGCTTCAGCTTTGGCTTCTTTCTTGGCTTCAGATGTTTTCACAGCTTCAGGCTTTAGCTCCTTTTCTGGCTTCAAGTCTTTTTGTGGCTTCAGGACTTCAGCTTCGGGTCTTTTCATGGTTTTGGTCTTTTTGTGGCTTTGTTGCTTCGGGTCTTCAGTGCTTCAGGTCTTTGGGACTTCGGGGCTTCAGGACTTCAACACTGTCAAGGGGGCCCAGCTAATTTGAAATGTGCAGCACAGCTGGGCCCACCTTTAGGCCTGAACCTGGTATGACTGTACCCACTGTGCGCCCCTGATGGAGGCCCTTTGTATGAATCCAGGAATCTTACTATCCCTGAGCCTGACTGCTTATTCCTTATACCGGCAGCACTGACTGGGGTAACCAACCCTTCCTGGCCTCTTTATTGGAGCCTCTGGCAGCTCTACTAACTACCCTGATCCTGCTGACACCAATTGTCGGATATTTAAAATTGTTCACAAAATCTGGATGCACACTGGGATTTTTAGAAAAATAAAAATGTAACTTTTATTTAATGCATAGTTGAAAGAAAACAGGCCAACGTTTCGGTCCCCCATATTGGATCTTTATCAATCTTGAGATAGATATATATATATAATACAAGAGTCCTCTGCACTCAACCCATTATCAATATATTTAAGACAGCGACATTTTGTGCTACTGCTACTGAAAAATGCCTTACCCTTTAAACAAAACAGGGATTGTTTGTCCATATATTGCAATATATTTAAGCTGAACAACTACGTCACAGTCATCCCATATCTGGCCAGTCTTACACTCAATTTTATCTGATTCATTAAGAATTCTATTGCTTAATTATACATTTTACAAAGGGACTAAGTTTTACCTGCAACTTACTTGTTGCTTTCAAAGTAAAACTCCCAAACTTGGCTGCCCTTTTATTAGACACCAGTGGGATCACTTGACTATAGCTGGGAAGGGTGGGAGCTACAACATGGAGCTGGTCACTGCTCCTGTATAAACTATAACAAACAAGGGAAACTTGTGCTCACCACTATTTTTTAAAACCATTAATCGGGGGTGCAATGAGGGATGACTTTGACATAGTTGGCCAGCTTAAATATATTGCAATATATCGACAAACAATCCCTGTTTTGTTTAGTAGCAGTATGCACAAAATGTCGCTGTCTTAAATATATTGATAATGGGTTGAGTGCAGAGGACTCTTGTATTTGACTATATGTATTTTGTGGTCACAGCCTCATTGCACCCCCGCCTAATGGTTTTAAAAAATAGTGGTGAGCACAACTTTCCCTTGTTTGTTATATATATATATATATATATATAATATATATATATATATATATATATATATATATATATATATATATATATATATATATATATATATATATATATATAAAAACAAGTTTAATGAACTGGCACATTCTTGTTTTTTTACATAATATGTCTCCTTTAATTTAACCATTAACCTTCCGTATGGTACAGTATCAAATGCTTTAGCAAAGTCTTAGTAGATCACATCCACTGCTTGCAGAGTCAAGGTCTGAGTGGCCTCAAAGCAGATGCTTATTTTTTGAATTCCAGGCTTGGAGGCAAGTTTTGGTTGTATAAAAACCAGGTGCACTGCCAAACAGAGTCTCCTGTAGGCTGCTTATCCACATAGGGGCTACTCATAACCAATCACAGTCCTGGCCCACCATGGAACTTTTTCATGCTTGTGTTGCTCCCTATACATCACAAAATATATATATATATATATATATATATATATATATATATATATATATATATATATATATATATATATATATATATATATATATATATATATATATATACACCTTTTAATTAATACCTGAATATACATTTCCACATGATGTCCTGTCTGACAAGCCACCTTATTTACTAGCCCTGTGCATGTGCAAAGTGGTGCCTTCCAGATACCCAGTAGCCACATGTCAACGTGAGTGGTCCATCATGATGTGACGGGGGGGGGGGGCAGCACACTGTTGGCATGCTAAAGCTAAGCACTAGGAAGATCACAGCTCAAAATTTTGGGTTGTAGCGGGCTACTGAACAGGAGAAATTGCACAGCAGCACCACAGATTGATAGTGTAAAGAGATGACCCCAATGTAGGGTTGCCACCTGGCCGGTGTTTTAATGGCCTGGCCGGTAAAAATGATGCTTGATGCCAGTGTTAGTAATAGGAAAAAACGGCAAGAATATATGAAGGACGGCATTTTGTTCCAGAAAAGATGGCAACCCTACCCCAATGCGACCAGTAAAACATTTTTTAAATTTCTTTATTCATACTTAAGTTGAAAGCAGAGAATTAAAGGGTTAAAACACTGATTTTTTTTTTTCTCTCCACCCATCTTCATTAAGTAAACATGTTTTCAGTTTCGTTTCTTGTTCCTGCTTTCCAGAATGGCGTGTGCAGATCTAATAGAAGAGCTGAACTGCTCCCTCTGTCTGGACATTTACACTGATCCTGTAATGCTGCCGTGTGGCCATAACTTCTGCCAAGGCTGCATTAAGAGGGTGCTGGATACCCAGGAGGGATGTAGAGGTTATTCCTGTCCGGAATGCAGAGCTGAGTATCAGGAGCGCCCTGTCCTGCAGAGGAACCGAACACTGGCCAATATAGCAGAGCGGTTCCTCTCTTCTCTGCTAAAGCCAAAGAAGACTGGAATCCTTTGCAGTTACTGTGTCCTCTCTCCTGCACCTGCTGTTAAATCCTGTCTGCACTGTGAGACCTCCCTGTGTGATGTCCATCTCACTGTTCACAACATGTCAGTGGAACACATCTTAACTGACCCCACCACTTCTTTCAGAAACAGAAAATGTTCCACTCACAACAAGCTCCTGGAGTATTACTGCTGTAAGGATGGGGCCCCTATCTGTGTGTCCTGCTGTCTGGCTGGAGAGCACAGGGGCCACAGGGTGGAGCTGCTGAGTGAGGCCTCTGATAAGGAGAAAGAGAAACTGAGGAATGTTCTGGAGAAAATGATCTCAGAGAGAGTGGAGACTGAGAGACGAGCCAAAAACACACAGAGATGTACAAAAAAGATTCAAGAAAAAACTGTAAGCCTAGAAGTGCAGATTGCTGCCCTGTTTAGTGATATTAGGGAACAGCTTGAATTTCTAGAAAAACGACTAAAGATTGACCTCTCCTGGCAAAATGTTAAGGTTTTACTCCATGTCTCTGATCTAATGGAGCAGCTGGAAAAAAAGAAGGATGAGCTGTCCAGTAAGATCCATCACATTGAGGAGCTGTGCAACATGGCAGATCCACTCACTGTCCTACAGGAACGGGAATCACATGGAGCTGTATTCTGTGGGGCTGAGGGGGAACAGAGCGAGAGTAAACAAAATGATGAAACTAACCTCATTCCTGTATTGGATCTGGATGTAGGTTTGATCTTAGTGTCATTAAGCACAGGCTTGCATAGATTTCTAAACAGTGTTAGAGTCAATAGCAAGTTCTGTGCACAAGAGGCTTCAGGCATGGTTCTCAGTATAAACACAGCTAGTAACCATGTGGCTGTGTCAGGGGATGGGAAAACCGCAACGTGGACCGAAATAAATCAGAATTATCCCAAAACCCCAGAGAGATTTATTGTGTTTCCACAGGCTTTAAGCTCCATAAGCTTTTCATCAGGGCAGCATTACTGGGAGGTGGAAGGAAGTGAATCAGGAGGATGGAGGGTTGGGGTGGCCTATCCTTCCATGGAAAGAAGAGGAGAACATTCAATCAGTGGAAATAATGCAAAGTCCTGGAGCCTGAGCATGTATAATAGGGAATATTCAGTAAGACACAACAGAACGGTGACTAAGTTACCTGGCAAATATTCCAGCCAGAGGTTTGGGATATTCCTGGACTATGACGCTGGACATCTTTCTTTTTATGAGCTGAATAACCCAGTCAGACTCTTACACACCTTTACTGCAACCTTCACAGAGCCCCTGTGTCCTTCATTCGTTGTAAACAGCAATTCCTGGGTGAAAATTAGGAACCAGTGAAATGTACTATTGGAAGAGAAAATCAGACAAACAAAGTTTGGAATGATTTTCTGAATATGCATGCTGCTTTGATATGTATGGCTGCCTTAGGGAAATAGAATGAAAAAAGTAATTCTAAATGCTCATTAATGTCCTTTTTAAGGATTGAAGCCCAAAATTACCTCCCATACTCAAGGTGAGGCCTTACCCGGGACCTATAAAGAGGCAAAATTATGATTCATCCCTCGAGTTTGTCTTTTTTATACAAGACAGAACTTTATTTGCTTTAGTAGCCACATCATGGCACTGCCTGGAATCTAACAATTTATCATCTACAAAAAAACCCAGATTCAATACCCTGACACACTTAAGTGTATAACTTACATTTATATAAAGGTGGATAACCTGAATTTATCAACATTGAACCTCATTTTCCAGTTTGAGAAAATTTGGGAATTGAGACAGCAGGAAGTAGAACAGATGGATGGGACTAGTGGGGATTTTGCAGATATTTTAAATAAAGCACATTCATTCAATATCTAAACAAGTTTAATGAACTGGCACATTCTTGTTTTTTACATAATATGTCTCCTTTAATTTAACCATTAACCTTCTGTATGGTACTGTATCAAATGCTTTAGCAAAGTCTTAGTAGATCACATCCACTGCTTGCAGAGTCAAGGTCTCTGCTCACCTCCTCATAAAAGGCAATTAAATAAAAGCAAATTCTGTTGTGCATAAAACCATACTCATAGTATTATTATTTGCAATGAAGTCAAATATCGTATCCCTTATTACTCCTTCCAAAAGCTTTCCTACCACCGTCAGACTAACTGGCCCATAGTTTTCTATGTACAGACACAAAGTCTGATGTATCTTTAACCACTGTTTTGGAGATACAAGGAAGTGCTCCTCAGACAAGCCAGGTGTGATGAAGGCGGGGTCGCCCACTGCTGCCACTGCCTGTGTGATCCTGCGTGTTAGCCATGAGTTCCGACACTTCCGGGTTTGTGATGCGCTCTGGGTGAATCCATAATACCCGGGCGCTGCGTAACGTCATTGTGCAGTGGTGTGAATTTCAAATATTTAAAGGGCACTGTCAAGTTTGTATTGCCCAATGTTAAGCTTCTTTCGGGTTCCTGGGTGTGTTTCGTATTGATTCCTGGATCTGATATTCTGTGTTTTGACCCTTGCCTGTCACTGATTCCACAGTCAAATAGAACTGGTATATTTACCTTTAATTCTTTGTTCTAGTATCAGAAACCCTTGAGTCCATCCAGAGCATTCAATTAGTCAGTCCAAAATTGGGTAATGATACCATGAGGCACAGATAATTCTGCTGCAAAATGCCTTTATTCATCAACACAACATGTTTTGAGTTTGTCAGCTCTTTATCAAGTGCTGTGTTGCACTTCTGCTTTGCCCAGGCCTACTCCTTACAATGCTTCTGTTCCCTGGTCCTATCCGTACATGTTCAGTTCCTGTGCTCGCCCAAAACTCTCTCCTTTGTTCTCCCACAATAAGATCTGGTGGCATTTGAGTAGCAGAGGGCTCTGGAGTCACTGGTTCACTGGGTGGGCTCTGGATCCCACCCAGTGAAATGGTCAGGGAGAAGAAGTCTAAGCCCAATCTCTATCCACTATGGTCCCTTCACTATAGGCAATCTAGGAGCCTTGGGAAGCTACACCCTGCTACGGATCCTTGCGGGAACACACAGCTGCTCTTGCTAAGTTCTCTATCTTACTCTCCTAGAGAGCCCTATAACAGAACTATCCTGTTCTAGCTAAACCTCGTTCCTGGGGGTTCCCTGGTCCCCGACTTGAACACTAAAGGTGATGTCCCTTTAGGGCGGTGGTTTACTAGGCCTTGGTGTACCCAGGCTCAATGAGAACAACCAGTAGGTAAGGTCACAGCAGCCAAAGAGGAAGATCCACCCCTTTCCACACACTATATTGAAGTGTGGTAGGAAGTGGTCATTACACCTCTTGGCCGTTAACACTGATTATGGAACATAGGCTGTTGCCTAGTAACTAGGGAGAAAGGTTAGGGATTTAAAGGCATAGGGGCAATTAAACCCATATGGGTCCCTACATTTGCTTATCCTGTCTGCAATGTAAGACCTCTCTGTGCGATACCCACTTAAGCCAGAACAACAAGCTGATCGCATAGATTTTTTTTTACTTGAACCTACTCCTTCGGTTCCATTCATAAGAAACTCCCAAAGAAATACTGCAATGAGGATAGGGCCTGTATCTGTGTCCTGCTGCCCAGCTGTCTCAGTGTTGTATAGAGAGAACAAGGGAATCACATTAAATCTGGAAACAACAGCAAGTCTGCAAGTATGGCCATGTAAGGAGATCGACTGACTTTAAATATCCAGTGCAACATATGGCAAAAAAACAACAAAATTCCTTGCCAGAGGGAATATACATGGACCATAAGGGCTGGATGTTTGTCCTTTCATCAACTCAGTGACCTAATCAACCCTTCACTGTCTGTGCATGCAACATTCTAAGTATGTACTGATGCCTGTGTGGGAATCTGGAGCAAAGGAAAGGAGCATTAATGAAAAAGATGGAGATTGGATGCTAGATAGAAATTCCAAGAGCAGCCCGTAATTCAATGTACTACAGCAATACTCATTAATCTATAACTACTTGTGGTTATTCTGTGTTTTATATTTACCTTACTTATTGTGTTACCTGTGTTGTTCACCTTTAAATTAACTTTTAATACAAGGCAGAGAGTGATATTCTGAGAACATTTGCAATTCCTAGGATCCAAATTCCCCTAGCAACCATGCATTGATTTGAATAAGAGACAGGAATATGAATAGGAGAGGCCTGAATAGAAAGATGAGGAATAAAAAGTAGCA
This sequence comes from Xenopus laevis, assembly GCF_017654675.1. Lineage (NCBI taxonomy): Eukaryota > Metazoa > Chordata > Amphibia > Anura > Pipidae > Xenopus > Xenopus laevis. The sequence continues at coordinate 135,179,662 of NC_054387.1, read as the reverse complement.
ATAACAACAATTGTGTAACCTTCATAGTGCATTTGTTTTTAAGATGGGTCCGTCACCCCCATTTGAAAACTGGAAAGAGTCAGAAGAAAAAGGCAAATAATTAAAAAAAAAATTTTTTAAAAAAAATAAGCAAAATTGAGGCCAATTGAAAAGTTGCTTAGAATTAACCATTCTATAACATACTAAAAATGGACTTAAACAGCAGTTTGACTGGCACTATTAAGCACCATGTGTAAAGACCCAAGCCATACACCCACCTCTCCTACTTGATTGGCACATGTGCAAAAGTCTATGAACTCCTGATGATCAGATAGGGGTAGCCTCCCTTCCCCCTCAGGGCTTTCAGGACCTTTTTTTTTTTAATATTTAAAAATATAAAATTCATGTAAATTGCAAATGAACCCTCTGTGTAAGTCATTCATTTTCTATTTGGATACAGAGCCAATTTAAACAATATGGCAAACTATAAAGAGAACTGGAGTTTCTGTACGTCTGTGGTTGCTCAGTTCTGTTTTCATGTGTGTGATAAACACAGAGGCTCAGAACAAACACAGAATATACAGAATATTTAATAAGACCCTTAATTTTAATTAATTATTTTATATAAAACAATAAAGTTAAATGGTACATTCCCAATAACAAGTTTGGCAAAGAGACTCTAAATGTTCAATGTTACTCTGTATTGAAAAATGAAATGGCTAGTTCACCTTTACATTTCCGTAGTCATTTATGACCCAACTTGATCTGCGTGTTGTCTCAAAAATATCTGTTTGGCCAACTGAGGTCTCTTTGTTTGGGTATGAAAATGTAATCTGAATATAATGATATGGGGGGGGGGGGGTGTATGGGGTCCAATGGAAAATCAGTTTGGATAATGTGCAATAAAGCAATATACACGGTAGCCCTGTTCATTAAGGATTTGCAGCTACAACTCTGGATTATCCTTTCATAAGAAGCTCCCTTTGTGCAGGTCATGGTTGTAAAGTCATCAAGCAGTGCCTCAAGCAACCCCAGCCAGTTGGAGATGCTGTGAGTTGAAGCACATTACATGGGGTTGAAATCCTTTTACTTACATTGAGGTTATCTTGTTCATAATTGAGAATAAATAGAGTGAATATTAGGTTTCGGGTCTGTTCACTGACACGGAGCCTGCAAGCGCATGAGCAATTGAAGTCCCAACTGTGCATGTGCCTACAGGCTCGGTGTTGGCGAACAGACCCGAATATGATGTAGATGGATAGAGGATGGTGCTGAGGGGACTCCGCTGCACTGCTTATTGAACTCAGGATTCCAAATAGGTAATACACTGTGCAGGGAGGGAGAGGTAAAGGGGGCAGATCAAGGCCAGTGGAGGGGGGCTGTTATACATTGGGGTGTAAGTATAGTGAGAGGGCTGCTGGCTCAACATTTCTGAATCCTGTGAACTATACGAAAGCATGAGGCCAAATCAAGCCAACAGGTTGCATAACACAGACTCATCTTACTAATAAATATTCTGCTTTCTTTATCCCAACTCTCACCCATTCCCCAGACAGAGCAGTGCACTGCCTCTTGATTATCAGAAAGGACATCAGAAGGCACCCAGGGTTTCTGTGACACAACATAGAGACGAGGGGACATTTTCCAGTATATAATGTTACAGTTGTGACCTACAAAGTCCAGAATGATAACAGTTATTTACAGCATCGCAGTTTTACCCCAACTAATACTAAAATGGGAGGCGCCTATAAATTTTAGATTCTTTGCACCCGTAGTCATAGTACATATTCCTTCCAAGGCAATGACCATGCCTCTCTACATTTATAAGAACTTCAACAGAACGGGACTGCGGAGGAAGTAACATTTAAAACATGTGCCCCGTTCACAATCTCTCTGTTTAATCTCCGGTATGTGTTCTGAGATGAAGAATCAGTTGCGAGTGTCGCGTGAAACATTTCCCACATACAGAACAAGAAAATGGCTTCTTCCCTGTGTGAGTTCTTCGGTGTACAATCAGGTGCGAGCGCTGTGTGAAACATTTGCCGCACTCGGAGCAAGTGAAGGGTTTCTCCCCCGTGTGAATCCTCTGATGTTCCACCACAATGGAGCGCCGCTTGAAACATTTGCCGCACTCAGAACAGGAAAATGGCTTCTCTCCCGTGTGTCCCCTTCGGTGCAGGTTCAGCTCAGAGCGCTGTTTGAAGCATTTGCCACACTCGGAACAAATGAATGGTTTCTCCCCCGTGTGGATTTTCTGATGGCGAATATATTCTGCATGGCGTTTAAAACTTTTCCCGCAGATTGAGCAGGAGATTGTTTTTTCTTCTGTGTGAGTTATCAGATGGCTGACGAGATCCTTGTAACTAGCAAAGCGTGCGTGGCACACGGCACAGCAGTACATGACTTGTAACAAGGGTGTGTTTAGAGGAGACAAACACGTGGCATTACTCTTCAGCTTTTTACTATATACGTGGGGCTGTAGAGCGGATGCTCTGTTGTTTAGGCCACACCCCATCACAGGAGCAGATATTTTATTTCTCTGTATCTGATCTGCAAGGGGATTAATACTGCAAATTGAACGGGTTCCTCCTTCAAATGAAGTCACTTCCTCTTTCATACCATTTAAGTAATAATTAGCTGACAAGCTGTTCTTAAAGCTGTATCCCATAATAGGAGTAAATGTATTTGTCTTCTCTATCTGTTCTGTCAGTGGATTCATGCTGCAACCGGAATGGCTTCTTTCTTCCCATGAAACCGGTTCCTCTTTTATAGCTCTTGAAAGAGAACTCACTGGAAATCCAGAATCCAGACTGCGTCCAAAGGCAGAAGTAGATGCATCTGTTGTGTGTATCTTTTCTGTAAGTGTTTTAATACCGTTGTCTAAACGGATTCGTTTTTTACACAAAAAATCCGGCTTAATATCGTTTGATATATAATCAGGTGACGTGCTGTCTGTCAGACTGCATATTATCAGAGGGTTAGAACGATGTCTTCCCTGTACCTGTTCTGGAAGTGACTTTAAGCCACATTCCACTGCATGGCTTCCCCCTTTACTTGCAGGTGACCCTGATTTAATACAATTTTCTTTTGGGGGCTGTTTAGGTGGAGAAATGTCAGGGTTTGTGGTATTTCTGTCTCCACAAACAACTGCTCCTTCAGCCACGGTCTTGCTTGGGTTGGTTTTAGGAACAGTGCTGCCATTATTATCTGAAGCTGCATGTTCACAATCTGCCAAAGATACAAGCATGGGAAGTTAGATTGATGGGAAACTTGTTAAATACATTAATATTTTAGACAAGGTAAATACCTAATAAACAACAATCAGGTGTGAGCTATGCGCAAAGTCCAAATTAGTGACAATTAGTAGCACCGAGGGTAATTGTGGATCCACTCATCCATGGTAAAAAACAAAAGATGATACGTTTTTGCCCAAGTACCTAAATAAAAAATATGGTATATAGTGTAATACGTTCATTTCAAAGGGTATGGAAAAATAACCGGATCTACTCACAAAGGGATCTCTTGTTTTTAGTGTATCGCTGAAGTTGGTGCCGCATGTAGTTACAGAGAAAGCCGGTATTCTGTATATCTAGAAAAGAAACTGTAATAGTCAAAGTCAAAGTAAACTTTATTGTCATCTCAGCACTATATGAATATACAGTGAGACGAGACGACGTGGCTCCAGCTAGAACATATCACAAAAAGGCACTTAAAAATACACAATAAATATGTAAAGATGAAATGTGCAATATATTGGCAGAAATCGGATATATACATGTGTAAACCTTTAGAATTGTGCAAATAAATGAACAGTTGACAAAGTTAAGTTCACAGTTCAGGTGAGTCTGGAATGTAGTGGGAGGACAGGCAGTGAGTTGATCGCTTGTGGAAAAAAGCTTTCGATCAGCCTGGTTGTTCGGGCTTTAATACTGCGAAAGCGTCTGCCGGATGGGAGCAGCGTGAACAGTCCCTGTGAGGGGTGTGCGGAGTCCAGTGCAGGAGGCCTTTCTTACACAGCGCTTGTGGAAGATCTCCTGCAGTGATGGAAGAGCCGCTCCAATGATGTTGCCAGCTGCTCCGCTGTAGACTTTTCCGGTCAGCAGAGCTGGTACTTCTGTACCAGACGGAGATGCAGCTCATCAGGACACTCTCTATGGTGCCCCTGTAGAACACTGTGAGGGTGGGAGGCGGTAGGCTGGCCCGTTTCAGTCGTCTTAGGAAGTGAAGATGCTGCTGAGCCTTTTTGGTGATGGAGGCGGTGTTGGTGGTCTAGGTGAGGTCATCAGAGATGTGGACTCCCAGGAATTTGGTGTTCTTTACTGTCTCTACTGTGGAGCCGTTGATGTTGAGTGGTGTGTGAGCAGGGAGAGTTCTCCTGAAATCGACGATCATCTCTTTCGTTTTATCCACATTCAGTGACAGATTGTTCTCACTGCACCAGACCTCCAGCTGCTGAACCTCATCTCTGTACGCCGACTCGTCATTGTGGTTGATGAGCCCCACCACAGTTGTGTCATTGGCGAACTTGATGATGTGGTTTGAGCTGTGTCTAGCTATGCAGTCATGTGTCAGCAATGTGTACAATTACGGGCTGAGAACACATCCTTGAGGAGCTCCTGTGCTCAATCTGATGGTGCTGGAAATGTTGTCGCCGATACGAACAGACTGAGGCCTCTCTGACAGAAAGTCCAAGATAGCGCAGTAACCCCGGAACTTGTGTTATGCCTTGTGGGCAATTACACTTACCGAGTCCTTCAGGCTTGAAAAGCCTTTATTTAAAGTCGCTGTCATCGGTCCTTTCACAGGACGGTTGTTTGCTGGTCTCTGCTGAACGGGAAATATCGCAGCAGTGTCTATTGCTATTACAGTTTCTTTTCTAGATATACAGAATACCGCTTTTCTCTGTAACTACATGTGGCACAAGAGATCCCTTTGTGAGTAGATCCAGTTATTTTTCCATACCCTTTGAAAGGAATGTATTACACTATATACCATATTTTTTAAAAACGTATCATCTCTCAGCACACTGAACCCTGCATTTAAATACCTAATAAAGTCCTCAAAAATTGTCACCTGTAGTTCCTTCCCCTTAATGTGGCCATACACGGGCAGATTTAAGATGCCAATTCTGGTACATTAGACCGTTTTGGTAGCTTACTTGCACCTTACGGGGCCCTCCGACAAGCTTCCCGATTGATATCTAGCCAAAAATCAGCCAGATCTTGATTAGGGACCTTGATTTTTCTGTTGGATCAAGGACCACATTGGCTCATTAAAGATGGTCCTTGCTCCAACTTTATGTATTCCATTAATTGATGTGATCGCATTACCACAATATCACTGGACCTGTAGCAGGGAAGATCTCACAGTGTATGGCCACCTTGAGTACCCATTTATTTTTGGAAATCTAAATATAGATCCACTGCAGACTTGCTGGGGAAGCAAGTAGATGATAACAGATAATTGTAGGTAGGAATAAACTTCTTGATTGTAAAATAACTTTCTTATATAGATGGTAAAACTGATCTCTTAACCAAGTACAATTAAATGTCAAGTTTTACTAGATCAAATAAAAATCTTTGTGCACCTGAACCTATTACTCACCCATTGGGCGTAGCTTCTGGGGCTCCTCCTTTATCCCTTCCCTGTAAAGGTCCTTGTTTCCTTTTATATAGTCCCACTCGTCCAAGGAAAAATAGATGGAAACATCATGAGTCCTTATGGCAACCTGTCACACACAATGTTCCAGTCATCCCCCAGCCAGAGAAAGGGATTATCATCCACTGTTACTAAACAATAAGGGGCCGCTGTACCCACCTCTCCAGTCAGCAGCTGGATGATGTTGGACATGAGTTCCAGGATCTTCTTGTCATTCTTGTTATTTTCCTTCTGTATGACGGAGCCAGGGGCATGCAGGGCCCCCCCATCATCTGACTTCTTCCTAGGGATGTAGTGCTAAATATTGAAAGGAAGAGAGAATGGTGTTTGAGCTGCAGAGAGACCCCCTTTGTACAGACAGACAGTCTCTTGTCAGTGTGCCAGTCACAGTGCCCCTCACCTCTCCAGTCAGCAGATAGATCATCTCCAGTGTCAGATTCACCATTCTCTCCTTCTTCCCCCGCTCCTCCTCCTCATTTTTATCCTTCTTCTTCCCCTTCATCCCTGTGTCACTCGCTTCCTGCCACATTCCCATTGGCTCCTTGTGGGAAGGGACTGAGCTGGAAGTGACCCTGGAATTAAGCAGTTGGATATTTCCACAGTTGATTATTCCCAGCAATATCCCCCAAAATAATTACAGGGTAGTCTGTGTCTTTACTGGGTGTTCCCTTTTGTCTGTTTTAATGCTGAAGTGAGAGTAACAAAGTAGGGCTGTTTCTGCCTGCATTAATCTGGGGGTACAAAAGAAGGTCCAGCTTAAAAGGATTTTGTCATGATTTGTATGGTGTCGTTTATTTCCAAATTACACTGCAAACAGTTCACTCTACCATATAAAATGTCAATCCTAACCCAACACGTGTATTTATTTAGTTGTAATATTGGTGTGTAGGTGCATCTCAGGTCATTTTGCCTGGTCATGTGCTTTCAGAAAGAGCCAGCACTTTAGGATGGAACTGCTTTCTGGCAGGCGGTTGTTTCTCCTACTCAATGTAACTGAATGTGTCTCAGTGGGACATGGATTTTTACTATTGAGTGCTGTTCTAATATCAACCAGGCAGCTGTTATCTGGTTACCTGCCCATTACATTTTAGGCAGAAGATTGCACCTGCAAACCTGGCCTATCAGCTAATTAAGTACCGTGCTTTGGGTAAAGGAGGACGGCCCCTCCACACTTCAGTGAATACAATTAACTAGAGCACACGTAAATTGCTCAAGGGATTCCTCCTGTGTTTAATGTTAAACCAACAACACAATGTTGGCTTCCCATTACCTTCCCATTGTTCTGTTGGTAGACTGTGCTGGGGAGAAGGGAAGGGGGCAATATCACTCCGACTTGCAGTAAAGAGAGACTGAAGTTTATCAGAGCACAAGTCACATGACTGGGGGAACCTGGGAAACTGACAATATGTCTAAATATAAGACCGTACGTTTGCTTTTTTGAAAAACAGATTTCAGTGCAGGAGTCTGCTGGAGAAGAACTATTAACTAATGAAAAATGTTTTCTCATGACACTATTACTTTAAGGGGGCAATCCATGTGCTCAGCTCAGTTCTTTGGCCAACACATGAGATGAATAAGGAGTAGAACTGTATCTACTTGGCTACAGGCACCTTTACTGGACCTTTACTCTGGCCCCTCAGTATTAACAATGAGTGTTGTATATGTCCTTACATTATTGTTTAGAAACACAGGAGGATGTGGGTGACCAATCAAAAAATCTGAAATTTCCTGCCAGGTGTGCCCAGCTTTCTGATTGGCTGGGATCCTACATTGCTACTTTTCGCACATTTTTCCCCTACACGTGTCTTCTCTTTATGGAGGTGACAGTATATTTGTACCTTTTAAAGTGTGACTCTAGGGGTTCTGGGCAAGGCACAGCTCATGGTATCTGGCTTGCATTGAGGGGAATGGGACAGGTAAGTTCCTGTCCTACAGCGCAGTGAGCTGAGTGTCACCGGCTCCCCTGCACAGCCTGGGAAAGGAGGCAGCAGGAAGTGGAACAGATGGGCAGGGCTAGTAGGGATTTTGCAGAAATTTACAATAAAGTAACCAGAAACACAACTTTTTGAAGCACATTCCTTCTATATCTAAGTGATTAAAATGCACTGGTACATTCTTGTTTTTTACAGAATATGTCTCCTTTAAGTGCACAACAATGACAGCGGACACAGACATATTGTTTCCATACATGGAACCTGACTGAGACACGAATACATTGAAACCAATCAGCTGCTGCAGAACCTCCTAGGAAGTGCTGAGCTTAACATCCCCTTCCAATGTAGGAAAGATACTATAATACTATGTTAGCTCTCTATCTAGGTACTCATGTGCATTTAATGAATCAGATACTGAAGCACATGGGATGAATACGGACAGACCCACCATAACATGGACACAGGGCTGCCAACAGGGAATCAACGGCAGCCTCTGTATCATATAAAGTACCGCTGCCATTGAGAAGCATGGGCTGACAGAACACTGGCCCAGTGTCAGATTTGGATGCCAGTGCCACACATGGTTACAAGTCACACGGCACAAAGAGACAACCCAGAGCATTCCTTAATACCCGAGGGAATGGAGGACATGCAGCCTCTGTCCATTACTGACCTGCTCCTGCTGCCCACCTTTCATTTACAGGGGAATCAATTGCTCTGCTGCCTTCAGCTGTCCACTAGAGGGGCGGGGCATGCTCATTCATTGGCTAAGAGGGGAGGGGCAGAGCAAAGACAGAGCCTCAGAATAGGATGATTGGATTGTTGGACAGAAGGGAGGAATAAAGGGAGTTAGGGAGCGAGGGCAATTGCCTTGATGATTTTATAAACGTGAACACAAAGAAAATGTATCTATGAAGTTTCTGCATCCCCAGCGTAGCTTATTAACTGGGCTCTCTATATCAGTTACCCCTCTCTCTTACCCACTGCTGGCAGATTCAGAGTCTAACTGCCATAACGGTATTCCCTGCATTCCTGGGTTATGCGTTCCAAGCCTCTTAATTGCAAGAAGTGAGGAGAGTTCAAGCAGATCCAGGTTACACCTTCCCAGCCTTTCCCTACAGACAAAGCCCAGTCGCTGGCAATCGTCACATGACTTCCTGCAGCCCCACACATACAGGGTACAAGCTAATGTCAGGGAATTGTGGGAGTTGTAGTGTAATACATTGATGCATGTCTAGCACTTTATCCATGGTATCATGTGGTACTACAGATATACCCAATAAACATCACTATATCCTAGTTCCAAACAATCATATGGACAACACTGTTACTTATATATAGAAAGAAGTCTAATGCAACTGGACTTTGGTTTCACCCTCAACTGAGCAGCTTCTTCAGGTCAAATGAGTGGTAGGGAATTACCTTAAAGGGGAACTGTCGCGAAAATAAAAATTGAATATGAGCCTCAGCATACTGAAATAAGACGTTTTCTAAATACAATCAATTAAATATTCTGTATTGTTTCTGAAATAATCAAGTTTATCTTCACTATTCCTCTCTCAGCATCTGTTTCTCTTCATTCTCTCTTCATGCAGCAGTTGGGTGTCAGATAATCACTGACAGTTAGATCCAATATATCTTATAGGGGGGCTCCTTTTGCCTAGAAGATGTATTAGAGGTCACTCTATTAAACTCACCAGACATCATGTCTCTCTACATGCAGGATTTGTGCTAAAGGCAGTTATTTTGTTAGATTTTGTTTGTACTGGAATCCAGGGCCGGAACTAGGGGTAGGCAGAGTAGGCACGTGCCTAGGGTGCAAAGCTGGGGGGGCGCCAGGCACGTACCTGCTCTGTCGCCTACCCCGTGTCCGGTCCCGTCTCTCCCAGACTGCCGAGTGTAACGTTTCTGAAAATGCGATTCTGTGCATGTGCGCACAATATTTTGTGCATGAGTGCTGGAGCGCAGTTTCGCACGCACTGAGCCGGCGCTGTGGCCCGCCACGTTGCCTAGGGCGCCTAGCAGGGTTGGCCCGGCTCTGCTGGAATCAGTTATTTGAGTGAGCTCTAATACATCTGCTAGGAAAGGAGACCCCCTATAAGATATATTGGATCTAACTGTCAGTGAAAATATCTTATAGGGGGGCTCCTTTTGCCTAGAAGATGTATTAGAGCTCACTCTATTAAACTCACCAGAAATCCTGTCTCTCTAGTTGATCCATTTCTCAGCAGCATCTCTGGAGTATTAGCAACTATCGTAACTTTGTAACTAAAAACCCCTGTCTTTGTGAACACATACACTTGTATATCTACTGAATTACTTATGAGACAGGGGACCAGGGAATGTGCATTGATTAATTGGCCAAATCAGTAGCACTTTCATTATACGTAAACATGTTTTAACTTAGCCTTTTAGTGCTGCCACAACCCCCCTTTTTTGTATTTGTAATTCCACATGCTTCCAGCCCTGCTCTGCTCCTGTTATGCCCTTGATTTGCCATCACTCTGCCCAAAACCCTGTTCCCAGAACAGTCTTCTACCTGCAAGGCTTCGCCCAGGTCCCCTTGATGTCAGGGCCTCATGCCCTTCACATATTCATATTTCAGTCTGTCATTCAACCCACTGGCTGGTTGCTAGGGCCCATGGCATCCTGACAACCAGATATCAGTTCAGATTCCAAATGGACCAATAAGAAGCACGTTCTGTCTATTTGCAGGGGTTCAAATACTGGTTCCTGGCAAGCACAATGAATTAAAGGAAAACGAAACCCCCAAACAATGTAGGTCTCTATAAAAATATATTGCATAAAACAGCTCATAAGTAAAACCCTGCTTCATGTAAATAAACCATTTTCATAATAATTTACTTTTTCAGTAGTATGTGCCACTGGATAATCATAAATAGAAAATGGCCATTTTAAAAAATAACGCCCGCCCACTCGGATTGTATGAATCATGGTGCACACAAACAAATCAAACAGACTATACTTGTTAGGTCACATGAGCCAATTAACAGACAGAGTTCTGTCTTTTGCTTCAACGCTTCTTCCTGTTACAGTTAGAGCTGCAGTATTTCTAGTCAGTTGATCTCTTCCTGTTACAGTTAGAGCTGCAGTATTTCTGGTCAGGTGATCTCTTCCTGTTACAGTTAGAGCTGCAGTATTTCTGGTCAGGTGATCTCTTCCTGTTACAGTTAGAGCTGCTGTATTTCTGGTCAGGTGATCTCTTCCTGTTACAGTTAGAGCTGCAGTATTTCTGGTCAGTTGATCTCTTCATGTTACAGTTAGAGCTGCAGTATTTCTGGTCAGGTGATCTCTTCCTGTTACAGTTAGAGCTGCAGTATTTCTGGTCAGGTGATCTCTTCCTGTTACAGTTAGAGCTGCAGTATTTCTGGTCAGGTGATCTCTTCCTGTTACATACCCCCCAACCGTCCCGTTTTCCGCGGGACAGTCCCGTTTTTGTCTGTCTGTCCCGCTGTCCCGGATTAGTGGACTCAAAGTCCCGCATCCCTGTATCTCCATCCCTCAGCACTAGGGTATAAGGAAGTGACATCACGATTCACCTGCCGCGCGGTGGGTAGAGCCGGGTAAGAGACGGAGAGAGAGAGATCGCTGGCGAGTGCGAGTAGGGGAAGTGTTGACGGCTTCTGAACCCGCACCTGCCACTTGATAACGAGTAGGGGGAACCGATACAGAGCAAGAGACGTCGGGCGAGGCGATAGCGCAAGGAGGTGTGGGCGTGTCTTTAGGACTAGATACACCCGGAGCTTAGCACTTACTGGCATCGTGCTGCTGTTCCGCTATGGATTCCCTCGCTGTCCTGTGACTCCTCTTACTCGGCTCCGGTAAGTGTCTCTGCCTCGCACTCACACGTGCCCCCCTCATTCTTTTAAGTTCAGGGATGTGTTCCAGGTGCTGGGAAAGTAGGGACAAAGGTGGAGCATACAAACTAGTACAAAGGTTCCTTGTACACGCTACCAGTGGCACCTGGATTTCCATAAATTGGTCCTTCAGTTGTCATGAAACTCGAAAACCCAGCATTCTCTCTGTAGTTTGCTAGGCCCAGTTTGGGCACCACCTAGACAAAAAATGAGACTTGCCCCAGGCCAGACTTCCAGCTACAATAGAACTACACTTCCTATAATACTCCATGAAATGCCAAAAGTAGAGTGATGATTAAACCACCTTAACCAGAAAAACATAGCCCCTATTTATGTAACTAGGGGGTGTGGCCACAAAATGGGCGTGGTCAAAAAAAAATTGGGCGCGCTACGCGCGGCTAAACTTTTTGTCCCTCTTTTAATTTCCAAAATGTTGGGAGGTATGCTGTTACAGTTAGAGCTGCAGTATTTCTGGTCAGGTGATCTCTTCCTGTTACAGTTAGAGCTGCAGTATTTCTGGTCAGGTGATCTCTTCCTGTTACAGTTAGAGCTGCAGTATATATATAAGAATACTTTTTGCAAAATCATTTTTAAAGTGACCCGCCTTTTAAAGGACCAGTGACCCAATGCATTATTCATAGCTGGTGTTGGCAGTTATTGCAGTGGCTTTGCTTTAATGCACCTGCTCTCCAATTGGTCTCAGAACAAAGCCCCGCCCATTCAGTCTGACAGACACACAGCAGATTTCTCTAACTCCAGCCAATAGCTGGACACAGCCAAAGAAAGTCCGAGGTTTCAAGTCATGACACAGTAATACAGAAGGCGCACAGAGAGGATTGTGAGAGTTGTAGTGAAATACATATTTCCTGTTCCTTTCACATGGCAGTGGGCACACAAAGGGTTAATCCCCCTGCCGTGAGGAAGGTACAGGAAATGATGTAATAAAAGGGACTCCCCCTCGCCTTGGCGCCCATTCTTTTTCTTCCTGTCGTGGAAAAATACCCTCTTACCCAGCAGAGCTGCTCTCCCTCTGTCTGAAGCTCCTGAGCCGAGACTAATTTCTCATGTGTGCCCCAGGAGGAGCCGGCAGGCTCATGGCCATCCGTTGCCAACAGCGCGATAACTCGCAATGCCGCTCCGTTGAGCGGCGCATGCGCAATAAGACGCTGAAGCGCACATTACTAACGTCCATCCTGATGCGCATGCGCGAACTTCCGGGTAAGCCTTAAAGGGGCAGGATGGCGCCAAAAAATGTTTTTTAAATCCCCTAAACTGCTACACTGAATCTGTATGTGGCTGGTTGCTGCTTCTGAAGGCAGAACAAGTGTGTATTGACTATATCACTGGTCCCAGGTGTAAGTAGTTACCTATGGGAGTTTTTCACGCTGGGAGCTCAGGTTAATTAAACAAAGTAACCTGTTATGTGTATATGTTTTGCAGGCTGTCTGTAATGAGTCACAGACGCTCGCATTCAAGCTCCAGAGGGTAAGCATGGATGGAGAGAGAGAAACTATGGGACTATAAAAGCTTCGGACTGTAAGTAAAATGCAATTTTTTTCCTTACAGAAGTTCGTCACAGATGAACCTAGCAGAAGCAAAAGCTCAAGAAAAGAATGCATGGCTTGTGACAATCCTGCCATGCCAGATAAAAGGCTATGTAAAAAATGCCTGACAGATGCGAGCGAACCAGCTCAAGAACAAATGGCAAACATGATGGAATGGATGCAATCCACCTTTAAACAGTCCATGGCTACAATGGTGGATGAAGTGTCGGGTAAAGTCATGAAAAACCTGACTAAACAGGGTGTTACACCCGACCTAGTGATAAGAGCTCAGTTAGAGAAACTGAGGAGTTGGAAAACTCAAGCACCTCTGAGGGTGAGATACCTCTCTCTGATTCGGAAACAGAAGAGATAGATGATACCACATTCAACATTGAATTTATTGAACCTCTAATAAGACACACGAGGGCTACGCTGGACCTGGATGAGGAAGATCCCATACCTAAACACAACAAAATGTTCAAATCAAGTAAAAGGGCTCAAATGTTCCCAGTACATGAGGTCATTTCCAAGATGATTCAATCAGAATGGGAAAATGCAGATAAAAAACTGGGGGAATCCAAACGCTTCACTAAAATGTATCCATTTTCGGGAACAGGATGTGAAAAACTGGGTGTCTACACCAAAAGTGCGATCACCAGAATAGCCCGGCGAACCACACTACCTGTGGATGAAGGAGTATCCTTAAAAGATGCCATGGAACGAAGGCAAGGTGCCATACTGAAAAAGATGTTCTTGGTAGGAGGGATGGCATGTAAAATTGCGGTAGCTACCACCTCACTGGCTAGAGCTAATAGCATATGGATACAGGACATCGAAAATGCCATCAAGTCAGGAGTAGACACAGAAAATCTACTGGATATTGTCCAAGATATAAAGACAGCCAATAACTTTACTGCCGAAGCTTCGCTTGATGGGTCAAGAATGGCAGCCAAATCAATGGGAATGGCAGTGGTAGCCAGAAGGGCACTGTGGCTGCGTCATTGGCAAGCAGACTCCCAGTCTAAGCACAATTTATGCTCTTTAGCATTTAAAGGGAAATTCCTTTTCGGAGAACGCTTAGACCAGATCATCTATAAAGCTTCTGCAGGAAAATCTGCTTTCTTGCCACAGGATAGAAAAGACAGAAAGCCTTACAGGAATTGGTCCAGGGACCAAAAACCCTCCTTTCTTGACACAAAGCAGTATAAGCCAGGAAAACCTTTTTTACGACAACCCTGGAGATCCAGGTTTCCAAATCAAGATAAAAGAGAACAAAAAACAGAGAAAAAATCAGCATGAAGGTGCGCGAGCCCCTCTGGCCCAAGTGGGAGGCAGAATACAAGCCTTTTTGCCAATGTGGGCTCAATATGTAACAGACTCTTGGGTCCTCAACACGATTTCAAAGGGGTATGTTCTTCAACTGAAACCCCCCCCAAAAGAAGCTTTGTGTCATCCGACAAGAGAAGGTCAGAACAAGACATGAAAAACATCAAAAATGCCCTATCGGATCTTCTAACCAAAAGAGTCATAGAGGAAGTACCGATGCAAGAACATTTCTCAGGCATATATTCTCACCTATTTCTAAAGCAAAAGCAAAATGGAGCATTCCGGGCGATTCTCAACCTCAAGACCCTCAATCAACATCTAAAAGTACAAACCTTCAAGATGGAGTCAATGAGAACAATCGCTATGCACATCTGCCCAGGAGACTGGATGGCAAAGATAGATCTCCTAGACGCTTACTTTCATATACCCATATGGGAACCTCACAGAAAATTTCTCAGTTTCCTGATTCTGGGGAAGCACTACCAATATTGAGCCATTCCCTTTGGCCTATCAACAGGGCCCAGAGTTTTCACCAAAATCCTGGCCCCACTTCTGGAACATCTCCGAATAGAAGGAGTTCAAATCTTCGGATACCTGGACGATCTTTTCATCAAAGCTCCAACATCCCAGACATTGACCAAACACCTAAAGAAGGTGGAATCCACCCTGTCAGATTGTGGGTGGTTGATAAACTGGGACAAATCCGTATTAACACCGACCCAGAAAATAGTATTCCTGGGAACTTTGATAAATACCAAAGAAGGGTTCCTGAGCCTCCCTCAGGAAAAGATACCCGATATCCAGAGTCAAGTAAAACGACTCTGTTCAAACCCAAATCCATCGGCAAAAACTTGTCAACAAATCTTGGGGAAACTCAGCTCCACAATGGACTCTGTCAGATGGAGCAGGATCCACACCAGAACACTGCAAAGAGAATTTCTGACACAATGGAGCAAAGACCACTTAAAACCACAACAAACTATCAGCCTGTCGAGAAATACTATACAGTCTCTAGCTTGGTGGCTGAAAGAACAGAATCTGAAAATACCTATTTCATTAAAACCTCGGATCTGGGAAATCATCACCACGGATGCCAGCAGATTAGGCTGGGGAGCTCAGTGCCGGGGCATGACATGCCAAGATACATGGTCACGGGAAGACAGCAGGAAAAGTTCCAATTGGAGAGAGTTGAATGCAGAACTATTGAGTCTGCCAAAATTCCTGAGGATCATCCAAGGGAAAGAAGTCCAGATAAGATCAGACAACCTCACTGTAGTCAATTATATCAACAAACAAGGAGGAACCAGATCTCAAGTACTATTGAACACGACCATAACTATATTCTCCTGGGCAGAAGAACATCTGAAGGACATCTCAGCTACATACATCCCGGGAATCCAAAACTCTCTAGCAGACCACCTGAGCAGAAAATTCCCTGCTATAGGGGAATGGGAACTCAGTCAGGAGATATTCGAAATGATATCCAACAAATGGGGGCCATTCTCGATAGACTTAAAGGCAACATTCCAGAACAGAAAAATACAGACGTTCTGCTCCTGGAGGAGAGACAGTCGAACAAAATATTGGGACGCCTTTTCATTCCCCTGGAAGTTCCAAACAGCATACATCTTCCCACCACTGGTGGTAATTCCGAAAGTAATATGGAAGATCAGGATGGACAGAGCGAGTGTGGTCATGGTGACCCCCTGGTGGCCCAGAAGGGCATGGTTTCCTATCTTGATGCAATTGAAACAAGAGGAACCCTTTCACCTTCCCATCCTACCAACAATACTCCACCAAGGAGAAATACTACACCCAGATCCGAACAACTGGGCACTAACAGCATGGAAACTGAAAGGATCAGGCTAAGTAAGCTAGGGCTATCCTATGCTACAATCACAACAATGCTGGCTTCAAAAAAGAACTCAACACACATTAAATATGCAAAATCATGGGAAGTTTTCAAAAAATGATGTGAGGAAAAAGACCATAACCCTGTCATGACCTCAGAGTTCACCCTTCTAGAATTTCTCCAATCAGGAATGGACCGAGGGTTAAGCCTCTCCACACTAAAAGGCAAATAACGGCTATATCTTCATACACCAGTAAGCAATGGGCTTCTAACCAGCTTATCAAAAAATTCCTTCAGGGTCTAAAGAAGCTCAGGCCTATAATCAAACCTGAAATACCTCCCTGAGATTGTCCCTGGTTCTCAAGACTCTGATGGAAAGTCCCTTCGAACCACTAGAAGAGGCATCACTTAAATTTCTGTGTCTAAAAACGGTTTTCTTGCTAGCCATTACTTCAGCAAGGCGAATAAGTGAGTTACATGCACTTTCCATAAAAACTTCAAAAATGACGTTCTTCCCAGACAAAGTGGTACTGAAAACAGCGGACGGATTCTTGCCTAAAGTTTCCACCAGATTTCACCAGTGTCAAGATTTAGTTTTGCCCACTTTTTACTTTGAACCAAAAAATCAACAAGAGGAGAAACTACACACCCTGGACGTAGTCAGATGCCTCCGTACTTACCTGGATAAAGTGGCAACCTTCAGAAAAACAGACTATCTGTTGGTTACAATTGGAGGCAGTAATGCAGGAAACAGAGCTTCCAAAAGTACTATTGCTAGTTGGATAAAACAATGCATTCAGACGTCATACTCATTGCAGACAACACCTGGGCCAGCACCAAGAGCACACACTCTACTAGAGGGATGGCAGCATCCTGGGCACTCAGAGCCCAGGTATCCGCAGAAGAAATCTGCAGAGCTGCGACCTGGTCTTCATTCTGTACATTTTCAAAGCATTATAGGTTTGATACCTACTCCAGAGAGCTGGCCAGTTTCGGTCACTCCATTTTGGATGCGGCTACTTCCATTAAATAATTCTGCATTCACGTTTGGGAGTATGGTTTTTATTTTTCCCACCCTGCATTTATAAGCTTGTTAAGTCCCTTCGTGTGCCCACTGCCATGTGAAAGGAACAGGAAAACAGAAAATCATATCATACTTATCGAGATTTTCGTTTCCTGGACTGTAACATGGCAGTGGGCAGGGGCTTCCCTCCCATGGGTATTTTTACTCAGTCAGTAAGAATGGGCGCCAAGGCGAGGGGGAGTCCCTTTTATTACATCATTTCCTGTACCTTCCTCACGGCAGGGGGATTAACCCTTTGTGTGCCCACTGCCATGTTACAGTCCAGGAAATGAAAATCTCGGTAAGTATGATATGATTTTCTGTTTTGTCAGCTCTCATAGTCAGGGACCCCACCCACCAACCGTCCCGCCCCACCGCTTCCCAATGTTTCTGGGCGGAACGGTCGCCATCTTATATTTACATACTTACCTGTCAGCTAACGGTTTCCTTGGCGACGCAGAGACCGCTCTTGTGCGCAGCTGCCGTTGTAAGAGAGTGTGTCACGTGTCGTTCTGTGAAAGGGCGGAGCCTCACCCGTGCGCTGCTCCGATAGGCTGGAGGATGTAGCTGCTCTATTCTAGCGCTGAGTGTGAGCTGTCGCTGCCATTTGTGTGTGTGCGCACTGAGGAGCCCTGAGCACAGCCTGCGACGTTATGTTTGCTGATTTATTCATCTGAACAATAAATGTTATTACAATGGGATGTTGCCACACGGGAAAACTATTTATGTATCTGCCTGTTACTGAGGAACCAGACCCACAAGATGGACTAGCGGGGAAATGCTTTAGAGACAGAGGGATATTCATTAGTATGATGTACAGAGGGATATTCTGAGACTATTTGCAATTGGTTTTCATTTTTTATTATTTGTGGTTTTTGACTTATTTAGCTTTTTTTTCAGCAGCTCTCCAGCTTGTAATTTCAGCAGTCTGGTTGCTAGGGTCCAAATTCCCCTAGCAACCATGCACTGATTTGAATAAGAGACTGGAATATGAATAGGAGAGGCCTGAATAGAAAGATCAGGAATAAAAAGTAACAATAAATGTGTAGCCTTACAGAGCATTTGTTTTTTAGATGGGGTCAGTGACCCCCATTTCAAAGCTGGAGTCAGAAGAAGAAGGCAAATAATTAATATACTATAATAAACAAATACATTTTGTTTGAAATTGGCCAGTCTACAATGTACTAAAAGTAAACGTAAAGGTGAACAACCACTTTCAGTAGGAGGAGCAGCTTGACTCTAATTAGGAGGAATACGAGGAGGTCGCTCTCCCCTCAGGCAACACTGTAGTATAGGGACACAACTAATAGGGAATTAGGGCAAGTCACTTCCATGATCCAATAAATTTATAAACCCTAATTGTGTAGGCAATTATAAGTAATATATGGTGTTGCTTTTACATGGTGCTAAATATTAATATTATCTTTAAAAACAGCCCCTTTATTGGAGCTCCCTATAGATGTTCTCTGGTCCCTGTCTGTGTTTCACATGAGGGGTGGGCGTGTCCCTGCCAGAAGCACAGTAGGAGGGGGACAGCCAATCACAGCCCTGCAGTCACACAAGCACAGACAGGCTTCAGTTCCCTATCAGGTCCTGCTAGCTGCTGATTGGTTCCTGTCCTACAGTGCAGTGAGCTGAGTGCACAGCCTGGGAAATCAGGGAGCAGCAAGTGGAACAGATAGACTACTTTATTGTAAATTTCTACAAAAACAAGCCAACCAGAAACCCTACTTTTTTAAGAACTAATATTTAAGAGTATAACACACTGGAACATTCCTGTTTTTCACATAAAATGTCTCCTATAAAATATTATACGGGCCCCTGACTACCCATGCTAAGGGGGGGGGGGGGGGTAATCTGGCCAGAAATTAATTTTTTCAACTTTCCATGGGGCCACTGTGACCACTAATTGTATTTTTAACTTGTAGAAGGGGGAGGCAGCAATAGGTTTTTTTTTTCAAGTTGTAGGGGGTTCCTGGTCACCAATGGGTTTTTAGTGGCCATGTTTGTGATGCTTTGTGGTGTGTGTGTGTGTGGGGGGGGGGTGTAGTGGTGGGCGGGGCCATGATTTTTTATTGTACAGGCCCCTGTGATGTCAGACCTGTTGGTGTGAGTGACGTCACTTCCCAGTGATAACGATGAATGATAATGAAGTGACACAGTGTGTGAGTTGTAAATAAGTTGATGGCCACTAGGGGGCGGGGTTGCAAGATAATTATGTTTTGAGGAACAATAGGATTAGGGAGTGGGTGGGGCTGTGATAGGAGTGAGTTTCCCAGAATTCAGTGGCCGCTAATGTATTAGCACTTTTTCTTCTTACTATGGTGGTCCCTTTACGGGACTGAAGTAAATATTTATAACAATTGTATAAACGATAAAACAAAGAAAACAGAACAATAACGTTTCTGCGACCTCATTGTGCGTTCCAAGCCTCACTTCCGGGTTACACCTGCCCGGCCTCTCCCTACAGACAAAGCGTCACGTGACTTCCGGCAGCCGCACACAAAGGATAGAAGCTGATATTCAGGGGATTGTGGGAGTTTTGGATGAAACCCCCTTTCGATGTTTAGGGATGGGGACGAGCGTCTGTATAAGGCTCTCATTACAGATCATGTACATTTCTATTCCGCTGCTCCCTGAGGAAGTGTTAGTGCGGCTCTCTGTCTCTCGCTCAGTGTCATTGCTCCATTAATAAACATCGCAAATATGGAGCAAAGCGCCCGCTCTGATTATTCTATGCGTCGAGATAAACGAGTGTAAAGCTCCCGAATGATTGAAGAGCGCGGCCTGTGAGGAGCTTGTAGTGTCACAGAGTTGCCGCACGGAGGCGCAGTTTTACTCGGACTGAAATTCTCTGCCCCGCCTTGAATCCGCTCCTTTGTTCTGCGGACAATTCCCGCCCTGCTGTAACGCACGTTCCCCCGTCTATTCGCTCCGCACAGACACAACCAATATACACAGGGACTTGATCTCGGGCACCCATAACCCCCTTCTCGCTGTGAGTTGCGCTGCTAATAAACAGACTAAAGGGACTTCCCATCAGTCCGAGTTAGTGACCCCGACTATCTGAGAGAAACTGAAGTCCTATAACCCCCTCATATCCCACGTGATCTTATAGAAGGGAATTAGATCCTCAGTTACACATGAACCAGTGGACAGATCTTTAGGATCGTGTGGGCGGCTCTGAAAAGAGCCTTTGGGTATAAGATTAGTGGGAAGGAAGAGATTTATCCGCCGAAGCCGTAGAGAGTGCGGCCCTGGCGCTTGAGAGCGTACACCACATCCATGGCGGTAACGGTCTTCCTCTTGGCGTGCTCGGTGTAGGTGACGGCGTCCCGGATGACATTCTCCAGGAAAACCTTGAGGACCCCACGAGTCTCCTCATAGATGAGACCAGAGATGCGCTTGACTCCCCCTCTCCGTGCCAGGCGGCGGATGGCGGGCTTGGTGATGCCCTGGATGTTGTCCCTGAGCACCTTCCTGTGCCGCTTAGCGCCTCCTTTCCCCAGTCCTTTTCCTCCTTTGCCGCGTCCAGACATTCTCACCAGTTGTTTGTCACAAATAACTGAACCGTCTGTACGCACACAGCTTTATATAGCATGAGGTTGGACCTGACAGGGAACTTAGGAGGTGGGTGTAGTTTATATGCGCCACGCCCTTCTATTCAACAAATCGCTATAAACGGCTGATAGAAAGACTCTGCTGCCATTTACTGATTTAAATTTTAAAATCCGCCCAACAGTTCATGGTCAAACTAACGGCCGCAAAGCCAAAATAGTCCGCGCTACACACTGACATTAACGGGAGAAATCAATTATTATTACTTGTGTCTAACAATAGGTACAATGTTCTATCGGCAACCACTGAGCACCGTGTCCCGCCCAACACTTAATCATTATCGCTGCTTCCTGCTCGGACTCTAAACCGGTTGACAAACAGTGTAAAGATTCTGCTTTAGATCAAACAGCGTAATCTCTCGCCTCCCCATTTGGCACAAACTGAAATATGTAAAACGGACATTTCTGTTCAGAATGATTCACTCATAGGGAATAGGACTTCGTTTTAGATAATGCAGCAAAAATCCTCTGTGGATAAAGTCGGGTTGTAGAGCAAAGAAAGTCAAGTATATTCCATGGTTAGAACTTCCCCACAAGGACACTGATTTACTCACGGTATAAACATTGTTAGATCAGAAGAGAACACGCCAATAATTGAGCGACAAAGAACTGTTACAGATAATTGTAATGAGAAGGTGGGTGGCTCTTAGAAGAGCCTTTGTGTTTGGGGGGCAGAGAATGGGGATTACTTGGCGCTGGTGTACTTGGTGACAGCCTTGGTGCCCTCGGACACGGCGTGCTTGGCCAACTCCCCCGGCAGCAGCAGTCGGACCGCGGTCTGGATCTCCCGGGAGGTGATGGTGGAGCGCTTGTTGTAATGAGCCAGGCGGGAGGCTTCCCCTGCGATGCGCTCAAACACATCGTTGACAAAGGAGTTCATGATGCTCATGGCCTTGGACGAGATGCCGGTATCGGGGTGCACCTGCTTCAGCACCTTGTACACATAAATGGCGTAACTCTCCTTCCTTGTCTTCCTGCGCTTCTTCCCGTCTTTCTTCTGAGTCTTGGTCACCGCTTTCTTGGAGCCTTTCTTTGCGGCTGGAGCGGACTTGGCTGGTTCAGGCATAATTGTACTGCTTCTCTTTCACACTCTATAAAACTGTTTCGTTTTCCTTCCAGACTCCTGCTTTTATAGCCTTCCCATGCAAATAAGGCAGTCCGAAATCTTGTAATATTACTGGTCGGTTTTGTCACATGGTATAAAATCCTCCCACCTACAGATTCTGGCAGCCAAGGATTGGTGTTCCCATAAGCATCTGTGTAATTGGCTGCAGTTAGGGAAAGAAAGAATGCATTGAGCAATTGATTGGTGCTTACTAAACCTATAATGTCATTGGCTGGATCAGAACTCACCCAATTAAAGAAGAGAGGTGTGTCCTTTGCTGCCTACAAATAACAGTGCGTGAGGGTATGAACGTCCTATGCTGAAATAGTTTTCTGCTGCTCTGTGTTATTGAATTGTATAAGGAGCCATGTCTGGACGAGGCAAACAAGGCGGCAAGACTCGTGCTAAGGCAAAGACTCGCTCATCTCGGGCCGGACTGCAGTTCCCAGTCGGCCGTGTTCACAGGCTCTTGAGGAAAGGCAATTATGCCGAGCGGGTGGGAGCCGGAGCTCCGGTCTATCTGGCCGCAGTTCTCGAGTACCTGACTGCTGAGATCCTGGAGTTGGCTGGTAACGCTGCCCGGGATAACAAGAAGACCCGCATCATCCCCAGGCACCTGCAGCTCGCTGTGCGCAACGATGAGGAGCTCAACAAACTGCTCGGAGGAGTCACTATCGCTCAGGGCGGGGTCCTGCCCAACATCCAGTCTGTGCTGCTGCCCAAGAAAACCGAGAGCTCCAAGTCGGCCAAGAGCAAGTGAAGTGCCCGCTCCCAGCGCCCCCTCACATGGAACAACACAAAGGCTCTTTTCAGAGCCGCCCACACCCGCTAAACAGAGCTACACAGGGAGGGGGTTTGATTGTTTTTTAGTTAGAGAATTGAACCGAATTCCGTACACACTGCGCGTGGTTTATACCTGAGCTCGTCGAGTTTTATCCGTTTTGTTTGGGCTAATTCGTACAAACATTTCAGGAGTTTAAATTAGTCAGTGATTTGTAATCCTAGTGGAATTCTACACGTTCGCACTACTGACCTGTGCTGCGATATGTAAGGCCACAACCAGGGAAACACCTCATTTATTGCCCTAATGTCCCGCAGAATCCCGATCTGCTACAGGAGAAAAGCCTGACGGAGTTGTACATCGCTGCCTCTGAACTGGCGCTGTCGGAGCAGAGTTGCATGAAACCACTGCCGCTGCTCATTGTGATTCAGCAGATCAGTTACTACTGAGCACAAGAAATTGTTCCGGAGTTAAAGTTCCCACGTAACGGGTCAAGCTCACACTTACTGATTATACGGAAATCAGATAAATGACTCGCAGCTCCGCACGGTGAATTAGTGTGAGGAGTATTTGCTACTGACTGGTCGGGCGGTGATAATAAAGCGCTTACCCTCGAGCCTCCCTTTCCCCCCATATCTCGCTAGATCCTATCAACTACCCGTTTCTAATAATAAAGGAAATTCAGCTGATTTGACTGGGGATGTGGTGGCTCTGAAAAGAGCCTTTGAGTTGTGCTGCTGGGACGAGTGACCTAAGCCCTCTCGCCTCGGATCCTGCGGGCCAGCTGGATGTCCTTGGGCATGATGGTGACCCTCTTGGCGTGGATGGCGCACAGGTTGGTGTCCTCAAAGAGAGCGACCAGATAAGCCTCGCTGGCCTCCTGCAGAGCCATGACGGCTGAGCTCTGGAAGCGCAGGTCGGTCTTGAAGTCCTGAGCGATCTCCCGGACCAGGCGCTGGAAAGGCAGTTTGCGGATGAGCAGCTCGGTGGATTTCTGGTAGCGGCGGATCTCGCGGAGAGCGACTGTGCCGGGCCGGTAACGGTGAGGTTTCTTGACTCCGCCGGTAGCAGGAGCGCTCTTCCTGGCTGCCTTGGTGGCCAGCTGCTTACGGGGAGCCTTCCCTCCGGTGGATTTACGGGCGGTCTGCTTGGTACGAGCCATCGTCGTCAGTAATAAGGTTTTTCTCCTTTTGCTTAGATCGAGTCACATTCCGCCTTTTTATCCCCGCTGCATCTCTGTGATTGGTCAATTCTAGACGCGCCACTGTATTTCCAGCAAATCCACAACGGTTCCCTGAATCCCGCCCACAAGACGCTGTACCATTGGTTATTGAATATATAGATCCCGCCTGTGCACATTGCAGGGTATTGAGCCGTCGATAATCTTTAGTCTCTCGTCTGTGGCCCGTCTGTGTCCAGAATCGCGCAGCGCTGTAAAGAGAAGCCGTTCTCGTAGGCTGGAAAGTGAGCTGCGAGTTTATTGGCCGGAGTATTTCCGCTTCTACTGAGCCGGGGCACGAGGGAGAGGCGTGTCTGTGACGCTCCAGTGTAATGACGTCGTTACCACATTGTCTCCAGTAGGAGGAGTCTTTGTTCCAGGAGGCGGTGCAGGGATTTGTCACTTGCGCTGGGAAAGTAAAATCTTTTTTGGGAAATTCTCAGCCCCGAAGCAGATTCAGCAGAAAGAAACTCTGACCATTGACTGCCCGAACTGACTGTTACAATGTCCCTTTGGGCGACACCCAGCGCTGGTTTGAGGTATTACAGGAGGATTGGGCGGAGTCAGGTTGCTGCTCTGGGGATCACGTGACACCAGTCTGTAACTGATTGAGGGGAGGAGGGAATTGAGCAGCTCAGTTGCATTATGGACTGAGGCCTCCTGTGCATTTAGTTCAACCAAGTCCCAGTGTAGAATGGTTTGGGTTATGGGGTTGGCCGGGCAATTTCATGGACAAATAATAAAATATATATTAGTGCGTAAAACACCCGAACCCTGCGCCTGGAATCACTCCCTGGTCTCAGTTTTGCGACACTTCATCCGCACTTGTAAAACTCACCTGGAGGTCAGGTGTCGGCGGCCGAGGTGCTACAGCCCTGAACCCGCAGCAAGGGGACAAGTGGAACGTTCCATCCAGATAATTACACTCACCAGAGTAGCTTCTACAACTTCTCTCTTTATTGGAACATGGCTAAACTCGTGTGTGACGTGTTTCCTGTCTTGTACTCCGTCATAAGCAGAAAAAGTCTTTGCACATAAAACAAATGACATTTTAATGCCTCCTTTATCAGGCTGCACTGTAGGACAGGAACCAATCAGCAGCTAGCAGGACCTGATAGGGAACTGAAGCCTGTCTGTGCTTGTGTGACTGCAGGGCTGTGATTGGCTGTCCCCCTCCTACTGTGCTTCTGGCAGGGACTGTTAGGACACGCCCACCCCTCATTTGAAGTTGTCAGCCTACAATCACCAATTGATTGGATTAACTGGATGTTAGTGACTGTATTTAAATGCCGGGGAATTTCCTTACCTGTCAGTGGAACTGAAGCAGCTGCTCAGATGTGGGATAAGAAATCTCAGAAAGTCCAGTTTATTTAAACTTATCTTCAATAGATAATGTATATCATGGCCTGGATGAATAAAAATCTTCCTAGACAACAGGGTTACTTATCTGTCAGTACATTATTCACACAGTCGGTAGGACACAGAACTTGACCATTAGGTCTCTATGTTCAGATCCTACTGAACTTGTAGGGTTGGACTGGGCTGTCGGGACACTGGGAAGAAAAGCCCCGCTGGCCCAGACCCAGTCACTGGCGCAATCTGTCGCCTCTGCCCCAACCTACTTATCCTGCCCGGGAAAGGTGCGGGCATGGCTGGAGGAGGGTTGCAGTATTTGCAGGGGGCCCTAGGGGGTTTTGTGCCAGGGTTGTGTGGTGTGGGGGCCCCCAGTCCGACCCTGGGTACTCAGTTAGATCAACGGTACAAATAACTTTGTCTAATCACCTACTAGTACATACCTGTAAATGTTTGAAAAGGGCTCATGTCCTCATTTTAAGGGGAACTAAACTCTAGAATCTGATTTGGACCAGTATCAATATATTTGTAATTCCAGTATAAAAAAAAGGGGCAGACCAGGGCTGGAAGCATGTGGAATTACAAATACAAAAAGGGAGGTTGTCGGAGCACTAAAAGGCTAAGTTAAAACATGTTTACGTATAATGAAAGTGCTACTGATTTGGCCAATTAATCAATGCACATTCCCTGGTCCCGTCTCATAAGTAATTCAGTAGATATACAAGTGCATGTGTTCACAAAGACAGGGGTTTTTAGTTACAAAGTTATGAACATAAAGTTGATAATCCACTATACCATGTCAAGGTAAACCCCACACGGTGGTCCCTAACTTGTTTACCTCCGGCCATAGTATAAAAAGTCTTGTACCTCTCTGCGTAGTATCATTACTTGACGCTGCCACAACCCCCCTTTTTTGTATTTGTAATTCCACATGCTTCCAGCCCTGCTCTGCTCCTGTTATCCCCTTGATTTGCCATCAATCTGCCCAAAACCCTGTTCCCAGAACAGTCTTCTACCTGCAAGGCTTCGCCCAGGTCCCCTTGATGTCAGGGCCTCATGCCCTTCACATATTCATATTTCAGTCTGGTCTCTAAGGCCCATGGCATCCTGACAAATGGACCAATAAGAGGCACATTCTGTCTATTTGCAGGGGTTCAAATACTGGTTCCTGGCTCCTTGGCAAGCACAATGAATTAAAGGAAAACTATACTCCCAAACAATGTAGGTCTCTATAAAAAGATATTGCATAAAACAGCTCATAAGTAAAACCCTGCTTCATGTAAATAATCCATTTTCATAATAATTTACTTTTTTAGTAGTATGTGCCATTGGGTAATCATAAATAGAAAATGGCAATTTTAAGGGCTGCCCACTCAGATTGTATGAATCACTGTGGAAACAAACAAATCAAACAGATTATACTTGTTAGGTCACATGAGTCAATTAACTGACAGAGCTCTGTCTTTTGCTTCAACGCTTCTTCCTGTTACAGTTAGAGCTGCAGTATTTCTGGCCAGGTGATCTCTTCCTGTTACAGTTAGAGCTGCAGTATTTCTGGTCATGTGATCTCTTCCTGTTACAGTTAGAGCTGCAGTATTTCTGGTCAGGTGATCTCTTCCTGTTACAGTTAGAGCTGCAGTATTTCTGGTCAGGTGATCTCTTCCTGTTACAGTTAGAGCTGCAGTATTCAGGCCCGGATTTGCGGCAAGGCCGCATAGGCCCGGGCCTAGGGCGGCAAAAAAATAGGGGCGGCATGCCGCCCAGCCGTATTATGGGGACGCGTGCGTATCCATTCAATTACAGCAGCTGCGCCGGCGTTTTTTCGCCGGCGCGCTGGGAAGGGGAGGTGAGGTGGGCGCTAGGACCGCGCTGCCGCCTGGTCGGACCGCGAGGCCTAGGGGCGCCCCTCATTGAAATCCGACGCTGGCAGTATTTCTGGTCAGGGGATATCTTCCTGTTACAGTTAGAGCTGCAGTATTTCTGGTCAGGGGATCTCTTCCTGTTACAGTTAGAGCTGCAGTATTTCTGGTCAGGTAATCTCTTCCTGTTACAGTTAGAGCTGCAGTATTTCTGGTCAGGTGATCTCTTCCTGTTACGGTTAGAGCTGCAGTATTTCTGGTCAGGTGATCTCTTCCTGTTACAGTTAGAGCTGCAGTATTTCTGGTCAGGTGATCTCTTCCTGTTACAGTTAGAGCTGCAGTATTTCTGGTCAGGTGATCTCTTCCTGTTACAGTTAGAGCTGCAGTATTTCTGGTCAGGTGATCTCTTCCTGTTACAGTTAGAGCTGCAGTATTTCTGGTCAGGTGATCTCTTCCTGTTACAGTTAGAGCTGCAGTATTTCTGGTCAGGTGATCTCTTCCTGTTACATTTAGAGTTGCAGTATTTCTATAAGAATACTATTTGTGAAATCATTTTTAAAGTGACCCGCCTTTTAAAGGTCCAGTGACCCAATGCATTATTCATAGCTGGTGTTGGCAGTTATTGCAGTGGCTTTGCTTTATTGCACCTGCTGTCCAATTGGTCTCAGAACAAAGCCCCGCCCATTCAGTCTGACAGACACACAGCAGATTTCTCTAACTCCAGCCAATAGCTGGACACAGGACACAGCCAAAGAAAGTGCGAGGTTTCAAGCCATGACACAGTAATAGAGAAGGCGCACAGAGAGGATTGTGCGAGTTGTAGTGAAATACATATTTGTCAGCTCTCATAGTCAGGGACCCCACGCACCAACCATCTCATCCCACCACCTTCCAATGTTTCTGGGTGGAACGGTCGCTATCTTATATTTACATACTTCAGTAACCAAGAAGATTCAGAGATGGCACACACATACAAAATGTGCATACATTTTGTGATTTATTTGGATCTCTGCACAACGTTTCAGGGGATCAACCCCCTTTATCAAGTGCTCTTACACAAGTGAACATGAAACAGGTATAAATAGATAAAACCTGAGTTCGGTACCACCCTCCAATTACAAGTAATTACTAAGTGCCAACCTTCATGCAAAATGTGCATCCCTGTCTATGACAGTCATGTGATATCATATTAAGAAATACTCTGACGGTATCCGTAAGTGTTCTCATCTGTATCAATGTATTAACTGTGCATATAAAAAAATGTAAAACAGATATATTACCTAAAAATTCTATCTCCACATAACAAGTCATTTCCATATTACAATTGAGAAATATATCGCTAACTAGGGATGTAGCGAACTGTTCGCCGGCGAACTTGTTCGCGCGAACTTCGACCGTTCGCGTCCGCCTAATGTTCGCGAACGTTTGGGAACGTTCGCATTTTGAGTTCGCGTTCGATTCGAATACAAATCGTTCGACCATTCGACCGCTAAAATCGAACGATTTCCATTCGTTCGAACGATTTCCATTCGTTCGAACGATTTCCATTCGTTCGAACGATTTCCATTCGTTCGAACGATTTCCATTCGTTCGAACGATTTCCATTCGTTCGAACGATTTCCATTCGTTCGAACGATTTCCATTCGTTCGAACGATTTCCATTCGTTCGAACGATTTCCATTCGTTCGAACGATTAAAATCCTTCGAACGTTCGATTCGAATGAAAATCCTTCGATCGAACGATTAAAATCCTTCGAACGTTCGATTGGAATGAAAAATCCTTCGAACGTTCGAATCGAACGATTTTAGCGGGTGTTCGAAGTTCGCGAACTGTTCGCGAACGTTCGCATTATTTGCCGGTGTTCGCGAACGCCGTTCGCGAACACCAAATCGGCAGTTCGCTACATCCCTATCGCTAACCTAAAAGAAACATGGATAATTCTGAACTTCATTCAACTCCATGGGGGACACTGTATTAAGTTTATCTATCCACATTGTTTCTTTTTGTAGCAATAGTCTATTATAATTCCCACCTCTAGAAGGAGTATCCACTATCTATAGTACCATCCACCTTAACTGCTTACTGTTATGGCCCTGTTCCTTAAAGTGCTTGCTCACTGGTGTAATGTACTTCTGTTTCTCCAAGTCACAATTCTCAATTGCCCTCTTATGCTCGCCAATTCTTACCCGAATTCTTAAAGGCGTATGCCTTTCCGCAGAAACACTTTCACATGTAAACTACCCCTTTTGTAAGGCAGGTTGCAAAGTCTCTCAATTAATGCTATAACCCTTAGAGGGATGAGTAAGGAGAAACCCTTATTTTTGTCCGGAAGTGAAAAATGAATCACTCAATGTGTTTGAAAAGTTGGTTTTACATGATGTTTCTTCATTAAATTGGAATAGAAGGGAAAATAGATCTTACAACCTAACTAAAGAGGAGAATAAAGCCCTCAGGGAACTGCAAGACAATAAACAAATCATCATCAAGAAAGCGGACAAGGGGGGAGCCATCGTTATAGACAAAGGTAAATATGTACAGGAGGCACAAAAACAGCTTGCTAACAGGGAACATTATGTTAAGCTGATTAAAGATCCCACCTTTTCATTGAAAAAGGAGATTGACAATTATGTCAAGGATGCATTTTTGGAGGGGTTAGTTGACAAGGACACAAAGGAATTTCTAACTAATGACTTTCCCATGGTACCGATACTATATTTATTGCCTAAAATGCACAAAGATTTGTTGAACCCCCAAGGGCGTCCGATAGTTTCATATACTAATGGGTTGCTACAACCATTGAGTGTCTATGTGGACCATTATCTGCAGCCATTAGTAACAGATATTTCCTGTTGTTTGAGAGATACATCAGCATTTCTTAATAAAGTGCAGGTAACGGAAGACATATACACATGTAATTTCTTATGCACTGTCGACATACAGTCGTTATATACATGCATACAAAGAAGGAATTATGTATGTAGAGTTGTTCCAATATGGTTATGAAACTAGGAAGGTGTTATTATTGATACAATTTGTCCTCAAGGAAAATTATTTTAGGTTTGACAAGGAATTTTTTCTACAGAAGCCGGGAACAAGTATGGGGAGTAATGTTGCTCCTAGCTATGCTAACATATTTGTGTGCTTTGTTGAACAAATTGTCTTCTTTGAACAGCCTTTCTCCAGGTGTATTAAGAATTATATTCGCTATGTTTACAACATTTTCTTTACATTACATGGAAAGGGACCTATTAAAAGTGAGAGAAGAGATTAATTCACTACACCCTACATTAAAATTCACATTGCATTAACATCCTAAAGAGGTAAATTTTCTGGACGTGACAGTAATTAAACAAGATGGAGTACTGTACACGGATTTATATAGAAAACCCACTGACAAGAATAACTTCTTGTTGGACAGTAGTTTCCATCCTCCCAATATCAAGAAGGGGCTACCCTATAGTCAATTATTGAGGGTTCGGAGGATTGTGTCCCAGGATGAGGTGTGTGGAACCAGATTGGATGAAATGTCAGCAAATTCTATGCAACGTGGGTATGACCGGGTGATAGTGAATTCACAGAAAAAGACTTTACAGGAAGTACAAAGAGTGGATTTATTGAAAGGAAAATTACAGGTGAGGTCAGATAACCGGGTTCCTTTTGTCAGTACTTTTAACTCCAACTCAGATTCCATTAGGTCAATTATTCACAAGCATTGGGAAATTCTACAGAAGGATAGTGAAGTGGGCATGTTGCTTAAAATTAAACCATTGTTATCGTACAAAAGATCCCGCAATTTGGGAGATATGCTAGTGAAAGCCGATTTGGTGCAGTCTAGAAGTAAACAACCCATGTTTTTTGGGAACCCGAGGAAGGGCACGTATCCATGCTTAACATGTGGTTGTTGCAGTAGTATTATTAAAGGTGAGAGCTTTAAACATCCCTCTAAGAGTTATAGCATTAAATTGAGAGACTTTGCAACCTGCCTTACGAAAGGGGTAGTTTACATGTGAAAGTGTTCCTGCGGAAAGGCGTATGTTGGGAAAACCAAAAGAGAAATTTGGGTAAGAATTGGCGAGCATAAGAGGGCAATTGAGAATTGTGACTTGGAGAAACAGAAGTACGTTACACCAGTGAGCAAGCACTTTAAGGAACAGGGCCATAACAGTAAGCAGTTAAGGTGGATGGTACTTCAGATACTCCTTCTAGAGGTGGGAAATATAATAGACTCTTGCTACAAAAAGAAACAATGTTAATAGATAAACTATGGGGTTGAATGAAGTTCAGAATTATGCATGTTTCTTTTAGGTTAGTGATACAATTCTCAATTGTAATATGGAAATGACTTGTTATGTGGAGATAGAAGTTTTAGGTAATATATCTGTTTTATATTTTTTTATATTCACAGTTAAAACATTGATACAGATGAGAACACTTACGGATACCGTCAGAGTATTTCTTAATATGATATCACATGACTGTCATAGACAGGGATGCACATTTTGCATTAAGGTTGGCACTTAGTAATTACTTGTAATTGGAGGCTGGTACCGAACTCAGGTTTTATCTATTTATACCTGTTTCATGTTCACTTGTGTTAGAGCACTTGATAAACGGGGTTGATCCCCTGAAACGTTGTACAGAAATCCAAATAAATCACAAAATTTATGCACATTTTGCTATGTGTGTGCCATCTGAATCTTCTTGGTTACTGCTGTGTATATGGAACTGTTGAGCAGCAAAGTTCCCAGATAGAGCACCACTGAAACGTGACCCACGGAGTTTGGATTTTATTAAAGTATATTTACATACTTACCTGTCAGCTAACGGTTTCCTTGGTGACGCAGAGGCCGCGCTTGCGCGCAGCTGCAGCGGAGAGAGAGCGCGTCACGTGTCCTTCTGTGAAAGGGCGGAGCCTTACCTGTGCGCTGCTCCGATAGGCTGGAGGATGAAGCTGCTCTATTTTAGAGCGGAGTGTGAGCAGTCGCTGTCATTTGTGTGTGTGTGCGCACTGAGGAGCCCTGAGCACAGCCTGCAATGTTATATCTCAGAGAAGCAAAAGTATTTACGTATCTGCCTGTTACCGAGGAACCAGACCCACAAGATGTGCTGGCAGGAAAATGCGATATTCATTCATTTAACTGTTAGTATGATGTACAGACTGACATTCTGAGACAATTTGCAATTGGTTTTCATTTTTTTTTATTTGTGGTTTTTGAGTTATTTAACTTTTTATTCAGCAGCTCTCCAGTTTGTAATTTCAGCCGTCTGGTTGCTAGGATCCAAATTCCCCTAGCAACCATGCACTGATTTGAATAAGAGACTGGAATATGAATAGGAGAGGCCTAAATAGAAAGATGAGGAATAAAAAGTAACAATAACAATAAATGTGTAGCCTTACAGAGCATTTGTTTTTTAGATGGGGTCAGTGACCCCCATTTCAAAGCTCGAGTCAGAAGAAGAAGGCAGCAAATAATTCAAAAACTATAATAAACAAATAATGAAGTCCGATTTACATTTTGATTAAAATTGGCCAGTCTACAATGTACTAAAAGTAAACGTAAAGGTGAACAACCCCTTTTAGTAGGAAGAGCAGCTTGACTCTAATTAGGAGGGAAACGAGGAGGTCGCTCTCCCCTCAGGCAACACTGTAGTATAGGGACACAACTAATAGGGAATTAGGGCAAGTCACTTCCATGATCCAACGTGTGGGATCCAATAAATGAAAAAACCCTAATTTTGTAGGCAATTATAAGTAATATATGGTGTTGCTTTTACATGGGGCTAAACATTAATATTATCTTTAAAAATAGCCCCTTTATTGGAGCTCCCTATAGATGTTCTCTGGTCCCTGTCTGTGTTTCAAATGAGGGGTGGGCGTGTCCTAATGGTCCCTGCCAGAAGCACAGTAGGAGGGGGACAGCCAATCACAGCCCTGCAGTCACACAAGCACAGACAGGCTTCAGTTCCCTATCAGGTCCTGCTAGCTGCTGATTGGTTCCTGTCCTACAGTGCAGTGAGCTGAGTGCACAGCCTGGGAATTCAGGGAGCAGCAAGTGGAAGAGAAGGGAGGGATTATTAGGGGTTTTGCAGAAATATTAAATCAGCCTGAAACACTAATTTTTTTAAGCATAATTCTTCTATATGTAAATGAGTACAATGTACTGGTACATTCTTGTTTTTGTACACAATATGTCGTCTTTAACACTGGTGATTTGGTGATCTTGACATTTTGTTCCCCGCACTGGAGGACATTGAGCATGGACAACATAACATACCATGTGCCATCAACGTGAGCTTTGTTCTGATAAGCTCATTTGAAAACAGTGACCCCCTTATAGTGGACATCCCATGTACAAGTATGGGACCTGTTCTGCAGAATGTTTGGAGCCCGGCGTTTTCCAGATAAGAGGTAATTTCATAATTTGGATCGCTATAGTAAAAATTAGAAATACTGAACTATTTAAAATGGAGTACTACAGGACTCCCTCGAGCCTTGATTCTACTGGTCTTACCAGCCTTGCCAGTATATCAAACAGGCATTAAAGGAGAACTAAACCCTAAAAATGAATGTGGCTAAAAATGCCATATTTTATATAGTGAACTTATTGCACGAGGCTAAAGTTTCAGCTTGTCAATAGCAGCAATGATCCAGGACTTCAAACTTGTCACAGGGGGTCACCATCTTGGAAAGTGTCTGTGACACTCACATGCTCAGTGGGCTCTGATTGGCTGTTGAGAAGCTAAGCTTAGGGCTCGTCACTATTTATCCAGCAGAAAATGAGCTTCCCCTGTAATATAAGCTGATGCTACAGGTTTGCTGATATTGTGAGTGAGTCCCTAAGCTCAGTAAGTGACAGCAGCACAGAGCATGCACAGTGAATCAGCAGAAAAGAAGATGGGGAGCTACGGGGGCATCTTTGGAGACACAGATTTACAGCTAAAGGGCTGTGGTTGCCTTGGGCTGGTACAGAAGTTCCAAACATAATGTACAGCATATCTTGCTACTTCTTTAGTTAGGCTTTAGTTCTCCTTTAAGGTCTCTTCCTACTGTCTGGTCTTTTCAGTTATTGTCTGACTTAATCCTTATAATGCCTGGTTGCCTTCTCTGCTGGTTTATTTAAATTGGATGGTGACAAGTGGGAAGGTTTCTCATAGCCCTGCCCCCGTATATGGCGATTATCTGCTTGTCTGCTGTCCCTCTCCCCTCATGCATTGGTCACCCATATAATGGAATTGGGGGCATCAGTTGGTTATCATTTATACAAACCAGTACCAAACAGAGGGGAATATTATTACATGAGGCAAAATAATTCAGCTGATAACATTTACACTGTCCCAGTAACCAAGTGCAAGACATATGAATATTGTACAAAGCATCATCTGCTAGACTCAATAAGACTTTTATAGAAGAAACGGATCCGCACACACACCGATTAGTGCAGTTGGGGATTATCCCCTTTTATTCAGCCACCAGGCTGCACTAATCGGTGTGTGTGCGGATCCGTTTCTTTTACACACAGGAGGCATATGGGGCACCATAAGGCCCTAACTAATTATTAATTTCAACATATGCAGTAGTGATGTGCGGGTCAGGGTTTTCCTGACCCACACCCGACCCTAACCCGCCCTGCTCCAGCCCGCACCTGCGCTTCAGGTCGGCCCGCACATCACTAATATACATATGGGAGCTGGGGTTTTCTGTAAAATGGGTTTTTCCGTAATTTGGATCTTGATACCTTATGTCTACTAGAAAACCATTTAAACACAGAGTGCACAGCCTGGGAATTCAGGGAGCAGCAAGTGGAACAGATGGACTCGCTAGTTTTTGTAGAAATTTACAATAAAGTAACCAGAAACCCTACTTTTTTAAGAACTAATATTTAAGAGTATAACACACTGGAACATTCCTGTTTTTCACATAAAATGTCTCCTTTAAAATATTATATGGGGCCCCTGACATGATAAGGGGGGGGGGGGGTAATCTGGCCAGAAATTTATTTTTTCAATTTTCCATGGGGCCACTGTGACCACTAATTGTATTTTTAACTTGTATAAGGGGGAGGCAGCAATATATTTTTTTTTTGAACTTGTAGGGTGTCCCTGGTCACCAATGGGTTTTTAGTGGCCATGTTTGTGATGCTTTGTGGTGTGTGTGTGTGTGTGGGGGGGGATGTAGTGGTGGGCGGGGCCATGATTTTTTATTGTACAGGCCCCCTGTGATGTCAGTCAGACCTATTGGTGTGAGTGACGTCACTTCCCAGTGATAACGATGAATGATGAAGTGACACAGTGTGTGAGTTGTAAATAAGTTGATGGCCACTAGGGGGCGGGGTTGCAAGATCATTATGTTTTGAGGAACAATAGGATTAGGGAGTGGGTGGGGCTGTGATAGGAGTGAGTTTCCCAGAATTCAGTGGCCGCTAATGTATTAGCACTTGTTCCTCATACTATGGTGGTCCCTTTCCGGGACTGAAGTAAATATTTTTAACAATTGTATAAGCGATAAAACAAAGAAAACAGAACAATAACGTTTCTGCGACCTCATTGTGCGTTCCAAGCCTCGCGCAAGAAGCACTTCCGGGTTACACCTGCCCGGCCTCTCCCTACAGACAAAGCGTCACGTGACTTCCGGCAGCCGCACATAATGGATAGAAGCTGATATTGAGGGGATTGTGGGAGTTTTGGATGAAACCCAATTTCGATGTTTAGAGATGGGGACGAGCATCTGTATAAGGCTCTCATTACAGATCATGTACATTTCTATTCCGCTGCTCCCTGAGGAAGTGTTAGTGCGGCTCTCTGTTGTCTCTCGCTCAGTGTCATTGCTCCATTAATAAACATCGCAAATATGGAGCAAAGCGGCCGCTGTGATTATTCTATGCGTCGAGATAAACGAGTGTAAAGCTCCCGAATGATTGAAGAGCGCGGCCTGTGAGGAGCTTGTAGTGTCACAGAGTTGCCGCACGGAGGCGCAGTTTTACTCGGACTGAAATTCTCTGCCCCGCCTTGAATCCGCTCCTTTGTTCTGCGGACAATTCCCGCCCTGCTGTAACGCACGTTCCCCCGTCTATTCGCTCCGCACAGACACAACCAATATACACAGGGACTTGATCTCGGGCACCAAAAACCCCCTTCCCGCTGTGAGTTGCGCTGCTAATAAATGGATTAAAGAGTATTTCCCACCAATCCGCTGTGTTTAGTTAGTGACCCCGACTGGTTTGTCTGAGACAAACTGGAAACCCCAGTCCTATAACCCCCTCTTATCCCACGTGATCTTATAGGAAGGAATTCGACCCTCAGTTACACATGAACCAGTGGACAGATCTTTAGGATCGTGTGGGCGGCTCTGAAAAGAGCCTTTGGGTATAAGATTAGTGGGAAGGAAGAGATTTATCCGCCGAAGCCGTAGAGAGTGCGGCCCTGGCGCTTGAGAGCGTACACCACATCCATGGCGGTAACGGTCTTCCTCTTGGCGTGCTCGGTGTAGGTGACGGCGTCCCGGATGACATTCTCCAGGAAAACCTTGAGAACCCCACGAGTCTCCTCGTAGATGAGGCCAGAGATGCGCTTGACTCCCCCTCTCCGTGCCAGGCGGCGGATGGCGGGCTTGGTGATGCCCTGGATGTTGTCCCTGAGCACCTTCCTGTGCCGCTTGGCGCCTCCTTTCCCCAGTCCTTTTCCTCCTTTGCCGCGTCCAGACATTCTAATCGGTTGTTTGTCACAAATAACTAAACCGTCTGTGCGCACTCAGCTTTATATAGCATGAGGTTGGACCTGACAGGGAACTTAGGATGTGGGTGTAGTTTATCTGCGCCACGCCCTTCTATTCTTCAACAAATCGCTATAAACGGCTGATAGAAAGACTCTGCTGCCATTGACTGATTTAAATTTTAAGATCCGGCCAACATTTCATGGTCAAACTAACGGCCGCAAAGCCAAAATAGTCCGCGCTACACACTGACATAAACGGGAGAAATCAATTATTATTATTATTACTTGTGTCTAACAATAGGTACAATGTTCTATCGGCAACCACTGAGCACCGTGTCCCGCCCAACACCTCATCATTATCGCTGCTTCCTGCTCGGACTCTAAACCGGTTGAAACACACAGTGTAAAGTTTCTGCTTTGGATCAAACACCGTAATCTCTCGCCTCCCCATTTGGCACAAACTGAAATATGTAAAAAGGACATTTCTGTTCAGAATGATTCACTCATAGGGAATAGGACTTCGTTTTAGATAATGCAGCAAAAATCCTCTGTGGATAAAGTCGGGTTGTAGAGCAAAGAAAGTCAAGTATATTCCATGGTTAGAACTTCCCCACAAGGACACTGATTTACTCACGGTATAAACATTGTTAGATCAGAAGAGAACACGCCAATAATTGAGCGACAAAGAACTGTTACAGATAATTGTAATGAGAAGGTGGGTGGCTCTTAGAAGAGCCTTTGTGTTTGGGGGGCAGAGAATGGGGATTACTTGGCGCTGGTGTACTTGGTGACAGCCTTGGTGCCCTCGGACACGGCGTGCTTGGCCAACTCCCCAGGCAGCAGCAGTCGGACCGCGGTCTGGATCTCCCGGGAGGTGATGGTGGAACGCTTGTTGTAATGAGCCAGGCGGGAGGCTTCCCCTGCGATGCGCTCAAACACATCGTTGACAAAGGAGTTCATGATGCTCATGGCCTTGGACGAGATGCCGGTATCGGGGTGCACCTGCTTCAGCACCTTGTACACGTAAATGGCGTAACTCTCCTTCCTTGTCTTCCTGCGCTTCTTCCCGTCTTTCTTCTGGGTCTTAGTCACAGCTTTTTTGGAGCCTTTCTTTGCGGCTGGAGCGGACTTGGCTGGTTCAGGCATAATTCTACTGCTTCTATCTCACGCTACAAAACTGTTTCCTTCTTCTCCCGGGCTCCTGCTTTTATAGCCTTCCCATGCAAATAAGGCAGTCCGAAATCTTGTAATATTACTGGTCGGTTTTGTCACATGGTATGAAATCCTCCCACCTACAGATTCTGGCAGCCAAGGATTGGTGTTCCCATAAGCATCTGTGTAATTGGCTGCAGTAAGGGAAAGAAAGAATGCATTGAGCAATTGATTGGTGCTTACTAAACCTATAAATGTCATTGGCTGGATCAGAACTCACCCAATTAAAGAAGAGAGGTGTGTCCTTTGCTGCCTACAAATAACAGTGCGTGAGGGTATGAACGTCATATGCTGAAATACTTTTCTGCTGCTTTGTGTTATTGAATTATATAAGAAGCCATGTCTGGAAGAGGCAAACAGGGCGGCAAGACCCGCGCTAAGGCAAAGACGCGCTCGTCTCGGGCCGGGCTGCAGTTCCCAGTGGGCCGTGTTCACAGGCTCTTGAGGAAGGGTAATTATGCCGAGCGGGTGGGAGCCGGAGCTCCGGTCTATCTGGCCGCAGTGCTCGAGTATCTGACCGCTGAGATCCTGGAGTTGGCCGGCAACGCTGCTCGGGATAACAAGAAGACCCGCATCATCCCCAGGCACCTGCAGCTCGCTGTGCGCAACGACGAGGAGCTCAACAAACTGCTCGGAGGAGTCACTATCGCTCAGGGCGGGGTCCTGCCCAACATCCAGTCCGTGCTGCTGCCCAAGAAAACCGAGAGTTCCAAGTCTACCAAGAGCAAGTGAAGTGCCCGCTCCCAGCGCCCCCATCAGAGAACAACACAAAGGCTCTTTTCAGAGCCGCCCACACCCGCTTAAACAGAGCTGCACAGACACACAGGGAGGGGGTTTGTTTTTTTAGTTAGAGAATTGAAGCGAATTCCGTACACACTGCGCGTGGTTTATTCCTGAGCTCGCCGAGTTTTATCCGTTTTGTTTGGGCTAATTCGTACAAACATTTCAGGAGTTTAAATTAGTCAGTGACTCGTAATCATAATTGAATTCTACACGTTCGCACTACTGACCTGTGCTGCGATATGTAAGGCCACAACCAGGGAAACATCTCATTTATTACCCTAATGTCCCGCAGAATCCCGATCTGCTACAGGAGAAAAGCCTGACGGAGTTGTACATCGCTGCCTCTGAACTGGCGCTGTCGGAGCAGAGTTGCATGAAACCACTGCCGCTGCTCATTGTGATTCAGCAGATCAGTTACTACTGAGCACAAGAAATTGTTCCGGAGTTAAAGTTCCCACGTAACGGGTCAAGCTCACACTTACTGATAATACGGAAATCAGATAAATGACTCGCAGCTCCGCGCGGTGAATTAGTGTGAGGAGTATTTGCTACTGACTGGTCGGGCGGTGATAATAAAGCGCTTACCCTCGAGCCTCCCTTTCCCGCCATTTCTCGCTAGATCCTATCAACTACCCGTTTCTAATAATAAAGGAAATTCAGCTGATTTGACTGGGGATGTGGTGGCTCTGAAAAGAGCCTTTGAGTTGTGCTGCTGGGACGAGTGACCTAAGCCCTCTCGCCTCGGATCCTGCGGGCCAGCTGGATGTCCTTGGGCATGATGGTGACCCTCTTGGCGTGGATGGCGCACAGGTTGGTGTCCTCAAAGAGAGCGACCAGATAAGCCTCGCTGGCCTCCTGCAGAGCCATGACGGCTGAGCTCTGGAAGCGCAGGTCGGTCTTGAAGTCCTGAGCGATCTCCCGGACCAGGCGCTGGAAAGGCAGTTTGCGGATGAGCAGCTCGGTGGATTTCTGGTAGCGGCGGATCTCGCGGAGAGCGACTGTGCCGGGCCGGTAACGGTGAGGTTTCTTGACTCCGCCGGTAGCAGGAGCGCTCTTCCTGGCTGCCTTGGTGGCCAGCTGCTTGCGGGGAGCCTTCCCTCCGGTAGATTTACGGGCGGTCTGCTTGGTACGAGCCATTGTCGTCAGTAACAAGGTTTTTCTCCTTTTGCTTAGCTCGAGTCACATTCCGGCTTTTTATCCCCGCTGCATCTCTGTGATTGGATAATATTGGACGCACCACTGTCTTTCCAGCAAATCCACAACGGTTCGCTGAATCCCGCCCACAAGAAGCTGTACCATTGGCTAATTTTAATAGATCCCGCCCGTGCACATTGCAGGGTATTGAGCCGTCGATAATCTTTATTCTCCCCTCTGTGGTCAGAATAGCGCAGCGCTTTAAAGAGAAGC
Source organism: Xenopus laevis (assembly GCF_017654675.1). Classification (NCBI taxonomy): domain Eukaryota; kingdom Metazoa; phylum Chordata; class Amphibia; order Anura; family Pipidae; genus Xenopus; species Xenopus laevis. Next base: position 135,139,380 of record NC_054387.1, on the reverse strand, counting down.
CGTTCTCGTAGGCTGGAACGTGAGCTCCGAGTTTATTGGCCGGTATAAGCGCCACCCTGAGTATTTACGCTTCTACTGAGCCGGGGCACGAGGGAGAGGCGTGTCTGTGACGCTCCAGTGTAATGACGTCGTTTTCACATTGTCTCCAGGAGGAGGAGCCTTTGTAGGGACTTGTCACTTGCGCTGGGAGAGTAAAGTCTGTTTTGGGAAATTCTCAGCCCCGAAGCAGATTCAGCAGAAAGAAACTCTGACCATTGACTGCCCGAACTGACTGTTACAATGTCCCTTTGGGCGACACCCAGCGCTGGTTTGAGGTATTACAGGAGGATTGGGCGGAGTCAGGTTGCTGCTCTGGGGATCACGTGACACCAGTCTGTAACTGATTGAGGGGAGGAGGGATTTGAGCAGCTCAGTTGGATTATGGACTGAGGCCTCCTGTGCATTTAGTTCAACCAAGTCCCAGTGTAGAATGGTTTGGGTTATGGGGTTGGCCGGGCAATTTCATGGACAAATAATAAAATATATATTAGTGCGTAAAACACCCGAACCCTGCGCCTGGAATCACTCCCTGGTCTCAGTTTTGCGACACTTCATCCGCACTTGTAAAACTCACCTGGAGGTCAGGTGTCGGCGGCCGAGGTGCTACTGCCCTGAACCCGCAGCAATGGGACAAGTGGAACGTTCCATCCAGATAATTACACTCACCAGAGTAGCTTCTACAACTTCTCTCTTTATTGGAACATGGCTAAACTCATGTGTGACGTGTTTCCTGTCTTGTACTCCGTCATAAGCAGAAAAAGTCTTTGCACATAAAACAAATGACATTTTATAGATGTTTCTAAGACACAGTGGGTCACTGACAAATCCCCACTCTAAAGGGTTACACAGATACAGTAGAGTGAAACACAGAGTTGAATTGGAGAAAAGGGAGATTAAAGTTACTACAACAAATAGGGACCAATGTTATCAGATAAAAAGTATAATACAGAAGCAGTTAGTTATCCTGACCAGCTCATTTGTCCCTAAGAGGAGGGGCAAGTAAAGTTTATTACAAAAGATGGAGGTCCATCGGATTTCTTATTGAGATGCTAGGCTGCTAAAAAAAAGGTTACATTCCCTATTTGATGTGTCCTGCTATATCGGAGTCTACTTGCTGTACTTTTTAGCAACTGGGTATTCATAACGTGGGTTTTATAACAATGTTGCTAGTTGAGATGGAGTTTTAAGAGTTGGTTAAAGATCTTTGCCTTTTTTAGTTAGGTAGACAGATTGCGTTAGCAAGTTAGTTAGTGAGGCCCTATTGCCACCAGTTAGGAGTGCTGCATGTACTAGTTGGCCATTTGATCTTAGATAAAGAGTTATTCAGTTTAACCAATACTGTGTGGGCATTATTGTTTTGTTCCTAGTGGGGCCACTTGTAGGTGCATTCCCGGATCCCACTAGGTGGTACAGCACTAGTAAGTACCAGGTACCCAGTCTTTCCCAATACCACTGCGGAGTGGCTCAGGTTTGTCCCGTGTCATTAGGTAAGCGCCACACCTGTAGTGGAACACTGACAAATGGTTGTCGAAAGGGTTAGACATTTTTTAGCACCATGTAAAAGCAACACCAAATTTTACTTATAATTGCCTACAAAATAAGGATTTTTTTTCATTTATCCTGTATGTCTCCTTTAAAGTTTCTTCAGAGGTGTCTGACATTTCTGCCTTGGAATCATCAGAGATCATCGTGGAGTTTTTACAGCCTGGTTTCAAGTAGGAGACATGTCCAGCAATATCAGGCTTCAGCTTTCTCAACCCTAACAGGATCCCAGTGGGCTCATAGGCCTCTGATAATTGTTTTTTTGTTATTAATACATTTAGTCAATTCTATTTTACACTGGCAGTGTCCAGATTGATTGCCCTTCCTCTGTTGTGATTTGGGACTGGGCCCCATTGATGCACAAGTTTCCCTTTGCCTTTTTTCTCTTCCTTCCATCCACACAATCCCAGTATTGGAAGGGGGGAGACATTTAATCCATTGGTTTGATGCTGGAACTCTCAGCCCATAATCTGGCAAGGGGTCAGTCTACATCTCAATATCGACACTGTATCAAAATTGTGGCAGTGTTTAGTCTCAGAAAAGGTCTATTCTTCTACTTTACATGTTTGATAGTAAATCTCTAGGAAGGCAATACAAATATTATTATTATAAAATGTATTTAATAAAAAATGGTAACCATATCCAGGCAATTAATACACAGTACATACAAAAAGAATCATTATTATAATATTAAATATAAAAACATAGTACTGCATGTTCAGTTTACTGGGTGCAGAGAATGGCACTGTAGATTATGTCTGCCTCAATCCTGTAACCCATAGCAACCAAACATTAACTGGTCTAATACAGTTATTATAACAGACAGGCATCTGGTTACTATAAGTTACTAGACAGAGACAATCTTTCCCACAAAGCCATGCTGCTTAAACAGTTATTGCACATCATCTGCCACATGGCATCATCACACCCAGGCTTGCCATTAATATATATTAAGTACATATGGACACCCAAAGTAATGATATACAGCACCGACACCCCAGGTGAAAGGCACCTAAATCCTTCGGGCAGGTTTAATGTGAATTTTTCTACGCTGAAAGAGACTTAACGGCATTACTATAAATAACATTAATGGTGAACTCTGCGGTGCGAGGCCAGATTGGAGGGGCGTGTAAAGTGTTTCCCACAGTCCAAGCAAGGAAAAGGCTTCTCTCCAGTATGAGTTTTCAAGTGCAGATTGAGTTGAGAGCGCAATGTAAAACATTTGCCGCACTCAGAGCAAGAAAATGGTTTCCCACCGAAGTGGATTTTCTGGTGCCCATTAAGGCTCGACCGTGCAGTGAAACACTTTCCGCATTCGGAGCAAGCGAACGGCTTCTTTCCCGTGTGACGCTGGACATGCACATTCAGCTGGGATTTGTCAGAGAAGCATTTGCCGCACTCTTGGCAGCAGAATGGTTTCTCCCCGGTGTGAGTTCTCTGATGCACGATAAGGTGGGAGCGAAGGGTGAAACATTTTCCACACTCGGAACAAGCAAACGGCTTCTCCCCTTTGTGAATTCTCTGATGGGCGTTAAGCTGCGACTTTTGCCTGAAGCATTTGCCGCAGTCGGAACAAGTGAACGGTTTCTCTCCTGTGTGAGTTCTGTGATGCACAATCAAGTGTGCTTTCTGTGCAAAGCATTTTCCGCACTCGGAGCAAGAAAATGTGTTTATTCCCGTGTGAATTCTCTCGTGTCTGACAAGGTTTTTCTTTCTGCTGAACCCTTTATGGCATACGGCACAGGTATATATTGCTGGTAAGGTGGAGGTTCTTATTTTAGATGTATATAGAAGTTGGCTACTTTCCCTGCACATCATTTCTGAAGGACAGAAATTCAGGCTGCACCCCATGATAGAAGTGGGTGCATGTGATCCCTGTATCTGTTCTGTAAGTGGATAAATGCTGCAATCTGATTGGTTTTTCCCTTCCCATGAAGCAGATGCCTCTTTAATAGCATTTGATATATAATTAGCTATAAAGCTGTCATACAGGCTGCATCCCATGATAGGAGCAGGTGCATCTGTTCCCTCTGTCTGTTCTGTAAGTGGATTCATTGTGCAGTCTGATTGGTTTTCTCTTTCACAAGAATCTGACTCCTCTATAATACTATTGGATATATAATTATTTGCCAAGTTGTTTTTCAGACTGCATCCCATGATAGGAGCAGGTGCATCTATTCCCTCTGTCTGTTCTGTAAGTGGATTCATTCTGCAGTTTGATTGGTTTTCTCTTTCACAAGAATCTGACTCCTCTATAATACTATTGGATATATAATTATTTGCCAAGTTGTTATTCAGGCTGCATCCCATGACAGGAGTAGGTGTATCTGTTCCCTGTATCTGTTCTGTAAGTGGATTAATGCTGCAATCTGATTGGTTTCCTCCTTGAAATGAAGCCGCTTCCTCTTTAATCCCATCTGATATATAATTCTCTGCCCCACCGTTATTCAGGCTGCATCCCATGATAGGAGTAGGTGCATCTGTTCCCTGTATCTGTTCTGTAAGTGGATTCATTCTGCAATCTGATTGGTTTCCTCCTTGACATGAAGCCGCTTCCTCTTTAATCCCATCCGATATTATATAATGATCAGACAAACTGTTATTCAGACTGCATCCCATAATAGGAGTAGGTGTATCTGTCCCCTGTATCTGTTCTGTAAGTGGATTAATGCTGCAATCTGATTGGTTTCCCTCTTCACACAAAGCCACTTCCTCTTTAATCCCATTGGCTGCCAGGGGCTGTTTCGCAGGAGAAGTTTCATGGTTTATGACATTTCCAGCTGTTTTTTCAGTAGCAATCTTGCTTGGGGCAGTATCAGTGGTAACATCCCTGTTATCATCATATTCACAATCTGGCAAAGATACAAAGAGAAAATTGTTAAAAACTGTACTTATGAATCACAATATAAACCGAGTGAGAGAGAGATTTGGAATTCTCTGAAACTCATGAACTAACTGGATAAGTGGGAAGAGTACTTAGAACTATCCTGACAGGGTGCAAGCCAATTTCCTTTTTGTTGGTGGCCGGCCAGTGGCTCAGGAGACGTCACAGGTCTCTGCAATGTAAATGCCATTGTACTGCTACATCATACAATAAAAACTGCAAGGACTGTAGCAGTGCTTTGTCCCACACACACCGCAAATAAAGGGAGAAAGGAGTTTCCCAATTATGAACTGGGACACTTGCCCTTTTCCTAAAGAGCAGCCTCATGGAGAACTGTAATTTGGGGCAAACTGACATGGCACGATCTGCATTGTATTTTAGTCCACCAGCATGTTGCTCTCACTACACCACAGAAAGGGCAAAGCTTCTTCAATAAAACAAGTGTTTAAGGTAGAAGCAGAAGTTTTTCCTCCAACAGTGATAAAAAGCAAGGAGTCTGGAGAGAAAGAGGTGTTACCTCACCAAGATAAATATCTATATTCCAGCCTGTGGGGAATAAAGGTGGGACAAATATCTAGCCAATGACAGACACTGAAGCATGCGAACCATGGAAAGAAAGGCTTCCTTTTTATAACTGATTGAAATACCCCAGTGTAATAAAAGTATGTTCGCTAAAGCAGATCTGACTTAAAGGGTAGTGACACATACCAATTTTACAAGAAATGTGCCACAATACCTACATGAAACTTTTCTAATGGATGTGCTGTCCCCTGCCTCCCCCCACCTCACCCCTTTTTAGCCTTTGTTGGTGTTTGGCGCAGCTTGAAGCGGAGAAACTTCCTGGTTTACATCTTGCTGTGGGGGCAGGCCAATGTTTACATAGGCTGGAGGAGAAGTGAAAACAAGGCCCAGCCTATTAGAACATAGTCCCAACCCCAAGCATGCGGTCACTCACAAAGCTGTTCAACTTCACGCTGTGCAAGAGTCCGACACAGGTGAAAGAGATACTGACACCAGAAAATAATCTTTTTTTTATATCATAACATTGTCTTTGAATGTGATTTATAATGTTGCCATAAAGTATTTTCACAATGCTTTTACATTACCTGTCTAATTCCCCATGCTCCTCTATGAGGGGGCTGCCATATATGTGCAGCAGGAGTCCGTTAGCATTAGAAACTGACAGGCTGAGAAGGGACAGTCAGGTTGGCAAAAGAGTTAGATTTAGGGACTTCAAGTGACAATTACTTACAAAAGCAGAACTATCAGCGGATAAACAATCAATGTGACCTATAGGTAACTTTTAATGTACATTCATATTTCAAAAGAATTTTTTTTGTGTCAGTATCACTTTAAAGGAGACATATAAGATAAATGAAAAAACCCTAATTGTGTAGGCAATTATAAGCAATATATGGTGTTGCTTTTACATGGTGCTAAATATTAATATTATCTTTAAAAATAGCCCCTTTATTGGAGCTCCCTATAGATGTTCTCTGGTCCCTGTCTGTGTTTCAAATGAGGGGTGGGCGTGTCCCTGCCAGAAGCACAGTAGGAGGGGGACAGCCAATCACAGCCCTGCAGTCACACAAGCACAGACAGGCTTCAGTTCCCTTTCAGGTCCTGCTAGCTGCTGATTGGTTCTTGTCCTACAGTGCAGTGAGCTGAGTGCACAGCCTGGGAATTCAGGGAGCAGCAAGTGGAAGAGAAGGGAGGGATTATTAAGGTTTTTGCAGAAATATTCATTAAATATTCATGAAACACTACATTTTTAAGCACAATTCTTCTATATCTAAATGAGTATAATGCACTGGTACATTCTTATTTTTTTACACAAAAAATGTCTCCTTTAAGAAGTGGTGATCAAGCAGCAAATAGCAGCACTAGGGGTTTTGCAGGCATAGAAACACATTCCCTTTAATATTGGAGAGTCACTATCCCTTTTAGTCAGATCTGCTTTAGGGAACCATCCTCTAAATATAACTTTTATAACCAGGAATTAGTGAGAGTCACATATTCAGGTTCATCATTCATTTTTCTTTGTTTCCAATTCAGATCAATACGATATTATGTGCGAAAACATTACTCACCCACTGGGTGGAGCTGCTGAGGCTCCTCCTTCATTCCTCCCCTGTAAAGGTCCTTGTTTCCTTTTATATAGTCCCACTCGTCCAAGGAAAAATAGATGGAAACATGATCAGTCCTTATGGCAACCTGTGATACACAATGTTCCAGTCATCCCCCAGCCAGAGAAAGGGATTATCATCCACTGTTACTAAACAATAAGGGGCCGCTGTACCCACCTCTCCAGTCAGCAGCTGGATGATGTTGGACATGAGTTCCAGGATCTTCTTGTCATTCTTGTTATTTTCCTTCTGTATGACGGAGCCAGGGGCATGCAGGGCCCCCCCATCATCTGACTTCTTCCTAGGGATGTAGTGCTAAATATTGAAAGGAAGAGAGAATGGTGTTTGAGCTGCAGAGAGACCCCCTTTGTACAGACAGACAGTCTCTTGTCAGTGTGCCAGTCACAGTGCCCCTCACCTCTCCAGTCAGCAGATAGATCATCTCCAGTGTCAGATTCACCATTCTCTCCTTCTTCCCCCGCTCCTCCTCATTTTTATCCTTCTTCTTCTTCTTCCCCTTCATCCCTGTGTCACTCGCTTCCTCCCACATTCCCATTGGCTCCTTGTGGGAGGGACGGACCTGGAAGTGACCCTGGAATTAAGCAGATAAGAGATTTATTGTATGTAGTGATTATTATTACAGTAATATTTCTAAACATTACTACAGGAGCACAGATATTTGATGACAATGGTTATAAAATAACTAACTGAATGAACTACCACATTAATACCATTGGTCGTTTCTTTTTGCAGAACAGGGTGTTGCTCTCTGGTCCATAGACCAGGTCTCTCTGCAGGACACAAGCTACACTATATAGTGAAAAGTATCAGGGCACTTGCGACCCATTCATATGCAGTTATTATTATTAACATTTATTTATATAGCGCCAGCATATTTCCCAAAAATAGAACATATGGAGTTACATACATCACAACCAATAAGTTGCCTCCTCTTTACTGCTGTAGCTGCAGCTAATCCTCTCAGAAGATCCCACTAGATGAGATTTGGTTCTATTCAGCCACAGGAGCATAACTGAGGTTGGGCGCTAATGTTGGGGTTCAGGTTCGCGGTTGCTTTCACTTGAGGTCAGGGCTGTGTGCAGGCCAGTCAAATTCTTAGCAAACCCTTTCTCTATGGACCTGGATTTGTGCGTTGTGCATTACTGCCTTTCCCCTAATTGTTTTCTTACAAAGTAGGAAACACAAAATATAATTGCTCTCTCTAGTCATAACATTTGCTTTCACTGGAACCAAGGACTTGGTTAGGCTGCAAGATATGGACGTTTATACCTCGAGGTGGCATTCCACAAACATGCTTGCCAATGTACCCAATGTGCTCTGCATGCCATAGCCCATTGACTCCCCCCCCATTGCCACCCCTTTTTCTGTATCAGTTTCTGCAGCAGGATTATTCATACCCCAGTTCCACATGTGCACCGTGCAGCAGGATCATCCCGCATTCTCCCAGTGCTTACTCCCCAACGCACCACTGTAATTCATATAATCTCAGGTAATTTACATTTACTTCTCCAACCTCTGTTAAACTAACCAGCCTCTATTCAAAGATCCGTCCTCTGTCCAGCCTCTATCCAACTATCCATCCTCTGTCCAACTATCTATCCTTAATTCGGCAGGCACGATTTGCAAAAATTTGCAAAATTGTGGCGAAAAATCCATAGCGACAAAAAAAAATTCAGCGCGTCAATATTCGTATGCATAATACTGTCGCAGTCTAAATTATTTGGCTATTGACTTTAATGCATTTGGACAAAATAGTCAAATATCAGCAAAATAATTTTGACACCAATGCGTTTCACAAATGTTTCTGTGAAGCAAAAGTGGCACAGATTCGCCCATTACTATCTATCCTCTGTCCAACCTCTATCTAGCTATCCATTGTTTATGTAACTGTCCAGCTGTAAGAAATTGGCATCTCGATTTTGTTATTTAATATGAAAGCTGTTGTTCAGGGAACTTACATGAAGCCCTGATTATCATAACAAAGGTTTTCCTGTGACTACTAAGGCCTTTGTCTGCTGTGGGGACCATAAAACTGATTGTGTATGCGAGAAAACTTGCTCAACAGGATGTAGGCAAGTTGGGGGTTTATCACAGTATTTTGGCAGTTGGGAGGGTTTCTGTGGGGGCAGGTGAGAACCCAGGATAAAAGAATGCAGGACAAATGTGAAGGGAGCTGGGCAGCTGAGAGCTGAAGAAGCTGGGACAAGACAACATGTGAGGCATGAAGACCAGAGGGGAAAGTAGATATGAAGCTGAACTCCATTCCCATACCTTTTTGGTAACAACAATGTAGACTTGTGTAATGTGTAACTGTAAATATTGTAATTATTGTTCAGTCTAAGTGTAATCATTTATGTAGAACAATCAATTGATTTATTTTACAATACATCACTTTACTATACGCTCATTGGTGTGGATTCATTGTCTGCTTGCTCAAAAGAACCAGAACCCCTTGTAAGTGGGTTGAGGTATAGTGATATTATTATTAATGATATAATATACAATATAAACTTACATAGCCCTTTTCCAACCTCTATCCAAATATCCATCCTTCCATCCAACTTGCTATCCCTAGTGACCGTCAAATGAATTCGCCAGGCACAAATTCATGATGACTTTCCACGTTTCGCCGCTAGCCAATAAATTTGCGAAACTGCAGTGAAAAATCTGCAGTGACAAAAAAAATTGTTGCACGTCAGAATAGTTGAAACGGCACAGATTCGCCTATCCCTATCTATCCTCTGCCCAACTATCCATCCTCTGTCCAACCTCTATTCAACTATCCATCTTCTGTCCAACCTCTATCCAACTATCCATCCTTCCATCCAACTTGCTATCCCTAGTGACTGTCAAATGAATTCGGCAGGCACAAATTCATGATGACTTTCCACGTTTTGCAGCTAGTGAATAAATTTGCGAAACTTCTGTGAAAAATCCGCACAGACAAAAAAAAATGGTTGCATGTCAGAATAGTCTAAACGGCACAGATTTGCCTATCACTATCTATCCTCTGCTCAACTATGCATCCTCCGTCCAACCTCTATCCAACTGTCCATCCTCTATGTAACTGTCCAGCCCCTTTCCAACCTCTATCTAACTATCTAACCTCTATTCAAGTATCCAACCTGGGTCCAACCTCTATCCAACTATACATCCTCTGTCCAACCTCTATCCAACTGTCCATCCTCTATGTAACTGTCCAGGCTATTTCCAACCTCTGCCCAACTTTTATCCAACTATCCAGCCTCTGTCCAACCCCTATCCAACGATCTGGCCTATGTCCACTCTTTATCCAACTATCCGGCCTTTGTCCAACCTCTATCCAACTGTCCAGCCTCTATGTAGTTTCTTCACTAATTGTGAAAAATGTTCCCCAAGCCTCTGCTGGTGCAGCATCTCCACGCACATTATATTACATACATTATATGCACAGCAGTGTGTAGTGTTAGCGCATTCACATTTCTCATAAGTCTCTATATAAAGGGGAATCTTGAGGGGGAAGCCTAATGGGGGTATCGGGGGCCTGACAGACTGTTGAAATATGATTTAGTTACTGGAAATATACTGCACTATGAATCCCTCATAAGGTCTTTTGAAGCTTAAACCAACAAGCTATTGACACAGCGTAATTATGAATAGGAGAATACACTGAATAAAGCTTCCTCCTCTGATAAGCAACTGATTTCGACTCCCACGTGATGCTGCGTGGTACATTTCCCATCAGTCTCTGTATAAAGGGGGATGCTGAGGGGGGTTGCATGTAATGCGGGGGAAGGGCAGCCCTAATGAACACAAAGTTAACAGTAGTTGCCCCCTTTTTAATTAGGAAACATAACGATTCTTTTAAACACAAATTTCCATTTGTAAGACAGAACTTTGTGCTAAAGGCATTAGTGGTGGCACAGTGAGAGGAATGAGGCTGAATCTGTGGGACAGACGGACAGAAGACAGACAAGAGCTCAGCAGACTGTGCGTGTGGATAGGAGCAGATGTCCTGCCTACAGACAAAGGAGAAGCAGATGGCAGCGCTAGGGACAAAGGCAGAGGATTGGAGTGACGCACACAGGCCTTCCTCACTCACATATGTAGCACATATGTCTCTCTATACACGCCTGTTACATGTGTGTGTGTCGTCACAGCTCCTTATATTTACCTGCTACAGAAATAAAGGGCAAGAAGTTAAATATTTGCCAGGCTGCTAATGTTGCTGGAAATGAGTGAGAGAACAAAGGAGATGCCTCGCTGGAAACCCTTGTCCAAAGTCTCTGTGAGGGGAATGTGAGGGGAATGTGGGGGATGGAAATGTGTGAGAAGCTGCAGCTGACTGAACCCCCACCTCTCACTGTGCAGCACTCATTTAGCCACAGCCCTGTCAGCACATTCCCCACATGTACCAATGGATAAAGGGAAACATTATCTGTAACACTGCACTCACTCACTTACACACTCACTCACTCACTTACACACTCACTCACTCTCTCTCTCTCTCTCTCTCTCTCTCTCTCTCTCTCTCTCTCTCTCTCACACAGACATTGCCATAACAACCAAACATGATAGTGCCACTATTTCCTCTGCCTCTTACTGACCTGCTCCTGTTTCCCAGATCTCTTTCCCAGCATGCTGTGCTGCCTGGAGCTGCGCAAGAAGGGAGTGGCATTCGCTCAATGGCTGTGTGTGGGAGGGACATAATCCCTCATTGGCTATGATGGGAGGGGGCAGGACAGAGACAGCCAGTAGAAACCTGGTTTTCTTGCCAACCAAACCAGATATTGTCAGCGCAGCCTCTGTTCCTTCCTGCTTCCTCCAGATCCTTTTCTCATGATGCTGCGCAGCCAGAAGAGTGGGCGGGGCGTAACCGTGCAATGGGAGACAATTGAATTCATAGACAGGGGGCGGGATTAGAGGCAGCGAGAAGCAATGAATGGCGGGAAGTGTAGGTCTGAACAGAACAATGGGCACAACGTGCTGGTTTATTTATGGTTTCCTTAAAGGCTTTGCGTAATGTTACCATGGCAACCAGTGTGGCAGCTCCATCACTCACTTAAACGGGTTGTTCACCTTTGAGATAACTGTTAGTCTGATGTAGCAATTGGTTTTCATTTTTTATTTGTGGTTTTTGACTTATTTAGCTTTTAATTCAGCAACTCTTCAATTTGCATCTTAAAGGAGACATATTGTGTAGAAAATAAGAATGTACCAGTACATTATACTCATTTAGATATAGAAGAATTGTGCTTAAAAAAGTAGTGTTTCAGGCTGATTTTTTGAATATTTCTGCAAAAACCCTAATAATCCCTCCCTTCTCTTCCACTTGCTGCTCCCTGAATTCCCAGGCTGTGCACTCAGCTCACTGCACTGTAGGACAGGAACCAATCAGCAGCTAGCAGGACCTGATAGGGAACTGAAGCCTGTCTGTGCTTGTGAGACTGCAGGGCTGTGATTGGCTGTCCCCCTCCTACTGTGCTTCTGGCAGGGACTGTTAGGACACGCCCACCCCTCATTTGAAACACAGACAGGGACCAGTTCTCTCCTTCTCCCGCTCCTCCTCATTTTTATCCTTCTTCTTCCCCTTCATCCCTGTGTCACTCGCGTCCTCCCACATTCCCATTGGCTCCTTGTGGGAGGGACTGAGCTGTAAGTGACCCTGGAATTAAGCACTTACATATTTCTATACAGGATTATTCCCAGCAATATCCCCCAATAGAATTACAGGGGCCCAGATCCATAGAATCCCATTAAATGTCCCACAGTCTGTGTCCCTACAGGGAATCCCTTATTCTCATGCTGAAGTGAGAGGACAAAGTGGTGCTGCACATTAGGAAGGAAAAGCCACAGTATTAGGGAGGAAGAGGATGAAAAGTGGGGGGTACAAGTGTCACAGCAATGCCCCAATGTTTCTCATTTTACACCTCACAACTTCCTTTATGTGTTAGTAACAATACGTGTTCCATAATAATCATTTGTCTCACGGACGGCACAATCCCCTGAAAACTTTGGATCACATGACTCACTCTGGATTAAGTGATGATGCAAATAAAAGTACAGTAAGGTTTCTGGTCCAGCCTGGGAAAATGTATGTCTGCTACTGATAGAAGCACATGCCAGGCCTCAGGGCTATTTTGCCATGTCAGGCACAATATGCACTGGCACAATATAAGCACTGGCACAATATAGAGACCGGCACAATATAGGGACCGGCACAATATAGGGACCGGCACAATATAGGGACCAACACATTATAGGGACCGGCACAATATAGGGACCGGCACAATATAGGGACCAACACATTATAGGGACCGGCACAATATAGGGACCGGCACAATATAGGGACCGGCACAATATAGGGACCAACACATTATAGGGACCAGCATAATATAGGGACTGGCACAATATAGGGACCGGCACAATATAGGGACCGGCACAATATAGGGACTGGCACAATATAGGGACTGTAATGTGTTATGTCTACCGCTCACTCGCCACTTCACTTTCCTGCAATGGCGGTGCTGGTCCTCTGTCGACCCTGGCAAGGTCCCTCAATAACAGCATCCTGACGAAAGGGAGGTTGAACCCCCCAAAACGTTGATATTTGTGGTGATACATTAATAAAAAGAGGGGCCACGTCCCCGACTACAGATATATAGAGTGTGTGCTGACCGAACAATATAGGGACTGGCACAATATAGAGACTGACGCTATATAGCAGGGGTGTCCAAACTACGGCCCGCGGGCCAAATGCGGCCCGCGATCCAATTTTAATTGGCCCTCAGCAAAGAGCAGAAGAGGAGCCGAAGTCACAGCAGCACGTCGCAGTGATTTTTTAAACTTTCTGTCACTCCCCCTCCCTCCCAGAAACCAGGCATGAAAAATAGCTACAGTGCTAAAAAAACCCGTTCTATGCTCTGGCTCAACTCCCCCTTCGATAGTTTTACAACTAAAGGTGGCCATACAAGGGCCGATAAAAGATGCCGACAGACCGAGTGGGCAGTTTATTGGCCCGTGTATGGGGGCCCCCGACGGGCTTCCCCGATCGAGATCTGGCCGAAATTCGGCCAGATCTCGATCGGATGGGGTTAAAAATCCCGTCGGATCGCGGCCGCATCTGTTCGTTGATGCGGTCCCGCGATCCGACCGCCCGTTTGCGAACGTGAAGGATCCGATCGTTGGGCCCTAGGGCCCACGATCGGATCAGCCCGATATTGCCCACCTCAAGGTGGGCATATCGGAGGGAGATCCGCTCGTTTGGCGACATCGCCAAACGAGCGGATCTATCCGTGTATGGCCACCTTAAGATCTCCCTTACATACCAGCTCTCCTTCTGCAGTTTCCGGCTCCCCCCTCCCTGCCAGAAACTAAAGGTGGACTCCGACTGTGACTTACTTCCCTGCTGCCGCACATTCATTTCTATGGGATCACTGAGAGACGCGAGTGTTGAATGTGCTGCAGCTTGATCCTGCTTATCAGCGATCACGTAGAAATGAATGTGCGGCAGTAGGGAAGTAAGTCACAGTCGGAGTCCACCTTTAGTTTCTGGCAGGGAGGGGGGAGCTCCAGAGGGAGTGCTTGTGTGTAAAGGAGGAGACAGAGTTTTAAGCTTTTTTTTCATGCCTGTTTCTGAGAGGGAGGGGGAGTTACAGAAGGTGAGTGTCTAACGGAGAGAGAATAAACAATTGAAATATAAATTATTATAGACTACAGAGGCTGGATGTGGGGGTGTGTAAGGGCTGGCTATGGGGACAGAAGAAGATCAGTGCAGTAGGGCACTAACATACCATAATGGCTTCACATTTAATTTTGCCTGGATCCAGCAGCTTCATGAATACTTAATGGTTCCAATCAAACAATGTCAGGCTGATTGGTCGGCCCCCACACATTTTCATCTCACCAAATCTGGCCCTCGTTGTAAAAAGTTTGGACACCCCTGCTATATAGGGACTGGCACAATATAGGGACAGACACAATATAGAAACCGGCACAATATAGGGACTGACACAATATAGAGACTGGCACAATATAGGGACCGGCACAGTCACTCATTGGCTAAAACTGGAGGGGCGGGACAGAGAGGGCCAGCGTACTCGTTGCCCCTGCCAACAAACCACATATTGTCAGTGACAGTGCAGCCAGGGGTGGGGAGAAGTTCAGTCTCTCAAAGGGACTCAGCTGCAGAATGGGAGTAATGCGTTAATTAGCAGAGGATCGGGCAATTTTCTACTTAATGGAATTCGCAATAGTTTTAAAAGTTTTCTAACGGAAGGATGGAGAAATGATAAGATAGAGGTTTGAAACGCATATCGAGGCGGAAGAGCAAGCACTCTGAGGGAAGGCTGTCAAATGAGATAGAGGCTTGGAACCCAAAAACGTAAAGGGATTTCTTTCAGGTACACGGATCGCTGAGTATGTGAGAGTTCCTGCTGTAATTTGTGAGCTATTTATTGAGGTTCATATTTATAAATTAGGCGCATCCTGTGGTAGTAGTGGTGTTCCTTTAGCAATAGGACTGACAGACAGAGGCTTGGAACGCACACAGGGAGGCTGCTGCGGGTCAGAGGCTTTTGGACAGCAGTGAATATAGAATATTTCATAGGTCACTCACCACACTGAGAGGGAAGCTTCTCTTTGTGGGTCATTGTGTGGAACAATGTTACACTGTATGGACTAAACACTGACCTTCCTATATATTTATCTTTATTCCCTATTAATAACATTGGGATCACTGACCTTCCTATATATTTATCTATATTCCCTATTAATAACATTGGGATCACTGACCTTCCTATATATTTATCTTTATTCCCTATTAATAACATTGGGATCACTGACCTTCCTATATATTTATCTATATTCCCTATTAATAACATTGGGATCACTGACCTTCCTATATATTTATCTATATTCCCTATCAATAACATTGGGATCACTGACCTTCCTATATATTTATCTATATTCCCTATTAATAACATTCGGATCACTGACCTTCCTATATATTTATCTTTATTCCCTATTAATAACATTGGGATCACTGACCTTCCTATATATTTATCTATATTCCCTATTAATAACATTGGGATCACTGACCTTCCTATATATTTATCTTTATTCCCTATTAATAACATTGGGATCACTGACCTTCCTATATTTTTATCTTTATTCCCTATTAATAACATTGGGATCACTGACCTTCCTATATATTTATCTTTATTCCCTATTAATAACATTGGGATCACTGGCCTTCCTATATATTTATATTTATTCCCTATTAATAACATTGGGATCATATCACTGACCTTCCTATATATTTATCTTTATTCCTTATTAATAACATTGGGATCACTGACATTCTTATATATTTATCTTTATTCCCTATTAATAACATTGAGCTCACTGACCTTCCTATATATTTATCTTTATTCCCTATTAATAACATTGGGATCACTGACCTTCCTATATATTTATCTTTATTCCCTATTAATAACATTGGGATCACTGACCTTCCTATATATTTATCTTTATTCCCTATTAATAACATTGGGATCACTGACCTTCCTATATATTTATCTTTATTCCTTATTAATAACATTGGGATCACTGACATTCCTATATATTTATCTTTATTCCCTATTAATAACATTGGGATCACTGACCTTCCTATATATTTATCTTTATTCCCTATTAATAACATTGGGATCACTGACCTTCCTATATATTTATCTTTATTCCCTATTAATAACATTGGGATCATATCACTGACCTTCCTATATACCTTCCTATATAATTTGTCTTTATTCCCTATTAATAACATTGAGATCACTGACCTTCCTATATATTTATCTTTATTCCCTATTAATAACATTGGGATCACTGACCTTCCTATATATATATCTTTTTTCCCTATTAATAACATTGGGATCACTGACCTTCCTATATATTTATCTTTATTCCCTATTAATAACATTGGGATCGCTGACCTTCCTATATATTTATCTTTATTCCCTATTAATAACATTGGGATCGCTGACCTTCCTATATATTTATCTTTATTCCCTATTAATAACATTGGGATCACTGACCTTCCTATATATATATCTTTTTTCCCTATTAATAACATTGGGATCAACCAACATTTTTACTGGCCTGGTGGCAACCCTAGCCCCCACCTATTTAACAATTAGGGTTGCCACCTGGCCAGTATTTTACCAGCCTGGCGGGTAAAAATGATGGTTGATCCCAATGTTATTAATAGGGGAAAAAAATTGAATATATAGGAAAGCCGGTATTTTTTTCCCCAGAAAAGATGGCAACTCTATTAACAATGGGAATAGTAGGCCGATGAAATGCACAAGATTATGGGCACTGGATCCATGTTACCAAGGTGGTGCCCACATTGAGGTACCAGGGAGGAGACTGGCAAAGAAAAAGTTGTGAAACCCTAATAGCCCCCCCTCCTTTCCCAGGCTTGAATATTGACGCATGCACAAATAAATCACAATGATGGCAGCTGCAAAAGGACTTCAAGGAATAAAATAATGAGTGTGATTTGCAACAAAGTGAATGCATTAAACTTAAATTAAGTTAACCATTCACTTCAGTGTATGGGGGACTATTTTTTACAGCAAAGAATGTTAGGGAAGCTTTCATTCTCCTTTAAGAGTCTAAAATTCCTAGCTCCCAATTTTAGACTACACTATAAGCTGAAGAGTAAAATGAATCCTTAGTTTTTACAGAAAGCATTGCTTACTCGGATACTAACAGGATACATCATGAGCAATCAATAGAGGGAGCTACTCAAAGGCACAACTTTTCAATGACCAATTTCTCCCCCATAAATCAATAGGAAGTGCAATCAAGAGTCATCCCACAAGAAGGAAACATTTGCAGGTAAACTATTCAGGGCTGTCTTCAATGTTGGCAGGGCCTGGGGTAAAATGGTTTTGCTGGGGCCTAATACTATCCAACTTATGACTCTGTGACTCAGCTGTTGCTGAAATACAACTCCCAGCACCCCCATGAGCATCAGTGTTTACCCTTACTGATGCCCACCTGTCGCAATTGTCACCATATTCCCATAAAGGAGACTTTTTGTGTAAAAAATAAGAATGTACCAGTGCATTATACTCATTTAGATATAGAAGAATTGTGCTTAAAAAAGTAGTGTTTCAGGCTGATTTATTGAATATTTCTGCAAAAACTTCCACTTCCTGCTCCCTGAATTCCCAGGCTGTGCCGGGGAGCCAGTGGCTCTCAGCTCAGTGCACTGTAGGACAGGAACCAATCAGCAGCTAGCAGGACCTGATAGGGAACTGAAGCCTGTCTGTGCTTGTGTGACTGCAGGGCTGTGATTGGCTGTCCCCTCCTACTGTGCTTCTGGCAGGGACACGCCCACCCCTCATTTGAAACACAGACAGGGACCAGAGAACATCTATAGGGAGCTCCAATAAAGGGGCTATTTTTAAAGATAATATTAATGTTTAGCACCATGTAAAAGCAACACCATATATTACTTATAATTGTCTACAAAAGTAGGGGTTTTTCATTTATCCGATATGTCTCCTTTATACTGCTGCTCTGCAGGACCTGGTATACAAATTAGAACAGTTGTAATCATCTGACTTTGCATGAACAATAGATTTAAGGAGGCTTTTGCACAAGTATCACTCTAGTGGTGATCTCAAGGATATGTAACTATTAAAGGAGACATATAGGATAAATGAAAAAAAAATTGTTATTTTACAATGTGATGTATACTATATTGTGCTGGTTTCACTTTTACTTTTGGCTGTAAATTAATATTGTCTTTAAAAATTTACCTTTTACTGGAGCTCCCTATAGATGTTCTTTGGTCCGTTTCAAATGAGGGGTGGGCGTGTCCTAATGGTCCCTGCCAGAAGCACAGTAGGAGGGGGACAGCCAATCACACAAGGAGACAGGCTTCAGTTCCCTATCAGGTCCTGCTAGCTGCTGATTGGTTCCTGTCCTACAGTGCTGTGAGCACAGCCAGGGAATTCAGGGAGCAGGAAGTGGCTGCTGATTGGTTCCTGTCCTACAGTGCTGTGAGCACAGCCTGGGAATTCTGGGAACAGTGCAGTGTGCTGCCAGCTCCCCTGCACAGCCTGGGAAAGGAGGCAGAAGCAAGGGAAACAGATGGTCAACCCCAAACACTACTTTTTAAAGTACATTTCTTCTATAGTAAGAGAATAATGCACTGGCAGATTTTAGTTTTTACCGAATACGTCTCTTTTAAACAAGTAATCCGCAGGCTTTGAACATCACTCATTTCATATCAGGAGGCAACGCTACAGTTAAATCACAGTTCCACGGAAATCTCGTTATATATTTATTATAGGAGACAAGTTTAGAGTAAATGAGTTTTGGAATTAATAGAAAGCTTTCCTTTCACATTGGACAGAAATAACTTTGACTTTCTGCCATGTGTTTCCTCTGATGCACAACCAGGTTTGATTGCTGTGTAAAACACTTGCCACACTCAATGCAGGGAAAGGGTTTCTCTCCCGTGTGAATTCGTTCATGCATAATCAGTTGTGCTCGACGTTTGAAACCTTTCCCACATTCAGAACAAGGGAAGGGTCTCTCCCCTGTGTGGATTCTGCTGTGTACCTTTAAGTGGGAGCGATACCTGAAACACTTGCCACAGTCAGAGCAGCTGAATGGTTTCTCTCCCGTGTGAATCTTCTGATGCTCCATAAAGACAGAGCGATAGGAAAAGCTTTTGCCGCATTCCTGGCAGGAAAACGGCCTTTCCCCAGTGTGAATTCTTTTATGTGTGATGAGAATTGCGTAACTCGTAAAGCATTTCCCACACTCGGAACAAGAATACGGTTTCTCTCCTGTGTGAGTTCTTAGGTGTGTATTAAGGTGTGACCGGCTTAAGAAACTTTTCCCGCACTCCGAACAAGAATATGTCTGTCCGGTGTGAACTTTCTTATGTACATTGAGGTAGGTGCGACTTGTGAAACATTTTCCACATTCGGGGCAAGAAACAGTTTTTCGGTCACTGACCCTTTGCTGTACAGCGTTGTGTGGAAAAGCATCCCTGCTATCAGAACTGCAGGACAGATTTGCCGTGTGGCTTTGACGATGTATTTTAAGCTGTGTACTTTGTGTGTAACATTTCCCACATTCAGAGCAAGAATATGGTTTCTCCCCTGAGTGAGTTTTCTGGTGCCGGATAAGGTTTGAACTGAATGTAAAACATTTGCCACAATCAGAACAGGAGAATGGTTTGTCCCCCGTGTGCACTCGCTGATGCTCGGCCAGCTTTGAACTACGAGCAAAACATTTCCCGCACTTGAAACAAGAGAAAGGTTTCTCCCCTGTGTGGGTTCGCTGATGTTCGGTAAATGTAGACTTCTGCCTAAAACATTTTCCACATTCCGGGCAAGAATAGGATTTTTCTCCTGTGTAAATACTCTCTTGCCTAAAGTCACTGGAACTTCTAAGGGATGAGGAATGTTTAACCAATAAGTTAGGAAATTTTTGGTGAGAAGCATACACGAATGTGTTCATTGTTTTGCTATTTTCATTGCAATCAGTTTGTGAAGGAGAGTTATTCAGGCAGCATCCCATGATAGGAGTAGGTGTATCCGTTCCCTGTATCTGTTCTGTAAGTGGATTAATGCTGCTATCCGATTGGCTTTCCTCTTCGCATGAATCCAACTCCTCTTTAACAGAGTCTGACATATAATTTTCCGAAGTGGGTGTGTCTGTGCCCTCTCTTGGTTCTGCAACTGTAATAATTCTGAAATCAGAAAGACTTCCTTCTTCCCAGGAAACAGACTCCTCTTTAATATCATGACATATATAATTATCTGCCAAGCTGCATCCCATGATAGGAGTAGGTGTATCTGTTCCCTGTATCTGTTCTGTAAGTGGATTAATGCTGCAATCTGATTGGGTTTCCCCTTCATATGATGCCAGTATGATCCCATTGGCTGGTGGGTGCTCTTCCGCTGGAGAAATTTCAGGGTTCTTGATATTTCCGTCGGTACAAAAATCTGCTCCTTCAGCCCCAATCTTGCTTGGCTCATTATTATAACATAATGTTCCTCCCAGATCAGCTGGAATATCTCTCTTATCTTCATATTTATAGTCTGGCAAAGACACATATACAGGGAGTTATTCTGGATGGTTTGAACCCAAAAATGGGATGGAGAGTCATTAGCATTCTGATATAAACACTTGAACTAGTGGTATAAAGGCCTAAAATCCTAAAATTTTTAAAGAGAGACGGCTAGGACCAGACAATTGTGAATCCACTCCCCTACTGCTTCTCTGCTCCTGCTCCACCGCTCGCGCACAGGCAGACGCAGTGGATTTCGGTGTTGAAACCTGACATTTTGCATTTCACACCGAAATCTGCCCGCAGTTCAGGAGACAAGGGGAGCAGCAGGGCAGTGGATTCTCTGCCTGCATAGAATCCGCAATAGTATGGATCATCTGGCTCTAGCCTTAGTCATTTTGTTGAAATTGTCCAAAGCCACGACTCAGTTATCAAAGGGAGGGGACACGCTTGCTCATTTACACAGGAGTAGAATAAGAACATGTTCCTGCCACCTAGAGGGATAAACCACTGAACTGAATAAAACAAAATGTTGGTATATTTATTCATAAAAAAATCAAACATTTTGATTATTCTGTACAGGAAGCTTTATCCATCAGCCAGTGCCTGCTCATTTATATAACTGAGAGTAACCTTTCAAGGCACATTCCTTCTATTTTAAGTAGGGATGCACCGAATCCACTATTTTGGATTCGGCTGAAACCCTGAATCCTTCACGAAAGATTTGGCCGAATACCGAACCAAATCCTAATTTGCATTTGCAAATTAGGCATGGGAAGGGGAAAATATTTTTTACTTCTTTGTTTTGTGACATAAAGTCACGCGATCTCCCTCCCCGCCCCTAATTTTGCATATGCAAATTAGGATTGGGATTCGGTTCGGCCGGACAGAAGGATTCAGCCGAATCTGAATCCTGCTGAAAAAGGCCGAAACCAGAACTGAATCCTGGCGCATCCCTAATTTTAAGAAGGGTGTCTTTAAATACCAAATACTTCTTGAGACTTTGGTTGATATATTTCTGGAAAATAAATAGTCAATGTGAATTAGTTTTTAGGGTCTATTCAGGGAGAACAAATGCAAGACAACAAACTGCCCAGTGTATCTATGTCTGTTTATTTTGATTTCTATATCTACATAAACTTCTGTAACATCAGCACATTAAGAAGGTCAGTCCCTTCAACCTTTACACCTAAGATTTTTAAGTAGATTTATAAGCTAAATTCATAGGATAAGCACTCATTACTCACCCAGTGGGCTAAGCTGCTGGGGATCCTCCTTTATCTCTTCCCCGCAAAGGTCCTTGTTTCCTTTTATATAGTCCCACTCGTCCAAGGAAAAATAGATGGAAACATGATGAGTCCTTATGGCAACCTGTCACACACAATGTTCCAGTCATCCCCCAGCCAGAGAAAGGGATTATCATCCACTGTTACTAAACAATAAGGGGCCGCTGTACCCACCTCTCCAGTCAGCAGCTGGATGATGTTGGACATGAGTTCCAGGATCTTCTTGTCATTCTTGTTATTTTCCTTCTGTATGACGGAGCCAGGGGCATGCAGGGCCCCCCCATCATCTGACTTCTTCCTAGGGATGTAGTGCTAAATATTGAAAGGAAGAGAGAATGGTGTTTGAGCTGCAGAGAGACCCCCTTTGTACAGACAGACAGTCTCTTGTCAGTGTGCCAGTCACAGTGCCCCTCACCTCTCCAGTCAGCAGATAGATCATCTCCAGTGTCAGATTCACCATTCTCTCCTTCTTCCCCCGCTCCTCCTCCTCCTCATTTTTATCCTTCTTCTTCCCCTTCATCCCTGTGTCACTCGCTTCCTCCCACATTCCTGTTGGTTGGAGACGCTGACCTGGAAGTGACCTTTGGATTTAAGCAGTTGGACATTTCCGTAGCTTACTCTTCGAAGCCATATTGCCTAAAACTGAAAAAATATATATATATTTATAAATATCCCAAAGTACTGAAACCTTTACATGTCCAGAGGTGCGCGATTAATAGTTGAGTTATAAGATGCTGTATTAATAAAAAGACCATTGGTTCACAGTATAAAGAGTGCGCTGATCCTTCATCTATTTATATATATTATTATTATATATGTTCTGCATTTACAGTTGAAGGACAAGGAAAGCTGAAATCTCCCCATTGGTATAATAACGTTCACACCTGCTCAACCTAAACCACTATTATTGTTTGTGATCATTGCAGCTCTTGGGAATTCTCCTATAAACCCCTCCATGTCTCATTCTCTACCCCAAGACCAAGGTGCCGCCTGCTCCATAATAACAGATGGGAACATGTCCCCTCCTGAATAATCCTCTAAATCTAATGAAGGGAAAGAGCCCAGCCTCCAATTAACCAAAGCCACACCCACAGCCCAGGCACAAGTCAGTAGACTAAATGTTCTCACGTTACTGCCTCAAGACTCAGTTATAGGTAAGTCTGGCACCCAATACAGCTCCCATGTGATCAAGTCTTCCCACCCGTGCCACGGCAACCAAACCTGATAGTTTCAGTGGGCCCTACTAACCTGCTTTCGGGTCCCAGCTCTGTTTTCGTGGGGGAGAAGCGCTCACTAACCTGCCTGTAGCTAAGCAAGAGCGGGCGGGACACACGCGCTCATTGGTTTAGAGAGAAGGGGGCGAGACAGAGATAGCCAGTAGTACCAAGCCGTGCTATGTCAACCAAGCCTTAATGTGCACCGGAACGTCATAGAATACTAAGCACCACAGTTACGTGATTGGACTAAAGACGAGTGGGAGAGGCCGAAGGAGTTAGGCAAATTCTCGATGGCTTTGTATGTGTAAAATAAAACGAATATCGTGGCCCAGGGCTTATATGTTTCTCTCAGCAATAACGCTGACATTCGGCCAACATACGCCGCCAGACTCGGCTCTTTAACTGCTATGAACTGCTGCTCCGTTAGGGAGAGGAGAACGAAGCGGATGTGTGACGTAGGCAGCTGTAGGTCCCCGGCAGAGGCGGAAGTACAGGCTGTCACGTGATCCTGTCACGTATTGGTACTTTGGAATGCAATGGAACTGTGTCTTGTTCGTTTTCAGATACAGTTTGTTTTCGACCTCAAGGACAACGAAGCCAACCAGCCTCCCCCGTGACTCTCTCTCCTCCCGAGGTGCCTGAGGCCTGGACTGTTGGCTCCACTGCTCTCTGTCTGCGGTTTTTTAAGGCGGCGGAGTGAAGCAGATCTGTTTTCTTTCATTGCTGCGGGATAACACCCGAAGTGCACGTTGCAAAAGTGGCGAGTGTGAGCCAGTGAGTCCTAGTTCAAGAGTACGGCCTCCAAAATTACTTCAGAGCCTCAGGCGTTAATGTGGCTTCTCAAGTCTGTGACTTCACCAAAGCCAGTGTGAGCCCCACCATCCCTCACCCCTGGGCAGGGCCGACGTTAGAAATCACCTTTCCTTTCCCCCTGGGTCCACCGAAGCTTCCCCAGGGTACCAAGTCTATGGTCCAGACCCAATAGTCAGTCAGGCACCCCCTGTAGGGGGCACAATACCCCAGGCTTTAATGAAGCTTCGGCCCCTTGCCAGAGGATCAAGCGTTTCTCTGAAGACACTACACTTGATTTTAGCTCTGTATAATAATGTACAGTGAGACAAAGAGACCACTCTCCACATGCAAACCTACTCTATTTCTTCACTGACCTGCACCCATCTCTGTAGAAAGTCAAAAGGGAGCACTCCCCCTCTCTCACCTGCACGTGTAAATTCAGCAAACCTGTGTGCTTGCACGCAGCATGCCCCCGGTCCAGGCCAATATCGCGTAGAAACAAAACAGAAGTTGCGGAGCATATCGGCAGCTGAATCATAGAATCTTCATTTATTGAAAATAATTAAAAGCATCAATATCATAGCAGTGACTTGTACCCCTACGCTTGACGCGTTTCGTGGCGTCTCGCCACTTCCTCAGAAGCCCATCTCTGACATCATCAAAGGAACATGAGCAAGGCGGCCCAGAATCATAATCTGCTGGAAGCAGAAGTGGGGCACAGTAAGGAGTAACATACAATAGTCCAAAAGACTGCGGCTGTATCGCTGTGGTGCTCTATCCAGAAACCTTGCTGCTCAACTGGGTTCCAATATCCATACGTTAGAAAAATAGGATGGCACTCACATTTGCACACTTGATAAAGGAGGTTGTGCCTCCGAAACGTTGTGTTTGAGATCACAATAAAAGCACTTTAATTCAAGCACGTTTGCAAAAGCGAGTGCCATCCTATTTTTCTAACATATGGTACAGTAGGGAGCTAGGGTTGCCAACTCAACCCTTTAAAACTGAACACATATGGAATCCACAGCCTGCATGTCTAATTAGCAAATCATTTACATACATGCTGCAGACTGAACTGATTTATGTGCAGCTATGCATCTAAATTAATTGCTAATTAGTCATGCGGACTGTGGATTCCATATGTGGTCAGTTTTAAAGGGGTGAGGTGGCAACCCATATGGTAGCAGGTGTGGAGGGTGAAAAGCAGATCTCTGGCAAATCTTGTCTGGGAGTTGGGCAAAACCCACCCAACCCACGCAGATCCCTCAGGTTTTTAGCTGGTCTGCACATCACTACCATGTATCTGCACTGACAGGCAGAGTGAAGATGTGTGGGGGAAAAAAAACAAGACAGACATTTTCTTTTTCAGGTTCAATTTCCATGCAGTGAGTTTCAATCTGTCTGGATTGGGGTGAAATAGGTGACCCTGTTCCAGTAACTCAGGGTGAACAGGAAGAAACAGTGGTTTGTTGACCGCCATCTGAAACAACTGCGGCAACCAGAACCTCCTCGGCCACCAAGGTAATATTATCAGAACTTAGGCCTTCTCTTCCCGTATCTTCTTGATACATTTGGAGATCAATGGAATGGAGGAAACAGGTAAGCCAGTCGGAAATGCCAAGGAATTCTGAAGGCATCTATCTGTTCCACCTGTAAGCACTGTGTTCTGGCACAAAACCT
This sequence comes from Xenopus laevis, assembly GCF_017654675.1. Lineage (NCBI taxonomy): Eukaryota > Metazoa > Chordata > Amphibia > Anura > Pipidae > Xenopus > Xenopus laevis. The sequence continues at coordinate 135,113,716 of NC_054387.1, read as the reverse complement.
AGGTAATTGGAAATTGTGGCATGATGCCATGAGTTCTATTTGAAGTATTCCGAACTTTTTGAAGGTTTCTGGACACAGTTCCCATTCTCCTGGATAAAGTTGGGTTCTGCTCAATTGATCTGCGATCATGTTAATCTTCCCCGGAAGGTGTACTGCTGTAAGGTTGCAAAGGTTGTCCTCTGCCCATAGAAGGATTTCCTCTGTTAATCTCATTAGTTTGGAACTCTTTGTTCCTGCTTGTTTCTTTAGATATTTCACTACTGTGGTATTGTCTGAGAAGATTTTCACTAATCTGCTTCTGACAATATTTTGGAAGTGGAGAAGAGCTAACTGAATGGCCCTCAATTCCTTCCAATTGGAAGACTGTTTCACTTCCAGACCATTCCACTTACCCCAAGCTGACTGATGAAGAACATGGGCTCCCCATCCTGAACCACTTGCATTGGTTGTGAGGTGTAACCACTGAGGGGACCGAAGAGAGATGCCACTGTGAAGATTTTTTTTCTCTAGCCACCATTTCATCTTCATCAGATGAATTTAGGAGAATCTTCTGATCCAAAGAATGATCACATGAGCCACAGCCCACATTGCTGCATCTAAACATGATGTGAGTTTCACCAGAACCTGTTGACAGAACAGGGCTGAAGTTACTGGAAATTCGCAAATTTCCTGGACATGGTTCTGAATACCTAGGATTCTGTCTGGAGGAAGACTGAACGACAAGTTTTTTGTCGATGATGACTCCCAAAAACTTTAGAGACTGGACTGGGATTAGAGTGGATTTTGACCAGTTTATCATACATAAGTATATCCAACACTAGTTGGGTGTCTCTGAGAATTTTCTTTAATGAATTCGCCTTTACCAGTATGTCTTCGAGGTAAGGAAAGACTTCCACCTTTTGTAACCTTTGAAGAGCTAATATCGGTGCCAGTATTTTTGTGAAAGTTCTTGGTGCTGAGGCAAGGGCAAAGGGTAGAGCCCTGTATTGGAATTGAAGGCCAAATATTTGGAAACGTAGATATTTCTGATGATTTGCCAGAATTGGAATATGCAGATAGGCACATTGTAAGTCTATTTTGACCATCCAATCTCCTGGCCTTAGAACTTGGCCGATTGCCCTGATAGATTCCTTGCGGAAAGTCTTTGTGTTTACAAAAAGATTTAGAAATCTGAGATCCAAGACAGCTCTGAATTCGCCTAATTTTTTGTTGACAAGGAAAAACGGGAAATACATTCCTGTTCTTATTTGAAACTTTGACTTCTGGAGAACAAAGTAATTGTCCAAGTCTAGAGTAAAATTTCTTCCATGGCTACAGGAGCCTCCCTGGTCCTTGGAATTCCTGATTCCTAAAAATGAAAGAGAGGAGGCATTATTTTGAACTCCAGATGATGACTTAGTACGATCACATCTTTCACCCAACTGTCTGTTCTGATTTGACATCTTTCTTGTTCTGAAAGGACTGAGCCTTAGATTTCCAAGAGGAATGCTTCTGAAAACTCTTGCCCGGATGATACGAACTGGAGTCCTTAAATGAGGTTTTATAATGCTTTCCAGCTTGGGGCCAAATAGCAGGTCTCCTTCATAGGGTAAAGAGCATAGTTTGTGCTTAGAAGGCGTATCGGCTAGCCAGTGCTTCAACCATAGTGTTTAACCCATATATTTCAACAGAAAAGAAAGAACTCCGGCTCCGTAATTTGTCTTAAATCTCCTTTGTAAGTAAAGTACTTTGTGGGTTCCAACAACAGCTGTTAATTAATTACAGACCAAACCTCGCTCACCGTAAATATTGGTTGGTCCGGGTGCCAAATGCCACTGACCCTACTCTTGATTTAAAACACTGGATTTCCAAAGTCTTCATTCATATAAAACAAGGTGAAGTAGCTGAAATCTTACCCTGTAATCGTTGTGACCCGGGTGCAGCCGGCCCAGTCCGTCACTAGGGGGGGAACGCCAACAGCAAGATAGTAGAATGGAGGCAGCGCCCTCCTGGGTATCAGACAATAATCGCTTTTCTCCAGATCAGTAAAAGAATATATACTTTATTTCAACATAGTATTAATCAAATAAACTTAGCATCTGAGGTCTGACGCGTTTCGTGATACAACACTTCCTCAGAGACCTCACTTCCTGTCATAACACAAAAGATTTAAATTCCCCCAGCACACCTGTGTATTAATTAAGTTAATACAATTCCCGATTAAATACTTAAATATATATTTTTTTAAATTTACGTCAGTTAATCACTTCAAAAAATCATTTAAAAACACGATAGTTTAACAAATCCATTTCCTAATTAATAAATGTAATTTAATTCCACATTTCATACCTTGACTATATAAGGGGTGTTTGTGACATTCAGTTCACTTACTAGTTTATCATTAGGATTTTGTAACTAATTTGTTTCAACTTACTAAAGTGGCGCTTACAATGTTATTCTTTAAAGATATTAGCTTTAAAAGTAGCAACTAATGTCAAAGATAGAGTTTAGCCGTTCCGGTTGTCTAGTGTGTAATTGGATAATCCTTTTTACTTCTGTTTTTAATACTTTTGCTTGTAAATCACCGCCTCTCGGGCCCAAATGAACTCTTTCTATTCCTTGAACAGACATCCATTTGGTGTCTCCACCGTTACATTCTCTGAAATGTCTTGCCACAGGGGTATTCACTAGTGATGGGTGAATTTGCGCGATTCGCTGCCAGCGAATAAATTTGCAAAACGCCTGCGAAAATTCGCGGCAAAAATTCCCTGGCATAATTTTTTGAAAAACGGACGCCGGCGTAAAAAAAACGGGCGCCGGCATCAAAAACAAGACGCCGGCGCCGTTTCGCGAATTTTTAGCCATTTTGCGCAAATGGCGCAAATCCGCCCATCACTAGTATTCTATTTTTCAGAATTGATGTCATTAAGATGTTCTCATATCCTATTTTTTAAATTCCTGATTGTGTAGCCAACATACTGTTTATTGCATTTAAGACAAGTTATCAAATATATAACCGATTTAGTATTGCAATTTATGTAGCTCATAATTTGATATATTTCCTTTGTTACACTACAGGTAAAGGTGTCTGATACTTGAACTACTCCACATGTGACACATCTTTTAGATCCACATTTGAACATTCTAGGATTATCCAGCCATGTGTTAGATCTACTTTCCTTATTGAACATGCTGGGTGCTAATGTCATGCCTAATGTCGGAGCCCTCCTTGCCACTACCTGGATGCCTGGCTCTAGTAGCTGCTTGAACACTGGATCCCCATATAATATTGGGAGATGTTTATTTAATAAACGTTTAATCTTATTAAATTGATGTCACTGTCCTGGTAGCTTAAAAGTGAAAGTGAAAGCTTACTGTTGTGTAATGCCTGCATGGGCCTGCTAATAAAGCACTATTATACTCTACTCATTCTCGGCTACCTAAAACATAACATATGTGATAGTTTTAATCTTGATATTGAGTTTTTGTAATTTGAGGTTGAAAAGTCATTTTTCAAAGATATCTGACACAATACAAACATCTACTAGTGGGTCTGCCCCTGATCACTCATATATCACCCTTAGAGAAACAGGTTTACGTAAAAGAAGTACCTTTATACTAGGGATGCACCGAGTCCACTAGTTTGGATTCGGCCGAACCCCCCTGTGAAAGATTCGGCTGAATACCGATCCGAACCCTAATTTGCATATGCAAATTAGGGGTGGAAAGGGGAAAACATTTTTTTACTCCTTGTTTTGTGACAAAAAAGCACACGGTTTCCCTCCCCACCCCTAATTTGCATATGCAAATTTGGTTCGGCCAGGAATCCGAATCCTGCTGAAAAAGGCAGAATCCTGGATTCGGTGCATTTTACTTTATACCATTGACACCTGACAACGTGGTTGAGACATATGTGAAATTGATTATGGGGGATATTGAAAAACGTAAACAAAAGGCAATATGAAATCCCCGCTTTGGACACAAATCCAATTTAAATCACCATGAGAGGTCATGTACATCCCAATTGTTACATAATGACTATTGTAATTAAACTGCTGATAAGGGGGGTGCATTGGTAGTTATGGACAAAATCAATTCACAATTGGCACACACTGAGGTTTATAAGAAAGTAAATGCGAACCCCCTCTCCTCAATACAGCAATGCATATTGGACAAGGTGTATACTGCCCAGGAGGAGGGCATAATTGATTAGAAAATGTTTTAATTCCTCGTCAAAGAAAACCCCATTACACCAGTGTTATACATATTACCCAAGATACACAAATACCTTGAAATGCCGCCAGGGCGAGCAATAGTAGCAGGAACTGACTCTGTATTGAGTCCCCTTGCTATATTTTTGGATAAGCTCCTACAACCCCTCGTACCCAATACCAAGTCTTTCATGAAGGATACCACGCATTTACTGAATATACTAGAAACAATGCATCTCCCGGAACATGACAAATAACTGGCAAGCTTTGATGTGAGCAGCTTGTATACATCGATCTCACTTGAGTTTGGTCTCCAAGCCTTGTGTTACCAAACTAAACTGATTTATTCAGGAAGGCAACTGATAAATAGCCTACTACACTATACCAGTTTTCATCCTTAATCACTGAGGGACTTCTTGCCACTGACCCAGTACAAAAGGCTGAAATGTATAGTTAGTGATGAGAATGATTTTGATAAAGCTATGGCTATGGAGATGACATCACGATTCATGGACAGAGACTATCCCCGTGAGGTACTAGATGTGAATCAGAGAAAAGTACAGGGCAAAAGTAGGAGGGATCTATTATCCCCTACTAAAAGGGAATCGTAAAAAGAAGAAAGAGTAGCTTTTATAAGTTAGTACACCACAGCTATCAGACATGTAGGCAACATTATTCGCCAACATTGGTATATATTACAATCCTGCCATCAGAATATAATGTCATTTCAACAGGTACCTTTACTGCTGAATAAACGTGGAAAAGCCTCAAAGATCAATTGTTAAAAGCTGATATTGGGGGAAAAACGTCTTCTAAACATCTATTTTTACAAAACCCCAAATTCTCTTTCCCTTGTTTGCAGTGCAATCAATGTAATTCTGTCATAAAGGGTAGTTTTTTTTCATCACCCGCATAGGGGGAATAAATACATGATAATTAAATACTTCATCTGCAATTCATCATATGTGGTGTATTTCCTGAAATGCCTCTGTGGTTTCCTTTATGTAGGAGAGACTACACAAAAGATACGTGATCATATCTCTAAACACAAATCCACGATGTGCAAAGAACTTACCGCATTACCTGTCTCAGCACATTTCCATTCAGCCCGACACTACATCAGCCAACTTAAATTTCAGGCCATTGACACTGTGGAGATGCCTAGAAGAGGTGGCAATAGGCTCCTAATGCTTAAGAAATTGAAGAAATGATGTGGATCAATAAATTGGACACAATTTGGCCCTGTGGTCTTAACAGAGATTATACTCCGGCCCAGGGCCGGACTGGGATTAAAAAGCAGCCCTGGCAAAAAAAATCAAAGCAGCCCACTTCAGGTATGGGGGTTATTCGGAAACCCATTTTCCGGAAAGCTCCAAATTACAGAAAGGCCATCTTCCATAGACTCCATTATATTCAAACAATCCAAATGTTTAAAATTGATTTCATTTTCTCTGTAATAATAAAACAGTAGCTTGTACTTGAGCCAAACTAAGATATAATTAGTCTTTATTGGGAGCAAAATTATATTATTGGGATTATTTAATGTTTATATGATTTTCTAGTAGACTTAAAGTATGAAGATCAAGATTTGGGAAAGATCCATTATCCTTAAAACCCCAGGTCTGGAGCATTCTGGATAACAGGTCCCATACCTGTATATATGTGTGACATTGGCAACCAAGCTCCCCCACCCACACAAGCTATAAATAAAACATTGGTGGTCAGGGCCCCCAATAAAATTAGGAAAAAAAGGTGGTCCAGGCCTCCGATAAGTAAAAAAACAGCAGACTGTGCAGAGAGGCCCATGTGGAGGGCTGGTTTTACCAACTGTGGGGCCCAATTGAAACCATTTTGGCATGGCCCCCTAAATGGAGTTTTTCCATTTGGCACAGGGTTCCAAGGCTGGGTGACGAAAAGTGACTGCCTTTCCTTTTGTCCCATGATAATTACTCATTTCACTTATTTATTTCTATAGAGTTCAACTGCAAACATAACACAGGAATTCATTTTCACAGTATTTTTGTATTTTAAAAGAACTACCTTCAAACCTTCCTGTTATATGGTAAATAGAACAGGGGAATACCTATGCTGCCATCGTTTTATGGGATCTCTCTGAACAGACTATGAGCAAACTTAGGGACTGTTCCTGCTGAATTGTGCTTAGTACAGGGGAATACCTATGCTGCCATAGTTTTATGGGATCTCTCTGTACAGACTATGAGCAAACTTAGGGGACTGTTCCTGCTGAATTGTGCTTAGTACAGGGGAATACCTATGCTGCCATAGTTTTATGGGATCTCTCTGTACAGACTATGAGCAAACTAAGGGACTATTCCTGCTGAATTGTTCTGTGACCATGCCCACTATGGGAGGAATATTGAATATAGATAGCTAAACATTTATTTTTAAAAAAAAGACACTGATGCAATTTAATTTATAAAACCCAAAAGACACAGTTGCAATTCCATGTATACTACCCCAGAGGAGAGTAAAAGCAGGATGAACACAGTGAGAATTCCGTGAATAAATACCCCCAGAAATGGCACAAATGCAATGGAAAGGGTTAAAAAGGGTTAAAAAAAAAAATCACGAGGCAGTGTAATAAAAATGATTTGTATCCTCTTTACTTGCCCAGCATTCTTTCTGAACTGATAGTCTGGGGCGGGGGGGGAGAGGATGAATCTGCAGCACCAGTGTCTGCAATCCATCCTGCCTGTCAGCTGAATACTGGACAACACAGACATACACTGGCACCTTTTTCCCTACCTGCAATTGGCTGTTATCTGTGACTGTCCCATAGCTGAGAGCACACAGGTGACGTATAGGACGCTTCTTCTTCCAGTCCCACCTCTCCTCCGCATACTTGCTTAAACCCCCACCCCCCTCAGCAGTCCAGACACGGGAAAAAAAAAAACAGAAAAGAAAACATACGCGGCCCTTGGGGTGAGCTCTTCAGACTGAAGAAAATGATCTGTTTATCGTCTGCTACTGTGCGCACAGAGGATCTTGCGGGAGGAAGTAAGCTCCTTAATTTTGTTATGGTGCGGTGCGCACTGCCCCGCGGCCCATTTACACTGCACAGGCAGCGGCCCAACGGGCATTTGCCCGTATTCACAAACGGCCAGTCCGGGCCTGCTCCGGCCTCATTTTCAGGTAATTAGGAAGTTCCTTTGTGAGCATTTTCAAGATTAACCTTGGACAATTTATTTTCACTTGTATTATGGACAATTTATTAATTTTTGTCAACTACTTTGTGGCTTATTCCTTGGTTGTTGTCATTACAAGGAAAGGGTGGAATCTGTAGGATTTTGATGGTGTAACACGGGGCTTGATAAAGGGTCTGGTAGGCCCGAAATGTTGCCTTTTCTATGCTATGGGCTGAATAAATTCTTCATTGAACAGTATTGCAAATCGTACAGTGTGCTGCTGGTAATCTCTTCAATGCATTGACTGTGTCAACCATAGTGACAGAGAAACCCATGCTTCTGACTGAAAGCTTGAGAATATCCAAGGAGGCTTCTGCACAGAAGTCATTGAGGAGTTTAACTTCTTCAACAGAATTTAAAGTATCTTTTCTACTAACCCTTTTTTATAGTGCTTCTTCAGCATTAGTTATCCAGGTGTTATTGGCTCTGGTTATTTCTCCTGCAACAGAGTAAATCTTTTTTAAAGCTGAATCTTGTCTTCTCTCCATGGGGGGGCCTAAGGGAGACCCCTTCGTCAGTAGGTAAAGTGGTTCTTTTTGCTACTCTAGTAATAGCTACTGCTATTATCCTTGATGGAGCACACAGCTGCTCTTTCTATATAATCTGACTAACTCACTCTCCTAGAGAGTCTATTAAATAAACTACCCTGTGCTTGCTAACATCGTTCACAGGGTTTCCTGGTCCCTGACTTCATCTCTAAAGGTACAAGTCCCTTTAGGGCGGTGGTGTACCCAGGCTCAATGGGAAACACCTAGCTGGAGGGACACCAGGAGCCAAAGGGGAAGATCCACCCCTTTCCAAACACTATAAGGAAGTGTTGCAGGAAGTGATCATTGCACCAGTTGGCCAATAACTACTGGTTATGCAAATACTTAAATAGATACATAGGCCTTTGCCTAGTAACTAGGGAAGTAAAGGAGAAGGGTATGGATTTAAAGTTATAGGAGCCTAACAGATCCTATAGGTCCCTTCACAAAGGACAAAGGTTTTGTAACAAAGGGCACTCAATAGATAAGTCGAGTGGTACCTGTAGCTAGAGGTGAGCCGCAATCAGAAGATAAAGATAACGAGCACTCCATGTCCACTCATAGGTCAAAAGTAATGAACTTTATTTTATCTTGTTAAAACCATTACATATCACATATCCTGACTGGCACGACCACCCCTCCCGGAGTGCTGCAGCCAAACTCCCCCAGCAAGTCTCCCCCTGTACTGTGTCACTTGCCTGGGTCTCCAACCCCCACACTCCCTCCCCTCCATGTCAGGGAGAGAAATGAATGGATCCTTTCCGGGGAGCGGGACTGACTTCCCAGGAGCTGCTCTGGGCAATATATGCAGCAGCCAATAGAATGAGAATCAGCGGCACAGACACACCCACTTACTGGGCCCTCCGATCCCATACAAACTGGGGCCCATTTCTACTCAGAGCCAATAGAAATATGATCCCAATATTCAGCCTCGGGAAACACAGGCACCTCCGAGCTACAGGTTAGAGACTAGGGACAGAGTGAAGGGGTGGGGAAATAAGAATCAGCCAATAGAAAGGAAATTATATACCAACACGTGACCAATCGGGGCACAGGAGATATGTATATAAGGAGGACGAGGCAGAGCAAAGTTAAATATTTTGTTACACTTGTGTATTGGTGCGAGTTTAGATCTTAGAATGGCTGAGACCACTCCCGCCCCTCCCCCGGCTGAACCCGCCACTAAAGCCAAGAAGAAGCAGCAGCCCAAGAAGGCAGCGGCTAAAGCCAAGAAACCCTCCGGTCCCAGCGTGTCCGACCTCCTAGTGAAAGCCGTGTCCGAATCTAAGGAGCGCACTGGGGTGTCCCTGGCCGCTCTCAAGAAGGCTCTGGTTATAAAGCAGCATATCCACATCCTGCTACTGGGCAGCGCCAGACCCGATCCAGTACCTCCAACAGTCCGGCCACTTCTGAGAGTGAACCATTGCCTCCACGACGGCAGCAGCAACGACAAAGTGACAGAGTCAATTGGCAGAACATGGCTTTTGATGAGAAGAAGATTCAGGAGCAAGAGCAGAAGAGAAAAGAGCAGAAAAGCTTCAAGGTGAATCTCCCACAAACCAGCACAAGACCTAAGCTACGGTATGAGGATTCATCTCAAGCTGCTTATGAGATTTCATCTGATCAGGACTTTCCAGAGTTGCCTAAAACAGCAGTGAGACCATCAGAAGATCCAAGTGTCCGGCGCCGGAACCAAACAGAGGGCAAGAAGGTCTCACATAAAGCAGCCGAGAGTAGCCCAGAATCTTAAGTGAAAATGGAAGTGGCGGCTTTGTGTGTGTGGAATGAAGTGGCTGAGAGTGTGGTCACAGATAGGAATGAGTGTGAGCAGATGGAAGTGAGAGAGAGTCAAGCTGAAGAGGCAGAAGTGAGAGAGAGTGCGGCTGAGCAAACAGAAGTGAGAGGGAGTGCAGTTGTGCAGCCTGGACAAGAGAATGCAGCTAAAGAGTCTGTGACTCAGGAGGCAGGGTTAGAGGTGGAGCAATTTGGTCATATAGCGAGCCAGTCAGATCAGGTACAGCAGAGAGTGGAGGTAGAATCTATTCAGGTAGGAGGGGTGGATGAAACGGCAAACAGTTTTTGGGGAAAGCGAAGGCTCTTTGCAACCCCAGACGTGTCCCATGATAACCAACCCTTTAAGAGGAAAGATTGGGTACAAATTAAATGGGATGGAGAGGAAGAACAAGTTCCATCTAGAAGGTTTCTAGTAAGAACAGTCATACTGGATAGTATGGGTTTCAGGCCTGGGGATTTATCAGCTGTTATAGCACAAACCAAAACTGATTTTGATGTCACTTTTAAGCTTCAGGAAGCACTTGAACACTTTTGGCGAATCTATAATATGCAAAAAGGGAAGGTAACCAAAATTGGGAGCATTTTGTGGTAATCCCTATGACAAAGCCTGAGACAAAAAATATCACGATTGCAACAAAGAATGACGCCATTCCTCAGGAATAGGGATGGGCGAATTTTCACGCCTTGTTTCGTCACAGAAATTACCCCCATTGACTTGTATGGCGTTGTGCGACAAAAAAAGACGCGCGTCAAAATAATTTTGCCTCACAACAAAAATTTTTTGAAACCCATAGACTTTAATGGCCGTAGGTGCCATTTCGGGTCAAATTCACCCATCCCTACTCAGGAAGACATTCTCATATGGTTGCGCAGGCGATGTACAGTTCGTACACCTCTAGTTAAGATTTTTGATGAGGATGGAGTCTGGAAAACACAGGTTAAGTAAACATCTCAGGTAACGTTCCACAGCACCTGCCCAATTCTTTTTTCATTGGGAAAGAACGAGGTACCTGTTTTTATGTTGGGCAGCCCCATAGGTGCTTTAAATGTGGAACAAGTAACCATTTGGCCAAGTCATGTGCAGTCCTGAGGTGCGCCCCATGTAATGCAATTGGTCATGTTGCAGATGCATGTGTTAATGTCAGGTGCAATCTCTGTAATCAAATGGGAGACGTGCATAGGAGTTGCCCTGAGGCCTACCATAATATAGTCACCCTTTTCCCAGAGATTGACAAGGAGACGAGGAAGGATTTTGTAACACCAGAAAGAGAGACCAGTGAGGAAAGTGAAACAGAAGTGAGGGACTCACAGAGTAGTATTGTTCCAAAGAGGCCTGTGGAGAAAACATTGAGAACAAACAGAAAGAAGAACACAAAACCAGTCAGAGAGATAAGGGGGAAAGCAGTGAGGAGCAATACTAACAAGGAAGGTAAAAAGGATGAGAATGGCTGGCAGACAGTCAACACAAAAAATAAAACCAAAATGCAGGCTGACTTGTTAGACCCAGGGGAAGGTTCTGCTACTTAATTCTTAATTACCACCAAAAACAAATTTGTGGTTTTGGTGAAGGAATCTGAGACCTGGGGAGACAGAGCTGAAAGAGAGGAGCAGGAGGAACTAGAGAAAGAAGTAGAGTGAGAACTAGAACAGGAAAATACAGAGGAAATGGAAATCCAACTCCCTTTAAAAAAAAGAGGAAGGGAAGGGAGTGACCAGACTGATCAGGACGGAGAGAGTGTTTGTCTTGAGGATGGAATGAGGATGGAATGAGATCTCGCTGTGGTCCTCAAGTCAAGCGATATGGGGAGGAAGCTGTAAAACATCCTCACAAGCATTCATGATGGGGCAGCCTACAATAAGATTCTTGAGCTCTAATGTTTGCAGTGTGAGATTGCCGCGCACAAGATTCATGGCATTCGAAAGTTTAGCAAACTCAGATGCTGAGGTTTTTTTCCTTCAGGAAACCCGACTCACTACCCAGGCAGATCTTAGAAAGGCAAGAGCTGATTGGCGCCATGGGCCTTACTTCTGGTCTATAGCAGAGGAACCATGTGGGGGAGTAGCAATACTGTTTCGGGGTGGCCTCAATATTACAGTACACCGTTGTTTGCTACTGGATGTCACGATAAGCGTAAGTCGTTTCCGTCTTATAAACATCTATGGGCCGCAGTCTATGGCAGCCAGGAGGGCCCTACTAGTTGAAGTGAGACCTTTTCTGCACACTTCCCTTCCAATCATCCTGGCTGGTCCTTGGACCAGGAGATCATTCTGGTAAAATGAGAAAATCAGAAAGTTATTATTTAAACATGCTTATTCAGCAGGCTGGTCTGGTTGATGTTGCAACCTGGGGTGGCTGGAAGGCCTCACATACCTATAGATGTGCAGAAAGAAGCAGCCATCTAGATATGGCTTTTGTCAGGGCTGGTGAGATCACTAAATGTGAAGGAAGTTGGGGTAGATAGTCTGATCACTTGGCATTCTCAGGGGCTATCCTGGCCCCTCCGCCGCCTGAGGCAGCAGCAGAGAGGGCTAGTACGCTAGCGCAGAGAGTCTAACTGCGCTCTCTGCACTAGAAGAGCCAAATTTTCGGTTTGAAAACCGGAAATTCGGCTCTTAAAAGTACCAGGAGAGGCATTTTTGCTGCCCCTGGTACCTAGTGGGGTGCTGCCGCCTGAGGTGACAGCTTCAACTCGCCTCATTGCCCCCGACTCTCTTTTACAGTGGGATCCTCATCTATTCCAGTGAAGGTGGCTGAGTGTGGATTCCCTGGAGGGTGAGTCAGTTCAACAATCTTTTGAGGCTCTTCTTTGCCACCATCTCGACAGAGTCAATTTTTACAACTCTGTCATTATGGTGGGAGGATGCCAAATTCTCATTCCGGACCTTCTTCCGTAAGCTATCTGTACGTAGGGAGGGCAATAAGTATAAGAAGTACCTGACTCTTTTTTAAAGAAGTTGGAGTCCTTTATTTCGGATGGGGTGGAGGGGTCAAAAATTGCACAGCTGAAGGCCCAGATCAGAGAATGTCAGTACAGCCGGAACAAATCTCTTGTGCAGGAAAGGGACTATGGGAGTTTTCACTTGCCGGACCCCTTTTTTTTAAAAAAAATATTTTATTACATTTTTTCACAAAAATAACACAAAAATGAAATAAAAGAAGAGAAAAAAAGAAAATATAGGAAAAGAAAGTAGCATTTACATTATCTCCTATATGTAACACACCACATCTAAATAATAATACAAAAAAAAAAAAAAAAAAATTCCCCAAATAACCTCCCCTCGGCAAACAGGGTTTTTATTTTATATTTTACAGCATTCATCCGCTTAAGCGGTAATCCAAATCAGTCTGACCTTTTTAGACGTGCTGAGCAATGTATCATTTTCATAGTTTAACCATGGAAGCCATATTTTATTGTATGTTTCTGTATTGTGTAGTAATATATGGCCAAGCTTTTCATTAGCTGCTATCTGGATTATTCTGGTTTTAAGGGATGACATAGATATATCTGTCTTTTTCCAGTTGCTAGAAATATTTATCCTAGCTGCCATAAGAATATGTTGACACAACCTGTATGTTGCTCTAGGCATTTTTTTTGGTCTCATTCCTAGTAGCATGACAAAGGCGTCCTTACTAAACCTGGAACGTAACACTTTTGATATAAACTGGGCTACCTTGAAAGACATTTTCCTTTTCTAGTTAAAGAAACTAATGTAGTAATTCCCTTGTTGATCCACCACCCAAAGTGTTGCTGCGACAGTCCTGGGATAAATTCCCGGTTATTTAAAAAGGAACTAAGCAACGAAGGGAAAGAAATTAGATCATTCTTTTTTGCGAGTGTTCGCCAGAGGCTTAACATGTCAAACATAATAGGAGATAACTCTATAAAGTTTTGAAATGGTATTTTTGATTTTTTTTCACCAGACCCCTTTTTAAACTGCAAAGAGAATGTTGGGCGGAAACTTGTCACCGGTCTGGTCGATCCCAAGAGTGAGTTACAAACATCAAGGGAGGGCACATCCTTGGGATAGTAAAAGACTTTGACGGTTCTCTGTTCTGGGCCAAAGCTTTGGATAATGGAAGGACTTCATCCTTCCTGGAGGCAACCCCAGAGCCTGATGTAACTAATTTGAACTTTGAGCCTTTGACAGCTGAGATCACGGAGGATGAAGTCAAAGTTGCCATCGACTGCCTCACTAAAAAGAAGGCTCCAGGACCAGATGGCCTTACAGCCAAATGTTATAAGAAATTTAAAGATCAGCTGGCTCCGGTTCTCATATGTAAAACCCTGCTTCATGTCAATAAACCATATTCATAATAATATACTTTTTATAGTAGTATGTGCCATTTAACATTGCAATCCTAAATAGAAAATTGCCATTTTAAAAAATAAGGACAGCCCCTGGGATCGTAGGATTTGCAGTGTAAACAAAAATACCAAACAAACCATACATGTTAGGTCACATGAGCCAATTAACAGACAGAAATCTTTATTTTGCTTCCACAATTCTTCCTGTTACCGTTAAGAGTTGTAGTATTTCTGGTCAGGTGATCTCTCCCTGTTACAGTTAGAGGGGTGGGCGTGTCCTAACGGTCCCTGCCAGAAGCACAGTAGGAGGGGGACAGCCAATCACAGGCCTGCAGTCACACAAGCACAGACAGGCTTCAGTTTTCCTATCAGGTCCTGCTAGCCACCGGCTCCCCTGCACAGCCTGGGAATTCAGGGAACAGGAAGTGAAAGAGAAGGGAGGTATTATTAGGGTTTTTGCAGAAATAAATCTCCTGAATAAATCAGCCTGAAACACTACTTTTTTAGGGAGTCATTTTGTGTAAAAAATAAGGATGTACCAGTGCATTAAACTCATTTGGATATAGAAGAATTGTGCTTAAAAAGTAGTGTTTCAGGCTGAATTATTGAATATTTCTGCAAAAACCCTAATAATCCCTCCCTTCTCTTCCACTTCCTGCTCCCTGAATTCCCAGGCTGTGCACTCAGCTCACTGCACTGTAGGACAGGAACCAATCAGAAGCTAACAGGACCTGATAGGGAACTGAAGCCTGTCTGTTCTTGTGTGACTGCAGGGCTGTGATTGGCTGTCCCCCTCCTACTGTGCTTCTGGCAGGGAACGTTAGGACATGCCCACCCCTCATTTGAAACACAGACAGGGACCAGAGAACATCTATAGGGAGCTCCAATAAAGGGGCTATTTTTAAAGATAATATAAATTTTTAGCACCATGTAAAAGCAACACCATATATTTCTTATAATTGCCTACAAAATTAGAGTTTTTTCATTTATCCTATTTGTCTCCTTTAAGAATTTGGGAAAAAAAGAATATTGGGATTCTACCAAATACCTAACAAATTCTAAGATATGGTTTGCAAAAGCGAATGTTACCATAAATGCAAACGAATTTCAATATTCTGTTCTGTGGTCACATGACTGAGGTGTGTGTTATGTTTCCAGGGGCTGAAGAGACTCTGAGAATACACAGTGCATTTAATTTACCAAACGAGCGCAGACGTTTATTGGAAAAGTGGCATTTGAACTCGAGAAAAACAAATGAACCGTGTGTTACTGAATAATAATGTCTGACATTCAGATTTGCGAATGTTTTATTGTTCCATTGTGGCTTCAGTCACTTCCTGTGAGGGACAAGCAGAGTAGGAAGTATTTCCCTCTTCCAGGGGAGAAGCCAGATATCCCTTATGACACTTGAGGTGTCTGGTGAGATGCGAGCGCCGTGCAAAGCAGTGGCCACACACAGGACAAGTGAATGGCTTCTCTCCAGTGTGAATTCGGAAATGTCTGTTGAGTTCAAAGCTATTATAGAAACATTTGTCACATTCAGAGCAGGCGAAGGGCTTCTCTCCCGTGTGAATTCGAAGGTGTCTCTTAAGCTGAGAGCCATGTACAAAACACTTCCCGCACTCTGCACAACTATATTTGTCTCCTGTGTGATAACGTTCGTGACTTTTCAGGCCCGAGCGATGAGTAAAGCATTTCCCACATTCGGAACAAGAGAACGGCTTGTCCCCTGTGTGAAGCCGCCAGTGGATTTTAAGGTCCGAGCTGTATGCAAAGTGTTTCCCGCATTCTGTACAAGAAAAGGGTTTTTCCCCAGTGTGGATTCTGTAATGGATTTTCAAGTCTTTGTTGTATAAAAAGGATTTCCCGCATTCGGAACACGAATACGGTTTCTCCCCCGTGTGAATTTTAAAGTGTGTTTTCAGGGCAGAGCGATCGGTAAAGCATTTTCCACACTCAGAGCAAGAAAATTTCTTTTCTAACTCATGACTCCTTTTATGATGTCGAACAGCTCCCCTTTTACTGTCAAACGATCTGTTGCACACGGAGCACTTGTATATGAGCTTCAATGCTGTCGGGGATTGATTAGTAATATTGTATCCTGGCAAGTCATTAGTCTGGCTAAAAGCAGTAAAGGAATCTGCTCCATGCATCTGATCTGAAATTGTAATAATTGTGTAGTCTAAATGATTCTCCTCTTCATGTGAAGTTCCTTCTCCCTTAATAGTGTTCAGTGCAGAATCAGAAGACAAACTGTTATTCAGGCTGCCTCCCATAACAGGAGAAGGCACATCTGATTCCTGTAGCTCATCAGAAACAGTGATGATTCTGTAATCAAAGTGATCTTCCCCCTCAGATGATGTTGGCTCCTCTTTAATAGCATCCAACATATAATTAACCGATGGGATGTCATTTGAGCTGCATCCCATGATAGGAGTAGGTGTATCTGTTCCCTGTTTCTGTTCTTTAAGTGGATTAATGCTGCAATCTGATTGGTTTCTTCCTTCCCATGAAACTGCTTCCTCTTTAATAGCAAGTGATATGTAATCCTCTGCCAAGCTGCATCCCATGATAGGAGTAGGTGTATCTGTTCTCTGTATGTGCTCTGTAAGTGGATTAATCCTGCAATCTGATTGGTTTCCTCCTTCCCATGAAGTTGACTGCTCATTAATACCATTTAATATATAATTATCTGTCAAACTGTTATTCAGTCTGCATCCCATGATAGGTGTAGGTGTATCTTTTCCCTGTATCGGTTCTGTAAATGGATTAATGCTGCAATCTGATTGGTCTCTCTTTTTACATGAAGCCACTTCCTCTTTAATCACATTTGTAGGTGTGTCCCATTGAATCAGAGAATTTTCAGGGTTTGTGAGATTTCCTTGTTCACAAAAATCTGCTTCTTCTACTGCCACAATATTGCTTGGCTCATTATTATACAATGTTGCCTCCAGGCCAGATTCAATATCTGAAAATGATAAAAACAGGACTATAACAGCCAATGGCAATCCCTAAAATATTTTTTTTTTAGTTACATTCTTCCTACCCACAGATAGCAATTACATTTTGGGATTTTACCTTCTTCCCTAAATGATTTTCTCTCTCTCTCTCTCCTGAAACATTTGTGTAAAGATAAAATAGTTTGATCTGTCCAGTGCAAAGTGCATCAGCAGATGAGCAAGTGGAGAAAAACTGCAGCTACTCTTCACTTCCTGATGTTCCGATCACTCAGCCTATCAGCCAACTGAATTAGAATCTGTCTGTTCAGCCTGCATGCTGATTGGTTGGCTACTGAAGAGTACTGACCAGTATGGCAACCTTAGCTCCCCCGATTCTAACTTTACCCCCCAAACAACTCTTCCCTCCACTTTCCCTTCTCCCTATAACAAATACAAATACTTCTAATCATGATCTTACATTCATAGCACAAAGTCCTTTCTCAAAGCCTGCCTAAATGCCCGGCCCATAAATAAACATTATCTATCTATCTTAATATCACACTGCCAGATTATTCTGCGGCACCTACTGAGCTGGGCCTAAAAGACACAGGTGGGTGAATTTAATTCTACCGTCTGAAAGAATCCTCTGCCTTCTTGTTTGCTTAACTTCTTGCATAATTATTTTACAGTCACATGGGCAGTTGTATTTCAACTGAATTGACATTTTGTCAGTACTCCAGTGTGTTATTTATCGGTAGGCTTTTTCAATTTCCTTCCTTATTTGGCTTCTCTCAATTCCATCACAATCATTAACATACTGAAGATCTTATCTCTTTAGAGGGATCCTATAGGCCTCTCAGTTGCTCAGTGATGAATATAAATGTGTTACTCCCAATGGCAACATATTCCTCAACATATTCAACTCTGCAGAATATTTTGTTGTTTAACAAATACATGATAATAATTATATACACATATATATATGCTCCCACCCTTCCCAGCTATAGTCAGGTGATCCGACTGGTGTCTAATAAAAGGGCAGCCAAGTTTGCGAGTTTTACTTTGAAAGCACCAAGTAAGTTGCAGGTAAAACTTAGTCCCTTGTATAATGTATAATGAAGCAATAGAATTCTTAATGAATCAGATGAAAATTGAGCATAGGACTGGCCAGATATGGGATGAGTTTGACGTAGTTGGCCAGCTTAAATATATTGCAATATATGGACAAACAATCCCTGTTTTGTTTAAAGGGTAAGGCATTTTTCAGTAGAAGTATGCACAAAATGTCTCTGTCTTAAATATATTGATAATGGGTTGAGTGCAGAGGACTTGTATTTGACTAGATGTATTTTGTGGTCACAGCCTCATTGCACCCCCACCTAATGGTTTTAAAAATTAATGGTGAGCACAACTTTCCCTTGTTTGTAATATATCTATCTATCTATCTATATATATATCTATCTATATCGATCATAATTACAAATAATCTTCTGTTGCCACTTACACATCTGATACACACACCTTAGATGTCACTCCCAGTGACCCCAAAGCAGGAGCTTATTTTTTGATTCAGGGCTTGGAGGAAAGTTTCGGTTGTATAAAAAACAGATGCACTGCCAAACAGATTCTCAATGTAGGTTGACAAGCCATATAGGGGCTACCAAATGGCCAGTCACAGCCCTTATTTGGCACCCCAAGAACATTTTTAATGCTTGTGTTGCTCCCCAACTCCTTTTATTTCTGAATGTTGCTCACGGGTTCAAAAGGTTGGGGATTCCTGACATAGGGAGTGATATTTTGAGAGAGTTTGCATTGGTTCTCATTTTTTACTATTTGTGGTTTTTGAGTTATTTAGCTTTTTATTTAGCAGCTCTCCCGTTTGCAATTTCAGCAATCTGGTTGCTAGGGCCCAAACTGCCCTGGCAACCATGCACTGATTTGAATAAGAGACTGGCATATGAACAGTAAGAGGTCCTGCACAGAAAGAGGAGTAATAAAATAGAACAATACATTTGTAGCCTTACAGAACATGTTTTTTTTTAGGTGGGGTCAGCACTTACTTATTGAGAGGAACTGCTGGGGTTCCACCTTCTTTCCTTTTATATAGTCCCACTCCTATAAGAAAAAAATAGATGGAAACATGATGAGTCCTTATGGCAACCTGTCACACACAATGTTCCAGTCATCCCCCAGCCAGAGAAAGGGATTATCATCCACTGTTACTAAACAATAAGGGGCCGCTGTACCCACCTCTCCAGTCAGCAGCTGGATGATGTTGGACATGAGTTCCAGGATCTTCTTGTCATTCTTGTTATTTTCCTTCTGTATGACGGAGCCAGGGGCATGCAGGGCCCCCCCATCATCTGACATCTTCCTAGGGATGTAGTGCTAAATATTGAAAGGAAGAGAGAATGGTGTTTGAGCTGCAGAGAGACCCCCTTTGTACAGACAGACAGTCTCTTGTCAGTGTGCCAGTCACAGTGCCCCTCACCTCTCCAGTCAGCAGATAGATCATCTCCAGTGTCAGATTCACCATTCTCTCCTTCTTCCCCCGCTCCTCCTCCTCCTCATTTTTATCCTTCTTCTTCTTCCCCTTCATCCCTGTGTCACTCGCTTCCTCCCACATTCCCATTGGCTCCTTGTGGGAGGGACTGACCTGGAAGTGACCCTGGAATTAAGCACTTACACATTTCTATACAGGATTATTCCCAGCAATATCCCCCAATAGAATTACAGGGGCCGAGATCCATAGAATCCCTCCCTAGGGCTGGTGTCTCTACAGCAGGAGAGTCTTTCCTTTATTTTGTTGATGAGCTGAATGTACAAAACACAAGAGACACAAATGTCTGTGTATAAGGCACAACTTGCAGGTAGTCAGACTAAACTCCCAGGCCTCACCAGTGTCCTTAGTCACATAACCATTAGGGCACAACAACAATGTTTAAAACTGTCACACAGATATCAGTCCCCAGTGCACGGCCAACCAAACCTGATAGTGTCAGCACAGACTCTGCCCCTTACTCACCTATTCCTGCTTCCCAGGGGTAGAAGAGCTGTGTTGCCTGGAGATATGCAGGAGACAGCGGAACCCACTCGTTCATTGATAAAGAGGGGAAGGAGCGAGATACAGACGGTCACTTATAGCCAGTGAGCTCCCCTTGTCACCCAAACATGATCGCCTTAAATCAGACTCTGCCAATTTTTTGCGTCACGCTTCCTGTTTCCTGTTTTGGGAGAGTTTGCCAGTAGCTTTGCAGGAAGTGACGAACATATCAGCTTGGTAGGCGGGGTCGGGCAGAGTGAGCCAGGATTGGTTAGTGTGTCCTGTCAGCCAAATGGGAAATGCCGCTGGATTTGTGCGTGTGATGCATAGCGGGGAGGGGCCAAAGAGTTAGGGATTGAGGGTAAATGTGCTGAAGTTTTATAAGAGTAAAATTCTCTTTTCTTCTTGTTTCATATGCTCAATAGCAACACCATATGCACCGTCTTTGGTCATTGTCATTAAGAGCAAATGATTAACCCACGTGCAGTCAGTAAATGTCCTCCTTCCCTCAGGTGCAGCAGTGGCAGCACAATGAATTGACTCTCATATATATCACTGCATTCCTGTATCCCCAAGAGACTATCCCCAGAAATACATTGCAATCCCCTATAGACTCCACTGGCTCAGCTCTCCCACAATACAAAGCAGCTGGGGAATGGGGACCAGTGTTGTGGTTTAGAAGACTGTCAAGCAATTCAGCTTTCATTTTGCAGGTGACAGAATAACTAGGGGTCATTATGGAGCCAAGGGGCACTTGCAACTCATTTGGTAGTTTATATATTTATATACGGGGCAGGAGAGATAAACTGGAGCTGATGGTTATATAACACCCTCTTGGCGACCCCCCTGCTGGCAAGGTCGTAGCATCTCACCAACTCTGCTCCTGAATCCCCTTTGCAAGGTAAAAGGCTACTGGAAAATTCTTCTCATGGCAGTGCCTCCACCTAATGGGATCCGGTAATAGACCTGCGGGTGGCCTCATTAAGAAAAACATTCACACACTTAGTACTGTATAACAAATAACTTTATATATAGAGAAAGTGCAGTTTGAAGGGTAAGTAAAACTGTCATAGTACACATATGCATTTCAAATAGCATGGCCCACTACCATGGGGATCCTGTGACAGTCCAGTCATGGCACTTCCCTACCAGGCAAAGTCCTGCACTACTTGGCAGATACAGAGTCTCCGTCCCTTATCCCCAATGAGCACAATTGGTCCCAGGTAGCGCTATTGCCAAAATACCTCTCCGCTGGATCCTTTCCTTTTCTACCCTCCCACAGGCCACTCACCCGGGGGCTCACACAGAGCTGGAACAGGCTTCCACAAAGGCTCCAGGCTCTCCTAGCCGAACCCACAACTTGCTTGATCCAAATGACAATGGCTCCCAGCACTGTCCATAGCGCTGGCACACAGTTGCTTAATCCATAGCTGAACTGTAGCTCCCAGCACAGTTTATAACGCGAGCACTCCAAATCCAGATTTGGAATTAGGGAGCTCTAGTCCCTCCTGGTGTAACTCCCAGGCATGGGGCTGCCGCACCCCAGCCACTGCTGAAATGACTCTCTCCTCAGTGAAGTAGTATCCAGCAGTAAGACAGTAAGATCAGTACAGACACAAGGGCTCCTGCCCCTGCCAGAACCCTAGGAGACCCCATAGCTCAAGTCCAAACAGAGGACTTCCACACCATGTGGTTTAGACAGTAGGGAATTAACCCTATGGGTCCCTACAGTTACATCTTTCATTGGCAAATTGCTGAGAACAAGAAAAACAAAAAAAAAAAACACTTGATAAGTTATTAGACTCACTCTAAATAAGAGAGATGCCTGGATAAATGGAGGAATCAGAACAAGCATATTGGAAACCCTCTGTGCTAGAATGGAGTTGCGTTACTGAAACAACCAACATCCTTCAGGTCTGGAAATCTGCTGTGGCCTTTCACATCCTCCGTTATTCCGTGTTTATTAAGCCTAACTCGTCTCTGTAATAAAACCAAAAGCTGCAGAGAATATGAAAACAGAAACTGAAGGAGCTGAGCAAATAGCAGCGAAATGAGAGAGGGGGGAGAAGAAGGAAGTAAAAAGACACAAGATGATGTGAAAGGGTAATAGGGTTGCAAAAAAGTAAAATAAATGAAGTGAGGGTATTTCACACACCACGGGGAGCAAGTGCCAGAGTCCCCTCCTTAGTTCTCCCTTATACAGTAGGCATTGCTGGGATGTCTCTGCACTGACACTAGTAGAATTTTGTGGGTCTTCAATAAAACAGTAAAAAATGCAACTTTTCTAAGCACTTTCCTTCTCTATTCAGAGAACTATATTGCACTGGTATGTGTTTTTTTTGGCTTTGTTTTGGCTTAGCATTGCAGCCTATGTTTGCCTGTGTAAATGCCGGGCTGTGATAGCAGGAGATTTAGATGACACCTTGGTATTTACACTGCACCACATACAGTTAGTGATGGGTGAGGTTGGATCATTTTGCTTCACTGAAAAATTTGCGAATTTCCAGCAAAATTCATGAAACAGCTAAAAATTCACGAAACGCATTGAAGTCAACGGGAGTCAAAACTATTTTGACGCGCGTCAATTTCGACCCCTGCATCAATTTTTGTATGCGAGCCTATTTTGTCCAGATGCATTAAAGTCAATGGGCTTTCAAATAATTTTGACACGCGACAATTTTTATGAGAACAACTATTCTGACGCAGCACATTTTTCACCACCAAAATTTCACCGCAGTTTTGCAAATTTATTCGCCCGCAGCGAAACGCAGAATTTCACCACGAATTTTCACCTGCCGAATTTATTCACCCATCACCAAATACAGTAGGTGCCTCTCTTGAGCTGGTTCTAAAATTGTAATAATAGTGTAAGCTTGGTTTCCTCCTTCCCATTGGCTGGTGGGGGCTGTTTCACTGGAAAACAGGGTTTGGAAGATTTACGTCTGAACAAAAATCTGCTCTTTGAGTCTCAATGTTGCTTGGCTCATTATTTTTACATGATGTTCTTTGCAGGTCATTTGTTATAACTCTCTTATTAGTGTCTGAGTGGCCAACCAGGAAAACCCCCAGTGGGCCCAGGTGTCAGTGGGTCCCTGATGCTGCTCAACATTTGACCTATTTAATGGTCTTTCCCTATTTCTCTGACAGGGGGTGGGCCCCTGGTCAAAGGTTTATTTGATGGGCCCCTGGTGTAAGGTTTTTTGGTGGGCCCCTGGTCGAAGGTTTATTTGATGGGCCCCTGGTCTAAGGTTTTTTGGTGGGCCCCTGTTCTAAGGTATCTGGGTGGGCCCCTAGTCTAAGGTTTTTTGATGGGCCCCATGTCTAAGGCATGTGGGTGGGCCCCTGGTGTCCACACTGATTATTTTCATATTCACTTTATGGAAAATAATAGAAGCAGGGAATAAAATAAACATCCAGTGTCTGATGGAGGCGCCCGGGTTGGGAGAGATCCCCCTCCATTCTGCTTTGCTAAATTCCCAAATTCTGCAGGTATCACCCCGACATTTACTCCCTCTTCTCCTTACAACGAGTTCTATTCACTATACAGACACTGTTGTTTATGATGTAGACAAGTAAATCATTATAAACAGCACAACTTTATTGACTAGCTCATGTAGACTGAACCAAATGGTAAATGTTCTATGATAAGGACGGAGAGTCGTTAATCTAAGGCAGAGTCACTGGCTCCAGTCAGTTACAGTTCAAGTCATGTATCTAAAGCTCAATGCGACTGATGTAATTCCCTGTGTGGAACAGACTGAGCTCTTTGTAGTGATGTAAACACGCTCACTGATTGGCTGACAGTAGAGGGGCAAGTATACTCTACACCAGGGATCCCCAACCTTTTGAACCCGTGAGCAACATTCAGAAGTAAAAGGATTTGGGGAGCAACACAAGCATGAAAAATGTTCTTGGGGTGCCAAATAAGGGCTGTGATTGGCTATTTGGTAGCCCCCTATGTGGACTGGCTGCCTACAAGAGGCTCTACTTGGCACTATACTTAGTTTTTATGCAATTAAAACTTGCCTCCAAGCCTGGAATTCAAAAATAATCACCTGCTTTGAGGCCACTGGGAGCAACATCCAAGGGGTTGGAGAGCAACATGTTGCTCAGGAGCTACTGGTTGGGGATCACTGCTCTACACTTACAAAAGCTCTTTGACATTTGCTCTCGGTCCCTAACTTCCTCTTTCACTCGTCTATTAGCCAATGAGGGCCTGGTCCCGCCTTCTTGTGTCCCGCCCCTTCTGCAAAGCTTCAAGCAGCGCAGCGATTCTTCTCTGGGAAACAGAAGCAGGTCAGTAAGATAAAGAGATTCAGATTTTGGGATATAATGAGATCAGCTGCATCAGTTCCCTCCTCACATGTCTTCCTCTAGTAACATTAATATGCCAACTGCAAACCCAACCTTCTCCCCATTCTCTTCCTCCTTTATCTTCTAACTCTTTCCTTCCTGCCCCAGAGTCACATGGGCACAATCATCCCCAGTCTGACCTCTCAGAAGCAGGGAAATGGCCCGATAGGGGAGATTAATTGGGGGATATTGCTGGGAATAATCCTGTATAGATATAGAAATGTGTAAGTGCTTAATTCCAGGGTCACTTCCAGGTCAGTCCCTCCCACAAGGAGCCAATGGGAATGTGGGAGGAAACGAGTGACACAGGGATGAAGGGGAAGAAGAAGAAGAAGAAGGATAAAAATGAGGAGGAGGAGGAGCGGGGGAAGAAGGAGAGAATGGTGAATCTGACACTGGAGATGATCTATCTGCTGACTGGAGAGGTGAGGGGCACTGTGACTGGCACACTGACAAGAGACTGTCTGTCTGTACAAAGGGGGTCTCTCTGCAGCTCAAACACCATTCTCTCTTCCTTTCAATATTTAGCACTACATCCCTAGGAAGAAGTCAGATGATGGGGGGGCCCTGCATGCCCCTGGCTCCGTCATACAGAAGGAAAATAACAAGAATGACAAGAAGATCCTGGAACTCATGTCCAACATCATCCAGCTGCTGACTGGAGAGGTGGGTACAGCGGCCCCTTATTGTTTAGTAACAGTGGATGATAATCCCTTTCTCTGGCTGGGGGATGACTGGAACATTGTGTGTGACAGGTTGCCATAAGGACTCATCATGTTTCCATCTATTTTTCCTTGGACGAGTGGGACTATATAAAAGGAAACAAGGACCTTTACAGCGAAGGGATAAAGGAGGAGGAGCCCCAGCAGCTCCGCCCACTGGGTGAGTAATGTGTGCAGGGCGCAGAATATCAAAACATCTTGCTTAATTAAACTTTTTAAAATGAGCACTACAGGGCTGTCTAGCAATAAACCCAACTATCCTTCGCATAGAGAATATCAGAACCATGTGTAACAGGACTTATTATCTTTTTTATTATTATTAATAATAATCATCATCAGTACGAGGATAGTCTGGTCAAGGTATTGGCCTGTGCAGCATAAATGCCATGGCCCATAATGGGTGCCAGTGTGATCCATCTGAATTGACTCTAAAGCACAATAAAGCCTGTTGAGTAAAAGAGGTGGTAGAGAGAGAATAAAAGCTTAGTTTAAGCAGATAACTGTATTGTGTTCTGGCTTGATTTAAAGGAGACGCTTTGTGTAAAAAATAAGAATGTACCAGTACATTATACTCATTTAGATATAGAAGAATTGTGCTTAAAAAAGTAGTGTTTCAGGCTGATTTATTGAATATTTCTGCAAAAACCCTAATAATCCCTCCCTTCTCTTCCACTTGCTGCTCCCTGAATTCCCAGGCTGTGCACTCAGCTCACTGCACTGTAGGACAGGAACCAATCAGCAGCTAGCAGGACCTGATAGGGAACTGAAGCCTGTCTGTGCTTGTGTGACTGCAGGGCTGTGATTGGCTGTCCCCCTCCTACTGTGCTTCTGGCAGGGACCATTAGGACACGCCCACCCCTCATTTGAAACACAGACAGGGACCAGAGAACATCTATAGGGAGCTCCAATAAAGGGGCTATTTTTAAAGATAATATTAATGTTTAGCACCATGTAAAAGCAACACCATATATTACTTATAATTGCCTACAAAATTAAGGTTTTTTCATTTATCCTATATGTCTCCTTTGACTTTTATAACATAGAAAAAACGACCACTAGTCAGAAATGGAAATTCTGAGATAAAATGGAAGATAGTTAAAGTATCTGCTGTTTTAAAAAGGCTGATCATGTAAGAGCAGCACAGAGAGAAAGTGCATTTAGCAGTTCAGACCCCAAAGAAAAGAGATTATGAAAAGCAGGAGGCAGTCAGCAGAAGGAAAGGTAGTTTGGGGGTGGCGAGATCCCCAGTAGGAATTTTCATGTCCAGTGGACAGTCTGGTGGGAGAAAGACAACAAATTCAGTCCTTAAATCCATAATATTTTGTTCATAATTTATCATACCTAAATATATATATTCACAGATTATGAAGTGAATGTAAGAGTAATGTGACAGTTCATTAGAAAACAGCATTTTTCTGTTAACAAAAATACATCAGTTTGACCAGTCATGTTTTTGTATCTTTGCCAGACTGTGAATATGAAGATAAAAAAGATATCACAGCTGATCTGGGAGGAACATTATGTTCTAATAATGAGACAAGCAAGATTGGGGCTGAAGGAACAGATTTTTGTGTCAACGGAAATCCCACAAACCCTGACATTTCTCCAGTGGAACAGCCCCCACCAGCCAATGGGATTAAAGAGGAAGTGGCTTTATTTGAAAAGAGAAACCAATCAGATTGCAGCATTAATCCACTTACAGAACAGCTACAGGGAACAGATACACCTACTCCTATCATGGGATACAGCCTGAATAACAACTTGTCAGATAATTATATATCAGATAATATAAAAGGTGACATGGCTTTATGTGAAGATAAACATCTGTCTGATAACAGGATTATTACTGCTTTAAAAACTGTACAGGAAACAGACACAGCTTCTCTTATCATGGGATGCAGCCCTAATAACTCCATGTCGGCTGATTATATATCTGTTATGTTTGATGAGGAGCTAGTTAGATGGGAAGCAAGAAACCAATCAGATTGCAGCATTAATCCACTCACTGAACAGATACAGGGAACAGATACACCTACTCCTATCATGGGATACAGCCTGAATAACAATTTGTCAGCTAATTATATATTAAATGAGATTAATGAGCAGTCAGCATCATGGGAAGGAGGAAACCAATCAGATTGTAGCATTAATCCACTTACAGAACAGATACAGGGGACAGATACACCTACTCCTATCATGGGATACAGCCTGAATAACAACTTGGCAGCTAATTATATATCAGATGGGATTAAAGAGGAAGTGACTTCATGGGAAGAGGGAAACCAATCAGATTACAGCATTAATCCTTTTACAGAACAGACACAAACAATCGCTGATATAAATTATCCTTGTGCGAAATGGGGGAAATCTTTTCCACAGGGATCAAAGATCACTTTGAATGAGAGAAATCACTCAAATGAGAAGTTATTTTCTTGTTCTGTGTGTGGGAAATGTTTTGCCCTTAAAACAGAGCTAACTATTCATTGCAGAAGCCACTCGGGAGAGAAACCCTTTCATTGCACTGAATGTGGCAAATATTTTTCACATCGCTCAAACCTTAGGAGACACCAAAGATATCACACAGGGGACAAACCATTCACTTGCTTCGAATGTGGAACATGTTTTGTTAATTATTCCTGGCTAATGCTACATATCAGAATGCACACAGGGGAGAGACCATTTTCTTGTTCTGAGTGTGGCAAACGTTTTGCGCGGCGCTCAGTTCTGGAGGCGCATCAGAAAATCCACACAGGGGAGAGACCATTTTCTTGTTCTGAGTGTGGGAAAGGTTTCATAAAGCAATGCGACCTTGCTAGACATTACAGGACTCACACGGGGGAGAAGCCGTTCCCATGTCCTGAATGTGGAAAGTGCTTTACGCAGAGCATGCAGCTTATTCGCCATCGCAGGACTCATACGGGGGAGAAACCATTCGCTTGTTCTGAATGTGGGAAATGTTTTGCACAAAACTCACACCTTACTCAGCATCGTTTAGGTCACACAGGAGAGAAGCCGTTTTCCTGCTCAGAATGTGGGAAATGCTTTTCTCGACGCTCTCACCTTGTTGCACATCTCAAGAGTCACTTGGGAACTGAGCCACTAAATGCCAGTAATACTGCAATGGAAATCACTCCTTACTGCCACTCATAAATAATAAATGTGTCTATTTCATGCCATGGGTTTTCCAGTTTATGTGTGCTGTCAATTACTCTTTCCAATTACGTTAGAGGACATTATAGACAGATAGCGGGGGATCTTTTTCCCATAAAAAGGATGAATGCACCAGAGCCCCCCCCCTCTAGAATAGAGGAACAGAATTTTCATTTAAAGGAACAGAGTAGGGGGTTCTGAAGTTGGTTAATGCACTGCTGGGCAATGTTGTAAGTGCAGATTCTGTTAAAGGAGAATTAAACCCCCCATTGTGATAAGTCCTCATTGGCCTCCCCCCCTGCAAAATCTTATGCCTGAATTCTGTCCCCTCTAGAAATAGCGACTGCAAATGCAGAGTGAGCACAGCGGAGCTCACGGGCGCCATCTTCTTCTTTTCGGTAGGAGGGGCCAATGGAGTCTTAACACAATGTGGGGTTTACTTCTCCTTTAATGAGCTTGGATGATTTCTTGGACAAGCATAATGCCTAAGGTTAATTTAGTGTGAATATATATATATATATAGATACAGTTCAGGTACAGGCACTATAAGCAATACCAGCCTGCGCGAAATCCACAAGATGCACTGAAGTAATAGGAAACAGAAGGTCCCACTCACAGTATCAAATTGAGAATTTATTTGTGGAGGCTGATGTTTCGGGTAACAAAATAGCCTTTATTCAAGCAAAGAGGATGTAGTGAAGGGGAGAAACTGACATCATAATGATATCACTGAAGTAAACTAAGGCTTGAAAAAGAAAAGGTAAGAACAAAATTAGAATAAAAACAATGAAACTGAATCCAATCCTGTAAATGAGATAAATCCAGAACATAAACATCAGCTTATAGTCAGAAGTCATAGTGCAAACATACACATATTATTCAGCATATCATGAAATCTTTAACTGTGTATCCAGCAGCAAAACATGTCAAAAAAGCAGTTTAAGGGGGCGTGGCCTGAACATGGTCAGATCAGGACGTTTGTTCCAAAGCTCTGTGTATAGAGACATTACAAAGAATACAACTCAACTCCATCCCTAAATAGAATGGGTAAACTAAAGAAATGCAAAAAGGGTACAGAAGACCAAGATTTACAACAAAAGACGCACTTATCAAAGTTTTTCCAGAGACGTTCGGCCTCATGTTCTGAAGCAAAAGGGCGGGCGCCATCTTGTAATTCGCCTTCCCCTGAACGTGCTGCGCAATGCCATCGGCGGGACGAGGGAGAAGCAAGGGAACCGGCACATACCTCTAAACAAATGCCGAGTACAGACACACTCCGGTTCAACCCGGCGATCAGCAGGCGGAGGCCTCACCGAGCTGGGACAGTGGAGATGACTGGCAATTACCGACTGCGTCACTCCTGCCGACAAGCTCCCAGAGGGACGGAGCGGATAATGAGAACTGCACACTAACTGCAAGTACCTCTCTACCTACTATTAATCACTCTGCCTCAGATGTGTCACGGTCGGCACCCAACACCAGAACAAATGGCAGCACCCTGGTCTCGGCTCGTGCTTCACCTGTAGTGTGACCGCCGTTGGCCTTGGGAGGAGCCCTCAGCTACTTGGATGCCACCAGGACTTAAACGAGAGGTGCAAGGCAAGAGGTTCTGGATAGGCAGAGGGGCACGACTGTTAGCGAGAGTCTTTAGTCTGAGGGACACGGTACAAAACAGGAAACAGAATCGTAATCAGGCAGGCAAAGGTCAAAACCGGTTAATCAATCAGAGAGGAGGGTTCAGCAGAATGATAGTCGATATTAGGCAAGGGTCAGATATAGAAGTCAGGATAATCGTATAGCCAGGCAGGGGTCAAAACCAGAAACAGAATCAGAATCAAAACAGCTCACAAAGCACCAGGAAAAAGATCCTATCACGGGCGGTTTGCTCAAGACTGAATTCCCATTTTATACCCTGGTGTTTTCACGCCATTGCGTCCTTTTGCGCGTCAGTGTCATCACGCCAGCGCGTCAATAAAGGAAACGAGACGCGGGCGCGCACGCCCTAAGAAGCAGCAATGGTGGAGGAAGAGGAACCATGCGGCGGGCATCCCCGCCACACCACTGGACCACCAGGGTGACTAGATTTTATCACAAGATGACTCTGATAGGGGCTCGACAACTTGTAAGGCCCCTCACATTACTGGATAATGAGTTGAGTGCGCACTTACTCTCCCTGCCTTCTAGACAGGACATTGAATCTCTTATTTGTAACTCGTAAACAGCCCGCAAATCCAAAATAACGGCATTACACACAGAGCTTCAGCACATGGGGGAAAGGTATTCCCAATTGGAAAAGTCGGTAAATGCAAATACCGCACATACCAACAATATTCACTCAACATGAATCTCACTTCCTTTACTAGATGATCAAGAAAATCGTTCTAGAAGAAATAACATCAGGATCAAAGGCCTGAAACGGCAGATCTAACAGGCAGCCGGCAAGATCTCTGTCCATAGAAAGCATACTACACCGCTCCCACGCTCAACTAAATGCTCCCTGTCAATGAATCACTGGCGCTCGCAGCTCTTCTGTAGAGCTTGGCTGGCGCTTCAAGCAGTATTGGAACTAGCGAATAGGGTCACGACCCAGAAGAGGAGTTATAACGTTTGAATGCCAGATTCTCAATGGCCACGGCGAGCTCTGTGGCATGCTGGCAGTGAGTCCTGAATGGCCCCGGGGCCACACGCAATATCGAGGGGCGAATCTAACAGCAATGGACAAACCTTCTCGCTTGCTCGCTCCTTTGCTGTCTGCTCGTGCTTGTGGGCAGGGACGAGCGCAAGCAGCCCTGAGAAGGACCCCGACGTGATTGGCGTGGCGCCAAGATTAGACTGAGAACCAGCACCTCCCCCTATGTACGCCCAGTCCTTCTCAGTGGCTGCTGCTCGCAGAAGAAAAAGACAGGGGACAGGGAGATGGCCGACGGCCGCCCTGCTTTGCAGCACAGATACCAGCACCGGAAATAAAGAGAAAGGGAGGAGCTACATAAGAAACACAAAGATAACAGAAAAACTGGACACAAAAGGTATATGAGACACAACGTTTTATTCAATTTTATTACAAAACCAATTGATTGAGCCTAAATTGAAAAGTATGGTATATGTCCCCTTTAATCTACCCCAAATTGAAATCCCTGATTGGGAATCATTCAACCGTCTCATCTCCTTGACGTTCTCAAAAAGACACTAGTGCCTACAATTGTTCGACTATTCGACCATTTGATAGTCGAAGTACTGTCTCTTTAAAAAAAACTTCGACCACCTACTTCGCCACCTAAAACCTACCGAACACCAATGTTAGCCTATGGGGACCTTCCCCATAAGCTTTCTAGGCAATTTCTGATTGAAGGAAAATCGTTTGATCGATGGATTAAAATCCTTTGATTCGTTCAATCGAACGAAATGCGGTAAATCCTTCGACTTCGATATTCGAAGTCGAAGGATTTTACTTCGATGGTCGAATATCGAGGGTTAACATAGTAACAAGCCCGTTAAATTTTTAGCGAAAGCAACTAAACAACGTCAAGGAATCTCTTTCATCCCTGCTATTAAAACATACAATGACCAAATAATTCACAAGGACCAAGAAATAGCCAAAGCCGTGCATCAATATTATACTGAACTTCACAACATTAATTCTCCACATAAAAACTACACAGAAACTCAATCAAGTGGATATTGATTTCTTAGAAACCCCACTAACTCAAAATGTGTTACAACTCTCAGGGGAAGGCCCCTGGCCCTGATGGGTTTCCAATCATATTTTATAAGATACTACAACCCGACCTCGGTGGTCTGATGCTACAAGCCTTTGATAACTTGGACACAAACCCTAGCTCTCCCTCGGCAATGCTTGAGGCACATATCTCTTTAATCTCTTTAATCCCAAAACAAGGGAAAGACCTCCTTTCTTGCTCTAGCTACAGACCCATATCATTACTGAATGTGGATATTAAGTTATAATCGAAAATCATAGACGAAAGACTTAAAACTCACCGACCACACTTAACTCTGATCAAGCCAGGTTCATTCCCGGTAGAGAGGCAAAAGACAATACTCTAAAAGCAATATCGATCATAGATCCTGCCAGGCGATGTAAGATCCCCCTGCTGGCCCTGTCGACAGATGCTGAGAGAGTGTTCAACAGGGTCAGCTGGGTCTTTTTAAGGGAATCATTAACCCAAATAGGAATGGGCCCGAAAGCCACTCAATGTATTATGGAACTTTATAATAAACGTAAAAGAACAAACTTACACTCGCACACCCTGGCCGTCCAGGAAAAAACGAATCCCAGGTGCTCGATGATAGAGGAATTGGGCAACCTCAAAAGCAACGTAGACACAGAACACACCGGCACAGCATGGGTATTACTAGCAGGTATAACCTTGCTCGTTTATTGCGGATGCAACGTTTCGGGGTGTGACCCCTTTCTCAAGCTTGAGAAAGGGGTCACGCCCCGAAACGTTGCATCCGCAATAAACGAGCAAGGTTATACCTGCTAGTAATACCCATGCTGTGCCGGTGTGTTCTGTGTCTACTTTATAATAAACCCCAGGCCAGGATTAAAATTAAAGGTTCCTTATCAGAACCCCTTTAAATTAGCAATGGGACTAGGCAGGGGTGCCCTCTCTCCCCCCTTTTATACGATCTCTTGGTCTTTATCACTCAGCCAATTTTATCCCTGCCCTCTTTGTTGAAGGAGAAAGAATATAGTCTATTTAGCAATTATAAAATCAATTTTGATAAGTCCGAAGCACTAAATGTTTCTCTACCTACTCAATTGCAACAAAATATTCAATCAAATTACCCCTTCAAATCGAAGTATGACTCTATAAAATACTTGGGAATTCACATACCAGCAGACCTCACAAAACTATCAGCTATAAACTATATGACGTTAATGTCACAAATCCAAACAGATCTGAAGAGTTGGCAAACTCTCCCACTGTCTTGGTTTGGTCGTATTAACCTGATCAAGATGAACATATTACCCAGAATTTTATATCAACTACAGACTATCTCAGAAGCTCCCCCAAAGCGTTTCCTTGTTACCCTGCAAACTGCTTTGGCACCTTCATTTGAAATGGTTCCAAGCCTAGGATTAACAAAAATATATTAGCAAAACCAAAATCCCAGGGTGGATTGGGCCTACCCCATTTGGATAATTATCTGAGCGCAGTTACATTAAGCAGAATACTAGAATGGTTCTATTACCCTACCAGCAAAAATTGGATTCTGTTTGAACAATCCCTGGTAGATAGACCGTTACAAGCTTTATGTCGGACTTTCCTGGCCATCCTCCGTCAACATGGATCCAAAAACACTAATGGGTATTTCCCTCTAGCTCCGAAGCCAGGACAGAAGGACCAATCTTGCACGGCTATAAGACCCTCCCCTTCCTGTGAACCGACAGTCTTTTTCCTTCTGTCCGAGCTTCGGACATGTTATTTTTTTTTTAAGCACTCACGTGGTCCCCTTGGATCACGATTACCGGGCGCAGTCCTTAGGAGTTCCCTCCGCCCGTTGCCCCAGTCCCTGTGTAGCAACGGCGTTGCTTGGGCGGGGACCCCTGCGGCGGGGTGTTGCTGTTTCAGCAGCTTCTACGCGGCGCTTCTGTGAAGGGCGCATCGCGTGACATCATCAAACGGCGCAGAAGAGATTTAAGGAGCGTTCGGCGCGATTCCGTGCCGGTGTTGTTCCACTGCTGCGAAGATGGATCCGGCAGCCAGTAAGAGAGCCACTCCCAAGGCGAGAGAGTGAGTGCTTGTTTTTTTCTCTAACTACGAAAGGAACTCCCATTATTGCTGGTACTATTATACCTTTTCAGTATGTCTGCCCCTTCAGAAGAGCCTGAGAAGAAGAGGGATAGGCTAGAAGCTGAGAGGCGCTGTAAAGCTTGTCATAATCCTGCTATGAGGGATAAGAGGGTGTGCAGAGAATGCTTTTCTGAGATGGCTAGAGAAATTTCAGGCTCCACTTCTGGAGAATTATTATCTGATAATACTGCCATTCCTTCTACATCTGCAGCTATTCCTGATCAGCAAACACTATTGACATGGATTAAAGATACAGTGTCTCAAACGGTCAAAGACTCTATGCATACTATGTCAAGACCAGTACACAGAACCAGAGATTCTATTTCGGTTCATGATAGTTCCTCTGAGTCTGATATGTCGTCAGAAGAGGAAGAAGAGTTATCTTCTGCATTTGACCAAAAGCATTTGGGCCCATTGATTAAAGCAATTAAGCTTACGTTGAATATTGAGGAGGTGGATCCCCCACCAGCCTCTCTGCTTTTCTCTAAAAAGAAGAAGTCAGTCTTTCCTCTACACAAAGAGATCAAAGATCTGATTTTGTTAGAATGGAATAAGTTATCTAGGAGGATACCAGTTGAAAGTAAAATTGAAAATTTATATCCTTTCTCTGATGAGATGGTTGAGATTTGGAATACGCCCCCTACAGTTGATGCGCCTGTAGCAAGGCTGTCAAGGAAGACAGCGTTACCGATAGATGATTTATCGGCCCTTAAACACCCTATGGATAGGCGCATGGAATCAGAGTTAAAGAAGGCATATATGTCGGCTGGAGCCACAAGTAAGATAGCTATAGCTTTGGTTTCCGTGACTAAAGCTTTGTCCCTTTGGGCAGAAAGATTGGAAGTGGCGGTTAAAGATATGTCGCCGGGGGGCGTGGCCGCATTTAGAGGAGGAAAGACGCACTAACCTGCGCTCCGTCCCGACACCCGCCAATCAGCCCATATATTGTGAATCCTAAGGGCCGAACCGAACCAGCACATCTCCCCTTTGCTCCGCCGACTCCCCAGCAGTGCCGCCTGCGGAAGAAATGGGACAGAAGCGCACGCAAACGCCTAAACAGAAGCGAGCACGAGGAGAGAGGGAAATCCAAGATGGCGGCCGCAGCTCTGTGACAGGCACGGCGCATGGGAAGCACGGTGAGCCGCGTGGGCATGATATAAGCGCACATACTGCACAATAACTAGAGCGTTTTGCCAGAGAGCCCAAGGATAGAGGCAGCAGTGGCAGCTCTGTTGCCCCCACCCTAGACATATCCAGTGTCGCCATGCAGGAGCCCCAGATTTCAGTGGAGCTGGGGGAGGGTGCAAGCCAACAGCCACCTGCTCCATCAGAGGCTGAGAACATGGTAACTAACCAGGCCTCCTCCCTGTTTGAAAGTGCTGCGTTGGCAGAGATCATGTCTGTATTAAACAGCAACCATGCCACCACTATTGGTAAAATTGATGAACTACGCTCAGATTTTACTATTCTCCGGCATGACATACAAAACATCAGGGAACGCACCCAAGAAGTTGAGAGAAGGGTTGGGGAACTCGAGGACACAGTTAACCCTATTCAGGTGCAGATGCAGTCCATGGAACAAAGACTGGCTAACACAGAGGCTAAAGCGGATGATCTGGAGAACAGATTACGACGCAACAATATCAGATTGCTCGGCCTACCGGAAAGAGTGGAGGGGGGGCGGCCTGAGGTTTTTCTGGAGCAGTGGCTTCAGACCGTTTTTCCAATGATAACCTCACCCACCTTTGCAATTGAACGCGCCCATAGGGTGCCAGGTCGACCCCCTCCTCCAGGTGCCCAGCCACGACCCATGATAGCACGATTGCTCAACTACAGGGACAGAGACAAAATACTAAGGGAAGCACGGGTCAAAGGGGATATCATGCATGAAAACTCCAGGATATCCATATACCCGGATTACTCGATTGAAATCCGCAAACAACGTATGAAATTCACGGATGTTAAGAAGCGGCTAATACAACTACAGCTCCCATATGCCATGCTATATCCAGCGAAACTGCGGGTGGTTGACAACGGCCAAACCCACTTCTTCACTACTGCCTGAGAAGTGGACGCATGGCTGGAAAACAGGCCTGGGAGATCTCCCCGCAGATAAGTATGGAAATGCTCTGCACCATAGACACACTATGTTTTGATGTACTTACAAAGGAATACCTTAGGATGCACATACATATATCCTGAGAAGGGACCGGTGTGGGTCTGCAACCCAAAACCGACATTGGAGAACATGTCTTTTCTTATTGAGACTCTGGTCTTGTCACTTTTGCTTATTCGAACACTTTTTGGGAGTCAGATCCACTGTAAGTTGGGGTTGATGGTGGATAGGGTGGGGGCAGGGAAAGTTAAGCATTACTTAATTAGCTCATGTCTTAAGTATCAAGAAAGACTTTACACTCAGAATGGATCAACATGCCAGATACTATATCGGGACACTATCAAGAAACTGAAGGTTAGGAGGGTAATGGATAGATATACTACAGGTCATTATTTGTATGTTTTTCAATGTATAGCATTAAGTTGATCTCTTGGAATGTCAGGGGCCTGGGTGACCAAATCAAAAGGGGACTGGTCAACAAATTCCTGAGGAAACAGAACCCACAGATAATATTGCTTCAGGAGACGCATCTAGATGGGAGTAAACTAACCACGCTTAAAAAACCGTGGGTTGCGGCAGCTTATCATGCGCCGTACTCCAGCTACTCCAGAGGGGTATCCATCCTTATTGCCAAAACTTGTACGTACACCCTGCACACTGTAATATCTGACCCTGGGGGACGATTTCTAATACTGCATCTCTCTATAATGGGCAGACACCTGACGATCGCCAATCTGTATATCCCGCCACCATTTGCTGACACTGTATACGGTCATGAGCAAAATTTCTTCACTCCCCTTGGCTCCTATAATAATTATGGGTGACTTTAACAATGTACTTAATAGAGATCTAGATAGGTTGCCAGTACCCACTATTTCCGACCAGGCACTGCTGAAATGGGTAGACACGTTCCACTTGACAGATCTGTGGAGAGCCCGCAATGAAGGAGTGAAGCAGTTTACTTGTTTTAGTCCTATTCATAACACTCTTTCTCGCATTGACCTGGCGCTGGGCTCGCCAGAGGTTGCTCGTGCCACTATGGGAATACAAATATTAACTAGAGGAATCTCCGACCATTCTCCTATCAGCCTAAATATACAGGTTTGCCCAGAGCCCCGAGACAATATCTGGCGGCTGAGCCAACACTGGATAAATCATCCAGAACTGGTAGCACCTATAGCCTCCTCTATCACTGACTTTCTATCCCATAATGAAGGTACAGCAGACGATACAATGGTTTGGGATGCTCTTAAAGCGTATATTAGGGGGGAATACTCTATGCTGATTAGTCAAGTTAAGAGGCAGGCCATGGCTCACATAGAAGAGAAACAGGAGGAAACAGAATCTAAAGAAGCCCAATATATAGCCAATCCCAACGCAGCCACCATGGCATTATGGCAAAATGCACAGACAGCACTCCTTCTTGCCCAAACGGAAGCGTTTAAGAAAAACATCCTCTATCACAAAACCAATATCCTAGAGTTAGGTGACAAATGTGGCAAATTACTGGCCTATCTTAGCAGGGACCCCTCCCAGCAAACAGCGATACCTGTAATAAACAAAAAGACAGGGGTCACTACCATGGACCCCAGGGAAATTAATGACACTTTCAAGGAATATTATACAGCTCTTTATGACTCTAAATTGGTCTGTAACTATGAGGATATATTAAGGTACATGGGGAAAGTTGACATGTCCACATTGGACATGCCAGGAAGGCTACTGTTAGACACTCCTATAACAGCCCAAGAGATTAGTGAAGCCACTGGATCATTTCCGAGAGGCAAAACTCCAGGGGTTGATGGGATCCCCATAGAATGGTACCGGTCTTATACAAAAGAGTTGACCCCCAGTCTGGTTAAGCTGTTTAATAATGTCAGAGAGGGCACACCACTCCCAGAATCGATGAACAAGGCCTTGATTATAGTTCTCCCAAAGCCGAATAAGGACCCTAAGGAATGTGCCTCCTATAGACCGATATCTTTAATGAATTGCGACGCCAAAATACTGGCGAAGGTTCTGGCCCGGCGCCTCAACACAGTTATCACTCAAATAATTGATATTGACCAATCGGGGTTTATTCCACAGAGGACCACAGACATAAATTTAAGAAGGTTATATACAAACCTCATGGTAACTCATGACAACTCCAATTCTAGAGTTATTGCAGCCCTAGATAATGAAAAAGCGTTTGACTCAGTGGAGTGGCCCTACTTGTGGGCAGTGATGAAGTGTATGGGCTTCCCTGATAATTTCATG
The DNA here is from genome assembly GCF_017654675.1 of Xenopus laevis. Lineage (NCBI taxonomy): Eukaryota > Metazoa > Chordata > Amphibia > Anura > Pipidae > Xenopus > Xenopus laevis. The sequence goes on along the minus strand of NC_054387.1, from coordinate 135,075,294 downwards.
AAATGGGTAAAAATGCTGTATAGGGCTCCGGAAGCATCCATCCGCACTAACCATAATTCCTCTCAATCATTCAGGCTCCACAGGGGGACTCGTCAGGGTTGCCCTCTCTCCCCTTTGCTTTTTGCTGTAGCCATGGAACCCCTAGCCTGCATGATAAGACAATCCCCTAGGATAGAAGGGCTAAAAATAGGAGGGGTAACTGAAAAAATATCCATGTTTGCGGATGATACGTTACTTTATCTGGCTAACACTGATCAGGACCTGGGGACAGCACTGGATATCATTGATGTACACACCACATACTCTGACCTAAAGATCAACTGGGGTAATTCGTCACTTTTCCCCATAGATCCTCTACCAACGCCTCTACCGGTACTGCCTCAAGGCTTGACTTGGACAGACAAATTTAAATATTTGGGCATCACCATACATAAGGACCCAGGTAAATTTTTAGACTTAAATTTAGCGCCCTTACTTCAGGGACTGGAGTGGAAAATTAAACTATGGACCCGTCTACCACTGTCACTGATAGGGCGTATAAACCTCTTCAAAATGATCATGCTCCCCAAATTTACATACATGTTTCGGCAATCCCCTGTAAGGATCCCGAATAGTTTCTTCCAGAAAGTTCGAAAGTTCCTTATACAACTGTATTGGCATCCATCTACCCCAAAAATAGCCATAGTCAAGCTCCAACTCCCAACCCACGCTGGGGGACTGGCTGCTCCGAACCTCTTTCTGTTACTTGGCAGCGAAACTGGCCGTAGCAAAGTGGTGGATAACCCCATCGCTAGACAACCCCGCCATACGCTTAGAAGCCCAAACCATAGGGTCATATGAGGAACTTAAGAACCTCCTTTACAGAGGTTGTAACTATACGGCAAAGGCATGATATCCATGAGAGAAATTGTATGGGCATGGAAAACAGCTAATGGTCTCTTTCCTAAACTGGCAGCGCATTGCTCAGGACTCACCCCTCTCTGGTGCAACCCCAAATTGCCACACATGCACACTGTACCAGATCCTCAAGCCTGGGCTATGCACAATATTAAGTATGTTCAGGACATTATGGTTGATGGTAAACTACTGGACTTCCCCACCCTTAAAAATAAATACGACCTGCCCAACAAAATGTTCTTTAGGTATATTCAACTCCGGCATGCCACGCATTCCCAATTTAATGGGGGGCCGGTGATAACTACCCCCTCCCAAATAGAAGTGAGGGCATTGGCTGACGCGCATACTAAAAATCTGTCCGTTTTTTATGCCATTCTCATGACTGCAGGGACCTCCCCATTGGGTAAATTACTGGAGAAATGGCAACGTGACATACCCGAATTGGATGCTGAGGCATGGAAGGAGACACTTGATTCGGTCTTTGACCATATTGTGGCATCCAGAGACAAAATGATACAGTTCAAATTTCTGCATAGAGCATATCTCACTCCAAGTGTATTGGCTAAAATGTCCCCGGCCACGGTTGATGAATGTCCACGGTGTCATCATTCCCCAGCGAATTTCATACACATGGTTTGGTCATGCAACAAGATACAAAGGTTCTGGGGGGCTATAGCGCAATACATTTCTGATATGATGGAAATTCCTATCAGGGTGGAACCCCTAGGTATGTTACTGAATCAGGTAGCAGATCTAGCACCAACTATAGCTGAGAAATCGTTACTCTCCATAATGTTTGCCTATGCCCGAAAGTCCATAACCCTGAAATGGAAGGCACAAATAGCCCCAACTGTTGGATTTTGGGAATCCCAGATCATACATGCAATACCGCTATATAAACTTCTCTATACGAGAAGAGGCTGCCCGGCCAAATTTGAAAAAATATGGTCCCCATGGCTGGACATCCACGTTGACCATAATTGACCGCTGAGACATTGCCCCTAAAAATTTCCTAGTAATGTGGTAGGACAGGCAACCTCCCTCCTTCACTGTCCTATGTTTTCTGAGTTGACTTTGATACACGTACAAGGAAGTAATGCATAAGTTAGGTTAGGTTAGTTCTTTATTAAAATGGTAGTAAAGCGATTACACGATATGAATATCAGTACATGCATGGTGTAATATTGGAAACTGTGATATGTTTGATGTCAGCCGATACCACTGTATGCAACGGTGGCTGTGATTTAAGGAACGCTGTATAAACCTGCTTAATGACCATGTTAATGTACTCTACTTGAATAAAGCTTTTTTGTTAAAAAAAAAAAGATATGTCGCCAAGAGAAAAGATCTTAGTGGCAATTTTTTCAGGCCTTCCAGACCCAAGGCCCCTAGATCGCCTAAACAGCAACCCAAGGCCCAATGATGGTCAGCATGCCCTACCTCCAGTGGGGGGAAGACTTCTCACATTTTACAAGGTTTGGGCAAGAGAAGTTCAAGATTTTTGGGTTTTAGCCACGGTGCAAAGAGGATATCGTTTAGAATTTCAAAAGAAGCCTATTTTGAATCATTTTGTGGCCACAAGCGTGCCAACAGACAAAGAGAAACAGAAAGCTGTCCTGCAATATATTCAACAGCTGCTAGAGAAACAGGCTATAGCTCCAGTTCCAAGTCAGGAATACGGAGAAGGGTTTTATTCGCCTCTCTTTCTAATCACAAAGGCGTCGGGGGATCTACGCCCGATTTTGGATTTGCGCATGTTGAACAAATATCTAAAACGACAAACCTTCAGGATGGAAACATTAGTGATGGTGAGGAAGGTCATTCACGAGGGAGATTGGTTGGCGTCCTTAGACCTCAAGGACGCATATCTCCATATTCCAATAGCACTAGAACACCAGAGGTACCTATGTTTTTCTTTCCAAGGCCATCATGTCCAGTTTCGTTGCTTACCTTTCGGTCTAGCGACGTCTCCGAGAACATTCACCAAAGTCCTTGTAGTAGTAATAGCAAAATTGAGACTCCAGAAGATCGAAATATATCACTATTTGGACGATCTCCTTTTGGTGGCCAGGAGTCCGGAGACTCTGAAGAAGAATGTGTCGATAGTGAGATAAGTCCTGGAGGACTTTGGATGGTTAATAAACGAGGAGAAAAGCCAGACTATTCCATCCCAGAGGATGGTGTATTTGAGGGCGCAGCTGGACATGCGTTTAGGGCTCCTTTCTCTTCCTCAAGAAAGGATACAGCGGATAATCCGAACTGTGTTTCAGTTCAAGAAGAAATCTTCGGTGGGAGCAAGAGAATTCATGAGTCTGGTGGGTCTCTTAACATCCACAATAGGCCTAGTCAGGTGGGCCAAATGGAGGATGAGGCCAATTCAGTTATCTTTCCTGAGGCAATGGGATCCCGTGAGACAGAATTGGTCTCAAAAGATTCATATCACGCAGGAGTGCAAGAAGCAGCTAGTTTGGTGGCAGGAACCCAGCAATCTGAGATTGGGGTTCTCCTTGGAGGAACCTCCTTGGGTGGAGATCTTCACAGATGCATCGGGCATAGGATGGGGAGCCCATCTGCAGGATTTGTGGGCTCAGGGAAGCTGGAGCAGAGATCTCTCGGTGATCCCATCCAATGTGCTGGAGCTCAAGGCGGTGTTTCAAGTTCTTCTAGCATTCCAAGATGTTTTATTGGGTGCAGCAGTGCTTATCAGGTCAGACAATGCAGCAACTGTTGCTTATATCAGAGGTCAAGGGGGTACCCGGAGCGCTTCTCTCTTCAGAGTGACGAAACCGATAATGGATTGGGCTCAGGAGAACCTGTTAGACATAACAGCTCGGTACACAGGACCGCCATCAGAAATCACAGGGCCCCATACGACAAAATTTCCTGGGCCCCCTGGGCTGCGCCCACTGCAAGCCCCACCTACAGGTCTGCCCCCCACCACACAGTAAAAAAACAAAAATAATATTGGTGGCTAGGGTTCCCACATGTTAATAACAAAATAAAAAGATATTGGTGGTCAGGGCCCCCCATAAAAAAACATTTGTGGCCAGGGCCCCCCCATTAAAAAATATTGGTGGCTAGGACCCCACATGAGAAAAAAAAATTGGTGGCCAAAATTGGTGGCCAGGCCCCCCCCACATTATAAGAAAATTGGTGGCCAGGGCCCCTTAAACGTGCATGCCTTCCCATAGTCAGCAGCTCTCAGAAAGATGGGGGCCCAGCTAATCAAGTAAGTGTGCCGTGGCCGGGCCCCCCTTACCCTCGGGGCCCCCTACAACTCTCCCCCCTGTCCCCCCCTGATGGCTGCCCTGTCGGTACATACCGAGCCCACAGAATGTAAGAGCAGACTTCCTCAGTCGACATTGTCTCCCGAGGGGGGAGTGGGCCCTGTTTCCATCGGTGTTCACTTGGATAACATCACGTTGGGGTTGTCCTCAGTTGGATCTGATGGCGACAGTGGACAACAGGAAGCTTCCGGCTTTCTTTTCTCGAATACCTTGTCCAGAAGCCTTGGCGACGGATGCGTTTGCCCAGAGTTGGGACAATCTTTTTGTTTATATCTTTCCCCCAGTGCCAGTGATAATGAGAGTGTTGCAGAAAATTTGGCATTCCAAAGTAGAGGTGATAGCCATTCTTCCGAATTGGCCCAGGAGGCCATGGTTCCCATTATTGAAGAGGCTAATTCTCAAATCTCAAATTCCGAGCCTTCTAGTCCAAGGAACATGGGAACATCCAGATCAACACAGATTCAATTTAATGGCCTGGAGGTTGAGAGGGGAATTTTGAGACAGCAAGGGTGCTCAGAAGTAGTCATAGATACTTTGATCAAAGCTAGAAAACAAAGTACTCTGGCCAAGTATCATAAAGTGTGGGAATGCTTTTCATCTTATGCAAGACTACATAAGTTTAACCCAGTTTCTCCTACTGTTCCGAATATTCTGGAATTCCTCCAGGAAGGATTGCAGAAAGACCTAAGTGCCAGCACTCTCAAAGGTCAGGTCTCGGCTTTATCAGCGATTCTTGGTAATAGATGGGCTAAGGACCCTCTAATTCAGAGGTTCTTCCATACGGTTAGTCGTGTAAAACCTTCAAAAAGACCAGTATGGCCTGCCTGGGATCTACCGTTAGTTCTGGGAGCGCTCATGGTAGCACCTTTTGAGCCGTTGGAGCAGGTGACTTTATGGCTGCTCACATTGAAGGTTGTCTTCTTAGTGGCTATCACATCAGCCAGACGCATTGGGGAACTTCGGGCTCTGTCAGTTGACCCGCCTTATACCATCTTTCATGATAATAAAGTAGTGTTAAAGCCTGTATTGGAATTCCTACCAAAGGTAGTGTCATCATTTCATGTTAATGAGCCTATTATTCTACCAGCCTTACTTTCGTTGGAGATGTCTCAAGAGGATCTCTCTGCTTTGGATGTCAGAAGATGTCTACAGATATATATAAAGAGAACAGAGGAATTCAGAAAATCGAGAATTCTCTTTGTAATCCCTGCGGGTAAAAGGAAAGGAGAGCCAGCGGCCAAAGCTACCTTAAGTTCATGGGTTGTCAAGACCATTTCAGGAACAAGGCAAATCTCCGCCATTGGGGGTGAAGGCTCATTCAGCAAGGGCGGTGTCAGCATCTTGGGCAGCAGAAGCAGGAGTGTCCATGGAGACCATCTGCAAAGCAGCTACGTGGGCTACACCAAACACGTTTATTAAACATTATAAGTTAGATGTTTGGTCAGTTTCTCAAGCCCTGTTTGGGCAGTCAGTAATTTGTTCTGTTCAGAATAAATAAGTGTGTCAGCATGAAGCAGTAGTATTATTCCCACCCTGGGATTGATTGCTTGGGTATAACCCATTAGTGTTTTTGGATCCATGTTGACAGAGGATGGCCAGGAAAGGAGAAAATCATTATCATACTTACCGAGATTTTCTTTTCCTGGCCATCCTCCCAGTCAACATGCCCCCCCTAATTCTGTGGTTGTATTTTTCACCTTTATAATAGACTGTCGGTTCACAGGAAGGGGAGGGTCTTATAGCCGTGCAAGATTGGTCCTTCTGTCCTGGCTTCGGAGCTAGAGGGAAATACCCATTAGTGTTTTTGGATCCATGTTGACTGGGAGGATGGCCAGGAAAAGAAAATCTCGGTAAGTATGATAACGATTTTCTCCTATACCCTCCCTTAGACCCCCTTTAACCTCTCTCCCTAAAATCTGCCGAGAAATACTTTCCCAAGCAGATAAATATCTCAAGAGGTCTTAAAATTTGTTTTCACAAGAAGGCCCTCTCACCCCTATAGTGGGGAACCCACAATTTGCCCCTGGTATGATGAGTGCAGGCTTTCTTGGGAGGAGTGTTAGAAAATAATGTTTATTACCACTAACTCGCATTTGCCCCAATGAACTGGACACATTTTTAATTAGGTTTAAATACTCTCAACGTCGTCACTGGTTGATGGCCCCCCAAAGGGTGAATTTGAGAACCACCCCTCTCACCCCATTTGAAAATCTATGTGTATTTAAATCCCCAGCTAAACATCTAATCTCTACATTATATAAGTTAACAGACCCAAAAGGAAAGTCGGCATTACCAAAATATGCCATTAAATGGGAGAGGGTATTGCAATCTGAATTTACAGAGGAACAATGGGAGTCCTGTTTCACCCTAACTCATACATTTTCCATAGCATGTAAATCACAAGTGCTACGCAATATGTTGGCACTATATAGATACATGTTAATAATAATAATAATCACAAGAAACTAATTATAAAATAGTTTCTAGATGGTATAAGTGTCAGACCTTTGCTGGAGGTTTAATGGGGAAGTCGGTTCTCCCTTGCATATTTGGTGGCATTGCCCAATCCTGAAACCCTTTTGGACATCTTTCAAACATTAAAGGGGTTGTTCACCTTCCAAACACTTTTTTCAATTTAGTTGTTTTTAGATTGTTCCCTAGAAATAATGACTTTTTCCAATTACTTTCCATTATTTATTTTTTAAGTTTTTTCCAAAATCTAAGTTTAAAGTTGAATGTTCCTGTCTCTGGTGTTTGAGTCTGGCAGCTCAGTAATCCAGGTGCAGATTCTGAACTGTTACAATTTTGCAACATTTAGTTGATACATTTCTCAGCAGCATCTCTGGAGTATTAGCAACAATTGTATCAATTCTAACAGCTGCCTGTAATGAAACCCAGAGATTCTGCTCAGCAGGGACAAAGATAAGAAATGTATCAACTAAATGTATCAATTTAGAACAGTTTACAGGATCGGCGACCCCCCCTCCCAGAGCTGCTTCAGAAGGAGAGAAATGACACTTTATACTTCAATATTAGAAAAACCGTGACACATAGAAAATAGAAAGTCATTGGAAAAAGTCGTTATTTCTGGTGATCTATCTGATAACAACTAGTTGTTTGAAGGTGAACAACCCCTTTAAGAACACTTACAGGAGTGACTTTACAGGTTGAACCGTCCGTGGGCCAACTTTCCATGCTACCAGGCTCGCCCACCAAGCATAAAAAATTGGGTACTGTCTCAGTGCTGCTAGGGCGGTAATTCCCCGACATTGGCGTTCCTCCACCCCTCCCACAATTACAGAATGGTGGGCAGAAATGGGTTCCATCATGAGAATGGAAGAATTGTTAAGCCACACATAAGGGAAAACAAATCTATTTGTCAAAACTGTTCTGATGAAATCCGAGTCTCATTCTCACTGTTAACTGGACTAGGAGCATCCTACAGCTTTTCTCAGACATAATTTCTAATTTAATAAGCAGATCCTCTATGGTATTTCGACTATAAACATCTTTGGTAGTGTAATAGGGCATCCAGGAACAACTGAGCACTCCTTTTTCTTCTTCTTTTTCCTTATTGATTTATTTGTCTAATTTTCTACGTGTAATCTTTTATTCTTTTTATTCTTATTTATAAAGCTCTATTTATAGACAGCAAGAGGCATTAGTCCTTCAACATATCCTAATCCTCAATTGTTATAATGGTTACCATATTGAGTAAGGATTGCACAAGTATTCTCCAGTAACTGTAATATTCAATTTTTTGATTGCATATATATGTAACTTGGCAACAGCAGGGTCCGATGATAGTTATGTTGTTATTGTGAACAATAATCTGTACAACTCGTGTATCATGATATAATTATCTTTCTGCTTATTTTTGGGTTCCCTTCCCTTGCTGGTTAAATAGAGAATATACACAAAAAAAAGCAGTTTAAAGAGGAACTCCTGCTTCCAAAGCAAAATGTGTTAAATAGTCCCACATAACACAGAAACCCCTAATATACCCATCAGAATTACATGTTTTTTTCAAAAAGTATGAATAAATGCCAGTGTCTATGCTGAAACCCAGCTGTAGCAGTTCTTCTCTTTCTGTATCATTTGAAATCCTGGCAGGGAAGGAGGGACTAAACACTAATGTTACACATTGTAACAACTTCTCCACAGCTTACAGACAGCATGCAGGAACTACATAACCCATAATGCATTGCACTTGGATGTTCCTTTCCTTATTGAAATCACATGTGCAGGGAATTGTGGGGTTTGGAGGATGCAGGCTGAGGACAGATGGCTGTTGATACAAAGTAATAGTAGTCAGACAGCTCAGCAAAGTAGTCAGACAAATGAGCAGGAGAGTAGGGGGCTAGGCTTAAGGAACTGTTCCAAACCATTAAAAATCATGAAAAGTCTGCATATTTTTTTAATTGATGTATATTGCAAAGTTGCGTGAAATTATGTTTACTTTTCAAAAAGATTTAATTATGGGGGGGGCGTGGCTAGCGCTCAAGGAAGATGGCCGCATAAGTGTGAGCTCCGAGTGAAATCATCCCACTGACCACTCTCACCGGTGATAACATGGGGAAATCGCAAGGAAACAAGCCTCTTAAGGAAGGAAGCAAGACTCCAAAGCACTCCGGTCACCAAAAAGAAATCCCAGCGATGTTCGGTAAGCCCGGGAGAGACGCGCCGCACACAAAGATGGCGCCCGCAAGGCCCGACCAGAGGGAGAGTAAAGGTGCTGCAGACTATCATACACAAGACTCATCGGATGCGGAAAGCGATGCGGACAGCTCAGTTGATATGCAAACTTACCTGCGACAGCTCCCATCGAAGAAAGATATCAAAGACATGCTGCACTCCGCCATGGCCGAAATACGCAGTGACCTCCAAGGCATCAAACAGGATATGGAGAGCATCGGCAACAGGACGGACACGCTGGAAAGAAATCAAACAAAACTTGTAAGTAACCAGAAACAGCAAAACGAAGTATTGCATAAACAAACCCAAGAAATAGCAGAATTACATAGACATGTGGAGGATTTACAGAATAGAAGTCGTAGGAATAATATCAGAATAAGGGGTATACCAGAGACTGTACAGAAGGAAGATATCATGCCAGCCCTTACGCAGTTATTCAATGGCATTTTGGAACGTGACCAGAACACAGCAATAGCAATAGACAGGGCCCACAGAGTGTTCAAATCAAGGAACGCTCCTCCTGAGGCCTCCAGGGACATTTTATGCTGCATTAACAGCTTCCCGCTGAAGGAAGAAATACTGTCTAAAACACGGGCCGGGAAAAAGCTGACATATGAGGGTCACCCCATTCTATTCCTGCAAGATCTAGCGCTTTCCACACTATTAAAAGGAAGCAATTAAAGCCTCTGACTGACCAGCTTAAAGAGAAAGGAATACAATTCCGTTGGGGCTTCCCCTTCAGTTTATCGGCTAATAAAGATGGAGTACAGGCCTACATAAGATACCCAGAGGATACAAGGGACTTTATACAGAAATTTCAACTTGTGGAAGTACAGATTCCAGGATGGCTGGAACCATTCAACGATCAGTCAGGAACCTACCAGGAGTTGGATAACACCTGGAGAGACATTCCACAGTTACAAAGAACCCCCAAGACACCAAGACATAAGATAAGCAAAATGTTAACACCCAACAAGAAAATGCCGAATAATGACTGGTCGGAGACATGAATATGCTGATGTTGGTGTAAGTTACAAACATCACAGATCTTAAGGAGATTGAAACATGCCTATGCTCACATGTTATTTCCTCTTCTTTTCTCTTTATTGATGGGTTAATGTGTTAATGCTTTCAATTTACCGAATGTTTTGCTGTTTACTATTTACTGTTTTCTATGTGAATTGCTTGAAACAGGGAAAAAAGAAGTGATTTCTTACCCCCCAGAAATGTTATCACTATTGTTATATTGTGGTTATAAAAGGTCAGTGGGATGCACTACAGTGACCACTTCACTTTACTGCCAAACTCCAGACAACCCACCCCCCCCTAGTGGTTGACACACCTAGTCTCATCTAGGTGGATTAGACCCAATAAAAAGGAACACATTCACCTCTGTTTTGTGTTCACTTCTTCTTTTATTTTTATTTTTTCACAAAATGTTACAAATGTTTATTGGGCATTCCTCCCCAGTTCAGAATCTACTATTCTATCTTTTCTTCCCCTCTCCCCGACAAGGAAGCAGACTTCAGAAGATATATAGCCCAATCTCAACTAAAGATGGGTCGCAACATACAAATCAAACTATGGTCACAAAACGTTAACGGATTAAACAATCCACGTAAGAGAGCTCAAATTATAAATAACTGCCACAGACAGGGTACAAAAATTTTATTTATACAAGAAACGCATATTAAAAGTTCACATGCTGCAATAATCAAAAATAAATGGTTCCCACATGTGTTTTTAAGTACGAACCCTGAAAAAAAAGTCAAAGGCACAGGTATATTACTACATAAGGATCTGCCTATTAAAGTTTTGGATTCCAAAACGGACAAGGAAGGGCATTATACAATGTTGAAAGCACAAATCTATAACACATGCATGACTTTATGTTCAGTATATTTACCAAATGTCAATCAGGCCAAATATGCAAAAGAAGTAATATCCCAACTTCAGGAATTCGCTGAAGGGATCATCATACTTGGAGGAGACCTCAATGTAGCTCTCAACCCTCTAATAGACTGTTCATCCGGGAAATCCGCCATTGCCTATAAGACGTTGAAAAAAATTAAAACCTATTTAGGACAATTAAACATGATAGATATATGGAGAACGCACAATCCCACAACGAGAGACTATACCTTCTATTCAGCTGCAAAAAACACTTACTCAAGAATAGATAATATACTAATTAATCAGAGATGGCTGCACCTCATAAAACATGCTCAAATTGACACTATGATTTTTTCGGATCATGCCCCATACATTATTGAAATAGAAATACCAAATACATTGAAAGAAACCTACAGCTGGAAATTTAATGAGAGGCTATTATTAAGGAAACAACATAGAGATAACATAGCTAAATTTATTCAAGAATCCATCCAAAACAACAACTTACCGGAGACAGACCCCTCAATCTTGTGGGAAACGATAAAAGTAGTAACCAGAGGAAATCTCATAGCCTTGTGCGCTAAAATTAAAAAAGAAAGAGAAGGAAAAATTAAACAATTAATAACTGAGATAAAAACATTGGAAAATAAACATAAAGAATCACTAATGAAAGATGTACAGGTAGAATTAGATAATAAGAGAATCTCGTTAAAACAACTTTTAAACACATATACGGAACAAGCCTACCTGAGATGTAAAAAAGACTATTATGAATGGGGCAACAAACCTTCCAAACTACTAACCAAAAAGATAAAAGAGCAAAAAAACAAGACTTACATAACCCAGATGAAAGACTCTAAACAACAAATTCATTGTACCTATCCGAAAATAGCCAACTGTTTTCAGGAATTTTACCATGCCTTATACAATCTGGATACAGAGCTACAAAAAGAAGAGAAAACAAAGAGAATTGAGTCTTACTTACAACAACTATGTTTACCCAAAATTACCGAAACGGTAAAAAAACAGTTGGAACAACCATTTACATTAGCAGAGCTAAACAAAGTCATTACAGGGGCCCCAGCCAACAAAAGCCCAGGCCCGGATGGATTTAGTGCAGGCTTCTACAAGGAATTTTACCAGCAATTATCAACAGTATTGCTAAAACATTTCAATAGCATTTCGGCAACCAAACATTTTCCCAAACAAGCACAAGAAGCCCAAATAACTGTTCTTCTTAAACCAGGGAAAGATCCGGCTATATGCAGCAGCTATAGGCCCATATCCTTAATCAACCTGGACCAAAAATTCTACGCTAAAATATTGGCTAACAGACTCCAACTGATTATACCCACTCTTATCCACCCCGATCAAGCGGGTTTCGTGAAAGGTAGGGAAGGTAAGGACAACTCGACCAAACTCATAAACATCCTACACCATGCAATTCAACACCAGAGACCAACACTCCTTTTAACAACTGATGCTGAAAAAGCCTTTGACAGGGTGGATTGGAATTTTTTGGAATTGACATTAACGAAATTTGGTTTTGGCCCTAAATGTGTGGCGCAAATAATGGCTCTCTATCAAGCTCCGCATGCAAGAATAAAAGTCAACGGAATCCTATCTCAGCACTTTGATATCACTAACGGAACCCGACAGGGGTGCCCCCTATCTCCAATTCTCTTCATATTGACTATGGAAACATTTATAACGTCCATCAGACAAAATAAAGATATAACCGGAATGAAAATGGGAATCCATGAACACAAAGCTGCAGCGTTCGCGGATGATCTATTATTAATAATCTCACAGCCGGAACTATCTCTACCAAACATCATCCTAGAATTCAAGAAATTCAGTGAAGTCTCTAACTTTAAAATAAATTACTCCAAATCAGACATTTTAAATATTACTATACCACAGAACCAAACAGAACTGTTAAAGAGAAAATTTCCCTTTAAATGGGCTACAAAATCAATTCAGTACCTGGGAATCAACATCCCATCACATCCCAACAAACTATACGAAATGAATCATCTACCGCTATTATCCGAAATACAGACTCTACTCGCCAAATGGAAAACACAATCCTTATCCTGGTTTGGGAAAATTAATATACTAAAAATGATGATTATGCCGAAAATTTTATACTTACTACAAATGATTCCAATAAAACTCCCCAAACAATTCTTTTTAAAAATTAACTCTCTTTTCTCACAATTCATATGGGCTATGAAAAGGCCTAGACTTAAACTCTCTATTCTTATGACAACAAAACCTAAAGGAGGACTCTCTATACCCAATGTTGAAAATTACTATTTAGCCACTCACCTACAGAGAATCTGGACTTGGAAACAAGACGGATCTTTTAAGCTGTGGAAAGAAATAGAGCAGAATGAGATGCAAATTAATATAAGCAACATCATGAATATACACTACGACAATATACCGACTTCAATCAAAACACATCCCACTATAGGAGCAACGTTGGAAGTATGGCATGGTTTACAGAAGAAACATGATATCTCTCCTTATCCGTCTCCAGAGACCGAGCTATTAAACAATCCGGACTTTCCACCGAGTTGTGATAGAGGCCAAATTGATAGGTGGGCCTGCACACAGGGTAAACCCACTAAACTCAAACAATTTATTAAACGAGGACGAATAATTCCATTAAATAAAATCCAATCTAGATGGGGCTGTCACCCCAGGGACCAGTGGAACTATCGTCAAATCTATCATTATTTAAGCTCGTTAGATCCCAAGAACATCACCAGACCATTGTCAGAATGGGAGGTATTGTTGAATCAACCTGTAATTACCCACCCTATAGCTAAATTTTATAAGAAACTATCAGAGGAAGATAAAACTAGTAACCAGAAAACCAAAGAGAAATGGGAACGAGAACTGAACATTAAAATTGGAAGGAAGACATGGGAAAATATAATGCTGGCAGCGCATAAAGGATCGAGAACGACAAAAACACAAGAAGCCAACTACAAACTACTCAGTAGATGGTATAGAACACCAGTATTCTTAAACAAAATTTACGACAATGTTTCTGAGAAGTGTTGGAGATGCAACCTTGAATTAGGAACATATAGCCACCTCTGGTACAAGTGTGCTAAACTCTCTACATACTGGGAGGAAGTATTCGAAATAATAGAAACCCTAAGACCAGGAACTTATCAGAATTGTATTGAGACAGTAATCCTCACCGTCAATAAACATACTGAAGAAGTAATAAAAGATAAATTGATACTACAGATCATACAAGCAGCCAGAAACCAAATCCCAAGAAAATGGAAAATAGAAGAGCCACCAAGTAAAATAGATTGGATTAGAGCCCTAGAAGAAGTTAAAACAATGGAAGAACTTATAGCTTTAAAACAAGGAACAATGAAACGTTTTGAAAAATTATGGGAGCCATGGAATGAACACAGACACGGAAACCATACAAGCCAAAGACAGGTGGAATAATGCTAATAACAAAACTACTTACCTTTACTCTTACGTATCAAGTAGTCTCGAACTGGAACAATATTGCTGGAAATGAAAGAAAAGAAGATCTAATCTGCTTCTCTCTCTCTTGTCCCTCTATCACCCACCCCTCTTCTATCTGTTCATCTCCCACCCCCTCTATAAAATACAATAACTTAGTACTAAACAACGATAGATCCTACGTATTAAAGTGATTCTAATGATAAACAAAAGAGAATAGAGATAGTCAGGACTTCATTATAATATGTGTGGAAATGTACTATGTTATTGTTTATACATATCTGAAAAACATAACTGTTTATTATTACTCATTCCCCCTCCCTTTTTCCTTCTGTACCCTTAATTTTTCTTTAAAATTGAAAATAAAGACTTACAAAAAAAAAGATTTAATTATGTTTGTGTGGAGTTCCCCTTTAAATGTATGTAGAAATGTTTTCAGAGGAAGACACTACATTGTCACTAAAGGTTGCAACATTGTAGTCTTATTAAGAGGAAAGCACTAATATAGCAATGCAGAGTTATTATTAGTGGTTCTTGTTGGAACGGCAGTCAGGCTACAGTGTACTGATTTACTGTGTAACACCAGGGGGACTAGAGGTGCTTCTATGTGTGCACAACACAAGTGGCCAGTGTACAACACAAGTGGCCAGTGCACAACACAAGTGGCCAGTGCACAACACAATTGGCCAGTGTACAACACAAGTGGCCAGTGCACAACACAATTGGCCAGTGTACAACACAAGTGGCCAGTGTACAACACAAGTGGCCAGTGCACAACACAAGTGGCCAGTGTACAACACAATTGGCCAGTGTACAACACAAGTGGCCAGTGTACAACACAAGTGGCCAGTGCAGAACACAGGCTGTGCCTAACAGGCTATTAAAGTCCCAGGGGGTATTGAGAAACTTTGTTTGAGCTTGGATAGAAAATCCCCTGTGTCTAATGATCTTTTTTTAAAGGTTTGAACTTGTTGAAGTATTAGTATTGGAAACTGTTTGGGGGACCCTTTCCTGTTTCAGCACAATAATGTCACCATGTACAGAGCAAAGTCCATACAGAATAGGTTTGCTGACTGTACTGAGCCCAGACCTCAATTCAACTGAACCCCTGTGGGATGAATTGTAACCCCGTCTGTGAGCCTCATCCCCAACATCAGAGTCCAACCTCATCCCAGCAACAATGTTCCGACATCTAGTGGGACCTTCCCAGAAGCGACGGGGCAGTTATAGCCGCAAAGGGAGGGGCAACTGTATAATAATCCCCTTCTGTTGGAAATGAGATGTTGGACAGGCAGGTGTCTGGATATTTTAGTCGTAAAGTGTAGTTTCCATTTAAAGGAAAACTATACCCCCCAAACAATGTAGGTCTCTATAAAAAGATATTGCATAAAACAGCTCATATGTAAAATCCTGCTTGATGTAAATAAACCATTTTCATAATAATATACTTTTCTAGTAGTATGTGCCATTGGGTAATCATAAATAGAAAATTGCCATTTTAAAAAATAAGGGCCGCCCCCTGGGATCGTAGGATTCACTGTAAACACAAACAAACCAACAAACGATACATGTTAGGTCACATGAGCCAATTAACAGACAGCGTTCTGTCTTTTGCTTCAACACTTCTTCCTGTTACAGTTAGAGTTGAAGTATTTCTGGTCAGGTGATCCCTGAGGCAGCACAGATAGAGTCACGAAATGGTGGCTCAAGGCAAGAGATGTAAAAGGGCAATATTTACTTAAATATATATTCCAGTTTGGTAAGATTCTTTAATATGCCACTTAATATGATATGAACTATCTGTTGCTTAAGTGTTCATTTTGGGGGTATAGTTTTCCTTTAATGATTCTGATTTTGGTGTTTAAGTTCCCTGATTAATGTCTGTCCTTTGGTACAATCGGAATGATTGTTCTGTTCTATATATTCCCCTAAATCAACGTTGTTTATCTTTGCTTAAAAATAATATTGTCACACTATATGTAGGGGAAAACCATGTTTGTACTTGCACAGGGGAAGGTATTTGCTGGTGCACATGTGCATAAGTAAAAAGAGGGACAAAAAATTTTTTCCCGCACGTAGCGCAGCAATTTTTTGACCACATCCCTTTCTGTGGCCACACCCCCTAATTACCATGTTTGTTTTACAAAATTTGGCAGGTTGTGAAAGTTTGAAAATATTTCTCCTTATCTTAACTGTGTTTTTGTGTCTCAAAATTGTTACAAAGTATCTTATTTGCACCTGTTAAGTGAGAAACTTTGTTTCTTTTTCTGGCTGTTCAGTGCAGAGAAAAGAGGGACTTTCCAGTACAAATGAGGGACTGCGGGTTGAGCTGTCAAAAGTGGGACTGTCCCTCCGAAAAAGGGACAGTTGGGAGTTATGCATGTGCTTCCTCTTGAACAAAAACAGAATCCAGAGACACAAGTGTTAAATTGAGCTGGACTTTAGTTGTGGAAGCTGAGTCTTTTCATCCCTCTCTCACAGGTCATTGCTCACATAGTAACCATTGCCATGATAGAAATCACTTAGATCTTGTTTCTTCTTCTGGAATCCACAATCACAGCAAGCAGGTAGGAGACATTTTTATAGTAAACTTTGTATCATTCCTAAATCTTGTGTATGTGGCAGGATGGGGGAGCTGATGCCCACGCCCAGGATACACAAGTACAGTCACTAAGAGGGTAATGTGAGGGGGCAGTGCCAGTGCAGGAAGTGATTATAGAGAGGAATGTGAGGGGGCAGTGCCAGTGCAGGAAGTGACCAGAGAGAGGAATGTGAGGCGGCAGTGCCATGAAATAAAATGAGGCATAGGGGGGGGAGACAATATTTGATTGACAGTTGAGATTTTTTTTACATGGTTTTATAACAGTAATGGATGTTTATAAAAGAAAAAAAATGGGCTTCATGATGAATTTGAAAAGGCTTTTCTTATACAGCTTTTTGTGTCTGGTGACAGGTCCCCTTTACATTCCATTGGAGATAATAATGGGGCATCAAGCACAAGGGGTTAATCCCAGGCCTTCACCAGCACTTTTTCATGCAGTTCTCACTTTCACTGCCGCATTTACAATCAAAGTGTTGGTTCTGTTCCCATGTCCTTACTTTAGTCTGCTGCCAGTCCTGCCATGTGAACCCTTAGAGTTCTTGCACTCTGGACCCGACTGGAGAAACCTGCAATTGGTGGCACCCTTGGGTTACATACATCAATACCTTTTAGCATTAGCAGGGGATAGAAACAGTCCCAAATTCTGTTGTACCTGGTAATTTCCCTGGGCTCTAAAAGGGTCTTAATAACCATTTCTGACCAAACCTGCACTCATGAGCATGAGCGTCTGCAGAAAATATACCTGGGGGGGGGAGGGGGCAAGGAAGAAAATATATTATACAAATGACTTGTAACCATATTTTGGTTTCCACACAAACCTGTTCTATAAATATATAAAGTAGTGACTGTTGCACATGTATAGCATTGCCATTCTATTAATGACACAAACTCGTTGTTTGCCAGGACAGCACTTGCTCTTTTCTACTTTCTTATGAGAATTACTAGGCAGCAGCTTGTAGAATGTTATTCCCTCTATAGTTTTAATTACAGCTGGATATATACAGTGAAGCCTCCCTTTTACTTAGCCTCATTTTAAAGGAGACATATAAATGAAAAAACCCTAAATTTGTAGGCACTTATAAGTAATATATGGTGTTGCTTTTACATGGTGCTAAAAATGAATATCTTTAAAAACATCCCCTTTATTGGAGCTCCCTATAGATGGTCCCTGTCTGTGTTTCAAATGAGGGGTGGGCGTGTCCTAATGGTCCCTGCCAGAAGCACAGTAGGAGGGGGACAGCCAATCACAGCCCTGCAGTCACACAAGCACAGACAGGCTTCAGTTCCCTATCAGGTCCTGCTAGCTGCTGATTGGTTCCTGTCCTACAGTGCAGTGAGCTGAGTGCACAGCCTGGGAATTCAGGGAGCAGCAAGTGGAACAGAACAATGTACAAAATAGGGGTGTGGAAGCACTCTAAAGGCTAAGTAATAGTATATTTAAGTATAATGGAAGTGCTAGTTTTAATGCACATTCCCTGGGCCCCGTCTCAAAAGTAAGTTTACAAAACAACTTAAATATACTATTACTAAGCCTTTAGAGTGCTTCCACACCGCTATTTTCTACATTGTATTGTTGCCAGAAGCTGTGGCTGAGCTTCATGTGGTTTTTAATAGCACCCCATACCTCCCCTTAAACTAATGGGGCCCTATACCTTTAAAAATGGGCGTTGGTTGGACAATTCCTCTCCCTTAAAAGCTGCATACTGGCGGGGGAGGGTAGATCCTTTTCACTGAAACCAAGGTTCAACAGACACTGATTACACTGAATGCTACTATGCAGTAAGACTTTTTATACTATGGCCGAAAGGCAAATAAGTTAGGGACCGCCATGTGGGGTTTACCTTGATGTGGTATGGGGGCTTTTCAACTTTATGATCATAACTTTGTAACTAAAAACCCCTGTTTTGTAAACTTACTTTTGAGACAGGGGACCAGGGAATGTGCATTAAAACTAGCACTTCCATTATACTTAAATATACTATTACTTAGCCTTTAGAGTGCTTCCACACCCCTATTTTCAGCAAGTGGAACAGATGGACTGGCTAGTTTTTGTAGAAATTTACAGAAACCCTACTTTTTTAAGAACTAATATTTAAGAGTATAACACACTGGAACATTCCTGTTTTTCACATAAAATATCTCCTTTAAAATATTATATGGGGCCCCTGACTACCCATGCTAAGGGGGGGGGGGTAATCTGGCCAGCAATTTATTTTTTCAATTTTCCATGGGGCCACTGTGACCACTAATTGTATTTTTAACTTGTATAAGGGGGAGGCAGCAATAGTTTTTTTTTTTAACTTGTAGGGTGTTCCTGGTCACCAATGGCATACCTCCCAACATTTTGGAAGTAAAAAGAGGGACAAAAAATTTATTTCCGCACGAAGCGCAGCCATTTTTTGACCTCACCCCTTTCTGTGGCCACACCCCCTAATTTCCATGTTTGTTTTACAAAATTTGGCAGGTTATGAAAGTTTGAAAATATTTCTCCTTATCTAAACTGTGTTTTTGTGTCTCAAAATTGTTACAAAGTATCTTATTTGCACCTGTTAGCTGTTCTGTGCTCTCTGCTAAAAGCCAATTATGTGAGAAACTTTGTTTCTGTTTCTGGCTGTTCAGTGCAGAGAAAAGAGGGACTTTCCAGTACAAATGAGGGACTGCGGGTTGAGCTGTCAAAAGAGGGACTGTCCCTCCGAAAAAGGGACAGTTGGGAGGTATGACCAATGGGTTTTTAGTGGCCATGTTTGTGATGCTTTGTGGTGTGTGTGTGTGTGGGGGGGGGGGGGTGTAGTGGTGGGCGGGACCATGGTTTTTTATTGTACAGGCCCCTGTGATGTCAGAGCTGTTGGTGTGAGTGACGTCACTTCCCAGTGATAACGTATTAGCACTTGTTCTTCTTACTATGGCGGTCCCTTTACGGGACTGAAGTTAATTTTTATAACAATTGTATAAGCGATAAAACAAAGAAAACAGAACGATGACGTTTCTGCAACCTCATTGTGCGTTCCAAGCCTCGCGCAAGAAGCACTTCCGGGTTACACCTGCCCGGCCTATCCCTACAGACTAAGCGTCACGTGACTTCCGGCAGCCGCACACAAAGGATAGAAGCTGATATTCAGGGAGTTTTGGATGAAACCCCCTTTCGATGTTTATGGATGGGCGTCTGTATAAGGCTCTCATTACAGATCATGTACATTTCTATTCCGCTGCTCCCTGAGGAAGTGTTAGTGCGGCTCTCGCTCAGTGTCATTGCTCCATTAATAAACATCGCAAATATGGAGCAAAGCGCCCGCTGTGATTATTCTATGCGTCGAGATAAACGAGTGTACAGCTCCCGAATGATTGAAGAGCGCGCCCTGTGAGGAGCTTGTAGTGTCACAGAGTTGCCGCACGGAGGCGCAGTTTTACTCGGACTGAAATTCTCTGCCCCGCCTTGAATCCGCTCCTTTGTTCTGCGGACAATTCCCGCCCTGCTGTAACGCACGTTCCCCCGTCTATTCGCTCCGCACAGACACAACCAATATACACAGGATCTCGGGCACCAAAACCCCCTTCCCGCTGTGAGTTGCGCTGCTAATGAATAGATTAAAGGGATTTCCCCGCTGTGTTTAGCCAACCCGACTGTCTGACAGAAACTGGAAACCCCCAGTCCTATAACCCCCTCTAATCCCACGTGATTTTATAGAAAGGAATTCGACCCTCAGTTACACATGAACCAGTGGACAGATCTTCAGGACCGTGTGGGCGGCTCTGAAAAGAGCCTTTGGGTATAAGATTAGTGGGAAGGAAGAGATTTATCCGCCGAAGCCGTAGAGAGTGCGGCCCTGGCGCTTGAGAGCGTACACCACATCCATGGCGGTAACGGTCTTCCTCTTGGCGTGCTCGGTGTAGGTGACGGCGTCCCGGATGACATTCTCCAGGAAAACCTTGAGGACCCCACGAGTCTCCTCATAGATGAGGCCAGAGATGCGCTTGACTCCCCCTCTCCGTGCCAGGCGGCGGATGGCGGGCTTGGTGATACCCTGGATGTTGTCCCTGAGCACCTTCCTGTGCCGCTTGGCGCCTCCTTTCCCCAATCCTTTTCCTCCTTTGCCGCGTCCAGACATTCTCACCAGTTGTTTGTCACAAATGACTAAACCGTCTGTACGCACACAGTTTTATATAGCATGAGGTTGGACCTGACAGGGAACTTAGAAAGTGGGTGTAGTTTATCTACGCCACGCCCTTCTATTCTTCAACAAATCGCTATAAACTGCTGATAGAAAGACTCTGCCGCTATTGGCGGATTTAAACTTTAAGATCTGCCCAACGGTTCATTGTTGCCGAGCTCAGGTCAATCTAACGGCCGCAAAGCCAAAATAAATCCGCGCTACACACGGACATAAACGGGAGAAGTCAATTATTATTACTTGTGTCTAACAATAGGTACAATGTTCTATCGGCAACCACTGAGCACCGTGTCCCGCCCAACACTTAATCATTATCGCTGCTTCCTGCTTGGGACTCTGCACTGTTTGTCAACCGGTTTAAAGATTCTGCTTTAGATCAAACAGCGTAATCTCTCACCTCCCCATTTGAAACAAACTGAAATATGTAAGAAACTGACATTTCTGTTCAGAATGATTCACTCATAGGGAATAGGACTTAGTTTTAGTTAATGCAGTAAAAATCCTCTGTGTATGAAGTCAGGTTGTAGAGCAAAGAAAGCAAAGTATATTCCATGTTTAAGAACTTCCCCACAAGGACACTGATTTACTCACGGTATAAACATTGTTAGATCAGAGAGAAAAACTCTAACAATTAAACGACAAAGAACTGTTACAGATAATTGTAATGAGAAGGTGGGTGGCTCTTAGAAGAGCCTTTGTGTTTGGGGGGCAGAGAATGGGGATTACTTGGCGCTGGTGTACTTGGTGACAGCCTTGGTGCCCTCGGACACGGCGTGTTTGGCCAACTCCCCAGGCAGCAGCAGGCGGACCGCGGTCTGGATCTCCCGGGAGGTGATGGTGGAGCGTTTGTTATAATGAGCCAGGCGGGAGGCTTCCCCTGCGATGCGCTCAAACACATCGTTGACAAAGGAGTTCATGATGCTCATGGCCTTGGACGAGATGCCGGTATCGGGGTGCACCTGCTTCAGCACCTTGTACACGTAAATGGCGTAACTCTCCTTCCTTGTCTTCCTGCGCTTCTTCCCGTCTTTCTTCTGAGTCTTGGTCACCGCTTTCTTAGAGCCTTTCTTTGCGGCTGGAGCGGACTTGGCTGGTTCAGGCATAATTGTACCGCTTCTCTCTCACACTCTACAAAACTGTTTCTTTCTCCTCCCGGGCTCCTGCCTTTATAGCCTTCCCATGCAAATAAGGCAGTCCGAAATCTTGTAATATTACTGGTCGGTTTTGTCACATGGTATGAAATCCTCCCACCTACAGATTCTGGCAGCCAAGGATTGGTGTTCCCATAAGCATCTGTGTAATTGGCTGCAGTAAAGGAAAGAAAGAATTCATTGAGCAATTGATTGGTGCTTACTAAACCTACAATGTCATTGGCTGGATCAGAACTCACCCAATTAAAGAAGAGAGGTGTGTCCTTTGCTGCCTACAAATAACAGTGCGTGAGGGTACGAACGTCATATGCTGATATATTTTTTTGCTCCTCTGTGTTATTGAATTGTATAAGAAGCCATGTCTGGAAGAGGCAAACAAGGTGGCAAGACCCGCGCTAAGGCAAAGACTCGCTCATCTCGGGCTGGGCTGCAGTTCCCAGTGGGCCGTGTTCACAGGCTCTTGAGGAAGGGCAATTATGCCGAGCGGGTGGGAGCCGGAGCTCCGGTCTATCTGGCCGCAGTGCTCGAGTACCTGACCGCTGAGATCCTGGAGTTGGCCGGTAACGCTGCCCGGGATAACAAGAAGACCCGCATCATCCCCAGGCACCTGCAGCTCGCTGTGCGCAACGATGAGGAGCTCAACAAACTGCTCGGAGGAGTCACTATCGCTCAGGGCGGGGTCCTGCCCAACATCCAGTCCGTGCTGCTGCCCAAGAAAACCGAGAGCTCCAAGTCGGCCAAGAGCAAGTGAAATGCCCACTCCCAGCGCCCCCTTCATTGAACAACACAAAGGCTCTTTTCAGAGCCGCCCACACCCGCTAAACAGAGCTGCACAGACACTATGTTCTGAATTACTTTATATTAAGGCGTCTTCACTGTAAAATGTACTGTAACCGTTACATTCACGTCAGTTATAATAATGTTCTTTGAGGTTTGGATTAAAAGAAAATCCGCGTCCCTTTCAGTTGCATTGAGTCTGTAAATACAGTCCAGGTTGGGGGGAGCCAGTGAGGCGGACTCTGTACTCTTAATAGAGGGATCAGGAAACAATGGACTTGTTCAACTGTGAATCGTTTATAGGGAGTTTTTACTCGAATACGTTCGAGCCCTAGGGAGGCGACTCTATAGTAGAAACAGATCCGGACTAGAAGTGTCTCCCACTTGGAATAGATTTCGGGTCACACGATGATACAGCGGAGGCTCCAGTTGTCAGTGCAGAATTATCAGAGCGATTTCCCGGGAGTAACGTGAGCTCAAAAGCCTGAAACTCATCCCCATATGTATAAACGTTACAGGAATGAGCCGCTCCTAATATAGCGAACACGGGAGAAATTGAATAACGCTACCAAGTAACTGACATTATTTTTCTATAAATCTAGATTAATCACACTGGATAGAAAACGGCTAGGGATGTAGCGAACGTCGGAAAAAAAGTTCGCGAACATATTCGCGAACTTGCGCAAAAATGCGAGCGGTTCGCGAACCCCATAGACTTCAATGGGAAGGCGAACTTTAACATCTAGAAAAGACATTTCTGGCCAGAAAAATGATTTTAAAGTTGTTTAAAGGGTGCAACGACCTGGACAGTGGCATGCCAGAGGGGGATCAAGGGCAAAAATGTATCTGAAAAATCTGCCTGTGTGTGCTTGGAAGAGATAGTGTAGGGGGAGAGCTGTTAGTGATTTCAGGGACAGATGATAGTAAGTTTGCTGGCTAGTAATCTGCTTGATACTGCTCTGTATTGGAGGGACAGAAGTCTGCAGGGATTTGAGGGACATTTTAGCTTAGGTAGCTTTGCTGGCTAGTAATCTACTGTTCTCTTTAAACAACTGCCATACGTTGACCTTGTAGGCATTGTTTGCCCAGTTTTTTTGGCCGCAGCCACTGAAGCACAGAGGCCAGAAAAAATATGCCATATAAATGCTGAAAATAGTCATTTTTTTGGTCGCAGCCACTGAAGCACAGTTGCCAGAAAAATTATGCCATATAAATGCTGAAAATATGCATTTTTTTGGTTGCAGCCACTGAAGCACAGAGGCCAGAAAAATTATGCCATATAAATGCAGAAAATATGCATTTTTTTGGTCGCAGCCACTGAAGCACAGTTGCCAGAAAAATTATGCCATATAAATGCTGAAAATATAAATTTTTTTGGTTGCAGCCACTGAAGCACAGAGGCCAGAAAAATTATGCCATATAAATGCTGAAAATATGCATTTTTTTGGTCGCAGCCACTGAAGCACAGTTGCCAGAAAAATTATGCCATATAAATGCTGAAAATATGCATTTTTTTGGTTGCAGCCACTGAAGCACAGAGGCCAGAAAAATTATGCCATATAAATGCAGAAAACATGCATTTTTTTGGACGCAGCCACTGAAGCACAGTTGCCAGAAAAAATATGCCATATAAATGCTGAAAATATAAATTTTTTTGGTTGCAGCCACTGAAGCACAGAGGCCAGAAAAATTATGCCATATAAATGCTGAAAATATGCATTTTTTTGGTCGCAGCCACTGAAGCACAGTTGCCAGAAAAATTATGCCATATAAATGCTGAAAATATGCATTTTTTTGGTTGCAGCCACTGAAGCACAGAGGCCAGAAAAATTATGCCATATAAATGCAGAAAACATGCATTTTTTTGGACGCAGCCACTGAAGCACAGTTGCCAGAAAAAATATGCCATATAAATGCTGAAAATAGTCATTTTTTGCCATACGTTGACCTTGTAGACATTGTTTGCCCAGTTTTTTTGGTTGCAGCCACTGAAGCACAGAGGCCAGAAAAAATTAAACCAGTAGGGTTTGCACCCTAGTTTGTAACGGTGGCGGAGGGAGGAGGAGGACGCTAAAGGACAGCTGTGTGTGGAGTCATGAGGCTTGAAGAGAAGGACAGCTGCATAGAAGTCAGAACAAGTCTTCCGGCGTGCAGTAACCCTCCGAGATCCACCCCTCATTCATTTTAATAAAGGTCAGGTAATCGACACTTTTGTGACCTAGGCGAGTTCTCTTCTCAGTTACAATCCCTCCTGCTGCACTGAAGGTTCTTTCTGAGAGGACACTTGAGGCTGGGCAAGACAAGAGGTTCATGGCAAATTGTGACAGCTCTGGCCACAGATCAAGCCTGCGCACCCAGTAGTCCAGGGGTTCATCGCTCCTCAGAGTGTCGATATCTGCAGTTAATGCCAGGTAGTCCGCTACCTGCCGGTCGAGGCGTTCTTTGAGGGTGGATCCAGAAGGGTTGTGGCGCTGCCTTGGACAGAAAAACATTTGCATGTCTGACGTTACAGACTGGCCAAAGGGCTTTGTCCTTGCAGGTGCGCTCGTGGCAGGATTACTGGCACCTCTGCCCCTGGAATGTTGATGAGTTCCTGAAGTGACATCACCCTTAAAAGCATTGTACAACATGTTTTGCAGGCTGGTTTGTAAATGCCGCATCTTTTCGGACTTGTGGTATGTTGGTAACATTTCTGACACTTTATGCTTGTACCGAGGGTCTAGTAGCGTTGCGACCCAGTACAGGTCCTTCTCCTTAAGCCTCTTGATACGGGGGTCCTTCAACAGGCATGACAGCATGAAAGACCCCATTCTCACAAGGTTGGATGCAGAGGTATCCATCTCCGCTTCCTCATTATCAAGGACTGCATCATCCACGGTCTCCTCCCCCCAGCCACGTACAAGACCAGGGGTCCCCAAAAGGTCACCACTAGCCCCCTGGGAAGCCTGCTCCTGTTGGTCCTCCTCCTCCACAAAGCCACCTTCCTCCTCTGACTCCACTTCTGGCACCTCTCCCTGCGTTGCAGCAGGTGCCTGGGTTCGTTCTGGTGATTCCGACCAGAAATCGTGCGCTTCCAGCTCCTCGTCACGCTGGTCTACAGCCTCATCTGTCACTCGTCGCACGGCACGCTCCAGGAAGAAAGCGAAGGGTATTAGGTCGCTGATGGTGCCTTCGGTGCGACTGACCATATTTGTCACCTCTTCAAAAGGTCGCATGAGCCTGCAGGCATCGCGCATAAGCACCCAGTAACGGGGGAAAAAAATCCCCAGCTGTGCAGATCCAGTCCTACCACCCAGTTCAAAAAGGTACTCGTTGACGGCCCTTTGTTGTTGCAGCAGACGTTCCAACATAAGGAGCGTTGAATTCCAGCGAGTCTGGCTGTCAGAAATCAAACGCCTGACTGGCATGTTGTAGCGCTGCTGAATGTCAGCAAGGCGTGCCATGGCTGTGTAGGAACGTCTGAAATGGGCCGACACCTTTCTGGACTGGGTGAGAACGTCTTGGAATCCTGGGTACTTGGAGACAAAACGTTGGACTATTAAATTTAACACATGTGCCATGCAGGGCACATGTGTTAAATTGCCTAGTCTCAACGCTGCCAACAGATTGCTTCCATTGTCACACACCACTTTTCCGATCTGCAGTTGGTGTGGGGTCAGCCACCGATCGGCCTGTGACTGCAGAGATGACAGGAGTACAGATCCGGTATGGTTTTTGCTTTCCAGGCACGTCATCCCCAAGACAGCGTGACAACGGCGTACCTGGCACGTCGAATAGCCTAGGGGGAGCTGGGGGTGCACAGGTGTGGAGGAGGAGAAGGAGGACCCAGCAGCAGAGTAAGAAGAAGAAGAAGACGAGGTAGAGAGCGATGGAGGAGTAGAGGTGGTGGCAGAACCGCGTGCAATCCGTGGCGGTGACACCAACTCCACTGTTGTTGTTGAGCTACCCATTCCCTGCTTCCCAGCCATTACCAAGTTCACCCAGTGGGCAGTGTAGGTGACATACCTGCCCTGACCATGCTTGGAGGACCATGCGTCAGTAGTCATATGGACCTTTGGCCCAACACTAAGTGACAGAGATGCGGTGACTTGGCTCTGCACATGGTGGTACAGGTGTGGTATTCCCTTTTTAGAAAAAAAATTGCGGCTGGGTACCTTCCACTGCGGTGTCCCAATTGCTACAAATTTGCGGAAGGCCTCAGAGTCCACCAGCTGGTATGGTAAAAGCTGGCGGGCTAAGAGTGCAGACAAGCCAGCTGTCAGACGCCGGGCAAGGGGGTGACAGTCAGACATTGGCTTCTTACGCTCAAACATGGCCTTCACAGAAACTTGGCTGGTGGCAGATGACTGGGAATGGGAACAGGTGGTCAAGGTGGAAGGCGGAGTGGAGGGTGGTTCAGACGGGTCAAGGACAGCAGAGGTAGAGCAGTAAGATGCTGGACCAGAAGGAGTGTGGCTTTTAGTTTGCCTGTTGCCTTTGAGGTGTTGCTCCCAAAGTGCTTTGTGCTTGCCGCTCATGTGCCTTCGCATAGAAGTTGTACCTATGTGGCTGTTGGGCTTACCAAGGCTCAGTTTCTGACTGCACTCATTGCAAATTACAATGCTTTTGTCAGAGGCACACACATTAAAAAAATCCCACACTGCTGACTTTTTGGAAGTGTGCGATCTGGCGGTAACAGTAGAAGTTGGCGGCATTGGCGGCAATGGCGGGTGCGTTGGCCGGCTGAACACAGGTGCCGATACATGTTGTTGCCCTACTGATCCCTGCGGGCTGTCCTCCCTGCTTCTTCTAAGTCTTATTCTCCTACTGCCTCTCTGACTCTCCGTCTCTCCATCTGAACTACCCTCCTCTTGCTCTCTTCTACTGGGCACCCACAAAACATCAATCTCCTCATCATCATTCTCCTCAGATGCATCAATTTCTTCTAACAGCTCACAGAAGGAAGCAGCAGCGGGGACCTCCTCATCACTCATTATGTCCATCTCTGTTGTGTTCTCTGCCAGAATTAAATCTGGTGTAACGTCCTCATCTCCTTCATCTTCTTCTGGCAATAATGGTTGCGCATTACTCAGTTCAAGAAACTCATGGGAAAATAACTCCTCTGACCCCAGTGAAGAAGGGGCACCGGTGGTGGAGGAAGTGTTACGTGGGGTGGCCATAGCAGTGGAGGATGAGGAGGATGTTGTGGTAAAGTTAGAAACGGTAGAGGATGGGGTGTGCTGTGTAAGCCAGTCAACTACCTCTTCAGCATTTTGGGAGTTCAGGGTCATTGGCTTTTTAAAACTGGGCAATTTGCTAGGGCCACAGGATTGCATAGCAGCACGGCCCCTAGCACGGCCTCTGCGTGGCGGCCTGCCTTTGCCTGGCATTATTTTTAAAAAAACAACAACAACAAAAACTCAGTTGGTTTTTCTGGAAACGATAATACACACAGCTAGATGGCGGGTTGAAGAAAACAGTGTGCAAATAATGCCTACAAGGTCAACGTATACACTACTACAGCGGTGGATACGGATTACGTAAAATATATGAATGCTGCTTGAAAAAAAGTAACTCAAGTGGTTTTTCTAGAGACGATAATATTATCAATATTTAGACAAAATGTGAACAAGCTCACACAGCTAGATGGCGGGTTGAAGAAAACAGTGTGCAAATAATGCCTACAAGGTCAACGTATACACTACTACAGCGGTGGATACGGATTACGTAAAATATATTATGGCTGCTTGAAAAAAGTCACTCCGGTGTTTTTTCTGGAGACGGTAATATTATGGATATTTAGACAGAATGTGAACAAGGTCACACAGATAGATGGTGGGTTGAAGAAAACAGTGTGCAAATAATGCCTACAAGGTCAACGTATACACTACTACAGCGGTGGATACGGATTACGTAAAATATATTATGGCTGCTTGAAAAAAGTCACTCCGGTGTTTTTTCTGGAGACGGTAATATTATGGATATTTAGACAGAATGTGAACAAGGTCACACAGCTAGATGGCGGGTTGAAGAAAACAGTGTGCAAATAATGCCTACAGGGCAAATAATGCCTAAAAAGTCAACTTATACACTACTACAGCGGTAGTAAAATAAAAAAAAGTAAAATAAAAAAAATGAATATTAAAAAAAAAAAAATTAAAGTTGGTGCTGCTGAACTACTAGGAGCAGCAGATTAGCACACCAGTCCCACTCCCCAACACTGCTAGACTAATAGCACTGGGCTCTTATAGTAGTAGTAGTAGTAGTAGTAGTAGTAGTAGTAGTAAAACAACAAAAAAATAAATAAAAGCAGTCCTTACAAGGACTACTGTTATTGCAGCAGTCAGCAGATGAGATCAGAAGCAGGACAGCTGCCCACTGCAGCTACATACAGAGCACTGCAGTAGAAGGTAGATTACTAGCCAGCAAAGCTACCTAAGCTTAAATGTCCCTCAAACCCCTGCAGACTTCTGTCCCTCCAATAACAGAGCAGTATCAAAACGATTACTAGCCAGCAAACTTTCAACTGTCCCTGAAATCACTAACAGGCAGCAGCTCTCTCCCTACACTATCTCTTCAGCACACACAGGCAGAGTGAAAAAACGCTGCAGGGCTTCAGTTTTTATAGGGAAGGGGAGTGGTCCAGGGAGAGCTTCCTGATTGGCTGCCATGTACCTGCTGGTCTGGGGTGAGAGGGCAAAAAAAAGCGCCAACAATGGCGAACCCAAAATGGCGAACGTCGCGCGACATCTCTAAAAACGGCTACGATACAGAACAAGCAGTAAAAGCTCTGAGTGAGTGTGTGGGCGGTTCTGAAAAGCTGTGTTTAGTTAGTGACCCCGACTGTCTGGCAGAAACGGGAAACCCCCAGTCCTATAACCCCCTCTTATCCCACGTGATCTTATAGAAAGGAATTCGACCCTCAGTTACACATGAACCAGTGGACAGATCTTCAGGACCGTGTGGGCGGCTCTGAAAAGAGCCTTTGGGTATAAGATTAGTGGGAAGGAAGAGATTTATCCGCCGAAGCCGTAGAGAGTGCGGCCCTGGCGCTTGAGAGCGTACACCACATCCATGGCGGTAACGGTCTTCCTCTTGGCGTGCTCGGTGTAGGTGACGGCGTCCCGGATGACATTCTCCAGGAAAACCTTGAGGACCCCACGAGTCTCCTCATAGATGAGACCAGAGATGCGCTTGACTCCCCCTCTCCGGGCCAGGCGGCGGATGGCGGGCTTGGTGATGCCCTGAATGTTATCCCGGAGCACCTTCCTGTGCCGCTTGGCACCTCCTTTCCCCAATCCTTTTCCTCCTTTGCCACGTCCAGACATTATTTTCTCAGCTCTTGAAATACAATGAAAAGCATCAGGGTCGCTCCACCTCTTTATATGCAGCTGGAGAGGACCTGACAGAGAACTCACTCTATAGAGGCGGAGTTTAGATGCACCGCCCAGAATCTTAAATCTCACATTTCACGTTCAAATTCTGACGAACTCAATCCAAATCCTTTTACATCAGGAATGGAATTATAATTCTAAACAGCCTCTGAGATGTGTCTCATTCACTTTATATTCTGACTTGTATTTATCCGATAAAAGTGTCATTCTGTCGCATTTACATTACACATTGTGTTATATTGAAGTTCCAAATCTAATTTTATCATTTGTGATCACATTCAGACGTAGTTACATTTGAGTCCTGGATAACTTCACATAAAGTATCAAACATAAAATTGCAGATAACAAAAGTAAAAAGGAGAGTAAAGGAAGGTTTTATTGTTACAGAGGGGACAGAATGTCCAGGCACAACATTGTGTCACAATAACGTGTATCATTTCCAGTAATGTGCGGCCTCTTCTCTCCCAACAACTACAGCAAATACGGAATCTACTCCATGGGCTTTACTGCTTCTCTCTCTAGTAGATCTCTTCCATCCCCACAATTTATTTTCTCATTCATTACTGGAACGAGTGCGCTTGATGTAATGAAAGAGCTTTAGGGAAAACTATGGGTTAAGTGTGATCGGAATTCCCACATCTGCTGAGACTGATTTGTCACATTGCGCCTCCAGTTTGGCCACTGCATTAGGTTCTTACTGGGGAGCTGCCAAATCGCTGCAGTTTTATACAAGGAGGGAAGTGGAAGCCGCTGGTAGATAGAGGTTCACTCGCAAATAAAGTCTCGGTCAGGTTTTACTATTCACAGAAGTCGCCATTTGGCGTCAGATGAGGCTCAGGAAGTCAATATAAAGTCATCGTTTTTCAATTTATAGAATGGGGTGGTGGGTGCAGGTTGGTGACTGGGGGAAGGTTACAATATATAATGTTATTAAAGGAAATTGATCAGCTCCAATGGCTGCGGGACACTGTTACATAGAAGTAAACATTCAGCTGATTTGACTGGGGATGTGGTGGCTCTGAAAAGAGCCTTTGAGTTGTGCTGCTGGGACGAGTGATCTAAGCCCTCTCGCCTCGGATCCTGCGGGCCAGCTGGATGTCCTTGGGCATGATGGTGACCCTCTTGGCGTGGATGGCGCACAGGTTGGTGTCCTCAAAGAGAGCGACCAGATAAGCCTCGCTGGCCTCCTGCAGAGCCATGACGGCCGAGCTCTGGAAGCGCAGGTCGGTCTTGAAGTCCTGAGCGATCTCCCGGACCAGGCGCTGGAAAGGCAGTTTGCGGATGAGCAGCTCGGTGGATTTCTGGTAGCGGCGGATCTCGCGGAGAGCGACTGTGCCGGGCCGGTAACGGTGAGGTTTCTTGACTCCGCCGGTAGCAGGAGCGCTCTTCCTGGCTGCCTTGGTGGCCAGCTGCTTGCGGGGAGCCTTCCCTCCGGTGGATTTACGGGCGGTCTGCTTGGTACGGGCCATTGTGAGCAACAAACACCTCAGTAATCCACAACGTTCTCCGTGAAAATTAGATTGCAAATAGTAGACTTCGCCGACAACCCAGGTTTTTATAAGCATCAGCTCACACTGATTGGCTGACTATAAACACGCCCCTTCTTTCCCAGCAAATCCACCTGTCTTCAGAAAATACCGCGTAAATACTTCTCACTTATTGGCTAGTTTAAATAGATCGCCCCCTCTACACGTTTACACCCTATTGAGGGAAAGAGAGGGAGAGCGAGAATACCGGTAATTATTATATATTCTCCATCAGTGGGAAATGTATCAGTTGGCGGGTTCCTCCAGGCGATTATGCTCACTTACTGCTTAATCCGTCCCAGAAACACTTGTCATTGAGCGGATACGATATCATTGGGCGACACCTAGTGGTGGTTTGGGATACTTTACAAGGTGAGGAACCGAGTAGGTACATCGCTCGCACGGATCCCTTTCCCTTCTGTTAGGGAAACAATAAACGCGTTTTTTCTCTTTGGGAGCTTTAAATATCATGTGTACCAACAGTCATTGTGATTGACTGGAGTGGAATTCGGCCTCGTTCATTACCTACATCTCACGCAAAGAATAAAGCGAAACATCGCTAATGTGAGTTTCTAGGGGCGGGTGTAAATGAGAGCAGAGGAGATTTTATGGGAATAGAGTCGGGTAGTGATTGTCATGGGGCGATAGAACAAGGATCAGTTGCCGCAGGTATCGGCTCTTTAGCTGGAGGAGGTGGTGGCTCTGAAAAGAGCCTTTGGTGCAATGCGCGGGCCCCGGGGCCACATCACTTCTTAGGAGCGGCCTTCTTTGCTTTAGCCGCTGCTTTGGGTTTGGCCGCCTTGGGCTTCGTAGCTTTAAGCTTGCTGGGCTTCTTAGTCGGGCTCTTGGCAGCTTTGGGCTTGGCGGCCTTTTTAGCCGGACTCTTAGTCGCCTTCTTGGCTTTGGCAGCTTTGGGCTTCTTGGGGCTTTTGGCGCCCGTCGCCGCCGCTTTCTTCACCTTCTTGGGGCTCTTTGCAGAGACCTTCTTGTGCTTCTTAGGAGACTTGGGCGCCTTCTTTGCCACTGCCGGTTTCTTGGCTTTGGGCGCCTCGGGCTTCTTCTTGGCCACCGCCTTGTCCTTCCCCTCCAGCTGCTTCTTGTTGAGCTTGAAGGATCCGGAGG
Organism: Xenopus laevis; assembly: GCF_017654675.1. Classification (NCBI taxonomy): domain Eukaryota; kingdom Metazoa; phylum Chordata; class Amphibia; order Anura; family Pipidae; genus Xenopus; species Xenopus laevis. The sequence goes on along the minus strand of NC_054387.1, from coordinate 135,042,301 downwards.
CTCCGGTGCCTTTGACTTGGGTGAGAGTCCCCTTAGTGACCAAGGCCTTGAGAGCCAGCTTGAGGCGGCTGTTGTTCTTGTCCACATCGTAGCCTCCGGCAGCCAGAGCCTTCTTGAGAGCGGCCAGGGACACCCCGCTGCGCTCCTTACAGGCGGACACGGCTTTCACTAGGAGGTCGGACGCGCTTGGACCGGAGGGTTTCTTGGCTTTAGCCGCTGCCTTCTTGGGCTGCTGCTTCTTCTTGGCTTTAGCGGCGGGTTCAGCCGGGGGAGGAGCAGGAGCGGTCTCGGCCATTCTAAGATCTAAACTCGCACTGAAACACAAGTGTAATAAAATATTTAGCTTTGCTCTGCCGCGTCCTCCTTATATACATATCTCCTGTGCCCCGATTGGTCACGTGTCTGTATATAACTTCCTTTCTATTGGCTGATTCTTATTTTCCCGCCCCTTCACTCTGTCCCTAGTCTCTAACCTGTAGCGCGGAGGTGCCTGTGTTTCCCAAGGCTGAATATTGGGATCATATTTCTATTGGCCCCAGTAAGTGGGCGTGTTTGTGCCGCTGATTCTCATTCTATTGGCTGCTGCATATATTGCCCAGAGCAGCTCCTGGGAAGTCAGTCCCGCTCCCTGGAAAGGCTCCGCTTCATTTCTCTCCCTGACATTTGTGCCAATTGTTGGGGATCAATAGAAATCCTTCCTCTCCCGCTGTTCCCCCAGAGAAATAAGGGAGCCCCGGGTATAATATGAGTGTCTCTCACCCAGGGCCATTGTGAGCCTTGGTGGGCTCTGGGAAAAGAGCTGACTGGTGGGGCTAAAACCTGGGTGGGCTGCGTGTGGCAAAAATGTTTTGTGGAACCACGCCCACTTTTGGCCACACCCATTTAACACAACATTATTCTTGCCAGTATTAATGAATAATCAGAATATTAAACGCAGATCTGACGGTATACTACATAAAAATGGATAATAAGCATATTAACCCTAGCTGTGCCAGTATAATCACTGTAGAAACTATGAAAACTGAAGGATGAACACAGTAGCAGGTCCATGTATAAATACCCACAGAATTCATAGTAGCCTGGCACAGGGGCAATTCCATGTATAAATATCCTCCAAGGCCAGAACCCATAGCAGGAAAAGAGACAAGTAGATGAGCACATAATTGACTCACAGATTCAGTGAAGGGGTCGGCTGGGCGGCGTCACAATGTGCAAGTGGGAGAGTCGGGTAGCGCCGCAGATCAGGAGGATTTGTTAAGTCAAGTGCAGAAGGCACATGGCAGGACGGCACCGTGTGTGGGCGCCAACGCAATGCTCTGATGCGCAGCTCCTCTTCCGCTCCCTCTCTGCAAATTGAGGCAGGCGGGGCTTGGCTGGTGGCTTAGGGGGTGTGAAATGTAAGTGGATCGGCCCCGGGGAGGGAGCCAGCCCTGACACACTACAACACCAGCACCAAGTACTGATTGAAAAAAAAAAAGGCCAACAAAAAAATTTAAAACTATAAGACTCAGTAGTTGGCCCCCAAAATAAGTGAGTAGGCAGATGCCCACTTTGCCTGCTTATTAAAGCGGCCCTGCTCTCACCCACCAACTAACTGGCCGTGTGACCCCATCATGTACAATCAGTGTGGCCCTTTCATTGCTCCGCATTCCTTTAAGTCAAACAAGTCAGTCTCGGGCTGTAAATCCCAGAGCAGAGGGATTACAGGTCCGTACTGAGAATTAAAATAGGCCCTGGCATTTCAAGTACACAGAGGGCCAATCAGCCCACAAAGAGGCCCAAAAAGGCCCCACAAGCCCACTAAATACTGACTTTCTATGGGACTTTATAGCAGCCCCTCTGGCATTTGCCAGAACCCACAGATTGTCAGTCCGGGCCTGAGAGGGAACAACTGGATCTGTCTCTATCCAGAGATGCCCCCCGTTGAGTTCCAAAAGACGGGAAGATGGTGGATGGATGAAGCAAAAGAACCAGGAGTAGAACTGAGCTCACAACTGCGAGAAAGCTCAGGAAATGAAAGGATTTTGCTTTAAATGGGTTATTCATCATTAAATTAACTTTTAGTATGATATAGAGGGTGATATACTGAGACAATTTGCAATTGCTTTACATTTTGTATTATTTGTGGGTTTTGAGTTATTTAGCTTTTTATTCAGCAGCTCTCCAGTTTGCAATTTCAGCAATCTCGTTCCTAGGGTCCAAATTCCCCTAGCAACCATGTATTGATTTGAATAAGAGACTGGAATATGAATAGGAGAGGCCTGAATAGAAAGGTGAGTAATAAAAAGTAACAATAACAATACATTTGTTGCCTTACAGAGCATTTGTTTTTAGATGGGGTCAGTAAACCCCACCTGAAAGCTGGAAAGAGTCTAAAGAAACTATAAAAAGAAAAAATGATGGGCAATTAAAAAATGACTCACAATTAGCTATTCTATAAGTTACTAAAATTTAAAAGGAGACATATAGGATAAATGAAAAAACTCTCATTGTGTAGGCAATTATAAGTAATATATGGTGTTGCTTTTACATGGTGCTAAACATTAATATTATCTTTAAAAATAGCCCCTTTATTGGAGCTCCCTATAGATGTTCTCTGGTCCCTGTCTGTGTTTCAAATGAGGGGTGGGCGTGTCCCTGCCAGAAGCACAGTAGGAGGGGAACAGCCAATCACAGCCCTGCAGTCACACAAGCACAGACAGGCTTCAGTTCCCTATCAGGTCCTGCTAGCTGCTGATTGGTTCCTGTCCTACAGTGCAGTGAGCTGAGTGCACAGCCTGGGAATTCAGGGAGCAGCAAGTGGAAGAGAAGGGAGGGATTATTAGGGTTTTTGCAGAAATATTCAATAAATCAGCCTGAAACACTACTTTTTTTAAGCACAATTCTTCTATATCTAAATGAGTATAATGCACTGGTACATTCTTATTTTTTACACAAAATGTCTCCTTTTACGTAGGTAAACCTTCCCTTAAACTCTGCCTTATAGTGTAGGATAGCATAGGAATGCTCATTGCTGCTGTGGGAAAGATAAGGAAGGTAGCCATGATACCTGCCAGGTGTACGACTGCTGCAATACCCGGGCTGAACTCTTTGTTTGTTCCCCCCCCTTCCCTACAATTCGCACTATAAAGTAGAATACATGATATATTCGATTATTTATTATACAGTAATATATAGCTTCTTTTAAATGAGAATTCAACTGTTTAACAAAAAAAAAAACCCCACCCCACATGTAGGGTTTTTTGGTAAAGGGTCGAATTCTCCTTTAAGAAAACCTGTAGTTTCTGATACAAACTCGTTTTCAGGTGGAGTTTGTGATGCAAAATAAGGTTTGAGCGACGAGTGAAGAGTTTCCCACAATCGGAACAAGAGAAGGGCTTTTCCCCGATGTGAGTTCTGTGATGCACGTTGAGATTTGAACGACGTGTGAAGCATTTGCCACACTCCGAGCAACAATATGGCTTCCTGCCCGTGTGACTCTGCAGGTTTATAGCCAGGTAGGTGCGCATTGTAAAACACTTCCCACACTCACTGCAAGAGAACGGCTTCTTTACTGAGTGACTCTGGCTGTGTACAATAAGGGACGAGCGTTGTGTGAAAGATCGGCCACACTCCGAACAGGTTAATGGTTTCTCCCCTGTGTGAATCCGCAGATGTTCGTTAAGAATTGAGCGACTTTTAAAATATTTTCCGCATTCAAAACAAAGAAATGGCTTCACTCCGGAGTGTCTCCTCTGGTGAGAAATAAGATGTGGGCGGTGTGAAAAACACTCCACGCACTCGGAACAAGTGAAAGGTTTCTCCCCTGTGTGAATTCTTTCATGAACACGAAGGGTTTTGAGAAGTGTAAAGTGTTTGTTGCATTCCGAGCACGAGAAGAGATTCTTCCCCGTGTGACTCCTCTGATGGATGTGAAGGTACGAGCGCTGGGTAAAGCATTTGCCACATTCAGAACAATAATATGGTTTCTCCCCTGTGTGAGTCCTCTGGTGTCTGACAAAGCTTCTCTTCCTACTAAAACATTTATCACATTCAGAACAGTTATATGTAGAATGGGAACTTGCAAGGGACGTCTCTTTGGATTTATTCATGTTGCTGCTGTTTTCCCTGCACGTCATTTCTGATGAGCCGTTGTTGAAGATGACTACTATGATATGGTTTGTTCCATCAGTTCTCTCTCTGTGCTCTGTAAGGAGATTCATGCTGCAATATGTATGGTCTCCTCTTTCAAATGCTAAACACTTGTTTTTATCAAAATTTCATATAAAATTATCTAACCCACAGTTATTCAGGCTGCATCCCATGATAGGAGTGTGTGTATCTGTTCCCTGTATCTGTTCTGTAAGTGGATTAATGCTGCAATCTGATTGGTTACTCTCTTCCCATGAAGCCACTTCCTCTTTGGCTGGTGGAGGTTGTTCCACAGGGTTTGGGAGATTTCCATCTGCTCCTTCAGTCACAATCTTGCCAGATTTATCAACTCTTACATCACTTTCATGTTCATACTCATTATCTGTCAAGGACATATATAGTAGAAATATGAAAAAAGCTCCATATACTGTAAACATAATGCCCAATATCTATTAAAGGACAATGAAGCATTTCAGCAAGATATAAAACCTGCCACATGGATCTAGTGAATCTCTGATACTGTCAGGTTTGATAAAGAATAAACAGCGTCACATAACAGCAACCTTTAGCTCATGTCTACAATAAGCTATTTATTTTGGGATTTTCAATATGTATTTCTTTCTCCCAGCATGCATGTGTGAATGGGCAAAGGCAATCTAAGCATAGTAAATATGGGAGCCTGAAGATCAGAAAGGAGAGATGTTTGTATTATGTTTCAAATAACATCCCCTGTAATATCATTATTGTCATGTCCACTATAACTTTTAGTCAACTCTTCACTGAACAGCCAGAAAAAGAAACAAAGTTTCTCACTTAATTGGCTTTTAGCAGAGAGCCCAGAACAGCTAACAGGTGCAAATAAGATACTTTGTAACAATTTTGAGACACAAAAACACAGTTTAGATAAGGAGAAATATTTTCAAACTTTCATAACCTGCCAAATTTTGTAAAACAAACATGGTAATTAGGGGGTGTGGCCACAGAAAGGGGTGTGGTCCAAAAAATTGCTGTGCTACGTGCGGAAAAAATTTTTTGTCCCTCTTTTTACTTCCAAAATGTTGGGACGTATGGCAGTGCCAGTGCAGGAAGTGACCAGAGAGAGGAATGTGAGGGGGCAGTGCCAGTGCAGGAAGTGATTATAGAGAGGAATGTGAGGGGGCAGTGCCAGTGCAGGAAGTGATTATAGAGAGGAATGTGAGGGGGCAGTGCCAGTGCAGGAAGTGACCAGTAGGGATGTAGCGAACCGCCGATAATGTGTTCACGAACGCCGTTCGCGAACACCGGCAAAAAATGCGAACAGTTCGCGAACTTCGAACAACCGAAAATCGTTCGATTCGAACGATCGAAGGATTTTAATCGTTCGATTTTAGCGACCGAATGGTCGAATGGTCGAACGATTTTGACGCGAACGCCTATTGGCGAACGTCGCGCGACGTTCGCGAACTTGCGGCGGACGCGAACAGCCGATGTTCGCGCGAACAAGTTCGCCGCAGAACAGTCCGCGACATCCCTAGTGACCAGAGAGAGGAATGTGAGGCGGCAGTGCCATGAAATAAAATGAGGCATGAGGGGGAGACAATATTTGATTGACAGTTGAGATTTTTTTTTTACATGGTTTTATAACAGTAATGGATGTTTATAAAAGAAAAAAATGGGCTTCATGATGAATTTGAAAAGGCTTTTCTTATACAGCTTTGTGTGTCTGGGTGACAGGTCCCCTTTACATTCCATTGGAGATAATAATGGGGCATCAAGCACAAGGGGTTAATCCCAGGCCTTCACCAGCACTTTTTCATGCAGTTCTCACTTTCACTGCCGCATTTACAATCAAAGTGTTGGTTCTGTTCCCATGTCCTTACTTTAGTCTGCTGCCAGTCCTGCCATGTGAACCCTTAGAGTTCTTGCACTCTGGACCCGACTGGAGAAACCTACAATTGGTGGCACCCTTGGGTTACATACATCAATACCTTTTAGCATTAGCAGGGGATAGAAACAGTCCCAAATTCTGTTGTACCTGGTAATTTCCCTGGGCTCCAAAAGGGTCTTAATAACCATTTCTGACCAAACCTGCACTCATGAGCATGAGCGTCTGCAGAAAATATACCTGGGGGGGAGGCAAGGAAGAAAACATATTATACAAATGACTTGTAACCATATTTTGGTTTCCACACAAACCTGTTCTATAAATATATAAAGTAGTGACTGTTGCACATGTATAGCATTGCCATTCTATTAATGACACAAACTCGTTGTTTGCCAGGACAGCACTTGCTCTTTTCTACTTTCTTATGAGAATTACTAGGCAGCAGCTTGTAGAATGTTATTCCCTCTATAGTTTTAATTACAGCTGGATATATACAGTGAAGCCTCCCTTTTACTTACCCTCATTTTTAAGGAGACATATAAATGAAAAACCCTAATTTTGTAGGCAATTATAAGTAATATATGGTGTTGCTTTTACATGGTGCTAAAAATTAATATTATCTTTAAAAATAGCCCCTTTATTGGAGCTCCCTATAGATGTTCTCTGGTCCCTGTCTGTGTTTCAAATGAGGGGTGGGCGTGTCCTAACGGTCCCTGCCAGAAGCACAGTAGGAGGGGGACAGCCAATCACAGCCCTGCAGTCACACAAGCACAGACAGGCTTCAGTTCCCTATCAGGTCCTGCTAGCTGCTGATTGGTTCCTGTCCTACAGTGCAGTGAGCTGAGTGCACAGCCTGGGAATTCAGGGAGCAGCAAGTGGAAGAGAAGGGAGGGATTATTAGGGTTTTTGCAGAAATATTCAATAAATCAGCCTGAAACACTACTTTTTAAAGCACAATTCTTCTATATCTAAATGAGTATAATGCACTGGTACATTCTTGTTTTTGGAACAGATGGACTGGCTAGTTTTTGTAGAAATTTACAATAAAGTAACCAGAAACCCTACTTTTTTAAGAACTAATATTTAAGAGTATAACACACTGGAACATTCCTGTTTTTCACATAAAATATCTCCTTTAAAATATTATATGGGGCCCCTGACTACCCATGATAAGGGGGGGGGGTAATCTGGCCAGAAATTTATTTTTTCAATTTTCCATGGGGCCACTGTGACCACTAATTGTATTTTTAACTTGAAAAAAAAAACTATTGCTGCCTCCCCCTTATACAACTTGTAGGGTGTTCCTGGTCACCAATGGGTTTTTAGTGGCCATGTTTGTGATGCTTTGTGGTGTGTGTGTGTGGGGGGGGGGTGTAGTGGTGGGCGGGGCCATGATTTTTTATTGTACAGGCCCCTGTGATGTCAGACCTGTTGGTGTGAGTGACGTCACTTCCCAGTGATAACGATGAATGATAATGAAGTGACACAGTGTGTGAGTTGTAAATAAGTTGATGGCCACTAGGGGGCGGGGTTGCAAGATAATTATGTTTTGAGGAACAATAGGATTAGGGAGTGGGTGGGGCTGTGATAGGCGTGAGTTTCCCAGAATTCAGTGGCCGCTAATGTATTAGCACTTGTTCTTCTTACTATGGCGGTCCCTTTACGGGACTGAAGTTAATTCTTATAACAATTGAATAAGCGATAAAACAAAGAAAACAGAACAATAACGTTTCTGCGACCTCATTGTGCGTTCCAAGCCTCGCGCAAGAAGCACTTCCGGGTTACACCTGCCCGGCCTCTCCCTACAGACAAAGTGTCACGTGACTTCCGGCAGCCGCACACAAAGGATAGAAGCTGATATTCAGGGGATTGTGGGAGTTTTGGATGAAACCCAATTTCGATGTTTAGGGATGGGGACGAGCGTCTGTATAAGGCTCTCATTACAGATCATGTACATTTCTATACCGCGGCTCTCTGTTGTCTCTCGCTCAGTGTCATTGCTCCATTAATAAACATCGCAAATATGGAGCAAAGCGCCCGCTGTGATTATTCTATGCGTCTAGATAAACGAGTGTAAAGCTCCCGAATGATTGAAGAGCGCGGCCTGTGAGGAGCTTGTAGTGTCACAGAGTTGCCGCACGGAGGCGCAGTTTTACCCGGACTGAAATTCTCTGCCCCGCCTTGAATCCGCTCCTTTGTTCTGCGCACAAATTCCCGCCCTGCTGTAACGCACGTTCCCCCGTCTATTCGCTCCGCACAGACACAACCAATATACACAGGAACTTGATCTCGGGCACCAAAAACCCCCTTCCCGCTGTGAGTTGCGCTGCTAATAAATAGACTAAAGGGATTTCCCCGCTGTTTAGTTAGTGACCCCGACTTTCTGACAAACTGGAAACCTAGTCCTATAAACCCACGTGATCTTATAGAAAGTTATTAGACCCTCAAGTTACACATGAACCAGTGGACAGATCTTTAGGATCGTGTGGGCGGCTCTGAAAAGAGCCTTTGGGTATAAGATTAGTAGGAAGGAAGAGATTTATCCGCCGAAGCCGTAGAGAGTGCGGCCCTGGCGCTTGAGAGCGTACACCACATCCATGGCGGTAACGGTCTTCCTCTTGGCGTGCTCGGTGTAGGTGACGGCGTCCCGGATGACATTCTCCAGGAAAACCTTGAGGACCCCACGAGTCTCCTCATAGATGAGGCCAGAGATGCGCTTGACTCCCCCTCTCCGTGCCAGGCGGCGGATGGCGGGCTTGGTGATGCCCTGGATGTTATCCCTGAGCACCTTCCTGTGCCGCTTGGCGCCTCCTTTCCCCAGTCCTTTTCCTCCTTTGCCGCGTCCAGACATTCTCACCAGTTGTTTGTCACAAATGACTAATCCGTCTGTGCACACTCAGCTTTATATAGCATGAGGTTGGACCTGACAGGGAACTTAGAAAGTGGGTGTAGTTTATCTGCGCCACGCCCTTCTATTCTTCAACCAAATCGCTATAAACTGCTGGTAGAAAGACTCTGCCGCTATTGGCTGATTTAAACTTTAAGATCTGCCCAACGGTTCATTGTTGCTGAGCTCAGGTCAATCTAACGGCCGCAAAGCCAAAATAAGTCCGCGCTACACACGGTCATAAACGGGAGAAGTCGGTTATTACTTGTCTAACAATAGGTACAATGTTCTATCGGCAACCACTGAGCACCGTGTCCCGCCCAACACTTCATTATCGCTGCTTCCTGCTGGGACTCTGAAGATTCTGCTTTAGATCAAACACCGTAATCTCTCGCCTCCCCATTTGGCACAAACTGAAACATGTAAAACGGACATTTCTGTTCAGAATGATTCACTCATAGGGAATAGGACTTAAGTTTTAGATAATGCAGTAAAAATCCTCTTGTGGTGTAGAGCAAAAAAAGCCAAGTATATTCCATGGCAAGAACTTCCCCACAAGGACACACTGATTTACTCACGGTATAAACATTGTTAGATCAGAGAGAAGAACGCTAACAATTAAACGACAAAGAACTGTTACAGATAATTGTAATGAGAAGGTGGGTGGCTCTTAGAAGAGCCTTTGTGTTTGGGGGGCAGAGAATGGGGATTACTTGGCGCTGGTGTACTTGGTGACAGCCTTGGTGCCCTCGGACACGGCGTGCTTGGCCAACTCCCCAGGCAGCAGCAGTCGGACCGCGGTCTGGATCTCCCGGGAGGTGATGGTGGAGCGCTTGTTATAATGAGCCAGGCGGGAGGCTTCCCCTGCGATGCGCTCAAACACATCGTTGACAAAGGAGTTCATGATGCTCATGGCCTTGGACGAGATGCCGGTATCAGGGTGCACCTGCTTCAGCACCTTGTACACGTAAATGGCGTAACTCTCCTTCCTTGTCTTCCTGCGCTTCTTCCCGTCTTTCTTCTGAGTCTTGGTCACCGCTTTCTTAGAGCCTTTCTTTGCGGCTGGAGCGGACTTGGCTGGTTCAGGCATAATTGTACTGCTTCTCTCTCACACTCTACAAAACTGTTTCTTTCTCCTCCCGGGCTCCTGCCTTTATAGCCTTCCCATGCAAATAAGGCAGTCCGATATCTTGTAATATTACTGGTCGGTTTTGTCACATGGTATGAAATCCTCCCACCTACAGATTCTGGCAGCCAAGGATTGGTGTTCCCATAAGCATCTGTGTAATTGGCTGCAGTAAAGGAAAGAAAGAATTCATTGAGCAATTGATTGGTGCTTACTAAACCTACAATGTCATTGGCTGGATCAGAACTCACCCAATTAAAGAAGAGAGGTGTGTCCTTTGCTGCCTACAAATAACAGTGCGTGAGGGTACGAACGTCATATGCTGATATAGTTTTCTGCTCCTCTGTGTTATTGAATTGTATAAGGAGCCATGTCTGGAAGAGGCAAACAAGGTGGCAAGACCCGCGCTAAGGCAAAGACTCGCTCATCTCGGGCCGGGCTGCAGTTCCCAGTGGGCCGTGTTCACAGGCTCTTGAGGAAGGGCAATTATGCCGAGCGGGTGGGAGCCGGAGCTCCGGTCTATCTGGCCGCAGTGCTCGAGTACCTGACCGCTGAGATCCTGGAGTTGGCCGGTAACGCTGCCCGGGATAACAAGAAGACCCGCATCATCCCCAGGCACCTGCAGCTCGCTGTGCGCAACGATGAGGAGCTCAACAAACTGCTCGGAGGAGTCACTATCGCTCAGGGCGGGGTCCTGCCCAACATCCAGTCCGTGCTGCTGCCCAAGAAAACCGAGAGCTCCAAGTCGGCCAAGAGCAAGTGAAATTCCCGCTCCCAGCGCCCCCATCAGGGAACAACACAAAGGCTCTTTTCAGAGCCGCCCACACCCGCTAAACAGAGCTGCACAGACACAATGTTCTGAATTCCTTTATATTAAGGAGTCTTCACTGTAAAATGTACTATAACATCGTTACATTCACGTCAGTTATAATAATGTTCTTTGAGGTTTGGATTAAAAGAAAATCCGCGTCCCTTTCAGTTGCATTGAGTCTGTAAATACAGTCCAGGTTGGGGGGAGCCAGTGAGGCGGACTCTGTACTCTTAATAGAGGGATCAGGAAACAATGGACTTGTTCAACTGTGAATCGTTTATAGGGAGTTTTTACTCGAATATGTTTGAGCCCTAGTAAAGCGACTCTATAGTAGAAACAGCTCCGGACTAGAAGTGTCTCCCACTTGGAATAGATCTCGGGTCACAGGATGTTACTGCGGAGGCTCCAGTTGTGTCAGTGCAGAATTATCAGAGCGATTTCCCGGGAGTAACGTGAGCTCAAAAGCCTGAAACTCATCCCATAAGTATAAACGTGTGACAGGAATAGGGATGTAACGAACTGCCGATTTGGTGTTCGCGAACACCGGCAAAAAATGCGAACGTTCGCGGACAGTTTGCGAACTTCGAACACCCGCTAAAATCGTTCGATTCGAACGATCGAAGGATTTTAATCATTCGATCAAAGGATCAAATGCTTTTCATTCGATCGAATGCTTACAATCGTTCAAACGAATGGAAATCGTTCGATTTTTAGCGGTCAAAGGAATTTGAATGGTCGAACGACTTGTATTCGAATCGAACGCGAACTCAAAATGTGAACGTTCCCATACGTTCGCGAACATTCGGCGGACGCGAACGGTCGAAGTTCGCTACATCCCTAGACAGGAATGAGCCGCTCCTGATACAGCAAACACGGGAGAAATTGAATAACGCTACCAAGTAACTGACACATTATTTTTAAAATCTATATTAATCAAACTGGATAGAAAACGGCTACGATACAGAACAAGCAGTAAAAGCTCTGAGTGTGTGGGCGGCTCTGAAAAGCTGTGTTTAGTTAGTGACCCCGACTGTCTGACAGAAACTGGAAACCCCCAGTCGTATAACCCTCTTATCCCACGTGATCTTATAGGAAGGAATTAGACCCTCAGTTACACATGAACCAGTGGACAGATCTTTAGGATCGTGTGGGCGGCTCTGAAAAGAGCCTTTGGGTATAAGATTAGTGGGAAGGAAGAGACTTATCCGCCGAAGCCGTAGAGAGTGCGGCCCTGGCGCTTGAGAGCGTACACCACATCCATGGCGGTAACGGTCTTCCTCTTGGCGTGTTCGGTGTAGGTGACGGCGTCCCGGATGACATTCTCCAGGAAAACCTTGAGGACCCCACGAGTCTCCTCATAGATGAGGCCAGAGATGCGCTTGACTCCCCCTCTCCGTGCCAGGCGGCGGATGGCGGGCTTGGTGATGCCCTGGATGTTGTCCCTGAGCACCTTCCTGTGCCGCTTGGCGCCTCCTTTCCCCAGTCCTTTTCCTCCTTTGCCACGTCCAGACATTCTCTCTTGAACTAATATAACACAATGAAACGTATCAAGACCGCTCCACCTCTTTATATGCAGCTGGAGCGGACCTGACAGAGAACTCACTCCATAGAGGCGGAGTTTAGATGCACCGCCCAGAAGCTTTCACATTCAAATTCTGAGGAACGAGCGCGAACCAAATCCAAATCCATTTACATCAGGAATGGAATTATAATTCTAAACAGCCTCTGAGATGTGTCTCATTCACTTTATATTCTGACTTGTATTTATCCGATAAAAAGAGATACAAGTGTCATTCTGTCGCATTTACATTACATATTGTGTTATATTGAAGTTCCAAATCTAATTCTATCATTTGTGATCACATTCAGACGTAGTTACATTTGAGTCCTGGATAACTTCACATAAAGTATCAAACATAAAATTGCAGATAACAAAAGTAAAAAGGAGAGTAAAGGAAGGTTTTATTGTTACAGAGGGGACAGAATGTCCAGGCACAACATTGTGTCACAATAACGTGTATCATTTCCAGTAATGTGCGGCCTCTAGGGATGTCGCGGACTGTTCGCTGGCGAACTTGTTCGCGCGAACATCGACTGTTTGCGCTCGCCGAATGTTCGCGAACGTCGCGCGACGTTCGCCATTTTGGGTTCGCCTTACCTGGCGCTTTTTTTTTTACCTCTCACCCCAGACCAGCAGATACATGGCAGCCAATCAGGAAGCTCTCCCTCCTGGACCACCCCCACACCCCCTGGACCACTCCCCTTCCATATATAAACTGAAGCCCTGCAGCGTTTTTTCATTCTGCCTGTGTGTGCTTGGAAGAGCTAGTGTAGGGAGAGAGCTGTTAGTGATTTGAGGGACAGTTGATAGTAAGTTTGCTGGCTAGTAATCTACTTGATACTGCTCTGTATTGTAGGGACAGAAGTCTGCAGGGATTTGAGGGACATTTTAGGTTAGGTAGCTTTGCTGGCTAGTAATCTACCTTCTACTGCAGTGCTCTGTATGTAGCTGCTGTGGGCACTGATCTCTTCTGATCTCATCTGCTGACTAGGGATGTAGCGAACTGTTCGCCCGCGAACTAGTTCGCGTCCGCCGAATGTTCGCGAACGTTTGGGAACGTTCGCATTTTGAGTTCGCGTTCGATCGTTCGACCATTCGAATTCCTTCGACCGCTAAAAATCGAACGATTTCCATTCGTTCGAACGATTTTAAGCATTCGATCGAATGAAAAGCATTCGATCGAATGGCTTTGATCGTTCGATTCGAATGAAAATCCTTCGATCGAACAATTAAAATCCTTCGATCGAACGATTAAAATCGTTCGAATCGAACGATTTTAGCGGGTGTTCGAAGTTCGCGAACGTTCGCATTTTTTGCCGGTGTTCGCGAACACCAAATCGGCAGTTCGCTACATCCCTACTGCTGACTGCTGTAATAACCCAATAGTCCTTGTAAGGACTGCTTTTATTTTCTTTTTTGTTTTACTTTGCTAGTTGCTACTATAAGAGCCCAGTGCTATTAGTCTAGCAGTGTTGGGGAGTGGGACTGGTGTGCTACTGTGCTGCTCCTAGTAGTTCAGCAGCACCAACCCGAGAATTTTTTTTTTTTTTTTAATATACATATAATTTTTTTTTTATTTTACTTATCTTACTGTTCTTTAACGTGTACAGTGCTGTTTGCTGTTCTTCATAGTAGTGCACCAATAGTAGTGCACTTGCAGGCATTATTTGCCCAGTGGCCATCTAGCTGTGTGAGCTTTTTCACATTCTGTCTAAATATCAATAATAATACCGTCTCCACAACCACCACCTGAGTGACGTTTTTCAAGCAGCAATAATATATTCCGTATCCACTGCTGTAGCAGTGTATACGTTGACCTTGTAGGCATTGTTTGCCCAGTGTGTTCTTCATTTTCAAACAACGGCCATCTAGCTGTGTGAGCTTTTTCACATTCTGTCTAAATATCAATAATAATACCGTCTCCAGAAACACCACCTGAGTGACGTTTTTCAAGCAGCAATAATATATTCCGTATCCACTGCTGTAGTAGTGTATACGTTGACCTTGTAGGCATTGTTTGCCCAGTGTGTTCTTCATTTTCAAACAACGGCCATCTAGCTGTGTGAGCTTTTTCACATTCTGTCTAAATATCAATAATAATACCGTCTCCAGAACCACCACCTGAGTGACGTTTTTCAAGCAGCAATAATATATTCCGTATCCACTGGTGTAGCAGTGTATACGTTGACCTTGTAGGCATTGTTTGCCCAGTGTGTTCTTCATTTTCAAACAACGGCCATCTAGCTGTGTGAGCTTGTTCACATACTGTCTAAATATCAATAATAATACCGTCTCCAGAACCACCACCTGAGTGACGTTTTTCAAGCAGCAATAATATATTCCGTATCCACTGCTGTAGTAGTGTATACGTTGACCTTGTAGGCATTGTTTGCCCAGTGTGTTCTTCATTTTCAAACAACGGCCATCTAGCTGTGTGAGCTTTTTCACATTCTGTCTAAATATCAATAATAATACCGTCTCCAGAAACACCACCTGAGTGACGTTTTTCAAGCAGCAATAATATATTCCGTATCCACTGCTGTAGTAGTGTATACGTTGACCTTGTAGGCATTGTTTGCCCAGTGTGTTCTTCATTTTCAAACAACGGCCATCTAGCTGTGTGAGCTTTTTCACATTCTGTCTAAATATCAATAATAATACCGTCTCCAGAAACACCACCTGAGTTGTTGTTGTTGTTTTAAAAATAATGCCAGGCAAAGGCAGGCCGCCACGCAGAGGCACTAGGGGCCGTGCTGCTATGCTATCCTGTGGCCCTAGGAAATTGCCCAGTTTTAAAAAGGCAATGACCCTGAACTCCCAAAATGCTGAAGAGGTAGTTGACTGGCTTACACAGCACACCCCATCCTCTACCGTTTCTAACTTTACCACAACATCCTCATCCTCCACTGCTATGGGCACCCCACGTAACACTTCCTCCACCACCGGCACCCCTTCTTCACTGGAGTCAGAGGAGTTATTTTCACATGAGTTTCTTGAAATGAGTGATGCGCAACCATTATTGGCAGAAGAAGATGAAGGAGATGAGGACCTTACACCAGATTTAATTCTGGCAGAGAACACAACAGAGATGGACATAATGAGTGATGAGGAGGTCCCCGCTGCTGCTTCCTTCTGTGAGCTGTCAGAAGAAATTGATGCATCTGAGGAGAATGATGATGAGGAGATTGATGTTTTGTGGGTGCCCAGTAGAAGAGAGCAAGAGGAGGATAGTTCAGATGGAGAGACGGAGAGTCAGAGAGGCAGGAGGAGAATAAGACTTAGAAGAAGCAGGGAGGACAGCTCGCAGGGAACAGTAGGGCAACAACATGTATCGGCACCTGTGGTCAGCCGGCCAACGCACCCGCCATTGCCGCCAACGCCGCCAACTTCTACTGTTACCGCCAGATTGCCAGCTTCAAAAAGGTCAGCAGTGTGGGATTTTTTTAATGTGTGTGCCTCTGACAAAAGCGTTGTAATTTGCAATGAGTGCAGTCAGAAACTGAGTCTTGGGAAGCCCAACAGCCACATAGGTACAACTTCTATGCGAAGGCACATGAACGGCAAGCACAAAGCACTTTGGGAGCAACACCTCAAAGGCAACAGGCAAACTAAAAGCCACCCTCCTTCTGGTCCAGCATCTTACTGCTCTACCTCTGCTGTCCTTGACCCGTCTGAACCACCCTCCACTCCGCCTTCCACCTTGACCACCAGTTCCCATTCCCAGTCATCTGCCCCCAGCCAAGTTTCTGTGAGGGCCATGTTTGAGCGTAAGAAGCCAATGTCTGCGAGTCACCCCCTTGCCCGGCGTCTGACAGCTGGCTTGTCTGCACTCTTAGCCTGCCAGCTTTTACCATACCAGCTGGTGGACTCTGAGGCCTTCCGCAAATTTGTAGCAATTGGGACACCACAGTGGAAGGTACCCAGCCGCAATTTTTTTTCAAAAAAGGGAATACCACACCTGTACCACCATGTGCAGAGCCAAGTCACCGCATCTCTGTCACTTAGTGTTGGGCCAAAGGTCCATATGACTACTGACGCATGGTCCTCCAAGCATGGTCAGGGCAGGTATGTCACCTACACTGCCCACTGGGTGAACTTGGTAATGGCTGGGAAGCAGGGAATGTGTGGCTCAACAACGACAGTGAAGTTGGTGTCACCGCCACGGATTGCACGCGGTTCTGCCACCACCTCTACTCCTCCTTCGCTCTCTACCTCGTCTTCTTCCTCTTCTTCCTCCTCTGCTGCTGGGTCCTCCTCCTCCACACCTGTGCACCCCCAGCTCCCCCTAGGCTATTCGACGTGCCAGGTACGCCGTTGTCATGCTGTCTTGGGGATGACGTGCCTGGAAAGCAGAAACCATACCGGATCTGTACTCCTGTCATCTCTGCAGTCACAGGCCGATCGGTGGCTGACCCCACACCAACTGAAGATCGGAAAAGTGGTGTGTGACAATGGAAGCAATCTGTTGGCAGCACTGAGACTGGGCAATTTAACACATGTGCCCTGCATGGCACATGTTCTGAATTTAATAGTCCAAAGTTTTGTCTCGAAGTACCCAGGATTCCAGGACGTTCTCAGGCAGTCCAGGAAGGTGTAGGCCCATTTCAGACGTTCCTACACAGCCATGGCACGCCTTGCTGACATTCAGCAGCGGTACAACATGCCAGTCAGGCGTTTGATTTGCGACAGCCAGACTCGCTGGAATTCAACGCTCCTCATGTTGGAACGTCTGCTGCAACAACAAAGAGCCGTCAACGAATACCTGTTTGAACTGGGTGGTAGGACTGGATCTGCAGAGCTGGGGATTTTTTTCCCCCGTTACTGGGTGCTTATGCGCGATGCCTGCAGGCTCATGCGCCCTTTTGAAGAGGTTACAAATATGGTCAGTCGCACCGAAGGCACCATCAGCGACCTAATACCCTTTGCTTTCTTCCTGGAGCGTGCCGTGCGACAAGTGACAGATGAGGCTGTAGACCAGCGTGACGAGGAGCAGGAAGCGCACGATTTCTGGTCGGAATCACCAGAACGAACCCAGGCACCTGCTGCAACGCAGGGAGAGGTGTCAGAAGTGGAGTCAGAGGAGGAAGGTGGCTTTGTGGAGGAGGAGGACCAACAGGAGCAGGCTTCCCAGGGGGCTGGTGGTGACCTTTTGGGGACCCCTGGTCTTGTACGTGGCTGGGGGGAGGAGACCGTGGATGATGCAGTCCTTGATAACGAGGAAGCGGAGATGGATACCTCTGCATCCAACCTTGTGAGAATGGGGTCTTTCATGCTGTCATGCCTGTTGAAGGACCCCCGTATCAAGAGGCTTAAGGAGAAGGACCTGTACTGGGTCGCAACGCTACTAGACCCTCGGTACAAGCATAAAGTGGCAGAAATGTTACCAACGTACCACAAGTCCGAAAGGATGCTGCATTTACAAACCAGCCTGCAAAACATGTTGTACAATGCTTTTAAGGGTGATGTCACTTCAGGAACTCATCAACATTCCAGGGGCAGAGGTGCCAGTAATCCTGCCACGAGCACACCTGCAAGGACAAAGCACTTTGGCCACTCTGTAACGTCAGACATGCAAATGTTTTTCAGTCCAAGGCAGCGCCAGAACCCTTCGGGATCCACCCTCAAAGAACGCCTCGACCGGCAGGTAGCGGACTACCTGGCATTAACTGCAGATATCGACACTCTGAGGAGCGATGAACCCCTGGACTACTGGGTGCGCAGGCTTGATCTGTGGCCAGAGCTGTCACAATTTGCCATGAACCTCTTGTCTTGCCCCGCCTCAAGTGTCCTCTCAGAAAGGACCTTCAGTGCAGCAGGAGGGATTGTAACTGAGAAGAGAACTCGCCTAGGTCACAAAAGTGTGGATTACCTGACCTTTATTAAAATGAATGAGGGGTGGATCTCGGAGGGTTACTGCACGCCGGAAGACTTGTTCTGAGTTTCTGACTCCCCATGCAGCTGTCCTTCTCTGCACGCCTCATGACTCCACACACAGCTGTCCTTTAGCGTCCTCCTCCCTCCACCACCGTTACAAACTAGGGTGCAAACCCTACTGGTTTAATTTGAATCCAGGTAAATCCTGCGTTTTTCTGGCCTCTGTGCTTCAGTGGCTGCGACAAAAAAAATGAATATTTTCAGCATTTATATGGCATATTTTTTCTGGCCTCTGTGCTTCAGTGGCTGTGACAAAAAAAATGAATATTTTCAGCATTTATATGGCATATTTTTTCTGGCCTCTGTGCTTCAGTGGCTGTGACAAAAAAAAAATGAATATTTTCAGCATTTATATGGCATATTGTTTCTGGCCTCTGTGCTTCAGTGGCTGCAACCAAAAAAATGAATATTTTCAGCATTTATATGGCATATTTTTTCTGGCCTCTGTGCTTCAGTGGCTGCAACCAAAAAAATGAATATTTTCAGCATTTATATGGCATATTTTTTCTGGCCTCTGTGCTTCAGTGGCTGTGACAAAAAAAAAAGAATATTTTCAGCATTTATATGGCATATTGTTTCTGGCCTCTGTGCTTCAGTGGCTGCGACCAAAAAAAATGACTATTTTCAGCATTCATATGGCATATTTTTTCTGGCCTCTGTGCTTCAGTGGCTGCGACCAAAAAAAATGACTATTTTCAGCATTCATATGGCATATTTTTTCTGGCCTCTGTGCTTCAGTGGCTGCGACCAAAAAAAATGACTATTTTCAGCATTTATATGGCATATTTTTTCTGGCCTCTGTGCTTCAGTGGCTGCGACAAAAAAAACATAATTTTTCAGGAAAGTACACATGCCTAATTTTTCAGGGTTCTGCAACAGTGGCAAAATCGCATCTTTTATGGTCACCGCAGGTGATCAATAAAGTAGACCAAAACTGGGCCCACACTGCAGAATCAGTGTTTTTTGGTTCGCTTCACTGTACATTGAATTACCTCTGCCTGACCGTGCACGTGCGCACAAGCACGGTGACTGCTAAACACACCACTACAGAAATATTGCCACCAACAGGACGAACATCCTGGAGGTGACAAGCTCAACTAGTAATTAACAACTATCATTTGCTCACTTGACGGTATCATTCATTAAAGCTCTTTGCTTTTTTTTGTGTTGCAGTAAGCGCCGCGTTTCGTCTTTGCGTGTGAACAGGCTGTAACCTTTACACGACTTGATTGGCATGTAGACGCCGGACGTTTTAAAGCAGTTTATTACACAGGTTTAGAAATGTAGTGTGATTTCTGCCCTTTACAGCACAAAACGCAGCGCTGTGTCAACAATGGATTTTTCAGAAACATTTTTGCCCTTGATCCCCCTCTGGCATGCCACTGTCCAGGTCGTTGCACCCTTTAAACAACTTTAAAATCATTTTTCTGGCCAGAAATGTCTTTTTTAGCTTTTAAAATTCGCCTTCCCATTGAAGTCTATGGGGTTTGCGACGTTCGCGAACCGTTCGCATTTTTGACGCAAGTTCGCAAATATGTTCGCGAACATTTTTTCCGACGTTCGCTACATCCCTAGCGGCTAGGGATGTAGCGAACTGTTCTGCTGCGAACTAGTTCGCGCGAACTTCGACCGTTCGCGTCCGCCGAATGTTCGCGAACGTTTGGGAACGTTCACATTTTGAGTTCGCGTTCGATTCAAATACAAATCATTCGACCATTCGACCATTCGAATTCCTTCGACCGCTAAAAATCGAACGATTTCCATTCGTTCGAACGATTGTAAGCATTCGATCGAATGAAAAGCATTCGATCGAATGGCTTCGATCGTTCGATTCGAATGAAAATCCTTTGATCGAATGATTAAAATCCTTCGATCGTTCGAATCGAACGATTTTAGCGGGTGTTCGAAGTTCGCGAACTGTCCGCGAACGTTCGCATTTTTTGCTGGTGTTCGCGAACACCAAATCGGCAGTTCGCTACATCCCTACTAGCGGCCTCTTCTCTCCCAACAACTGCAGCAAATACGGAATCTACTCTATGGGCTTTACTGCTTCTCTCTCTAGTAGATCTCTTCCATCCCCACAATTTATTTTCTCATTCATTACTGGAACGAGTGCGCTTGATCTAATGAAAGAGCTTTAGGGAAAACTATGGGTTAAGTGTGATCGGAATTCCCACATCTGCTGAGACTGATTTGCCACATTGCGCCTCCAGTTTGGCCACTGCATTAGGTTCTTACTGGGGAGCTGCCAAATCGCTGCAGTTTTATACAAGGAGGGAAGTGGAAGCCGCTGGTAGATAGAGGTTCACTCGCAAATAAAGTCTCGGTCAGGTTTTACTATTCACAGAAGTCGCCATTTGGCGCCAGATGAGGCTCAGGAAGTCAATATAAAGTCATTGTTTTTCAATTTATAGAATGGGGTGGTGGGTGCAGGTTACAATATAATGTTATTAAAGGAAATTGATCAGCTCCAATGGCTGCGGGACACTGTGCTACATAGAAATAAACATTCAGCTGATTTGACTGGGGATGTGGTGGCTCTGAAAAGAGCCTTTGAGTTGTGCTGCTGGGATGAGTGATCTAAGCCCTCTCGCCTCGGATCCTGCGGGCCAGCTGGATGTCCTTGGGCATGATGGTGACCCTCTTGGCGTGGATGGCGCACAGGTTGGTGTCCTCAAAGAGAGCGACCAGATAAGCCTCGCTGGCCTCCTGCAGAGCCATGACGGCCGAGCTCTGGAAGCGCAGGTCGGTCTTGAAGTCCTGAGCGATCTCCCGGACCAGGCGCTGGAAAGGCAGTTTGCGGATGAGCAGCTCGGTGGATTTCTGGTAGCGGCGGATCTCGCGGAGAGCGACTGTGCCGGGCCGGTAACGGTGAGGTTTCTTGACTCCGCCGGTAGCAGGAGCGCTCTTCCTGGCTGCCTTGGTGGCCAGCTGCTTGCGGGGAGCCTTCCCTCCGGTGGACTTACGGGCGGTCTGCTTGGTACGAGCCATTGTGAGCAACAAACACCTCAGTAAGCCACAACGATCTCCGTGAAAATTAGATTGCAAATAGTAGACTTCGCCGACAACCCAGGTTTTTATAAGCACCAGCTCACACTGATTGGCTGACTATAAACACGCCCCTGCTTTCCCAGCAAATCCACCTGTCTTTAGAAAATACCGCGTAAATACTTCTCACTTATTGGCTAGTTTAAATAGATCGCCCCCTCTACACGTTTACACCCTATATATCTCACGCAAAGAATAAAGCGAAACATCGCTAATGTGAGTTTCTAGGGGCGGGTGTAAATGAGAGCAGAGGAGATTTTATGGGAATAGAGCCGGGTAGTGATTGTCATGGGGCAATAGAACAAGGACCCTGATCAGTTGCCGCAGGTATCGGCTCTTTAGCTGGAGGAGGTGGTGGCTCTGAAAAGAGCCTTTGGTGCAATGCGCGGGCCCCGGGGCCACATCACTTCTTAGGAGCGGCCTTCTTTGCTTTAGCCGCTGCTTTGGGTTTGGCCGCCTTGGGCATATTAGCTTTAGGCTTGCTGGGCTTCTTAGTCGGGCTCTTGGCAGCTTTGGGCTTGGCGGCCTTTTTAGCCGGACTCTTAGTCGCCTTCTTGGCTTTGGCAGCTTTGGGCTTCTTGGGGCTTTTGGCGCCCGTCGCCGCCGCTTTCTTCACCTTCTTGGGACTCTTTGCAGAGACCTTCTTGGGCTTCTTAGGGGACTTGGGCGCCTTCTTTGCCGCTGCCGGTTTCTTGGCATTGGGCGCCGCGGGCTTCTTCTTCTTGGCCACCGCCTTGTCCTTCCCCTCCAGCTGCTTCTTGTTGAGCTTGAAGGATCCGGAGGCTCCGGTGCCTTTGACTTGGGTGAGAGTCCCCTTAATGACCAAGGCCTTGAGAGCCAGCTTGAGACGGCTGTTGTTCTTGTCCACATCGTAGCCTCCGGCAGCCAGAGCCTTCTTGAGAGCGGCCAGGGACACCCCGCTGCGCTCCTTACAGGCGGACACGGCTTTCACTAGGAGGTCGGACGCGCTGGGACCGGAGGGTTCATTGGCTTTAGCCGCTGCCTTCTTGGGCTGCTGCTTCTTCTTGGCTTTAGCGGCGGGTTCAGCCGGGGGAGGAGCGGTCTCGGCCATTCTAAGATCTAAACTCGCACTGATACACAAGTATAAGAAAATATTTAGCTTTGCTCTGCCGCGTCCTCTTTATATACATTTCTCCAGTGCCCGATTGGTCACGTGTCTGTATATAACTTCCTTTCTATTGGCTGATTCTTATTTTCCCGCTCCTTCACTCGGTCCCTAGTCTCTAACCCAGCGATCCCCAACCAGTAGCTCGTGAGTAACATGTTGCCAGGGTCGGACTGGGAGGCATGGGGCCCACCGTGGCTACTGCCCCAGGGCCCCCCTCCGGCCGCCGCTACCGCTCCGGAGTGCTTTAGGGGACTAGTGCGCATGCGCGCGGTGCCGTGTTTGTGCGCAGGCGCGCATGCGCAGTTACTCTATTATACCGCGACCCCAAACAAAGTGGGGTCGCGCCGCCCCACTAAGTAGCGGATCTGGGCCGGCGGGGCCCACAAGAGCCCGGGGCCCACCGGGGCCCAGTCCGACACTGCATGTTGCTCTCCAACCCCTTGGACGTTGCTCTCATTGGCCTCAAAGCTGGTGCTTATTTTTGAATTCCAGGCTTCAAGGCAAGTTTTGGTTGCATAAAAACCAGGTGTACTGCCAAAAAGAGCCTCAATGTAGGTTGACAATCCACATAGGGGCTACTAAATGGCCAATCGCAGCTCTTATTTGGCACCCCAAGAACATTTTTCATGCTTGTGTTGCTCACCATTAGTGATGGGCGAATCTGTCGCGTTTCGCTTCGCCGAATAATTCGCGAATTTCCAGCGAAATTCGCGAAACGGCGAAAAATTTGCGAAACGAGTCGCGCGGGCCGATTTTGTCGCGCGTCAAAATATTTTGTCGCGGACGCAAGTATGTGTTTTAACGCGCGACGTTATTTTTGACGCGCAGTGCAATTTGATGAAGCCCATCTTCTATGGGTGTTTTGTTTGTATAACCTTTTTTCATCTTTGGGCCTACAAATAAAAATGTTCCCCTTAGTTTCAAGCTTTGTAGTCTGTGATGATAAATGAACATGGTATCTTTTGCTTTGTGTCTGAATGTGCTGAATTGGATTGGACTCCATGGGAAGACCAATACACATGCGTGTTTCACTTAGTATACTGCTACACACATGCCCTGCATTGTTAGAGGACTCCTATCTTGAAAAAATGGCTCCCATTTTGCAAGTTTCTTAAACTTTTAACGTTTGTGGATTTTTTCACATTACCTCTGGTCAACTGGTAATGGTATCTACTACTACTCTATATCACTGTTTAACCAAAAAGTACCATCTGTACTTCATATATCTAATAGTAGATTACTAACACAAGTACAACTAATAAATCTGAACAGATAGTATCTGGATGCTTTGTATCTCAGATAAAAATGAATAAACCATATGTTTATGTGAATCAACCTTATATTTACATCATGTAATTGTAATGATTCTGAAATACTATGTAATGTAATTTTAATGACTCAGATTAAGAATAGTCATCGTTGTGTTATTAGAATCCAAACAATTCCAAGTACCATGTGAGTATTAGTTTAGTCAAATGAAAAATGAACTCAAAATATAGAGATATAAAAAAAATTTTTAATTTACAACATATAGCACAACGGTGCTGTAACAAACAATAAATAAATTAAAGTGGAGGAGGAGGAGGAGCAACTACCCTCTGCAGGTTGTCTACAATGTCCCTAACCTCTCCCAGCTCCTGCCGCATGGCATTAACTTGGTGGACTAGGGTGACCAGGAGCTCAGTCTGGTCGTAGTAGGCATGCTCTGTCTGAGTGCCTACACTGAGCCCCTGGTCGTCCACTAGTCGTGCCGCCTGGTGAGGTGGTGGTGCCGCCTGGTGAGGTGGTGGTGCCGCCTGGTGAGGTGGTGGTGCCGCCTGGTGAGGTGGTGGTGCCGCCTGGTGAGGTGGTGGTGCCGCCTGGACAGGTGGTGGAGGCGGTGCTGCCTCATCAGGTGGAGGCGGTGCTGCCTCATCAGGTGGAGGCGGTGCTGCCTGGTCAGGTGGTGGTGGTGGTGGTGGTACTTCCCCATCATCATCGGGATCATCTTGGATCCATTCAGCTGGCAATGAATAAATTTCAGTTTGAGTAACACAGCAATTGCATTTGTATAGTATAAATTATACAGGATAAGGTGTCATGTTGTAACTACAGGAAAATTAACTTTATTGTAGTTAAGAAGGGAAACCTATTTTTTCCGTTTAAATAAATCTACCTTTATGTGAAGTAAAATTCTTATTAGCCTTGTCACAGGCCTAAACAAATACACATTTGCTCCAAAATACCAAAATAAATAGGAATCAAGTGCAGGGCAAGATTTACATAGTAGGCACCCCTAGGCCCACTGCCATTCGTCGCCCCTGTCCCCTCCCCTTTATTCGGGCAAATTTTTATCATCTGGACAGGAGCAATGGGGATTGCTGCATGGGAAACTATTGTATCTCCTGTGCATCCCCAGTGTTTCTGAACCAATATGGGTGTGGTTGGGCAGCATGCCGCCCCCCTAAAATCCTCCAGCCCTAGGCCCGGGCCTTGGTGACCTTTCCACAGATCCGAGCCTGATCAAGTGGCTTTATTGTAGTTAAGAAGGGAAACCTATTTTTTCCGTTTAAATAAATCTACCTTTATGTGAAGTAAAATTCTTATTAGCCTTGTCACAGGCCTAAACAAATACACATTTGCTCCAAAATACCAAAATAAATGGGAATCAAGTGGCTTTATTGTAGTTAAGAAGGGAAACTCATGTATTGCATTTAAATAAATCTATTATAATCTGTTTAAATAATCTCCATTTGACAGCTCATTTACTTGTTATCTAACTTGTCTGCAATTATGTCAGTCAGTCAAAGTCAACTGTTCCAATCCTAATTACAGTATTCACTTAAATACATTTTTGCTGTAAAATAGCAAATCATTATAAGATGTTTTCTTTTTAAATAACTCTACCTTCCACCTCCACGCGCAGCTCATCAACAAACGCGCTGTGGCGTCTTTTGAGATCGCTCCAGATCCTCTGGAGCTCCCGCAAACTTAAGCGCAGGCGGTACTCCCTCCGCAGCCTGCTCCTCAATCTCTCCATTATGCTCCTCCGGAGCGCCTGGATTCCTCTCACTCCAGGAGGGATATTGTCGTATCCCTCCTGGTGCAGGTACCTGACGAACCTCGTCGCGACGGCGACGAAATTGATAAATTGACTACTGTAACACTCAAATACATTGATTTTTTAAAATAAATTATGATATTAAGTCACACTATATTTGGCAATTAGGCACTATTAGAAGTAACATTATTCCCCTAGCAATCATACATTGATTTAAATAAGAGACTGGAATATGAATAGGAGAGGCCTAAATGGAAAAAAGTAGCAATGACTAACAATACATTTGTAGCCTGACATAGTATTTGCTTTTTAGTTGGGGTCAACTCATTGACCCACATTTAAAAGCTGCAAAGAGTCAGAACTTAGAAGAAAAAGGCAAATAATAAAACCAAATTAAAAGTTGCTTAGAATTTGCCATACTATTGCATACTAAAAGTTTCCTTAAAGGTGAACCACCCCTTTAAGGGCTTTGCACTGGATCTATGAATACGTTGTGTAAAGTGTTTGGAAACAAAGGATGGCGTGTGTTCTCTTTGAAGGTTATGGACAGCAAACTGGGACAAGACTGCTTGTGAAGTTGAAAGTCGCAAAATAGCAGATGCAGCTGAAAGTGGGATGTAAGATGGACATCATCTAGGAATGAAATTCCTCTTTCCATTAAGCAAACTGTGTTGTCTCGTTTATTTAACTCAAGGACAAAAGCATTCATAGAGGACAAATTCAATCTAAATTATTACTTACAGCATGAATTTAAGTAGAGTTTATGGCTATGTTTGCGTCAGCCAGGGTTGCCAGGTTGGTTGGTTTCCAGTCAAATTTACTGGGCGGATGGTTGGGGCCTGTTTGGGCCTCTGTGTAATTTGAATGCCAGGGCCTATTTTGACTCCCAGACCAGACATGGCTTTGGGACTACCATTAAAACATTTCCCTTACTTTTGTACACAGTGATGAATGTATATATGCCATGTTTTGCTTTGGAATCAATGGGAAGAGCAATTCGCACCTATGTTCCACTCAGTTACTGCTATACACACATGCCCTCCCTGTATACATTTTTTAGAGCACTCCTATCATTTCAAAAGAAAGAATAATGACTGAGGCACAGGACTTTTGGCCGCAGTCGTTTCAGGGGTAATAATAGTGTGAATACATTTGACAACCAAGCAGCAAGCATTGTTGTAATCAATTTTATTAGAGCCAGAAGAATTAAATGAGGCAGGCCTCAACCCCCAGAAGAAATTAGTCAAACAATGGGGCTGTATTCGAAGAAACATTTTTAGAAGCCATGATAGGCCTCAACCACCAGAAGACATTAGCCAAACAATGTGGCAGTATTCGAAGAAACATTTTTAGAAGCCATGATAGGTCTCAACCCCCAGAAGAAATTAGCCAACAATATGGCAGTATTCGAAAAAACATTTTTAGAAGCCATGTTAGGCCTCAACCACCAGAAGAAATTAGCCAACAATGTGGCAGTATTCGAAGAAACATTTTTAGAAGCCATGTTAGGCCTCAACCAGAAGAAATTAGCCAACTTAGCGGCAAAATTATAAGCAACATATTTAGAAGCCATGTTAGGCCTCAACCAGAAGAAATTAGCCAACAATGTGGCAGTATTCGAAGAAACATATTTAGAGGCCATGTTAGGCCTCAACTACTAAAAAAATTTGCCGACAATGCAGCAGTAGTATCTACGATAGCAGTAGGAGCTTTGATAGGCCCCCACCATAAAAAAAATGCCGACAATGCAGCACAGCAGCAGTACTACTAGGGCTAGTAGCAGGCTACAGCAGCAGCAGCAGCAGCAGCAGCAAGGGCAGCAGGTGCAGACAGATGGGGAAAGGGCAATACTACTGAGGAGGAGAGTATGGGCAGCAATGGAGAGAGGAGGATAAATCTGTGGAGGAGAAGGAGGAGAGGAGGCTAGTCTCTGCTGTCTGCAATGGGCACTTGGATATCCCCGCTTATCCATGCCTCATTCATTTTAATGAATGTCAGCTTATCCACGCTGCCAGTGGATAGCCGTGTCCGCTTCTCAGTGACCACCCCACCTGCTGCACTGAAGACACGCTCTGACAGGACACTGGCAGGGGGGCAAGTCAGCACCTCCAGAGCGTACTGTGCCAGTTCTGGCCACTGGTCGAGCCTCGATACCCAATAATGCATGGGGTCATCGTCAGGGCGAATGGCATCCTGCACGCTGACTGACCCCATGTAGTCAGCCACCATATGCTCCACCCGCTGCTGGTGGTGGCTTTGGGTGCTGACTGGGCCTGCTGCTGGCCGTTGAGGCTCGAAAAAGCTCTTCCACACACCCATGAGATCTCCGCCCTTGCTGCTGCTGCTGCTGCTAGGCCCCCGTCTCTGCTGGGTGTGTGGAGTAGTGGAGGCCTGAGAAGTGTCAGACTGGGGGAAGGCCTCCACTAATTTTGAGCACAGAGCCTTCCTCAATTGACCCATCCTCCTCTCTCTCTGGCTGGGTACAAGGAACTCCCCCACCTTTCCCTTGTACCGTCGGTCAAGCAAAGTAGCCACCCAAAAATCCTCCCGGTCTTTGATAGAACAGACCCGGGGATCGCTTCGGAGGCAAGTCTGCATATGGGCAGCCATGTAAAAGAGGTGCCCCCGACCAACCTCTTCTTGACTGCCCTCCAGATGCAGCAGGTCATCTGGCTCGACCTGCCCCTGCTCTGTACCCTCCCAGCCGCGGACAATAGCTGGGGTGGTTGGGTGGCATGTGCCCTGCTCCCCATGCTGCGCAGGCACCCAGTCCTCCTCTCCCTCATCCTCCTCATCGGGCACCATCTCCTCCTCAGCCCCCTCTGCCTGCCTACGGGGCCTACTCTCCTCCTCCTCAGGCACGTCACCCTCCTCTAGCAGCCCATCCAACGTGCGCTTGAGGAGGAACACCAGGGGTATCACATCGCTAAGACATGCATTGTCCCTGCTAACAAAGCGTGTCGCCTGCTCAAAGGGGGCAAGTACTTGGCAGAGCTGCCTCATTTGCTGCCACTGCTCTGCACTAAAGTACCCCAAATCCGCCCCCTGAGTACCCCTGGCACTGTGCTCCAGCAGGTAATTGCTGACCGCCCAGCGCTGCTCTACGAGGCACTCCACCATGTGCAGGGTGGAATTCCAGCGCGTCGGCAGGTCACAGATGAGCCGGTGGGGTGGCAGACTATGCTGCCGCTGCATCCGTGCCAAAGACGCGCTGGCGGTGGGGGACCTGCGAAAATGGGCACATACCCTACATACCTTCTCCAGCATGTCACCCAACCCTTGGTAGCTCTTGAGGAAGCGCTGCACCACAAGGTTGAGGACATATGCAAAGCAAGGCACGTGGGTCAGGTGCCCTAGGCGGATGGCGGCCAGCAGGTTGCGACCGTTGTCGCAAACAATATTACCTGCTTGGAGCTGGCGGGGAGTGAACCACCGCTGCACCTGAGTCTGGAAGGCAGCCATGAGCTCAGGTGCAGTATGACTCCTCTCGCCCAGGGAGAGGAGTTGCAGCACAGCCTGACATCGCCTGTGCTGCACTGAAGCGTAGCTGCGGGGACGCTTCAGGGGTGGCTCATCCATAGTGGAGGAGGAGGAGGAGGAAGTGGACATGTGGGGTTTGCCCTGTACCCCACGGGGAGGCACCTGTAGCCTGAGGGGAGCGCCCCGGCTTGCACCCTCCCCAGCACTCATGAGGGTGACCCAGTGCGCAGTGTAGGTTATGTACCTCCCCTGCCCATGCCTGCTGGTCCACGTGTCAGTGGTGCAGTGCACCCTGCCGCCAACAGCATGATCCAGCGACAGGGACACATTCTCAACCACATGCTGGTGGATGGCAGGGACGGCCTTCCTGGCAAAATAATGGCGGCTGGGGATCCGCCAGTTAGGGGCAGCGCAAGCCATCAGCTGTCGGAAGGGGGCTGCTTCGACTAGCTGATAGGGCAGCAGCTGCACTGCCAGAAGCTTTGCCAGGCAGCCATTAAGCCTCTGCACTTGGGGGTGGCTGGGGGAGAGAGGCGTCTTGCGGCTGAGGAACTGGGGGAGGGAAACCTGCGGGACAGGGGCCGCATTGAGGAGGAGGAGGCTGCAGAAGAGGCTGAGCTACACAGTGGCTGCCTCCGACTGTGAGCCCCAGAATCCTCTTCACCTGCTGCAGGGTCTGGGGAGCTAGCACCTCTTCCCTGAGGAATGGGAGGAGGTGGACAGGAAGCACCACTGCCACCCGGTGCCCTGCCACTTTGGTGCTGCTCCCACGTCATCCTGTGATGACGTTTCATATGGGAACTTAAAGCTGATGTTCCCATATGTGACCCTGCCTGCCCCCTTCGAACCTTCTGCCGGCAGAGCTGGCACACTGCTATTGCCTGGTCCTCTGCCTGGCACGTGAAAAAAGCCCACACTGCTGAAGTGCGGGCCACTGCCTTGCCTGCTGTGGAGGGTTGAGGATGGTCCCCACCCGTACGCACATAGGCTTTGGACCTAGGCGCAGTGCTGCCCTGTTGCCTGCCCCCCCTAGCAGTGGTCGGTGGAGCCGACTCTTCATCCTCATCAACAACAAACAGTTCCCCCCCTGAACTGCTGCTGTTATCCTCTGGAGCCGGCTCCCAGGGTCTGTCCCTGTCATCGTCAGACCAGACCCTGCCTCATACATGGCATCAATACCCACATCCAGCATGCTGGTGTCTGACCCCACACCAGCAACTTGCTGCCCTGCCATAAGGGGACCCTGCCCAATATCCCCTATTGATGTGGGCTGTGACATGACCACCTCCTCCTCTTCATCAGACATGAATGCCCCCCCCATTCCTGCCTGATCATCAAAAAGATCCAGGGTGTCTGGGCCCAAATCCACCTCAGGATCAAATAAGAGGGATGGGGTGTCATCCCACACTGAGCTAGCAGGTGATGCCACCTCCTGCCGCTCACTGGTGCCCGCTGCAGATGAGGTAGCCTGGGTCAGCCAGTCTACCACTGCCTCTACCTGCTGCGAGCGTATGGGTCGCGAAGCAGTGGCAAAAAAATCGGGCACAGTCCTACGTGGACCAGTTGCCCCGCTGCTGCGACCCACAGCCACCTGCTGCTGTGGCATTTGCTGCTGCTGTTGTTGCGGCTGCTGCTGCTGTTGTTGTTGCAGCTGCTTCTGTTGTTGTTGCAGCTGCTGCTGTTGTTGTTGCAGCTGCTGCTGTGATGGCAGCTGCTTTGATGGCAGCTTGTGCTGCGACTGATTTACAGTGCCCAGACTGGGCATGGCACATGGCTGTTGTGGGGTTGGATGCCCACGGCCAGCACCACGGCCTCTTCCTCGGCCACCCCTCCCTATCCCACCCTTCTTCCCACCACCACCACCACCCATCCCCCCTCTCCCACGGCCCGTCATATTGGGCAACTAAACTTAAAAAAAAAATATATATATAAGGGGGGGGTTTGGATATTTCGGGGAAGGAAAGGAGAAAAAAATAAAACCCTCAACTAAATCCCCTCAGCAGAAGTGTGCACCCACTAGGAGTACACACACCAGCACAGACAAAGACAAAGACAGTTAGCCCTAAAAAGGGCTATTGGGTGGTGAGCAGGGAAGCAGAAGAGGGAAAACAGTAAACTGAAATCCACAACCTCCACTTGCACTGACTCAGAAAAAAAAAAGCTCTCTACACAAACTCCACTAGCTAAATCACACACAAATCTCTCACTATCCTGCTCTCTCTACCTCTACCAGAAACGCCACGAGTAATGGCCGCCTCTGCAGCTCCTTATATAGCCAGTGGGTTGGCTCAGGGATGGCTCACATCTTATTGGCTGCTGTGGGTGATGTTTAGTTTGTCGCGCGTCTTTTTGTTTTGACGCGCATTAGCGGCGTCGCGGCTCGTCGCGCGACGAAAATTTCGACGCGCGCCGAAACGAGTCGCGAGGCAAATTTTTGCCGCAATTTCGCGAAAAATTCGCCCGCGGCGAAACGCAGAAATTCGCCGCGAATTTAACCATGGCGAATTTATTCGCCCATCCCTACTCACCATCTACTTTTTCTTCTCAATGTTGCTCACGGGTTCAAAAGGTTGGGGATCCCTGCAAGTCTAACCTGTAGCTCGGAGGTGCCTGTGTTTGCCGAGGCTGAATATTGGGATCATATTTCTATTGGCCCCAGTAAGTGGGCGTGTTTGTGCCGCTGATTCTCATTCTATTGGCTGCTGCATATATTGCCCAGAGCAGCTCCTGGGAAGTCAGTCCCGCTCCCTGGAAAGGCTCTGCTTCATTTCTCTCCCTGACATTTGTGCCAATTGTTGGGGATCAATAGAAATCCTTCCTCTCCCGCTGTTCCCCCAGAGAAATAAGGGAGCCCCGGGTATAATATGAGTGTCTCTCACCCAGGGCCATTGTGAGCCTTGGTGGGCTCTGGGAAAAGAGCTGACTGGTGGGGCTAAAACCTGGGTGGGCTGCGTGTGGCAAAAATGTTTTGTGGAACCACGCCCACTTTTGGCCACACCCATTTAACACAACATTATTCAGTCTTGCCAGTATTAATGAATAATCAGAATATTAAACGCAGATCTGACGGTATACTACATAAAAATGGATAAGAAGCATATTAACCCTAGCTGTGCCAGTATAATCACTGTAGAAACTATGAAAACTGAAGGATGAACACAGTAGCAGGTCCATGTATAAATACCCATAGAATTCATAGTAGCCTGGTACAGGGGCAATTCCATGTATAAATATCCTCCAAGGCCAGAACCCATAGCAGGAAAAGAGACAAGTAGATGAGCACATAATTGACTCACAGATTCAGTGAAGGGGTCGGCTGGGCGGCGTCACAATGTGCAAGTGGGAGAGTCGGGTAGCGCCGCAGATCAGGAGGATTTGTTAAGTCAAGTGCAGAAGGCACATGGCAGGACGGCACCGTGTGTGGGCGCCAACGCAATGCTCTGATGCGCAGCTCCTCTTCCGCTCCCTCTCTGCAAATTGAGGCAGGCGGGGCTTGGCTGGTGGCTTAGGGGGTGTGAAATGTAAGTGGATCGGCCCCGGGGAGGGAGCCAGCCCTGACTCACTACAACACCAGCACCAAGTACTGATTGAAAAAAAAAAAAGGCCAACAAAAAAATTTAAAACTTTAAGACTCAGTAGTGGGCCCCCAAAATAAGTGAGTAGGCAGATGCCCACTTTGCCTGCTTATTAAAGCGGCCCTGCACTCACCCACCAACTAACTGGCCGTGTGACCCCATCATGTACAATCAGTGTGGCCCTTTCATTGCTCCGCATTCCTTTAAGTCAAACAAGTCAGTCTCGGGCTGTAAATCCCAGAGCAGAGGGATAGGGAACAACTGAATCTGTCTCTATCCAGAGATGCCCCCTTGAGTTCCAAAAGACGGGAAGATGGTGGATGGATGAAGCAAAAGAACCAGGAGTAGAACTGAGCTCACAACTGCGAGAAAGCTCAGGAAATGAAAGGATTTTGCTTTAAATGGGTTATTCATCTTTAAATTATCTTTTAGTATGATATAGAGGGTGATATACTGAGCCAATTTGCAATTGCTTTACATTTTGTATTATTTGTGGGTTTTGAGTTATTTAGCTTTTTATTCAGCAGCTCTCCAGTTTGCAATTTCAGCAATCTCGTTCCTAGGGTCCAAATTACCCCCCTAGCAACCATGTATTGATTTGAATAAGAGACTGGAATATGAATAGGAGAGGCCTGAATAGAAAGGTGAGTAATAAAAAGTAACAATAACAATACATTTGTTGCCTTACAGAGCATTTGTTTTTAGATGGGGTCAGTAAACCCCACCTGAAAGCTGGAAAGAGTCTAAAGAAACTATAAAAAGAAAAAATGATGGGCAATTAAAAAATGACTCACAATTAGCTATTCTATAAGTTACTAAAATTTAAAAGGAGACATATAGGATAAATGAAAAAACTCTCATTGTGTAGGCAATTATAAGTAATATATGGTGTTGCTTTTACATGGGGCTAAACATTAATATTATCTTTAAAAATAGCCCCTTTATTGGAGCTCCCTATAGATGTTCTCTGGTCCCTGTCTGTGTTTCAAATGAGGGGTGGGCGTGTCCTAACGGTCCCTGCCAGAAGCACAGTAGGAGGGGAACAGCCAATCACAGCCCTGCAGTCACACAAGCACAGACAGGCTTCAGTTCCCTATCAGGTCCTGCTAGCTGCTGATTGGTTCCTGTCCTACAGTGCAGTGAGCTGAGTGCACAGCCTGGGAATTCAGGGAGCAGCAAGTGGAAGAGAAGGGAGGGATTATTAGGGGTTTTGCACAAATATTCAATAAATCAGCCAGAAACACTACTTTTTTAAGCACAATTCTTCTATATCTAAATGAGTATAATGCACTGGTACATTCTTATTTTTTACACAAAATGTCTCCTTTAACGTAGGTAAACCTTCCCTTAAACTCTGCCTTATAGTGTAGGATAGCATAGGAATGCTCATTGCTGCTGTGGGAAAGATAAGGAAGGTAGCCATGATACCTGCCAGGTGTACGACTGCTGCAATACCCGGGCTGAACTCTTTGTTTGTTCCCCCCCCTTCCCTACAATTCCCACTATAAAGTAGAATACATGATATATTCAATTATTTATTATACAGTAATAAATAGCTTCTTTTAAATGAGAATTCAACTGTTTAACAAAAAAAAACCCCACCCCACATGTAGGGTTTTTTGGTAAAGGGTAAAGGGTCGAGTTTGCGATGCAAAATATGGTTTGAGCGACGAGTGAAGAGTTTCCCACAATCGGAACAAGAGAAGGGCTTTCCCCCGATGTGAGTTCTGTGATGCACGTTGAGATTTGAACGACGTGTGAAGCATTTGCCACACTCCGAGCAACAATATGGCTTCCTGCCCGTGTGACTCTGCAGGTTTATAGCCAGGTAGGTGCACATTGTAAAACACTTCCCACACTCACTGCAAGAGAACGGCTTCTTTACTGAGTGACTCTGGCTGTGTACAATAAGAGACGAGCGTTGTGTGAAAGATCGGCCACATTCCGAACAGGTGAATGGTTTCTCCCCTGTGTGAATCCGCAGATGTTCGTTAAGAATTGAGTGACTTTTAAAATATTTTCCGCATACAAAACAAAGAAATGGCTTCTCTCCGGAGTGTCTCCTCTGGTGAGCAATAAGCTGCGGGCGGTGTGAAAAACACTCCACGCACTCGGAACAAGTGAATAGTGATGGGCGAATTTGCGCATTTTGCCGCCAGCGAATAAATTCGCGAAACGCCCGCGAAAATTTTTTTTTTGTTTTTTTTTCGAAATCTTTGGATTTATTCATGTTGCTGCTGTTTTCCCTGCACGTCATTTCTGATGAGCCGTTGTTGAAGATGACTTCTATGATATGGTTTGTTCCATCAGTTCTCTCTATGTGCTCTGTAAGGAGATTCATGCTGCAATATGTATGGTCTCCTCTTTCAAATGCTAAACACTTGTTTTCATCAAAATTTCATATAAAATTATCTAACCCACAGTTATTCAGGCTGCATCCCATGATTGGAGTGTGTGTATCTGTTCCCTGTATCTGTTCTGTAAGTGGATTAATGCTGCAATCTGATTGGTTTCCTCCTTCCCATGAAGCCACTTCCTCTTTGGCTGGTGGAGGTTGTTCCACAGGGTTTGGGAGATTTCCATCTGCTCCTTCAGTCACAATCTTGCCAGATTTATCAACTCTTACATCACTTTCATGTTCATACTCATTATCTGTCAAGGACATATATAGTAGAAATATGAAAAAAGCTCCATATACTGTAAACATAATGCCCAATATCTATTAAAGGACAATGAAACATTTCAGCAAGATATAAAACCTGCCACATGGATCTAGTGAATCTCTGATACTATCAGGTTTGATAAAGAATAAACAGCGTCACATAACAGCAACCTTTAGCTCATGTCTACAATAAGCTATTTATTTTGGGATTTTCAATATGTATTTCTTTCTCCCAGTATGCATGTGTGAATGGGCAAAGGCAATCTAAGCATAGTAAATATGGGAGCCTGAAGATCAGAAAGGAGAGATGTTTGTATTATGTTTCATATAACATCCCCTGTAATATCATTATTGTCATGTCCACTATAACTTTTAGTCAACTCTTCACTGAACAGCCAGAAAAAGAAACAAAGTTTCTCACTTAATTGGCGTTTAGCAGAGAGTCCAGAACAGCTAACAGGTGCAAATAAGATACTTTGTAACAATTTTGAGACACAAAAATACAGTTTAGATAAGGAGAAATATTTTCAAACTTTCATAACCTGCCAAATTTTGTAAAACAAACATGGTAATTAGGGGGTGTGGCCACAGAAAGGGGTGTGGTCAAAAAAATTTTGCTGCGCTATGTGCTAAAAAAATTTTTTGTCCCTCTTTTTACTTACAAAATGTTGGGAGGTATGGCAGTGCCAGTGCAGGAAGTGACCAGAGAGAGGAATGTGAGAGGGCAGTGCCAGTGCAGGAAGTGATTATAGAGAGGAATGTGAGGGGGCAGTGCCAGTGCAGGAAGTGATTATAGAGAAATATGTGAGGGGGCAGTGCCAGTGCAGGAAGTGATTATTAGGGATGTCGCGGACTGTTCGCCCGCGAACTAATTCGCGCGAACATCGCGTGTTCGCGTCCGCCGAATGTTCGCGAACATCGCGCGACGTTCGCCAATTTGGGTTCGCCATAGCTGGCGCTTATTTTTGACCTCTCACCCCAGAGCAGCAGATACATGGCAGCCAATCAGGAAGCTCTCCCTCCTGGACCACCCCCACACCCCCTGGACCACTCCCCTTCCATATATAAACTGAAGCCCTGCAGCGTTTTTTCATTCTGCCTGTGTGTGCTTGGAAGAGCTAGTGTAGGGAGAGAGCTGTTAGTGATTTGAGGGACAGTTGATAGTAACTTTGCTGGCTAGTAATCTACTTGATACTGCTCTGTATTGTAGGGACAGAAGTCTGCAGGGATCTGAGGGACATTTTAGGTTAGGTAGCTTTGCTGGCTAGTAATCTACCTTCTACTGCAGTGCTCTGTATGTAGCTGCTGTGGGCACTGCTTCTGATCTCTCATCTGCTGACTGCTGTAATAACCCAATAGTCCTTGTAAGGACTGCTTTTATTTTCTTTTTTGTTTTTTTACTTTGCTAGTTGCTACTATAAGAGCCCAGTGCTATTAGTCTAGCTGTGTTGGGGTGGGGAGTGGGACTGGTGTGCTGCTCCTAGTAGTTCAGCACCAACCAGAGTAATTTTTTTTTTAATATATATATATTTTTTTTTATTTTACTTATCTCACTGTTCTTTAACGTGTCCAGTGCTGTTTGCTGTTCTTCATAGTAGTGCACCAATAGTAGTGCACTTGCAGGCATTATTTGCCCAGTGTGTTCTTCAAACAACGGCCACCTAGCTGTGTGAGCTTGTTCACATTCTGTCTAAATATCAATAATAATACCGTCTCCAGAAACACCACCTGAGTAGGGATGTAGCGAACTGTTCGCCGGCGAACTAGTTCGCGCGAACTTCGACTGTTCGCGTCCGCCGCAAGTTCGCGAACGTCGCGCGACGTTCGCCAATAGGCGTTCGCGTCAAAATCGTTCGACCATTCGACCATTCGATCGCTAAAATCGAACGATTTTCGTTCGAATCGAACGATCAAAGCCATTGGATTGAATGAAATCATTCGATCGAATGGCTTCTATCGTTCGATTCGAACGAAAATCGTTCGATCGAATGATTAAAATCCTTCGATCGTTCGAATCGAACGATTTTCGGATGTTCGAAGTTCGCGAACTGTTCGCGAACTGCTCGCATTTTTTGCCGGTGTTCGCGAACGGCGTTCGCGAACACATACTCGGCAGTTCACTACATCCCTACACCTGAGTGACGTTTTTCAAGCAGCAATAATATATTCCGTATCCACTACTGTATACGTTGACCTTGCAGGCATTGTTTGCCCAGTCTTTAACCAAGTGCAAGTGTGATTTCTGCCCTTTACAGCACAAAACGCAGCGCTGTGTCAACAATGGATTTTTCAGAAACATTTTTGCCCTTGATCCCCCTCTGGCATGCAACTGTTCAGGTCGTTGCACCCTTTTAACAACTTTAAAATCATTTTTCTGGCCAGAAATGTCTTTTCTAGCTTTTAAAATTCGCCTTCCCATTGAAGTCTATGGGGTTCGCGATGTTCGCGAACCGTTCGCATTTTTGTCCGGAAGTTCGCGAACATTTTGTCCGACGTTCGCTACATCCCTAGTGATTATAGAGAGGAATGTGAGGGGCAGTGTCAGTGCAGGAAGTGATTATAGAGAGGAATGTGAGGGGGCAGTGCCAGTGCAGGAAGTGATTATAGAGAGGAATGTGAGGGGGCAGTGCCAGTGCAGGAAGTGACCAGAGAGAGGAATGTGAGGGGCAGTGCCAGTGCAGGAAGTGATTATAGAGAGGAATGTGAGGGGGCAGTGCCAGTGCAGGAAGTGATTATAGAGAGGAATGTGAGGGGGCAGTGCCAGTGCAGGAAGTGACCAGAGAGAGGAATGTGAGGGGCAGTGTCAGCGCAGGAAGTGACCAGAGAGAGGAATGTGAGGGGCAGTGTCAGCGCAGGAAGTGATTATAGAGAGGAATGTGAGGGGACAGTGCCATGAAATAAAATGAGGCATAGGGGGAGGGGAGACAATATTTGATTGACAGTTGAGATTTTTTTTACATGGTTTAATAACAGTAATGGATGTTTATAAAAGAAAAAAAATGGGCTTCATGATGAATTTAAAAAGGCTTTTCATATACAGCTTTTTGTGTCTGGGTGACAGGTCCCCTTTACATTCCATAGGAGATAATAATGGGGGTTTAGGCAATGCATCAAGCACAAGGGGTTAATCCCAGGCCTTCACCAGCACTTTTTCATGCAGTTCTCACTTTCACTGTCTCATTTACAATCAAAGTGTTGGTTCTGTTCCCATGTCCTTACTTTAGTCTGCTGCCAGTCCTGCCATGTGAACCCTTAGAGTTCTTGCACTCTGGACCCGACTGGAGAAACCTACAATTGGTGGCACCCTTGGGTTACATACATCAATACCTTTTAGCATTAGCAGGGGATAGAAACAGTCCCAAATTCTGTTGTACCTGGTAATTTCCCTGGGCTCCAAAAGGGTCTTAATAACCATTTCTGACCAAACCTGCACTCATGAGCATGAGCGTCTGCAGAAAATATACCTGGGGGGGGCAAGGAAGAAAACATATCACACAAATGACTTGTAACCATATTTTGGTTTCCCCACAAACCTGTTCTATAAATATAGTAGTAGTGACTGTTGCACATGTATAGCATTCCATTCTATTAGTGACACAAACTCGTTGTTTGCCAGGACAGCACTTGCTCTTTTCCTGGCCATCCTCCGTCAACATGGATCCGAAAATACTGATGGGTATTTCCCTCTGGCTCCGAAGCCCGGACAGAAGGACCAATCTTGAACGGCTATAAGACCCTCCCCTTCCTGTGAACCGACAGTCTTTTTCCTTCTGTCCGAGTTCGGACATGTTATTTTTTTTTAAGCACTCACGTGGTCCCCTTGGATCACGATTACCGGGCGCAGTCCTTAGGAGTTCCCTCCGCCCGTTGCCCCAGTCCCTGTGTAGCAACGGCGTTGCTTGGGCGGGGACCCCTGCGGCGGGGTGTTGCTGTTTCAGCAGCTTCTACGCGGCGCTTCTGTGAAGGGCGCATCGCGTGACGTCATCTAACGGCGCAAAGGAGATTTAAGGAAGCGTTCAGCGCGGTTCCATGCCGGTGTAGTTCCACTGCTGTGAAGATGGATCTGGCTGCCGGTAAGAGAGCCGCTCCCAAGGCGAGAGAGTGAGTGCTTGTTTTTTGTTTTATTTTTTCTTAACTACGAAAGGAACTCCCCTTATTGCTGGTACTATTATTACCTTGCATGCTTCTTTCAGTGTTGCTGCCCCTTCGGAAGAGCCTGAAAAGAAGAGGGATAGGCTAGAAGCTGAAAGGCGCTGTAAAGCGTGTCACAATCCTGCTATGAGGGAGAAGAGGGTGTGCAGAGAATGCTTTGCTGAGATGGCTAGAGAAGTTTCAGGCTCCACTTCTGGAGAATTATTGTCTGACAATACTGCCATTCCTTCTACATCTGCAGCAATCCCTGATCAGCAAACACTATTGACATGGATTAAAGAGACAGTGTCTCAGACGGTCAAGGACTCTATGCAAACTATGTCAAGGTCAGTTCACAGAACCAGAGATTCTTGATAGTTCCTCTGAGTCTGATATGTCGTCAGAAGAGGAAGAAGGGTTATCTTCTGCATTCGACCAGAAGCATTTGGGCCCATTGATTAAAGCAATTAAGCTTACGTTGAATATTGAGGAGGGGGATCACCCACCAGCCTCGCTGCTTTTTTCTAAAAAGAAGAAGCCAGTCTTTCCTCTACACAAGGAGATCAAAGATCTGGTTTTGTTAGAATGGAATAAATTATCTAGAAGGATACCAGTGGAAAGTAAAATCGAAAATTTATATCCTTTTTCTGATGAGATGGTTGAGATTTGGAATACGCCCCCTACAGTTGATGCACCTGTAGCAAGGCTGTCAAGGAAGACAGCGTTACCGATAGATGATCTATCTGCTATGAAACACCCTATGGATAAGCGCATGGAATCAGAGTTAAAGAAGGCATATATGTCGGCTGGAGCCACAAGTAAGATAGCTATAGCTTTGGTTTC
This sequence comes from Xenopus laevis, assembly GCF_017654675.1. Lineage (NCBI taxonomy): Eukaryota > Metazoa > Chordata > Amphibia > Anura > Pipidae > Xenopus > Xenopus laevis. The sequence continues at coordinate 135,002,079 of NC_054387.1, read as the reverse complement.
TGTGACTAAAGCTTTGTCCCTGTGGGCAGAAAGATTGGAGGTGGCGGTTAAAGAGATGTCTCCAAGAGAAAAGATCTTAATGGCTCTAGAAGATTTTAGAATAGCTTTAAGTTTTTGTTTGGATGCTGCCTTGGATATTACCCGGCTTTCATCTCGATCCTTAGCATTTACAATAGCAACCCGCAGAGCGCTGTGGGTCAGGCAGTGGTTTGCTGATACAGCGTCTAAGAATGCTTTATGTAAGATGCCTTATGAAGGTAGAAGACTATTCGGTAAAGCCTTGGATGACATAATATCTAAGTCTACAGGAGGGAAGAGCACTTTTTTGCCTCAAACAAGGCGTTTTCGTGAGCCAACGAGAAAACTGCCTGATGCGTTTTCCAGGAAGAAGGATGACCCAAGATTCTATAGGCCAGGTAAAGAGTTTAGATCTACAACCTGGAGATCTGGGCAAAGCAATTTTTTCAGGCCTTCCAGACCCAAGGCCCCTAGATCGCCCAAACAGCAGCCCAAGGCCCAATGATGGTCAGCATGCCCTACCTCCGGTGGGGGGAAGACTTCTCACATTTTACGAGGTTTGGGCAAGGGAAGTTCAAGACTTTTGGGTTTTAGCCACAGTGCAAAGAGGATATCGTTTAGAATTTCAGAAGAAGCCTATTTTGAATCATTTTGTGGCCACAAGCGTGCCAACAGACAAAAAGAAGCAGAAAGCTGTCCTGCAATATATTCAACAGCTGCTAGAGAAACAGGCTATAGCTCCAGTTCCAAGGCAGGAATACGGAGAAGGGTTTTATTCACCTCTCTTTCTAATTACAAAGGCGTCGGGGGATCTACGCCCGATTTTGGATTTGCGCAGGTTGAACAAATATCTAAAGCTACAAACCTTCAGGATGGAAACATTAGTGATGGTGAAGAAGGTCATTCACGAGGGAGATTGGTTGGCATCCTTAGACCTCAAGGATGCATATCTCCATATTCCAATAGCACTAGAACACCAGAGGTATCTACGGTTTTCCTTCCAAGGCCTTCATTTCCAATTTTGTTGCTTACCCTTCGGGCTAGCGACGTCTCCGAGAACATTCACCAAGGTCCTTGTAGTGCTAATAGCAAAATTGAGACTCCAGAAGATCGAAATATATCACTATTTGGACGATCTCCTTTTGGTGGCCAGGAGTCCGGAGGCTCTGAGGAAGAATGTGTCGATAGTGAGACAAGTTCTGGAGGACTTTGGATGGTTAATAAACGAGGAGAAAAGCCAGACTATTCCATCCCAGAGGATGGTGTATTTGGGGGCGCAGCTGGACACGCGTTTAGGGCTCCTTTCTCTCCCTCAAGAAAGGGTACAGCGGATAATCCGAACTGTGTTTCAGTTCAAGAAGAAATCTTCGGTGGGAGCAAGAGAGTTCATGAGTCTGGTGGGTCTCTTAACATCCACAATAGGCCTAGTCAGGTGGGCCAAATGGAGGATGAGGCCAATTCAGTTATCTTTCCTGAGGCAATGGGATCCCGTGAGACAGAATTGGTCTCAAAAGATTCATATCACGCAGGAGTGCAAGAAGCAATTAGTTTGGTGGCAGGAACCCAGCAATCTGAGATTGGGGTTCTCCTTGGAGGAACCTCCTTGGGTGGAGATCTTCACGGATGCATCGGGCATAGGATGGGGAGCCCATCTGCAGGATTTGTGGGCTCAGGGAAGCTGGAGCAGAGATCTCTCGATGATCCCATCCAATGTGCTGGAGCTCAAGGCAGTGTTTCAAGCTCTTCTAGCATTCCAAGATGTTTTATTAGGTGCAGCAGTACTTATCAGGTCGGACAATGCAGCAACTGTTGCTTATATCAGAGGTCAAGGGGGTACCCGGAGCGCCTCTCTCTTCAGAGCGACGAAACCGATAATGGATTGGGCCCAGGAGAACCTGTTAGACATAACAGCCCTGTACATACCGGGCCCACAAAATGTAAAAGCAGACTTCCTCAGTCGACATTGTCTTCCGAGGGGGGAGTGGGCCCTGAATCCATCGGTGTTCACCTGGATAACATCATGTTGGGGTTGCCCTCAGTTGGATCTGATGGCGACAGTGGACAACAGGAAGCTTCCGGCTTTCTTTTCTCGGATACCTTGTCCAGAAGCCTTGGCGACGGATGCGTTTGCCCAGAATTGGGACAATCTTTTTGTTTATATCTTTCCCCCAGTGCCAGTGATAATGAGAGTGTTGCAGAAAATTTGGCATTCCAAGGTGGAGGTGATAGCCATTCTTCCGAATTGGCCCAGGAGGCCATGGTTCCCATTATTGAAGAGGCTATCGATCCGGGAACCTCTAGACCTGTCTCAAATTCCAAGCCTTCTAGTCCAAGGAACATGGGAACATCCAGATCAACACAGATTCAATTTAATGGCCTGGAGGTTGAGAGGGGAATCTTGAGACGGCAAGGATGCTCAGAAGTAGTTATAGACACTTTGATCAAGGCTAGAAAACAGAATACGCTGGTCAAGTATCATAAAGTGTGGGAATGCTTTTCTTCTTATGCAAGTCTACATAAGATTAACCCAGTTTCTCCTACTGTTCCGAATATTCTGGAATTCCTCCAGGAGGGATTGCAGAAAGACCTAAGTGCCAGCACTCTCAAAGGTCAGGTCTCGGCTTTATCAGCGATCCTTGGTAATAGATGGGCTAAGGCCCCTCTAATTCAGAGGTTCTTCCAAGCGGTTAGTCATGTAAAACCTTCGAAAAGACCAGTATGGCTTGCCTGGGATCTACCGTTAGTTCTGAGAGCACTCATGGTAGCACCTTTTGAGCCGTTAGAGCAGGTGACTTTATGGCTGCTAACATTGAAGGTTGTCTTCTTAGTGGCTATCACATCAGCCAGACGCATTGGAGAACTTCGGGCTCTGTCTGTTGACCCGCCTTATACCATCTTTCATGATAATAAAGTAGTGTTAAAGCCTGTATTGGAATTCCTACCAAAGGTAGTGTCTTCATTTCATCTTAATGAGCCTATTATTCTACCAGCCTTACCTTCATTGGAGATGTCTCAGGAAGATCTCTCTGCTCTGGATGTCAGAAGATGTCTACAAGTATATATAAAGAGAACGGAGGAATTCAGGAAATCGAGAATTCTCTTTGTAATTCCTGCGGGTAAAAGGAAAGGAGAGCCAGCAGCCAAAGCTACCTTAAGCTCATGGGTTGTCAAGACCATTTTAAAAGCCTACCAAGAACAAGGCAAATCTCCACCCTTGGGGGTGAAGGCTCATTCAGCAAGGGCGGTATCAGCATCTTGGGCAGCAGAAGCAGGGGTGTCCATGGAGACCATCTGCAAGGCAGCTACGTGGGCTACACCAAACACGTTTATTAAGCATTATAAGTTGGATGTTTTGTCGGTTTCTCAAGCCCTGTTTGGGCAGTCAGTAATTCGTTCTGTTCATAATAAATAAGTGTGTCAGCATGAAGCAGTAGTATTATTCCCACCCTGGGATTGATTGCTTGGGTATAACCCATCAGTATTTTCGGATCCATGTTGACGGAGGATGGCCAGGAAAGGAGAAAATCGTTATCATACTTACCGAGATTTTCTTTTCCTGGCCATCCTCCTAGTCAACATGCCCCCCCTAATTCTGTGGTTGTATTTTTCAGCTTTATAATAGACTGTCGGTTCACAGGAAGGGGAGGGTCTTATAGCCGTGCAAAGATTGGTCCTTCTGTCCGGGCTTCGGAGCCAGAGGGAAATACCCATCAGTATTTTCGGATCCATGTTGACTAGGAGGATGGCCAGGAAAAGAAAATCTCGGTAAGTATGATAACGATTTTCTCCTTTCTACTTTCTTATGAGAATTACTAGGCAGCAGCTTGTAGAATGTTATTCCCTCTATAGTTTTAGTTACAGCTGGATATATACAGTGAAGCCTCCCTTTTACTTAGCCTCATTTTAAAGGAGACATATAAATGAAAAAACCCTAATTTTGTAGGCACTTATAAGTAATATATGGTGTTGCTTTTACATGGTGCTAAACATTAATATTATCTTTAAAAACATCCCCTTTATTGGAGCTCCCTATAGATGGTCCCTGTCTGTGTTTCAAATGAGGGGTGGGCGTGTCCTAACGGTCCCTGCCAGAAGCACAGTAGGAGGGGGACAGCCAATCACAGCCCTGCAGTCACACAAGCACAGACAGGCTTCAGTTCCCTATCAGGTCCTGCTAGCTGCTGATTGGTTCCTGTCCTACAGTGCAGTGAGCTGAGTGCACAGCCTGGGAATTCAGGGAGCAGCAAGTGGAACAGAACAATGTACAAAATAGGGGTGTGGAAGCACTCTAAAGGCTAAGTAATAGTATATTTAAGTATAATGGAAGTGCTAGTTTTAATGCACATTCCCTGGGCCCGTCTCAAAAGTAAGTTTACAAAACAACTTAAATATACTATTACATAGCCTTTAGAGTGCTTCCACACCGCTATTTTCTACATTGTATTGTTGCCAGAAGCTGTGGCTAAGCTTCATGTGGTTTTTAATAGCACCCCATACCTCCCCTTAAACTAATGGGGCCCTATACTTTTAAAAATGGGCGTTGGTTGGACAATTCCTCTCCCTTAAAAGCCGCATACTGGCGGGGGAGGGTAGATCCTTTTCACTGAAACCAAGGTTCAACAGACACTGATTACACTGAATGCTACTATGCAGTAAGACTTTTTATACTATGGCCGAAAGGCAAATAAGTTAGGGGCCGCCATGTGGGGTTTACCTTGACGTGGTATGGGGGCTTTTCAACTTTATGATCATAACTTTGTAACTAAAAACCCCTGTTTTGTAAACTTACTTTTGAGACAGGGGACCAGGGAATGTGCATTAAAACTAGCACTTCCATTATACTTAAATATACTATTACTTAGCCTTTAGAGTGCTTCCACACCCCTATTTTCAGCAAGTGGAACAGATGGACTGGCTAGTTTTTGTAGAAATTTACAGAAACCCTACTTTTTTAAGAACTAATATTTAAGAGTATAACACACTGGAACATTCCTGTTTTTCACATAAAATGTCTCCTTTAAAATATTATATGGGGCCCCTGACTACCCATGCTAAGGGGGGGGGTAATCTGGCCAGCAATTTATTTTTTCAATTTTCCATGGGGCCACTGTGACCACTAATTGTATTTTTAACTTGTAGAAGGGGGAGGCAGCAATAGGTTTTTTTTTTCAACTTGTAGGGGGTTCCTGGTCACCAATGGGTTTTTAGTGGCCATGTTTGTGATGTGTGTGGGGGGGGGGGGGTGTAGTGGTGGGCGGGACCATGATTTTTTATTGTACAGGCCCTTGTGATGTCAGAGCTGTTGGTGTGAGTGACGTCACTTCCCAGTGATAACGTATTAGCACTTGTTCTTCTTACTATGGTGGTCCCTTTACGGGACTGAAGTTAATTTTTATAACAATTGTATAAGCGATAAAACAAAGAAAACTGAACGATGACGTTTCTGCAACCTCATTGTGCGTTCCAAGCCTCGCGCAAGAAGCACTTCCGGGTTACACCTGCCCGGCCTATCCCTACAGACTAAGCGTCACGTGACTTCCGGCAGCCGCACACAAAGGATAGCAGCTGATATTCAGGGGATTGTGGGAGTTTTGGATGAAACCCCCTTTCGATGTTTAGGGATGGGGACGAGCGTCTGTATAAGGCTCTCATTACAGATCATGTACATTTCTATTCCGCTGCTCCCTGAGGAAGTGTTAGTGCGGCTCTCGCTCAGTGTCATTGCTCCATTAATAAACATCGCAAATATGGAGCAAAGCGCCCGCTGTGATTATTCTATGCGTCGAGATAAACGAGTGTAAAGCTCCCGAATGATTGAAGAGCGCGGCCTGTGAGGAGCTTGTAGTGTCACAGAGTTGCCGCACGGAGGCGCAGTTTTACTCGGACTGAAATTCTCTGCCCCGCCTTGAATCCGCTCCTTTGTTCTGCGGACAATTCCCGCCCTGCTGTAACGCACGTTCCCCCGTCTATTCGCTCCGCACAGACACAACCAATATACACAGGGACTTGATCTCGGGCACCAAAAACCCCCTTCCCGCTGTGAGTTGCGCTGCTATTAAATAGATTAAAGGGATTTTCCCGCTGTGTTTAGTTAGTGACCCCCGACTGGCTGACAGAAACTGGAAACCCCCAGTCCTATAACCCCCTCTAATCCCACGTGATCTTATAGGAAGGAATCAGACCCTCAGTTACACATGAACCAGTGGACAGATCTTTAGGATCGTGTGGCGGCTCTGAAAAGAGCCTTTGGGTATAAGATTAGTGGGAAGGAAGAGATTTATCCGCCGAAGCCGTAGAGAGTGCGGCCCTGGCGCTTGAGAGCGTACACCACATCCATGGCGGTAACGGTCTTCCTCTTGGCGTGCTCGGTGTAGGTGACGGCGTCCCGGATGACATTCTCCAGGAAAACCTTGAGGACCCCACGAGTCTCCTCATAGATGAGGCCAGAGATGCGCTTGACTCCCCCTCTCCGGGCCAGGCGGCGGATGGCGGGCTTGGTGATGCCCTGGATGTTGTCCCTGAGCACCTTCCTGTGCCGCTTGGCTCCTCCTTTCCCCAATCCTTTTCCTCCTTTACCACGTCCAGACATTCTCACCAGTTGTTTGTCACAAATGACTAATCCGTCTGTGCGCACACAGCTTTATATAGCATGAGGTTGGACCTGACAGGGAACTTAGAAAGTGGGTGTAGTTTATCTACGCCACGCCCTTCTATTCTTCAACAAATCGCTATAAACTGCTGATAGAAAGACTCTGCCGCTATTGGCGGATTTAAACTTTAAGATCTGCCCAACGGTTCATTGTTGCTGAGCTCAGGTCAATCTAATGACCGCAAAGCCAAAATAAATCCGCGCTACACACGGTCATAAACGGGAGAAGTAAATTATTATTATTATTATTACTTGTGTCTAACAATAGGTACAATGTTCTATCGGCAACCACTCAGCACGTGTCCCGTCCAACACTTAATCATTATCGCTGCTTCCTGTTCGGGCTCTAAACCGGTTGACAAACAGTGTTAAGATTCTGCTTTAGATCAAACACCGTAATCTCTCGCCTCCCCATTTGAAACAAACTGAAATATGTAAAACGGACATTTCTGTTCAGAATGATTCACTCATAGGGAATAGGACTAAAGTTTTAGATAATGCAGTAAAAGTCCTCTGTGTCGGGTTGTAGAGCAAAGAAAGTCAAGTATATTCCATGGTAAGAACTTCCCCACAAGGACACACTGATTTACTCACGGTATAAACATTGTTAGATCAGAGAGAACAACGCTAACAATTAAACGACAAAGAACTGTTACAGATAATTGTAATGAGAAGGTGGGTGGCTCTTAGAAGAGCCTTTGTGTTTGGGGGCAGAGAACGGGATTACTTGGCGCTGGTGTACTTGGTGACAGCCTTGGTGCCCTCGGACACGGCGTGCTTGGCCAACTCCCCAGGCAGTAGCAGGCGGACCGCGGTCTGGATCTCCCGGGAGGTGATGGTGGAGCGCTTGTTGTAATGAGCCAGGCGGGAGGCTTCCCCTGCGATGCGCTCAAACACATCGTTGACAAAGGAGTTCATGATGCTCATGGCCTTGGACGAGATGCCGGTATCGGGGTGCACCTGCTTCAGCACCTTGTACACGTAAATGGCGTAACTCTCCTTCCTGGTCTTCCTGCGCTTCTTCCCATCTTTCTTCTGAGTCTTGGTCACCGCTTTCTTAGAGCCTTTCTTTGCGGCTGGAGCGGACTTGGCTGGTTCAGGCATAATTGTACTGTTTCTCTTTCACACACTACAAAACTGTTTCTTTCTTCGCTCGAGCTCCTGCTTTTATAGCCTTCCCATGCAAATAAGGCAGTCCGAAATCTTGTAATATTACTGGTCGGTTTTGTCACATGGTATGAAATCCTCCCACCTACAGATTCTGGCAGCCAAGGATTGGTGTTCCCATAAGCATCTGTGTAATTGGCTGCAGTTAGGGAAAGAAAGAATGCATTGAGCAATTGATTGGTGCTTACTAAACCTATAATGTCATTGGCTGGATCAGAACTCACCCAATTAAAGAAGATAGGTGTGTCCTTTGCTGCCTACAAATAACAGTGCGTGAGGGTATGAACGTCATATGCTGAAATAGTTTTCTGCTGTTCTGTGTTATTGAATTGTATAAGAAGCCATGTCTGGAAGAGGCAAACAAGGCGGTAAGACCCGCGCCAAGCCAAAGACGCGCTCATCTCGGGTCGGGCTACAGTTCCCAGTCGGCCGTGTTCACAGGCTCTTGAGGAAGGGCAACTATGCCGAGCGGGTGGGAGCCGGAGCTCCAGTCTATCTGGCCGCAGTGCTCGAGTACCTGACCGCTGAGATCCTGGAGTTGGCCGGCAACGCTGCCCGGGATAACAAGAAGACCCGCATCATCCCCAGGCACCTGCAGCTCGCTGTGCGCAACGATGAGGAGCTCAACAAACTGCTCGGAGGAGTCACTATCGCTCAGGGCGGGGTCCTGCCCAACATCCAGTCCGTGCTGCTGCCCAAGAAAACCGAGAGCTCCAAGTCGGCCAAGAGCAAGTGAAGTGCCCGCTCCCAGCGCCCCCTCACATGGAACAACAAAGGCTCTTTTCAGAGCCGCTAAACAGCTGCACAGAATGTTCTTTGAGGTTTGGATTAAAAGAAAATCCGCGTTCCTTTCAGTTGCATTGAGTCTGTAAATACAGTCCAGGTTGGGGGGAGTCAGTGAGGCGGACTCTGTACTCTGAAAAGAGGGATCCGGAAACAATGGACTTGTTCAACTGAGAATCGTTTGTAGGGAGTTTTTACTCGAATACGTTCGAGCCCTAGGGAGGCGACCACACGATGATACAGCGGAGGCTCCAGTTGTCAGTGCAGAATTATCAGAGCGATTCCCGGGAGTAACGTGAGCTCAAAAGCCTGAAACTCATCCCCATAAGTATAAACGTTACAGGAATGAGCCGCTCCTGATACAGCGAACACGGGAGAAATTGAATAACGCTACCAAGTAACTGACATTTTTCTATAAATCTATATTAATCACACTGGATAGAAAACGGCTACGATACAGAACAAGCAGTAAAAGCTCTGCGTGAGTGTGTGGGCGGTTCTGAAAAGCTGTGTTTAGTTAGTGACCCCGACTGTCTGACAGAAACGGAAAAACCCCAGTCCTATAACCCCCTCTTATCCCACGTGATCTTATAGGAAGGAATTAGACCCTCAGTTACACATGAACCAGTGGACAGATCTTTAGGATCGTGTGGGCGGCTCTGAAAAGAGCCTTTGGGTATAAGATTAGTGGGAAGGAAGAGATTTATCCGCCGAAGCCGTAGAGAGTGCGGCCCTGGCGCTTGAGAGCGTACACCACATCCATGGCGGTAACGGTCTTCCTCTTGGCGTGCTCGGTGTAGGTGACGGCGTCCCGGATGACATTCTCCAGGAAAACCTTGAGGACCCCACGAGTCTCCTCATAGATGAGACCAGAGATGCGCTTGACTCCCCCTCTCCGGGCCAGGCGGCGGATGGCGGGCTTGGTGATGCCCTGAATGTTATCCCGGAGCACCTTCCTGTGCCGCTTGGCGCCTCCTTTCCCCAATCCTTTTCCTCCTTTGCCACGTCCAGACATTATTTTCTCAGCTCTTGAAATACAATGAAAAGCATCAGGGTCGCTCCACCTCTTTATATGCAGCTGGAGAGGACCTGACAGAGAACTCACTCTATAGAGGCGGAGTTTAGATGCACCGCCCAGAATCTTAAATCTCACATTTCACGTTCAAATTCTGACGAACTCAATCCAAATCCTTTTACATCAGGAATGGAATTATAATTCTAAACAGCCTCTGAGATGTGTCTCATTCACTTTATATTCTGACTTGTATTTATCCGATAAAAGTGTCATTCTGTCGCATTTACATTACACATTGTGTTATATTGAAGTTCCAAATCTAATTTTATCATTTGTGATCACATTCAGACGTAGTTACATTTGAGTCCTGGATAACTTCACATAAAGTATCAAACATAAAATTGCAGATAACAAAAGTAAAAAGGAGAGTAAAGGAAGGTTTTAGTGTTACAGAGGGGACAGAATGTCCAGGCACAACATTGTGTCACAATAACGTGTATCATTTCCAGTAATGTGCGGCCTCTTCTCTCCCAACAACTACAGCAAATACGGAATCTACTCCATGGGCTTTACTGCTTCTCTCTCTAGTAGATCTCTTCCATCCCCACAATTTATTTTCTCATTCATTACTGGAACGAGTGCGCTTGATCTAATGAAAGTTTAGTTTCATCAGTTCCTTCTAAAGAGGCAGGGAACTGGTTAAGAGTAAAGGGTACTTACAAGTGCGGGGCGAACGTCTGTAAGACATGTCAAGTGGTTTCAGTCGGGCCTGATTTTAAATCTAATGTATCAGGACAGACTTTTAAGAACACTGGTTTCTACAATTGTAATACGAGGAACGTGATATATTTACTGGAATGCAGCTATTGCAACAAACAGTATGTGGGCTGTACATCCCGCATGCTGAAAGAAAGGGTAAGAGAACATATCAGAAGTATTAATAATGGAGAGGAGAACACTCCGGTAGGTAGACATTTTAAGATATGTTCACCTAATGGTCAAAAAGACCTAAAAGTGAAAGTTATTGAAAAAGTATGGGTCCCCATTAGAGGCGGGGACATCATTCACAAATTAAACCTCAGAGAGGCGTTCTGGATCCTTAAATTGGATACAAGGATCCCGAATGGTCTAAATTATAGACATGATATCAGTTATCTGTTCTAATAAGTTTGTTATAAGGGCCTCTATTGAATATTTCTGATAAGCCGCATTTGAATATATCTGTTAAGCCGCATTTAAATAGCAAGGACTCTAGACCTCTAGTGGCTAGTGATTTTTACCAGAGAGGCAGGATACCCGTACTACTTCAGCTACAGAAGCCGTCTCGATAGTTTGTTCGGTTTTTAATTACCCAATGAACACTGTTTTCAGGAAATTCCCCTTTTAATATGTTTTTATGTTTCACTTCGTTTCAGATTTTAAGGGATCTAAATAAAGTTGGAATTTTATGGATAGCCCACTAGAGGGCGTCATCACCTTGTGTATAAATAATTCAGTTGTAACAAGTGAACTCTTGACCTATGACTAAGGGATAACTCCCGAAACGCGTAACGTTTTTTGCAGGAACTCGAATAAATCCCAATTTTCAGAAGTGCCGTCTCTTTTTTGAGCTTTTCGTGATCTAATGAAAGAACTTTAGGGAAAACTATGGGTTAAGTGTGATCGGAATTCCCACATCTGCTGAGACTGATTTGCCACATTGCGCCTCCAGTAGTGATGAGCGAATTTGCGCCGTTTCGCTTCGCCGAAAAATTTGCGAATTCCGCGAATTTATTCGCTGGCGGCGAATCGCGCAAATTCGCCGCGAATTCGCGCCTGGCGAATAAATTCGCCCATCACTAGCCTCCAGTTTGGCCACTGCATTAGGTTCTTACTGGGGAGCTGCCAAATCGCTGCAGTTTTATACAAGGAGGGAAGTGGAAGCCGCTGGCAGATAGAGGTTCACTCGCAAATAAAGTGTCGGTCAGGTTTTACTATTCACAGAAGTCGCCATTTGGCGTCAGATGAGGCTCAGGAAGTCAATATAAAGTCATCGTTTTTCAATTTATAGAATGGGGTAGTGGGTGCAGGTTGGTGACTGGGGGAAGGTTACAATATATAATGTTATTAAAGGAAATTGATCAGCTCCAATGGCTGCGGGACACTGTGCTACATAGAAATAAACATTCAGCTGATTTGACTGGGGATGTGGTGGCTCTGAAAAGAGCCTTTGAGTTGTGCTGCTGGGACGAGTGATCTAAGCCCTCTCGCCTCGGATCCTGCGGGCCAGCTGGATGTCCTTGGGCATGATGGTGACCCTCTTGGCGTGGATGGCGCACAGGTTGGTGTCCTCAAAGAGAGCGACCAGATAAGCCTCGCTGGCCTCCTGCAGAGCCATAACGGCCGAGCTCTGGAAGCGCAGGTCGGTCTTGAAATCCTGAGCGATCTCACGAACCAGGCGCTGGAAAGGCAGTTTGCGAATGAGCAGCTCGGTGGATTTCTGGTAGCGGCGGATCTCGCGGAGAGCGACTGTGCCGGGCCGGTAACGGTGAGGTTTCTTGACTCCGCCGGTAGCAGGAGCGCTCTTCCTGGCTGCCTTGGTGGCCAGCTGCTTGCGGGGAGCCTTCCCTCCGGTGGATTTACGGGCGGTCTGCTTGGTACGAGCCATTGTGAGCCACAACCACCTCAGAAAGCCACAACGATCTCCGTGAAAATGAGATTGCAAATAGTAAACTTCACCGACAACCCAGGTATTTATAAGCACCAGCTCACACTGATTGGCTGACTATTAACACGCCCCTGCTTTCCCAGCAAATCCACCTGTCTTTATAAAATACCGCGTAAATACTTCTCACTTATTGGCTAGTTTAAATAGATCACCCCCTCTACACGTTTACACCCTATTGAGGGAAAGAGAGGGAGAGCGAGAATACCGGTAATTATTATATATTCTCCATCAGTGGGAAATGTATCAGTTGGCGGGTTCCTCCAGGCGATTATGCTCACTTGCTGCTTAATCCGTCCCAGAAACACTTGTCATTGAGCGGATACAATATCATTGGGCGACACCTAGTGGTGGTTTGGGATATTTTACAAGGTGAGGAACCGAGTAGGTACATCGCTCGCACTGATCCCTTTCCCTTCTGTTAGGGAAACAATAAACGCGTTTTTTCTCTTTGGGAGCTTTAAATATCATGTGTGTACAGTCATTGTGATTGGCTGGAGTGGAATTCGGCCTCGTTCATTACCTACATCTCACGCAAAGAATAAAGCGAAACATCGCTAATGTGAGTTTCTAGGGGCGGGTGTAAATGAGAGCAGAGGAGATTTTATGGGAATAGAGCCGGGTAGTGATTGTCATGGGGCAATAGAACAAGGACCCTGATCAGTTGCCGCAGGTATCGGCTCTTTAGCTGGAGGAGGTGGTGGCTCTGAAAAGAGCCTTTGGTGCAATGCGCGGGCCCCGGGGCCACATCACTTCTTAGGAGCGGCCTTCTTTGCTTTAGCCGCTGCTTTGGGTTTGGCCGCCTTGGGCTTCGTAGCTTTAGGCTTGCTGGGCTTCTTAGTGGGGCTCTTGGCAGCTTTGGGCTTGGCGGCCTTTTTAACCGGACTCTTAGTCGCCTTCTTGGCTTTGGCAGCTTTGGGGCTTTTGGCGCCCGTCGCCGCCGCTTTCTTCACCTTCTTGGGACTCTTTGCAGAGACCTTCTTGTGCTTCTTAGGAGACTTGGGCGCCTTCTTTGCAGCTGCCGGTTTCTTGGCTTTGGGCGCCGCGGGCTTCTTCTTGGCCACCGCCTTGTCCTTCCCCTCCAGCTGCTTCTTGTTGAGCTTGAAGGATCCGGAGGCTCCGGTGCCTTTGACTTGGGTGAGAGTCCCCTTAGTGACCAAGGCCTTGAGAGCCAGCTTGAGGCGGCTGTTGTTCTTGTCCACATCGTAGCCTCCGGCAGCCAGAGCCTTCTTGAGAGCGGCCAGGGACACCCCGCTGCGCTCCTTACAGGCGGACACGGCTTTCACTAGGAGATCGGACGCGCTGGGACCGGAGGGTTTCTTGGCTTTAGCCGCTGCCTTCTTGGGCTGCTGCTTCTTTTTGGCTTTAGCGGCGGGTTCAGCCGGGGGAGGAGCAGGAGCGGTCTCGGCCATTCTAAGATCTAAACTCGCACTGAAACACAAGTGTAACAAAATATTTAGCTTTGCTCTGCCGCGTCCTCCTTATATACATATCTCCTGTGGCCTGATTGGTCACGTGTCGGTATATATCTTCCTTTCTATTGGCTGATTCTTATTTCCCCGCCCTTTCACTCTGTCCCTAGTCTCTAACCTGTAGTGCGGAGGTGCCTGTGAGGCTGAATATTGGGATCATATTTCTATTGGCTCTGAGTAGAAATGGGCCCCAGTTTGTATGGGATCGGGGTCCCCAATAAGTGGGCGTGTCTGTGCCGCTGATTCTCATTCTATTGGCTGCTGCATATATTGCCCAGAGCAGCTCCTGGGAAGTCACTCCCGCTCCCCGGAAAGGCTCCGCTTCATTTCTCTCCCTGACATTTGTGCCAATTGTTGGGGATCAATAGAAATCCTTCCTCTCCCGCTGTTCCCCCAGAGAAATAAGGGAGCCCCGGGTATAATATGAGTGTCTCTCACCCAGGGGCATTGTGAGCCTTGGTGGGCTCTGGGCAAAGAGTTGACTGGTGGGGCTAAAACCTGGGTGGGCTGCGTGTGGCAAAAATGTTTTGTGGAACCACGCCCACTTTTGGCCACACCCATTTAACACAACATTATTCTTGCCAGTATTAATGAATAATCAGAATATTAAACGCAGATCTGACGGTATACTACATAAAAATGGATAATTAGCATATTAACCCTAGCTGTGCCAGTATAATCACTGTAGAAACTATGAAAACTGAAGGATGAACACAGTAGCAGGTCCATGTATAAATACCCATAGAATTCATAGTAGCCTGGTACAGGGGCAATTCCATGTATAAATATCCTCCAAGGCCAGAACCCATAGCAGAAAAAGAGACAAGTAGATGAGCACATAATTGACTCACAGATTCAGTGAAGGGGTCGGCTGGGTGGCGTCACAATGTGCAAGTGGGAGAGTCGGGTAGCGCCGCAGATCAGGAGGATTTGTTAAGTCAAGTGCAGAAGGCACATGGCAGGACGGCACCGCGTGTGGGCGCCAACGCAATGCTCTGATGCGCAGCTCCTCTTCCGCTCCCTCTCTGCAAACTGAGGCAGGCGGGGCTTGGCTTCCTTTGCTTCGTGGCCATTTCCACTTCACCGGTTTGGGGGGGGGTTGTGAAATGTAAGTGGATCGTCCCCTGGGGAGGGAGCCAGCCCTGACACACTACAACACCAGCACCAAGTACTGATTGAAAAAAAAAAGGCCAACAAAAAAATTGTAAAATAAATAAATCAATTTACGACTCAGCAGTGGGCCCCCAAAATAAGTGGGCCCTAGGCAGATGCCCACTTTGCCTGCTTATTAAAGCGGCCCTGCACTCACCCACCAACTAACTGGCCGTGTGACCCCATCATGTACAATCAGTGTGGCCCTTTCATTGCTCCGCATTCCTTTAAGTCAAACAAGTCAGTCTCGGGCAGGGGATCCGTAAATACTGTAAGTCCCAGAGCAGAGGGAACAACTGGATCTGTCTCTATCCAGCGATGCCCCCGTTGAGTTCCAAAAGACGGGAAGATGGTGGATGGATGAAGCAAAAAAACCAGGAGTAGAACTGAGCTCACAACTGCGAGAAAGCTCAGGAAATGAAAGGATTTTGCTTTAAATGGGTTATTCATCTTTAAATTATCTTTTAGTATGATATAGAGGGTGATATACTGAGACAATTTGCAATTGCTTTACATTTTGTATTATTTGTGGGTTTTGAGTTAATTAGCTTTTTATTCAGCAGCTCTCCAGTTTGCAATTTCAGCCATCTCATTCCTAGGGTCCAAATTACCCTAGCAACCATGTATTGATTTGAATAAGAGACTGGAATATGAATAGGAGAGGCCTGAATAGAAAGGTGAGTAATAAAAAGTAGCAATAACAATACATTTGTAGCCTTACAGAGCATTTGTTTTTAGATGGGGTCAGTAACCCCCATCTGAAAGCTGGAAAGGGTCTAAAGAAACTATAAAAAGAAAAAATGATGGCCAATTAATTATTTACTTACTTTAAATTACTTACAATTAGCTATTCTATAACTTACTAAAAATTTAAAAGGAGACATATAGGATAAATGAAAAAAATCTAATTTTGTAGGCAATTATGAGTAATATATGGTGTTGCTTTTACATGGTGCTAAAAATTAATATTATCTTTAAAAATAGCCCCTTTATTGGAGCTCCCTATAGATGTTCTCTGGTCCCTGTCTGTGTTTCAAATGAGGGGTGGGCGTGTCCTAACGGTCCCTGCCAGAAGCACAGTAGGAGGGGGACAGCCAATCACAGCCCTGCAGTCACACAAGCACAGACAGGCTTCAGTTCCCTATCAGGTCCTGCTAGCTGCTGATTGGTTCCTGTCCTACAGTGCAGTGAGCTGAGTGCACAGCCTGGGAATTCAGGGAGCAGGAAGTGGAAGAGAAGGGAGGGATTATTAGGATTTTTTACAGAAATATTTAAAATTCTTCTATTTCTAAATGAGTATAATGCTGGTACATTCTTATTTTTTTACACAATATGTCTCCTTTAACAACATAAAAACTGCATTGAATAAAGTAGACATATAGTATAAACCAAGAATCTGCTAGTGCATTATACTCTATACTATCTATAGAAATGTACATAAAAAATATTTGTGACTGATTTATTGAAAATATCTGCAAAAATCCTACTAGTTCCGCCCATCTGTTCCCTTTGCTGCTGCCTCCTTTCCCAGGCTGTGCAGTGGAGCTGGCAGCACTCTGCACTGTAGGACAGGAACCAATCAGCAGCTAGCAGGACCTGATAAGGAACTGAAGCATGTCTTTGTGTGACTGCACAGTGATTTGACCCCTCATTTGAAACACAGACAGGGACCAGAGAACATCTATAGGGAGCTCCAATAAAGGGGCTATTTTTAAAGACAATATTCATTTATACCCAAAAGTACAATCGGCACCATATAGTACACATTATTGCTCACAAAATGAGGGTTTTTATTTTAAATTATCCTACATGTCTTCTTTAATTTTTAGCCCCAACTAAAACAAACTCATATATTATTAATTATTGCCTGCAAAATTAGAGGGTTCTTTTCTTATTCTGTATGTCTCCTTCAAAGCTGTTCGGTGCTTCATTGTCACTAAGGCAGACATATAAGATAGGAGAAGAACCCTCTAATCTTGCAGGCAATAATTAATTATATATGGTGCTGGTTTTATTTTGGGCTTAAAATGATCATCTTTAAAAATCACCCCTTTAATGAAGCTCCTCATGGATCCACGATGGTCCCTGTCCATGTTTCAAATGAGGGGTGGGCATTTCCTAACAGGGCTACAATATATATTGGTTAAACATGAGGTTCTGATAGTTGTCTTGTATACTTTTGCCCAGATCAGTGGAGTTCCCTTTTATTAAAGGAACAGTAACATCAAAAACATTTGCCCCCAATCTGCCGCATTTCATTCTCTCTCTCTCGCATTCCCATAAATCACTCACACTCACATATGCTGGCCTGCCTGTACTGCCACCAACCCACTGCTTTGCTTGCTCCTACGTTCCATTTCTGCTTCTCTGGGTATGTCTCTGTGAAATGCCTCATCTTCAAGGAAGTAGCCCCGTGCCCAACAGGCCAGTGTGTTCCTGTCAGCGGCAGATTGGGGGCATAGGGTACATGTACAGTCTAAACTGAGCTGAGGTGGGTGGGGGGCACAAAAGTGCGGAGCAGGTGAGTGTGTGACCCAGATTGGCTGAGCACCTGCAGTCAGTCAGTGCAGCGTGTGATTCTCCGAGTGGAACCGGCGCTGTCGCTTGGGAGAGGGAGAGAATGAAATGCTCAAGTGGATAACTGACCACGGCTGGTTTCAGTAATGTGTGAACCGATGTCACACGCATATCAGGGAGAGTCGTCGGATGAAGCGCCACCTTCCTGCATCTTCATGTGGCTGGATGTCGGAATGTTGCGGGACATTCTCTTCAGCAACCGGTGCTTCAGGGAGGGGGAGGCCGCCAGCGCTCAGCACAGTCTATTCGCCTCCGCCTCGGGGGGCTTTGCCGGAGCCAGGCCCGGACTGACAATCTGTGTGTGTTTCTCTGTGTTTGTGTCTCTTTGTGTGTCTGTGTGTCTCTCTATTTTTGTGTGTCTTTTTGTGTGTGTGTGTGTCTCTGTGTGTGTTTCTCTGTATTTGTGTCTCTTTGTGTGTCTGTGTGTCTCTCTATTTTTGTGTGTCTTTTTGTGTGTGTGTGTGTCTCTGTGTGTGTTTCTCTGTATTTGTGTCTCTTTGTGTGTCTGTGTGTCTCTCTGTGTTTGTGTGTCTTTTTGTGTGTGTGTGTCTCTGTGTGTGTTTCTCTGTGTTTGTGTCTCTTTGTGTGTCTCTCTGTGTTTGTGTGTCTTTTGTGTGTTTGTGTCTGTGTGTGTCTCTGTGTTTGTGTGTCTCTGTGTGTGTTTCTTTGTGTGTGTGTTTGTGTGTCTTTTTGTGTGTGTTGTGTCTCTGTGTGTGCATCTTTCTGTGTTTGTGTCTCTTTTTGTGTGTGTGTCTGTGTGTGTATGTTTATACGTGGGCTGCTTGGTTTGTTTTTTGCCCGGGCTGCTTTTTGCTCCCAGTCCGGCTCTGGCCGGAGCGCACACTGACACCACGGGCCACGCTTCCCCCAATGGACAGATGAGGCTGGATGGCTCGAGGGACACACTGTCAGTAGAACAGCCAGAATGGAGAAATCAAGCGCCGCAGAATGGATGGTCGCTATGCTGCCTTTTCTGAAGATGACCGGAAGTGGAGTTTCTGTAAGTTACTTCTTAATAAAGGCTTTACTATTTTAAATTTTAATTTGTCTTGGTGTTTTTTTTTCAATCTATACTAACACATTTTTTTGATGTTACTGTTCCTTTAAGTTCAGTTAAACACAAGGTTCAGATATTTTCTGCCCTGCACCTACTACTCACCCAGTGGGCGGAGCTGCTGCAGCTCCTCCTCCTTTATCCCTTCCCTGTAAAGGTCCTTGTTTCCTTTTATATAGTCCCACTCGTCCAAGGAAAAATAGATGGAAACATGATGAGTCCTTATGGCAACCTGTCACACACAATGTTCCAGTCATCCCCCAGCCAGAGAAAGGGATTATCATCCACTGTTACTAAACAATAAGGGGCCGCTGTACCCACCTCTCCAGTCAGCAGCTGGATGATGTTGGACATGAGTTCCAGGATCTTCTTGTCATTCTTGTTATTTTCCTTCTGTATGACGGAGCCAGGGGCATGCAGGGCCCCCCCATCATCTGACTTCTTCCTAGGGATGTAGTGCTAAATATTGAAAGGAAGAGAGAATGGTGTTTGAGCTGCAGAGAGACCCCCTTTGTACAGACAGTCTCTTGTCAGTGTGCCAGTCACAGTGCCCCTCACCTCTCCAGTCAGCAGATAGATCATCTCCAGTGTCAGATTCACCATTCTCTCCTTCTTCCCCCGCTCCTCCTCCTCCTCATTTTTATCCTTCTTCTTCTTCCCCTTCATCCCTGTGTCACTCGCTTCCTCCCACATTCCCATTGGCTCCTTGTGGGAGGGACTGACCTGGAAGTGACCCTGGGGGACATTTCTACAGTTGACTATGCCAAAGAATCATATTTACTAGGAAACTAGTGAGATGTGACTTCTAGGTGTTTTGAGTTGTCTGTAGAGCCAGTATTTTCACAAATATTCTAATATAAAGAATAAGATATATCTCAGGGCTGCGCGAAGCTGAATGGAACAGGTTAGAAAAGATGAAAACACTGCATACCTCCCAACTGTCCCGATTTTTGAGGGAAAGTCACGATTTTCCTTACTGAAATGTTTCCAGTTTGTCTGGGATCAACTAAACTGATACAACATTTCTAAAACTTAATGAAACAGGCTTTTTGGCAGAGAGGCCAGAACACTCAGCAACTGTACTGAGATACAACTGTAACTATTCAAGAATAAGCAGGTCTCTTGGGAGCTTAAAGGGCAATTCAGCAAAACTGGAATAACACGTAAATCATGTTCCTAAAACTGCCAGAAATCACTTCAAACTTCCCATAACTTGTCAAATTGAGTCAAATTGAAGTTGTATTTAGGGGGTGTGGCCATAAAAGGGCGTGGTCACAAATGTCAGCGCATCTTTTTTTATTACAAATTCGGCAGCATGAAAAGTCAGGCCTATATAGAAAAATATCAGGAAGCGAATGACACGCGCTAATGTCTGTCACACACAGTCCGTGGACAGTATCAGATAAAAGCCCATTCGTATCTCGGTTTATTTCAGTCCTCCCTACGGCCTCAGGGCACGAGCAGTTCCGATAGGCTGCTCGTCTGTCACGTGACGCGGTTGTTGACACAAATGCATTGTGGGAGATTTAAAAATAAATAACCCACGTCTTTTATTAGCAGGGACACAGTTTGTTCAACGCATGATTCTGCCTATTGGAGGCGGTAACTCCGATGTAGTCCATCCCAGATTGCTTGGTGTATTCTTTTTGACGTGCAATTATAATATTCTCCGGTCCCTGGAACGTTCGACGCGTCAACGCACCACGTGACCACCTAGCTAGGAAACAGGAAATGCATCCCATGCCTGCCGGAAGTCAGTGAGATTTGAATGGAAATACAAAGAAATCTTCAGAATATCTGAATTGCAGGTAATTGGGGGTCATCCACAGCACGGGAGGCTGAGGGTCTGCAACTCTGGGTATGATGCTCCGTGTGGGCACTGAATGCTGGTCCTGTAGCTCTGGGACTGAACTGTAGAGAGGACGGTGGTTCTACTGATGTGTGAGCCGCTGCTCTATCATATTGTGTTGTCACATGGCAGTTGCCTCAGCTTGGAATGTTCATAGTCCTAGTTCTCATATGTCAGACTCTGTAGAGAAACACTGCCCAGTTAGAGGCCTTTAGGCTGAAGTTTACACCCCCCAATAGATTATTTAGCCCCCTGGATAGTTTTATGTCCCAAGACTGCTCAGCACGTGAGATAATGATGTACTAACCTGACCCTCAGACAAGTCATCTAGTGATACATTGGGACACTACTGACATCTAATAATTTTTCTTTATATATTTACTAATATGTTTCCCTACCATCCGCTCACTGCATTAGAACTTTTGCCTTCGATCCTAAAATTATTTTGGAATGGAAAATGACCGTCTCATGTGAACAGTCTGTATAAAGCAATGTGTAATATGTTGGTGCTAATAATAATACTAATAACAATCCTTTCATAAGACTCAGATTAAGTGCAATTGAGAAGCCCCCTGAGTTTGTTCATAGCCCTCCTAGAGAAATACACAAAACGTACTCAGTATAGCGATTCCTCTGTACTCCACATCCCAAAGTGGCCATACACTGGGCCAACCTGTATAACATTCTGACTGGTCAACCCATGGACTGAATCAGAGGTCCCCAACCTTTTTTTACCCGTGAGCCACATACAAGTGTAAAATGAATTAGGGAGCAACACAAGCATGAAAAAATCCCTCAGGTGCCAAATAAGGGCTATGATTGGCTATTTGGTAGCCCCAATGTGGACTGGCAGCCTACAGGAGGTTCTGCTTGGCAGTATACTTAGTTTTATGCATCTAAAACCTGCTTCCAAGCCTGGGATTCAAAAATAAGCACCTGCTTTGAGGACACTGGGAGCAACATCCAAGGGGTTGGTGAGCAACATGTTGCTCACGAGCTACTGGTTGGGGATCACTGGACTGAATGAATGGCTATTGTACAAGGAGCTGTACACATATAAGTCCACCTTTTATTGTTCTGATCATTCATTCTGACAACCTGAACTATTGGAACAGCAGGAAAAGGTACCTTTATTTTTTTTGTTCTGGCCAACTGACTAGCCATGCATATGGTCAATAACGGCCAAACTGCCAGACTAAACCTGGGCATGTATGGCTAGGATCAGTCAGCTTTTAGTTTGTACAAAATAATACTGAAAGAGTGATAGAATAGATATAGATCTATGTACTTAGCATAATTTTCCAGGAACATTTATGAAATATCCTACAACTATGACAACTATGGATATTTGTTATATTCTGCACATAAACATTTTGGGTTTTCACTCCAGATGAAGGGCTCTGCGTGAGACTGAAATGATGAGTAATACATCTTTTTTTTTTTTTGTGCATGCATATTTTTTGTTTGCCAATTATATAAAGGAAACATTTTATATAAAAAAACAAGAAGGTACCAGTACATTTTACTCATTTAGATATAGAAAGAAAGTGCTTCAAAAAGTAGAGTTTCTTACTACTTTATTGAGAATTTCTGTAAAACCCTACTAGTGTCTCCCATCTGTTCCACTTGCTGCTCCCTGAATTCCCAGGCTGTGCACTCAGCTCACTGCACTGTAGGACAGGAACCAATCAGCAGCTAGCAGGACCTGATAGGGAACTGAAGCCTGTCTGTGCTTGTGTGACTGCAGGGCTGTGATTGGCTGTCCCCTCCTACTGTGCTTCTGGCAGGGACCGTTAGGACACGCCAACCCCTCATTTGAAACACAGACGGACCAGAGAACTTCAATAAAGGGACTATTTTCAAAGATATTTATTTTTAGCACAATGTGACACCAACATCATATATTATTTATAATTGCCTACAAAATCCTATCCTTTAAATCCCAGAAGTGCTGTTCTTGGTGCAGTGTATTATTTTGTACTAGCACCCAAGTTTTGTTGCTACACATAGTGTGTACCCATTGGACTATTTCTTATATATATTTATATATTCCACAAGGAGCCAATGGGAATGTGGGAGGAAGCGAGTGACACAGGGATGAAGGGGAAGAAGAAGGATAAAAATGAGGAGGAGGAGGAGCGGGGGAAGAAGGAGAGAATGGTGAATCTGACACTGGAGATGATCTATCTGCTGACTGGAGAGGTGAGGGGCACTGTGACTGGCACACTGACAAGAGACTGTCTGTCTGTACAAAGGGGGTCTCTCTGCAGCTCAAACACCATTCTCTCTTCCTTTCAATATTTAGCACTACATCCCTAGGAAGAAGTCAGATGATGGGGGGGCCCTGCATGCCCCTGGCTCCGTCATACAGAAGGAAAATAACAAGAATGACAAGAAGATCCTGGAACTCATGTCCAACATCATCCAGCTGCTGACTGGAGAGGTGGGTACAGCGGCCCCTTATTGTTTAGTAACAGTGGATGATAATCCCTTTCTCTGGCTGGGGGATGACTGGAACATTGTGTGTGACAGGTTGCCATAAGGACTCATCATGTTTCCATCTATTTTTCCTTGGACGAGTGGGACTATATAAAAGGAAACAAGGACCTTTATGAGGAAGGGATAAAAGAGTCGGCTCAGAAGCTCCACCCACTAGGTGAGTAATGGGTGCAGGGCAGAAAATATCAGAACCTTGTGTTTAACTGAACATAATAAAAGGGAACTCCACTGTTCTAGGCAAAAGCATGCATGCATTTTGAAATGCAATATTTGAATTATTATTTTTTTAAATGTAGTGTTAGGCATTGTTTTCACATATTAATCCTAATTCCAGCCTGCACACTGAGAAAAGGCTTTGTTTTCACATATTAATCCTAATTCCAGACTGCACACTGAGAAAGGCTTTATCCTTTTGGCCAGGACTGGAACTAGGCAATGTTAGGACAACATGTTCTGTTAGTACCAGTTTCAATGGAGGTTCAGATTCTGGCTGATTTCCAGGAGGAAGAATCTTTTGTGAGAATCATCCACTTAATTTACGGAAAGAGATCTTGGTACAATCTAACAGTCTGTGACTGTGTTGCAATGATAGATAGAAGTAAAGTATTGGTATTGGAAGGCCTCAGAGACATCTGTACAGACTCGCCAATGTTTAATCCCCAAAACCAAAGGAAATAATAAATGCTTGTTGTCTTGGCAGAATGCTATGCAGTTTAGGCACAATTACCCATGCCTGCATGTGAGATGGGTGTCTGTGGTCTGGGTATGAACTTTATACAGGTTCAGGGCTAGTTATGTGATGGGGAGATGGTAAAATATGCCATTCATTCTTTAACAGTTCTGTTCTGTGGGCAACGGGAGCCATTTTCAAGTTTCACCTGCATTAAGTATACATATAACTAGATCAGGATTTCTTTGGATTGCCCCTTCTCTACCAGAGAGTGTAATTTCATTAGCCCTTCCCTGTTTGACTGTGTCGGTGCATTACTTGTACTCCATCCCACTATAGGGATTTAAAAGTACTGTAATCTCCATTAAAAAAACATTGTGCTATTTGTGTGCCCCAGTAAATCACAGACTGGATTTTTATTTTTGTGCATCTTAATATGGGCTGAAGTGGGCCAAGAACATTCTTGGAATACTCATATTTGTAATGTCATTTCTAAAAATGCTACAAAATTACAAAATAATAACGAGAAAAAAATTGCCAATGTTTATGTGGTTCGCTTTTTAATTTTTAAGGATTTTTAGAAGAAAAGATTGTAAATGAAAAAAAGACAGTGTCAAAAATTGGTTCAAAATTGATTTTATTTTTTCTAATGATATTTCCCCTTCTTAAATAATTAGAAGAAGAAGCTTGGCCGTGTTAAGTGGTGAGGTTTTTATTATTTAAGATGGAAAGATATGTTTGTTAAAACAAGATGGCATCAAGAATTGCAATTGTGACAAAAAATTGCTGATTATTAAATGTCCCTTTAATATGTGGATTTTCATGATCCCAAGAAGCAGGCTTTAGCTACCATTTAAAGGAGACATTTTGTGTTAAAAAGAACAACGTACCAGTGCATTATACTTATTTAGATATAGAAGAATTGTGCTTAAAAAAGTAGTGTTTCAGGCTGATTTATTGAATATTTCTGCAAAAACCCCTAATAATTCCTCCCTTCTCTTCCACTTGCTGCTCCCTGAATTCCCAGGCTGTGCACTCAGCTCACTGCACTGTAGGACAGGAACCAATCAGCAGCTAGCAGGACCTGATAGGGAACTGAAGCCTGTCTGTGCTTGTGTGACTGCAGGGCTGTGATTGGCTGTCCCCCTCCTACTGTGCTTCTGGCAGGGACACGCCCACCCCTCATTTGAAACACAGACAGGGACCAGAGAACATCTATAGGGAGCTCCAATAAAGGGGCTATTTTTAAAGATAATATTAATGTTAAGCACCAAGTAAAAGCAACACCATATATTACTCATAATTGCCTACAAAATTAGGGTTTTTTCATTTATCCTATATGTCTCCTTTAAAATATTTGACATTTATTGTTTCACAGTAGTCTTTAAATGCTTGTGTCTTTGCCAGAATATGAAGATCAGAGCAATATTACAGCTAATCTGGAATGTTATAATAATAAGTCAAGCAAAACTGGGGCTGTTTGTTGTGCAGACGAAAACCTCACAAACCCTAAACCTTCTCCAATTAAACAGCCCCAACCAAAAAATGGTATTAAAGAGGAAGCAAGTTCATGTGATTTGATGTGCATGTCTCAACCAAAAATACATATCTTACATGGAAGGACTGGCTGCTGTGAGCTGGATGAAGCCATTAGCAAGAACAAAGTTGTTGTTAAAGATCAGAACTCTTCTAAGAAGGACAAGAAACCATTATCCTGTACCGATTTTAGGAAATGTTTTAAAAAAGGCTCCCAGGGTACTTTGCATCACGGCAGACAAAGAGGGAAAATGTTTTGCTGCTCAGAATGTGGAAACTGTTTCTCGGATCAGTCACAGCTTCATTCTCACCAGAGAGTTCACAAGGGAGAAAGACCATTTTTACGTTCCCAAAGTAGAAAACCTTTTAGGCAAAAGTCAAATCTTCGTTTGCATAAAAGAATTCCCGCTGGAAAGAAGCAACTGTTTTGTGCTGATTGTGGAAAACATTTTATGTTTCATTCTCTTCTTGTTGCGCATCAGAAGATTCACACAGGGGAGAAGTCATTTTCTTGTTCTGAATGTGGCAGACGTTTCACGCAAATCTCTGGCCTTATTGTACATCAGAGAATTCACACCGGGGAGAAACCATTTTCTTGCTCTGAATGTGGCAGAAGTTTCACGCAAATGTCCGGCCTCAATGCCCATAAAAGAATTCACACCGGAGAGAAACCATTTTCTTGTTCTGAATGTGGCAGATGTTTTACTCAAACCTCCGGCCTTAACGCTCATAAAAGAACTCACACCGGGGAAAAACCCTTCTCTTGTGCTGAATGTGGCAAGCGTTTTATGCAAATTTCAGGCCTAAATGCCCACAAAAGTACTCACACGGGGGAAAAAACGTATTGTTGCTCTGAGTGTGGCAAATATTTTGCACGACACACAACCCTTCTAGCACATCAAAGAATCCACATGCGATAGAAATCATATATTTTTATATATATGTGGAAAAAGCTTTGCACAGAGCTCCGACCTTATGGTACATTAGGGTTGCCACCTGGCAGATATTTTACCGGCCTGACCAGTAAAAAAGGTGGCTGATCCCAATGTTATTAATAAGGAAAAATTATAAATATATAAGAAGGCCGGTATTTTTTTCCAGAAAAGTTGGCAACCTTATGGTACATAGAAATATTAAAAGCGAAGGAAAGCCGTTTCACACTTCCATGTTAGGCACGCCCAAGTGATTATATTGACTTACCTAAAACCCCAGGCTGGTGCTCCTTTCAGCAGAAAACTGCACCGGCCTGGGGTTCTACCAGTGAGCACCACAGAGCGATCCTCTTCTGTCTTCTTCTTTCTACTCGCGGCTGCGCATCAGAGTGAAAAGCCGAACTTTTAACTAAAAAGTCGATTTTTCATTCTACTGCACATGCGTCTGCCCCGGGAAATTTGAAGAAAGAAGACAGAAGTCTCAATTGTATAACCCCGGGCCTAACATTTGCCGTGAAAACGACTTTCCTTCTCCTTTAACCGGTAAAAGGTTTTATAATAGGTTATAACACAGAAATATTAAACTTATTCTACACATTTATTATATACATAGAATCTGTAATTTTTTGAAATCTAGATGTTTATAAAAAGTCTTGCAGCATTTCATCAGTTACACACAGGGGTGTCTCTGGCCCTCCTGCAGTGTGAGGATGCCGCCTACTTCTACAGCTGTGAAAGAGCAGAGAGCACATATACATCTTCAATGCCAGCACTGCCCAACTTTTACATGTGGTGGGCCAATTATTTCTCATATAGAATGTTTGAGGGCCATAGTCAGTTAAAATGTTGATGTCATGCAGTAAAGTCTATAGAGCCTTTGAGTAGACTGGGGGCCATTAAAATCACTTGGAGGGCCACATCCAGCCCTTGGGCCTCCAGTTGGACAGCCCAGCTAATACAACCTCATTTTTGGTATTAAAGATACCAAACCAAGATCAGCAAGGTACTCCCCTTGCCTCATTACAGAAGCAGCCCTGGTCACATACATGACAACAAGTAAAATAGGAGCACAAGGTTCCCACAGACTGCTGTTGAATTGTTTTTTATAAGCCCAACCCAAGAATTCTTGAGAAGTCAAGTGACGGTACTTCCATAAATGAAATACGATGACTTGTCCCATAAGTGGTAAAACATAATAAATATTGGTCTCCCAAAAAAACACTTTTTAAACTAAGATCACTCTGCGAGAGATTATTGTCAAGTTTTTTAAGATTCCCTCTCCCCCATTACTAGCACATTAATGAAAACACTTGAATGGGAATACTGTAATTACAAAGATTACATCGTTCCATTTATTTTTAATCATTTGGAAAATAAAATATCTCAAAATTACTTTTTCCAGAAATGTTCTTGAATTGTTTCTTGTACATTTGCCCCTTAAGGTCCTAGTGGTCTCAATTTATTGCAGTTGAGGTTGGAATACTGAAACAAAGGTGTTACCATGAGACAAGGTTAGGACCATTTGGACTAATTTGTACCCAGGCAGTAGCCCATAGTAACCAAGCCATTTTGGTTCCCCAAGCATGTTTAATCTGTGCCCAGAAATAATGATGTTTCTGTTCCTAGTGTGGCATCAGAGATAAAAAAATCATTAAGACTGATGTGTAGCAGACATGACAAAAACATTTTCTTTTTTTATTCCTCTTTCTGGGTACAGTAATCCATCTAGCCCAGGGGTCCCCAACCTTTTTTACCCGGGAGCCACATTCAAATGTAAAAAGAGTTGGGGATCGACACAAGCGTGAAAAAGTCCCTTGAGGTGCCAAATAAGGGCTGCGATTGGCTAGTTGGTAGCCCCTATATGGACTGGCAGCCTACAGGAGGCTCTACTTGGCACTATACAATTAAAACTTGCTTCTAAGCCTGGAATTCAAAAATAAGTTCCTGCTTTAAAGCCACTGAGAACAACAGCCAAGGGGTTGGAGAGCAACACGTTACTCACAAGCTACTGGTTGGGGATCACTGGTCTAACCTTTACTGTATCAAAGTGAAAAGTGTTAAAAGGCTATGGGATAGCACCGTACTCTGGTTTGAGTAGATCTACAAGGTATAATTAGAGCTTTATCTTATTTGTATTGTCTATGTGACTCACAATGCACTTGAAGAAAAGAAAGAAGAGCAGAGAACTGTTTGAGGAGGGGGAGACAGAAAATTGTTAGTTAGTAAGTACAAGCTCAAGGCTACAAGTCCATCTCCAGAGACGTTCTTATCCTGTGGCCACCATGCAACCTGTGGCAATGTAAGCCAATCCTCCTGTATTTGGGCACATGAGCAAAATCATCAAAGACTAAAGAGAAGGATTATTCAAATTATTTGATCAATTGATGCACAGAATCAAGCTGAACTTTAGGCACAAGGAACAATAGCTTCAACTCTATCATCTGTCACCATCTTAAAGGGGACCCGCCACACAAAAAAATAATTCCAAATCCTATTTTATCACATTAGTCAAGCAAAATGAACTTTAATTACACTATATAAATTATTTGAATCTTGTTTCCTTCAGTCTGGGAACTCATTGTTATAGCAAGCGGGCAGCAACCATTTTGTGGGACACTGTTATTAAGACAAGTCTTGTATCATCTCAGAATCTTGGTTGTGCACCAGAATGGGGGACCTGATGTCCATCCCCATGTCCTGGTTATACAATTAAATGGTGAAGAGAACGGGGGAATGTGTGGAGAGCAGTGACATGTAGGAAGTGCTGAATGGAAAGTGAAAGCAATTGTCTGCCCTGCCTCTATGCCTAGGCATAGAGGAGGGGCAGATGATATTTGATTGACAGCTGAGATTTTTAAATGAGCTTACAACAGCTATGAATACTTTAATAAAAAATAGAAATTGGGTTTCATGTTTAATTTGAAAAGGGCTTTTATTATACAGATTTTTGTGGCTGGGTGACAGGTCCACTTTAATGGAAGGGAACTCTGAAGGACACAAACAAGCCAAACAGAATTTGTTGGGGCATATGAAACAAAATTAGAGTTTATTTGGGAACGATAAAAATCCACAGGGCCGCTCCGGCCATGAGGCAAGGTGAGAATCTTGCCTCAGGCGGCACGGAGCGGCCAGTTACCAGGGGCGGCAAAAAGCCGCCTCTGGTAACTTTAAGAGCCAAATTTCCGTTTTTTTAAACGGAAATTCGGCTCTTCTAGCGCAGCGAGCGCAATAGCGCTCACTGCACTAGCGATGCGGTGCAGCAGCCCCTGAAACGTGCCTGAAAACCCATCCCCATAGTCGGCCTTAGACTGTTGATTTATTGCCTGTAACTGGGCGCCTTGACTCTGTGCATCATAACATCAGGAGATTATCAAGGTGGTTTGGGGAGCAATACTAAACCTAGAACCAGAAAGCAGGGTCGGTTTCACAAATCCTGGTCCCTCAAGCAGGACAATGGCCAAATCACCCAGGAATGGTTTAAGAGAAAACATTGGACAGTTCTGTCCAGCAATGAAGTGGCAGCAATGAATCTAAACCCCACTGTACTTATGGAGAGATGTGAAAACTGCAGTTGGAAGAAGCTATTACTCTAGGAGAATTGCTGCAGTTTGCAAAACAAGATTAGGCTGAATAACAAGATTCTGTCATCTTAAAAGATATAGGATTGGTTGAAAATCCATCTACTCTGTAGGCAATACTTAATAATACTTAATACTATCTTTAAAGGAGACATATAGGATAAATAAAAAACCCTAATTGTGTAGGCAATAATATATACTATATGGTGCTGGTTTTACTTGTGGCTGTAAATTAATATTGTCTTCAGAATTCGCACCTTTATTTGAGCTCTCCATATACAGTATGTTCTCTGGTCCCTGTCCCTAATGAAGGGTGGGCATGTCCTAATGATCCCTGCCAGAAGCACAGTAGGAGGGGACAGCCAATCACAGCCCTGCAGTCACACAAGCATAGTCAGGCTTCAGTCCCTATCAGGTCAGCCTAGTAGGGATGTCGCGGACTGTTCGCCGGCGAACTTGTTCGCGCGAACATCGACTGTTCGCGCTCGCCGAATGTTCGCGAACGTCGTGCGACGTTCGCCATTTTGGGTTCGCCTTAGCTGGCGCTTTTTTTTGCCCTCTCACCCCAGACCAGCAGATACATGGCAGCCAATCAGGAAGCTCTCCCTCCTGGACCACCCCCACACCCCCTGGACCACTCCCCTTCCATATATAAACTGAAGCCCTGCAGCGTTTTTTCATTCTGCCTGTGTGTGCTTGGAAGAGCTAGTGTAGGGAGAGAGCTGTTAGTGATTTGAGGGACAGTTGATAGTAAGTTTGCTGGCTAGTAATCTACTTGATACTGCTCTGTATTGGAGGGACAGAAGTCTGCAGGGATTTGAGGGACATTTTAGGGTAGCTTTGCTGGCTAGTAATCTACCTTCTACTGCAGTGCTCTGTATGTAGCTGCCTGCTGTGGGCACTGATCTCATCTGCTGACTGCTGTAATAACCCAATAGTCCTTGTAAGGACTGCTTTTATTTTCTTTTTTGTTTTTTTACTTTGCTAGTTGCTACTATAAGAGCCCAGTGCTATTAGTCTAGCTGTGTTGGGGTGGGGAGTGGGACTGGTGTGCTGCTCCTAGTAGTTCAGCACCAACCAGAGTAATTTTTTTTTTTAATATATATAAAAATTTTTTTATTTTACTTATCTCACTGTTCTTTAACGTGTCCAGTGCTGTTTGCTGTTCTTCATAGTAGTGCACCAATAGTAGTGCACTTGTAGGCATTATTTGCCCAGTGTGTTCTTCATTTTCAAACAACTGCCATCTAGCTGTGTAAGCTTGTTCACATTCTGTCTAAATATCAATAATAATACCGTCTCCAGAAACACCACCTGAGTGACGTTTTTCAAGCAGCAATAATATATTCCGTATCCACCACTGCTGTAGTGTATACGTTGACCTTGCAGGCATTATTTGCCCAGTGTGTTCTTCAAACCACTGCCACTTAGCTGTGTGAGCTTGTTCACATTCCGTCTAAATATCAATAATAATACCGTCTCCAGAAACAGCACCTGAGTTGTTGTTTTTGTTTTAAAAATAATGCCAGGCAAAGGCAGGCCGCCACGCAGAGGCACTAGGGGCCGTGCTGCTATGCTATCCTGTGGCCCTAGGAAATTGCCCAGTTTTAAAAAGGCCTGAACTCAACAGAGATGGACATAATGAGTGATGAGGAGGTCCCCGCTGCTGCTTCCTTTTGTGAGCTGTCAGAAGAAATTGATGCATCTGAGGAGAATGATGATGAGGAGATTGATGTTTTGTGGGTGCCCAGTAGAAGAGAGCAAGAGGAGGATAGTTCAGATGGAGAGACGGAGAGTCAGAGAGGCAGGAGGAGAATAAGACTTGGAAGAAGCAGGGAGGACAGCTCGCAGGGAACAGTAGGGCAACAACATGTATCGGCACCTGTGGTCAGCCGGCCAACGCACCCGCCATTGCCGCCAACGCCGCCAACTTCTACTGTTACCGCCAGATTGCCAGCTTCAAAAAGGTCAGCAGTGTGGGATTTTTTTAATGTGTGTGCCTCTGACAAAAGCATTGTAATTTGCAATGAGTGCAGTCAGAAACTGAGTCTTGGGAAGCCCAACAGCCACATAGGTACAACTTCTATGCGAAGGCACATGAACGGCAAGCACAAAGCACTTTGGGAGCAACACCTCAAAGGCAACAGGCAAACTAAAAGCCACCCTCCTTCTGGTCCAGCATCTTACTGCTCTACCTCTGCTGTCCTTGACCCGTCTGAACCACCCTCCACTCCGCCTTCCACCTTGACCACCAGTTCCCATTCCCAGTCATCTGCCCCCAGCCAAGTTTCTGTGAGGGCCATGTTTGAGCGTAAGAAGCCAATGTCTGCGAGTCACCCCCTTGCCCGGCGTCTGACAGCTGGCTTGTCTGCACTCTTAGCCCGCCAGCTTTTACCATACCAGCTGGTGGACTCTGAGGCCCCCAGCTCCCCCTAGGCTATGCGACGTGCCAGGTACGCCGTTGTCATGCTGTCTTGGGGATGACGTGCCTGGAAAGCAGAAACCATACCGGATCTGTACTCCTGTCATCTCTGCAGTCACAGGCCGATCAGTGGCTGACCCCACACCAACTGAAGATCGGAAAAGTGGTGTGTGACAATGGAAGCAATCTGTTGGCAGCACTGAGACTGGGCAATTTAACACATGTGCCCTGCATGGCACATGTTCTGAATTTAATAGTCCAACGTTTTGTCTCAAAGTACCCAGGATTCCAGGACGTTCTCAGGCAGTCCAGGAAGGTGTCGGCCCATTTCAGACATTCCTATACAGCCATGGCACGCCTTGCTGACATTCAGCAGCGGTACAACATGCCAGTCAGGCGTTTGATTTGCGACAGCCAGACTCGCTGGAATTCAACGCTCCTCATGTTGGAACGTCTGCTGCAACAACAAAGAGCCGTCAACGAATACCTGTTTGAACTGGGTGGTAGGACTGGATCTGCAGAGCTGGGGATTTTTTTCCCCCGTTACTGGGTGCTTATGCGCGATGCCTGCAGGCTCATGCGCCCTTTTGAAGAGGTTACAAACATGGTCAGTCGCACCGAAGGCACCATCAGCGACCTAATACCCTTTGCTTTCTTCCTGGAGCGTGCCGTGCGACGAGTGACAGATGAGGCTGTAGACCAGCGTGACGAGGAGCAGGAAGCGCACGATTTCTGGTCGGAATCACCAGAACGAACCCAGGCACCTGCTGCAACGCAGGGAGAGGTGTCAGAAGTGGAGTCAGAGGAGGAAGGTGGCTTTGTGGAGGAGGAGGACCAACAGGAGCAGGCTTCACAGGGGGCTAGTGGTGACCTTTTGGGGACCCCTGGTCTTGTACGTGGCTGGGGGGAGGAGACCGTGGATGATGCAGTCCTTGATAACGAGGAAGCGGAGATGGATACCTCTGCATCCAACCTTGTGAGAATGGGGTCTTTCATGCTGTCATGCCTGTTGAAGGACCCCCGTATCAAGAGGCTTAAGGAGAAGGACCTGTACTGGGTCGCGACTCTACTAGACCCTCGGTACAAGCATAAAGTGGCAGAAATGTTACCAACATACCACAAGTCTGAAAGGATGCTGCATTTACAAACCAGCCTGCAAAACATGTTGTACAATGCTTTTAAGGGTGATGTCACTTCAGGAACTCATCAACATTCCAGGGGCAGAGGTGCCAGTAATCCTGCCACGAGCGCACCTGCAAGGACAAAGCACTTTGGCCACTCTGTAACGTCAGACATGCAAATGTTTTTTTGTCCAAGGCAGCGCCAGAACCCTTCTGGATCCACCCTCAAAGAACGCCTCAACCGGCAGGTAGCGGACTACCTGGCATTAACTGCAGATATCGACACTCTGAGGAGCGATGAACCCCTGGACTACTGGGTGCGCAGGCTTGATCTGTGGCCAGAGCTGTCACAATTTGCCATGAACCTCTTGTCTTGCCCCGCCTCAAGTGTCCTCTCAGAAAGGACCTTCAGTGCAGCAGGAGGGATTGTAACTGAGAAGAGAACTCGCCTAGGTCACAAAAGTGTGGATTACCTGACCTTTATTAAAATGAATGAGGGGTGGATCTCGGAGGGTTACTGCACGCCGGAAGACTTGTTCTGAGTTTCTGACTCCCCATGCAGCTGTCCTTCTCTGCACGCCTCATGACTCCACATACAGCTGTCCTTTAGCGTCCTCCTCCCTCCACCACCGTTACAAACTAGGGTGCAAACCCTACTGGTTTAATTTGAATCCAGGTAAATCCTGAGTTTTTCTGGCCTCTGTGCTTCAGTGGCTGTGACAAAAATAAATGAATATTTTCAGCATTTATATGGCATATTTTTTCTGGCCTCTGTGCTTCAGTGGCTGTGACAAAAAAAATGA
Organism: Xenopus laevis; assembly: GCF_017654675.1. Lineage (NCBI taxonomy): Eukaryota > Metazoa > Chordata > Amphibia > Anura > Pipidae > Xenopus > Xenopus laevis. The sequence goes on along the minus strand of NC_054387.1, from coordinate 134,968,078 downwards.
ATATTTTCAGCATTTATATGGCATATTGTTTCTGGCCTCTGTGCTTCAGTGGCTGTGACAAAAAAAATGAATATTTTCAGCATTTATATGGCATATTGTTTCTGGCCTCTGTGCTTCAGTGGCTGCGACAAAAATAAATGAATATTTTCATCATTTGTATGGCATATTTTTTCTGGCCTCTGTGCTGCAGTGGCTGTGACAAAAAAAAATGAATATTTTCAGCATTTATATGGCATATTGTTTCTGGCCTCTGTGCTTCAGTGGCTGTGACAAAAAAAATGACTATTTTCAGCATTTATATGGCATATTGTTTCTGGCCTCTGTGCTTCAGTGGCTGCGACAAAAATAAATGAATATTTTCATCATTTGTATGGCATATTTTTTCTGGCCTCTGTGCTGCAGTGGCTGTGACAAAAAAAAATGAATATTTTCAGCATTTATATGGCATATTGTTTCTGGCCTCTGTGCTTCAGTGGCTGTGACAAAAAAAATGACTATTTTCAGCATTTATATGGCATATTGTTTCTGGCCTCTGTGCTTCAGTGGCTGCGACAAAAATAAATGAATATTTTCATCATTTGTATGACATATTTTTTCTGGCCTCTGTGCTGCAGTGGCTGTGCCAAAAAAAAAAGAATATTTTCAGCATTTATATGGCATATTGTTTCTGGCCTCTGTGCTTCAGTGGCTGCGACAAAAATAAATGAATATTTTCAGCATTTATATGGCATATTTTTTCTGGCCTCTGTGCTTCAGTGGCTGTGCCAAAAAAAAAAGAATATTTTCAGCATTTATATGGCATATTGTTTCTGGCCTCTGTGCTTCAGTGGCTGCGACAAAAATAAATGAATATTTTCAGCATTTATATGGCATATTGTTTCTGGCCTCTGTGCTTCAGTGGCTGCGACAAAAATAAATGAATATTTTCAGCATTTATATGGCATATTTTTCCTGGCCTCTGTGCTGCAGTGGCTGCGACAAAAAAAAATGAATATTGTTTGCATTTATATGGCATATTTTTTCTGGCCTCTGTGCTGCAGTGGCTGCGACAAAAAAAAATTAATATTGTTTGCATTTATATGGCATATTTTTCCTGGCCTCTGTGCTGCAGTGGCTGCGACAAAAAAAAATTAATATTGTTTGCATTTATATGGCATATTTTTTCTGGCCTCTGTGCTGCAGTGGCTGCGACAAAAAAAAATGAATATTTTCAGCATTTATATGGCATATTGTTTCTGGCCTTCTGGTTCAGTGGCTGCGACAAAAAAAACATAATTTTTCAGGAAAGTAAACATGCCTAATTTTTCAGGGTTCTGCAACAGTGGCAAAATCGCATCTTTTATGGTCACCGCAGGTGATCAATAAAGTAGACCAAAACTGGGCCCACACTGCAGAATGAGTGTTTTTTGGTTCACTTCACTGTACATTGAATTACCTCTGCCTGACCGTGCACGTGCGCACAAGCACGGTGACTGCTAAACACACCACTACAGAAATATTGCCACCAACAGGACGAACATCCTGGAGGTGACAAGCAACTAGTAATTAACAACTATTATTTGCTCACTTGACGGTATCATTCATTAAAGCTCTTTGCGTTTTTTTGCGTTTCAGTAAGCGCCGCGTTTCGTCTTTGTGTGTGAACAGGCTGTAACCTTTACATGTAGACGCCGGACGTTTTAAAGCAGTTTATTACACAGGTTTAGAAATGTAGTGTGATTTCTGCCCTTTACAGCACAAAACGCAGCGCTGTGTCAACAATGGATTTTTCAGATACATTTTTGCCCTTGATCCCCCTCTGGCATGCCACTGTCCAGGTCGTTGCACCCTTTAAACAACTTTAAAATCATTTTTCTGGCCAGAAATGTCTTTTCTAGCTTTTAAAATTCGCCTTCCCATTGAAGTCTATGGGGTTCGCGACGTTCGCGAACCGTTCGCATTTTTGACGCAAGTTCGCGAATATGTTCGCGAATTTTTTTTCCGACATTCGCTACATCCCTACAGCCTAGCTGCTGATTGGTTCCTGTACTACAGTGCAGTGAGCTGAGTGCCACTGGCTCCCCTGCACAGCATTTAAAAGGAGATTTACCCTATTGCTGTGGTGTGCAGTTCTATTTGTTAAGGAAAAATCCAGAGTTCCATATACATTTTTGTCTCAAAAAGTGAAATAGGTCAAAAAAATCATACACAGTAGTCACATCCCAAAAAGGGCCCCCAGTCCACGGGCCATATAATTTGGTAACGTCAAACAAAACCAAAAGTTGGGAGAGACTTACTGTTACTTGAAACAGAGGAGCCCAAATGATGTATAAAAAGTAGAAAATCCTTAGTTAGGACATAATTACGTCTGACGCATTTTGTGCCAAGGGTAGACACTTACTCATAGGCTGGGAAAGGAGGCTGCGGGAACAGATGGGCGGGACTAGTAGGGTTTTGCAGAAATTTTCAATTAACCAATCTGAAACAAGAGTAAAAGAGTATATTACATTCTTAGTTTACATTATGTTTCCTCTTAAAAAAATATATTTTTCACATAAATGAATTGCTGTGAAGGTTTCAAATGATACATGTGATTATATTGTATTTTTACTATGGATACTCCTAAAGCAAGTTTAGCCGCTTTAGACTTATCCGTATCTGTTTCAATAAGAAAATATCCAAATCATTCCATTGCTTGTATCTTTGCCAGATAGTGAACCCGATGCTATGACTGATACTACAGCTCATATGGATGTAACATTACGTTGTAATAACGACCCAAGCAAGAGTGCGGATAAAGACGTTGACACTTCTCCAGCAGAACATCACCTGGCAGCTCCATGTGGTAGGTTTTATATCTTGCTGAAGTGCTTGCGAAGGCCTCGATTGTACATTTTAGAAATGATGTGTTTATAGCATTTCCTTAGTATATAGGTTTTGGCATGTAGATGGAAATGTGGGTAAATGGCCCTTAATTATTTCCACTGCACTCCATTGATAGATCGTGTATATGGAGATACAAGTGACGTGAAAGTTGAGGAGCCTGGCAAGATTGAGGCTGAAGGAGCACATGTAAATCTCTCAATCCCTAAAATTTCCCCAGAGGAGCAGCCCCCACCAGCCAATGGGATTAAAGAGCAAGCTGCATCATTTGAAGGGAGAAACCAATCAGATTGCAGCATTAATCCACTTACAGAACAGATACAGGGAACAGATACACCTACTCCTATCATGGAATGCAGCCTGAATAACAGCTTGTCTGATAATTATATATTAAATGGTATTAATGAGCAGTCGGCTTCATGGGAAGAGAGTAACCAATCAGATTACAGCATTGATCCACTTACAGAACAGATACAGGGAACATATATCCCTACTCCTATCATGGGATGCAGCCTGAATAATCGTGTATTCACTAATTATGTATCAAGTGTCATTAAAGAGGAAGTGGCTTCGAGGGAAGAGGGAAACCAATCAGATTGCAGCATTAATCCATTTACAGAACAGATACAGGGAACAGATACACCTGCTCCTATCATGGGATGCAGCCTGAATAACAGCTTGTCAGATAATTATATATTCAATGGTATTAATGAGCAGTTGGCTTCATGGGAAAGAGGAAACCAATCAGGCATTAATCCTAATACACCTACTCCTATCATGGGATACAGCTGGAATAACTGTGCATTTACTAATTATGTATCAAGTGTAATTAAAGAGGAAGCGGCTTCATGGGAAGAGGGAAACCAATCAGATTGCAGCATTAATCCACTTACAGAACAGATACAGGGAACGGATGAATGGAACAATAGAATAAGATGCAGACCACATAAACACATGATAGATATCAACTGCATAGGAAATAGAAGAAATAAATTATGTACATCTTCCAAAAAAACACTTACGTTAAAGGAGGTGTTTGACTGTAATAAGTGCCATAAAAGTTTCAAATCTAAGGGCGCCCTTGTTAGACATCAGAAGACTCACACAGGAGTGAAACCGTTTTCTTGTTCCCAGTGTGGCAAATGTTTTGCACAAAGTTCCGACCTGACTGTACATGAGAGAACCCACACAGGAGAGAAACCCTTTGCTTGCCCTGAATGCGGGAAATGCTTTGGGCGTCACTCTCACCTTAAAGTGCACCAGAAAGTTCACACCGGCGACAAACCCTTCGCTTGTACTGAATGTGGCAAATGCTTTACACAACACAAAAGCCTGATTGTACATCAGAGGATCCACTCGGGACTGAAACCTTTCTCTTGCTCTGTATGTGGGAAATGTTTCAGAGATCGCTCAAACCTTAATGCACACGAGAGAATTCACACCGTGGAAAGGGCGTATCCTTGTTCTGTCTGCGGGAAACATTTTGCTCACAAGATCGACCTCAAACTACATCAGAGAATTCACTAATGGGGAAAAATACAAATATTTTAAACATATAGAAGTCTTTACACAAGAAATATCCCTCGTTAACGTCTACTACTTTTTTGGCTCAATTTCATCTTTACTCCCAAACTGCCTGGGTGTGTATAGAGTGGGGCAAGGGAGTTTTTATTTTGACGAGGCTCATTATCCTAGTCACACCTCACTTGGATCTCGTTGGATGGGCCAAATAAATGGATGACTAGTATTTGCTCCGTTTGTTACATAAACTCTTGATTGCTGCCTCTTCAAACCCTGCCAGTGGTGTGAGCTTTATTCTACAACTATAAAGAAGGTCTGGGAATAAGGCTGTTGTTTTTTTTTTTTGTTTTTTTTATCAAAATGTAAAATAAAACTTGTATCTTTTTTATACGATTGGCTCCTCGATTCTACAATAAGGGGCAGATTTATCAAAGGTCGAGGTGAATTTTCAAATTAAAAAAATTCGACTTTCGAGCTATTTTTGTGTACCTTGACTAGGGAATAGTGCAAATTCGATTCAAATTTGAAAAAAATTTGAATTCGGCTTCGACCATTAACCATCTAAAACCTGGCATATTGCTGTTTTAGCCTATGGGGGACCTCCTAGAACTTATTTGGAGTCAATTGGTGGACTGTCTGTAAAGTGTAAGGGTGTCTAAGATTTTCACATCCCTACACTTATATGTCTCCTTTAAAGGGATACTGTCATGGGAATTTTGCACTGAAATCCATTTCTCAAAAGAGCAAACCAATTTTTTTTATATTCAATTTTGAAATCTGACATGGGGCTAGACATATTGTCACTCCCAGCTGCCCCAAGTCATGTGACTTGTGCTCTGATAAACTTCAATCACTCTTTACTGCTGTACTGTAAGTTGGAGTGATATCACCCCCTCCCTTCCCCCCCCCCAGCAGCCAAACAACAGAACAATGGGAAGGTAACCAGTTAGCAGCTCCCTAACACAAGATAACAGCTGCCTGGTAGATCTAAGAACAACACTCAATAGTAAAAACCCATGTCCCACTGAGACGCATTCAGTTACATTGAGATGGATAAACAGCAGCCTGCCAGAAAGCATTTCTCTCCTAAAGTGTCACATGACTGGGGGCAGCTGGGAAATTGACAAAATGTCTAGCCCCATGTCAGATTTCAAAATTGAATATAAAAAAATCTGTTTGCTCTTTTAAGAAATGGATTTCAATGCAGAAGTCTGCTGGAGTAGCACTATTAACTGATTCATTTTGAAAAAATTTTTCCCATGACAGTATCCCTTTAAGGTTCCAGATTGGTGCATCTTGATCTACTCCCCTATGCTGAAGGTCTGGGACATGAGCACCCGGGCCCACCATTTAATGTGATCACCCTTTACTACAGTCCAGCAAACTGAGCTTTTCAGTTTCTTTTTATGTAAGGTCTGGAAATAAGGAGATGTGCGGGTGCATAGATCTGTGTAACCTGTACTTGACTTATAGACAAGAGCCAATAACTGAACTCCCCGCGTGCAAGGCTGTGTCTCAGAATATCTCTCTCTACATTGTACTAAATGTGAACTCAAACATCAACACCCCATTTAAGTAAATACACTCCCAGATGTAATATATCCTTATGTGAATTACAGAATCTGATGAAATGTTTAAAAAAAAATTATAATTGAAAGTAAAAAAAAATTCATTTTGACCCATTGGGACTCACAAGCAATAATAATAACTAGTGTTTATGGTCTGGTGCTGGAACTCAAAAAATTATATCAAACAATATATATCCCAAGGCTTATTTTTAGTAAAAATAAATCATTTATTAGTATTCACATTTAAAAAAAGTTAGATACATACTGACCCCACATGACCCACCTTACGCGTTTCATACCCTTGATTGGTTTTAAGAAAAAATGGGTGGGATTACCTGGGTTTATTTTGTGTGGAACATGCTGTTGATAGAGACACCTATGACTAAGTGCTGGAGGGTACGAAATGCATAAGGTGGGTCATGTGAATTGCCCTTTAAGCTGCAAGCCACAGTTTCTCCAAGAGACTTGCTTATCTGAAATTGTTACAATTGTTTCTTTGCTTGTCTTAAATTGTTAGAAATGTATTTTAGTGCAGCTGAGAGAATACACGCATCAGAACACCAAATGTAGGAGGGAGAGAAAATCATTACCCGCCGTCCGGAAGAACCATTCCACTCTGGTCACATGGGTAGCCGTATAGTAACACGATCAGAAGCGCACTTAAGGATCACCGGATCAGTCACAGGGTATATTTCATAAAGATCTTTGGTTAAAATCCACGTTTATTGGGTCTTATTAAAAGCATGTGACATATCAAACATCAAAAATAGGGCAGGGGAGTGCAAGGCTCGACATGTTTCGTGACTGTGCAAGTCACTTCATCAGAAGCCATCTTAGTGCAGCTGTCCAGTGTTCTGGGCTCTCTGCCAAAAGCCTTTTATTTAAAGGAGACATATAGGATACATGAAAAAAAACCTAATTTTGTAAGCAATTATAAGTAATATATGTCGTTGCGTTTACATGGTTCTAAAAATTTATATTATCTTTAAAAATAGCCCCTTTATTGGAGCTCCCTATAGATGTTCTCTGGTCCCTGTCTGTGTTTCACATGAGGGGTGGGCGTGTCCTAATGGTCCCTGCCAGAAGCACAGTAGGAGGGGGACAGCCAATCACAGCCCTGCAGTCACACAAGCACAGACAGGCTTCAGTTCCCTATCAGGTCCTGCTAGCTGCTGATTGGTTCCTGTCCTACAGTGCAGTGAGCTGAGTGCACAGCCTGGGAATTCAGGGAGCAGCAAGTGGAAGAGAAGGGAGGGATTATTAGGGGTTTTGCAGAAATATTCAATAAATCAGCCTGAAACACTACTTTTTTTTTAAGCACAATTCTTTTATATCTAAATGAGTATAATGCACTGGTACATTCTTATTTTTTTTACACAAAATGTTTTCTTTAATTACATTTCAGAAACTTTGTATTTTTTTCTGGTGTCAGTGCAGGAGATCAAAGAGAAAGTCTGGACATTTTTAGTAACAATCCAGGACTGTGGGTTGAGCTGTCAAAATCGGGACTGTCCTGTGAAAAACAGGACAGTTGGGAACTATGTTTAAAATGCTGTTTTGGGTCCTTTAGACTAATTGGGCAGATTATCTGCCAGTGTACGGGGCCCTCCTAGAGGCCTCCGTGACTGGTATCTGCCCAAATATAGACCAGATTGGGCAGGTTTGATTTTCCCTTCTGATTGAGGAATGCATTGACTAATTGATGCGGCCCTTGCCCAGTCAGCACCGATTCTCATTGTTGTAATCCAATTGTTTGGCCCTAGGACAGAACAATCTGAGTAGCCTATTGGCCCTGCCTTTGTTGGGCATATTGGGGAAAATTACGCTTGTTTGTCAAGTTCTCCAGTCAAACAGATCTTATAGTGTACGACCACGTTTTGACTTTACTAAGGTAACCAGGTTCTTTGCAGACTACAGGAAACAGCACCAGGTCTGGACTGAGAATTAAAACAGGCCCTGGCATTTCAGATACACAGAGGCCCAAACAGCCCCCCACTAGCCCACTAATTACTGATTTTCTATGGCAACTTATAGAAGCCCCTTTGGCATTTGCCACAACCCACAGTTTGCCAGTCCGGGACTAAGCAACACCCACATATATATAATACACAAAAGCCATGAATATCTTGTAAATTATATCCTTATAAACAGTGAATTCTGATGTCATCAGTTATAAACGGTGAGTTCTGATGTCATTTCTGTCACATGACTCACTGAAACTTGTGTATTATAGTGAATAAAGTACCCCCAGTTGCAAAATATATTAGATAGGGATGCAGCGAATCCAGGATTCGGTTCGGGATTCGGCCTTTTTCAGCAGGACACGGATTTGGCCGAATCCTTCTGCCCGGCCGAACCGAATCCTAACTTGCATATGCAAATTAGGGGCGGGGAGGGAAATTGCGTGACTTTTTGTCACAAAACAAGGAAGTAAAATGTTTTTCACAACTTACACAATAAACACAACATATAAGAGGTAGGACTGCAGCTGTTGCCATAGTAACCGATTCCTGGGGCTGCTCGCCTCCCTATTGGTGTTGCCATAAGAACAGGATGATGTCACCAACAGAGCGATTCCCTGCCCTTATTATGACGACGGGAGGAATCTGCTAAGGAATTGTTTGTGTTGCGGTTACCATGGTAACCAAACTTCTGCTGCCATGTTACGGGGCGGCTGTTTCCATGGTGATGCTGTTTTCCAAACGGGCTCAGTAGCTTGAGCTGCTATAGGATTACTTTACACAGGCTCTTTAGGATAAAAAATGAACAGAGACAGGAATAAAGCCGGGGTTGCTGGGTAACTTGATACAACACTCTGAATGCTGTCACGGAGCTGGACACGTCACTGCTTACGTTCAGTCCCCTCAGGAACTGCGTCACTGGCCCTATCAGTTGCGCTTATGTATCCATCACTCTCCCTGCCGCTTCCTGTCCCGCCTCTTTTTCTATTGACAGCCGTTGGACTTAGTTGACAGGCATGATGTCTATCACTGACTCTCTGTAGCCCGCCCCTTACTCTCTTAGCCAATGACTAAATCCGTGCCGATCATAGTGTTTGTGCGTGACCCGTCCCTCTACTCTTAGCCAATCAGCGAACGTGTCCCGCCCCCTCCGCACCTACAGACAACACAGCAGTTGTGCCCAGGGGAAACAGGAAGTAGGAACAGAAGCGGGTGACTAAGAGATAGAGGCGCGTTCCTGGTTTCGGCTGCGTATTCTGCTTTTCTTATCTTCTATTATCGTAAGGTATTGTGTCACTTACTTGTTATATTGGCCTTGCTCGTGTGTGTCCTGGGTACCCCTGGAACTATAACAGGGTGACTGTTACCCCAATGTTTCTATATATCTGTAACCTTGTTATGAGCTAAGGGGGCCCAGTCTGAAGGTCAGTTAGGGGGAGATTTGGGGTGAGTGCTTATTTGTACCCTGGGTACCCCTGGAACTATAGCAGGGTGACTGTTACCCCAATGTTTCTATATATCTGTAACCTTGTTATGAGCTAAGGGGGCCCAGTCTGAAGATCAGTTAGGGGGAGATTTGGGGTGAGGGCTTATTTGTACCCTGGGTACCCCTGGAACTATAGCAGGGTGACACCCCAATGTTTCTATATATCTGTAACCTTGTTATGAGCTAAGGGGGCCCAGTCTGAAGGCCAGTTAGGGGGAGATTTGGGGTGAGTGTTTATTTGTACCCTGGGTACCCCTGGAACTATAGCAGGGTGACTGTTACCCCAATGTTTCTATATATCTATAACCTTGTTATGAGCTAAGGGGGCCCAGTCTGAAGGTCAGTTAGGGGGAGATTTGGGGTGAGTGTTTATTTGTACCCTGGTACCCCTGGAACTATAGCAGGGTGACACCCCAATGTTTCTATATATCTGTAACCTTGTTATGAGCTAAGGGGGCCCAGTCTGAAGGTCAGTTAGGGGGAGATTTGGGGTGAGTGCTTATTTGTACCCTGGGTACCCCTGGAACTATAGCAGGGTGACTGTTACCCCAATGTTTCTATATATCTGTAACCTTGTTATGAGCTAAGGGGGCCCAGTCTGAAGATCAGTTAGGGGGAGATTTGGGGTGAGGGCTTATTTGTACCCTGGGTACCCCTGGAACTATAGCAGGGTGACACCCCAATGTTTCTATATATCTGTAACCTTGTTATGAGCTAAGGGGGCCCAGTCTGAAGGCCAGTTAGGGGGAGATTTGGGGTGAGTGTTTATTTGTACCCTGGGTACCCCTGGAACTATAGCAGGGTGACTGTTACCCCAATGTTTCTATATATCTATAACCTTGTTATGAGCTAAGGGGGCCCAGTCTGAAGGTCAGTTAGGGGGAGATTTGGGGTGAGTGTTTATTTGTACCCTGGTACCCCTGGAACTATAGCAGGGTGACACCCCAATGTTTCTATATATCTGTAACCTTGTTATGAGCTAAGGGGGCCCAGTCTGAAGATCAGTTAGGGGGAGATTTGGGGTGAGTGCTTATTTGTACCCTGGGTACCCCTGGAACTATAGCAGGGTGACACCCCAATGTTTCTATATATCTGTAACCTTGTTATGAGCTAAGGGGGCCCAGTCTGAAGGCCAGTTAGGGGGAGATTTGGGGTGAGTGTTTATTTGTGCCCTGGGTACCCCTGTAACTATAGCAGGGTGACTGTTAACCTAATGTTTCTATATATGACAGTGTATTCAGTTCAGCCAAAATTCTGCATATTTCACTCTAGGCTATATGGCCCCTCTAATTGGGGGATATTGCTGGGAATAATCCACTATAAAAATGTGTAACTGTTTAATTACAGACGGAATTCCAGGTCAGTCCCTCCCACAAGGAGCCAATGGGAATGTCAGAGAAAGCGAGTGACACAGGGATGAAGGGGAAGAAGAAGGATAAAAATGAGCGGAATGAGAAAATCCTGAATCTCACACTGGAGATGATCTATCTGCTGACTGGAGAGGTGAGGGGCACTGTGACTGGCACACTGACAAGAGACTGTCTGTCTGTACAAAGGGGGTCTCTCTGCTGCAGGCATCTCATCAGTTTCTCTCCCTCTCAATACATAGGGCTATGTGATCCCTAAGAAGAAGAAGTCAGGTGATGACATGGCCCCCCCACAGAGCTGCACTGACTGTATATTGGAAGGAGGCTGTAGGTGCCATGTGACCAACCTAACTGGAGGGAGGGCCTTGCATGCTCCTGGCTCCGTCATACAGAAGGAAAATAACAAGAATGACAAGAAGATCCTGGAACTCATGTCCAACATCATCCAGCTGCTGACTGGAGAGGTGGGTACAGCGGCCCCTTATTGTTTAGTAACAGTGGATGATAATCCCTTTCTCTGGCTGGGGGATGACTGGAACATTGTGTGTGACAGGTTGCCATAAGGACTCATCATGTTTCCATCTATTTTTCTTGCAGGAGTGGGAGTATATCAAAAGAAAGAAGGCCCTTTACATGGAAGGGATAAAGGAGGATCCCCAGCAGCTCTGCCCAGTGGGTGAGTAATGTGTGTATGTGACAAAATCATCTTAGATTATCCAATGTAACTGAACATATTAAAATGACCAGTACAAGGACTGTAAATGACATCATTCTTACTTTGATAGCATATGATATAAATCTAAGGGCACTTTTCTGCACTTGAAAACTATATTATACACAAATGAGTGATGCTAATGTCAAGTTCATCATTTTATGGTGAGTGTTGTCTAACAGTAAATGGTAACAGCATGGGCCTATAGGCACTCAAAGGACTCACACAATTTTGTTTTAATTTTACTTTTAATGACCTTTGTGGGTCTTTTGAGTGCCTGTAAGCCCATGCGGTTGCCATTTACAGATATTCACTCCCTAAGCTGAGGGTCTGGGACTTGAGCAACTGGACCACCTTCTCTACTTGGTGTTTATACAGTTGGTCTTTTATGTGCCCATTGTAATTTTTCAGTGTTGTCTAATGTTAAACATTTTTCTATGAATACAGGTCTTATATCTCATATATTTTCTCTTTACCAGGCTGTGAATATGAAGATAAGAGCATTGTTATGTGTAATCTTGAAGCCACTGCATGTCTTAATAATGACCCCAGAAATGATACGGTTTTTTGTGAACACAGAGATCTCTCAAAATTTGATACTTCTTTAGCAGAACAATCCCTGCCAGCAATTGGTATTAAAGGTGAACCGGTTTCATGTGAAGGGGCAAACCAATCAGATTGCAACATTAATCCTCTTGCAGAACAGATCCAAGGAACAGATACACCTACTCCTATCATGGGATGCAGCCTGAATAACAGCTTGTCAGATAATTATATATCAAATGGGATTAAAACGGAAGCAACCTCATGTGAAGCAGGAAACCAGTCAGATTATGGAAATAATCCTGTTGCAGAAGTACAGCTAACAGATACACCTACTCCTGTCAAGAGGTGCAGCCTAAATAGCATTTTATCAGATAATTATATAAAAGTAGCTATTAAAGAGGAGCCACCATCATGGGAAGATGAAAACCAAACACATTGCAGCATTAATGCACCAGGGGAACAGAATGAAGAAATAGATACTCCTACTTCTATCATGAGATTTTGCCTAAATAGCAGTTTGTTAGATAGCAGTTTGTTAAATGCTATTAAAGACGATACTCTGTCATGTGAAGGGGAAAACTATTCAGATTGTAGCTTTAACCCACTAACAGAGCAGACTTCCCCAGGCTGTAAACAATTTACATGTTCTGAATGTGGAAAAACGTATACACGGCTCTATAATCTGAAAGTTCACCTAAAAAGCCACACGGACGATAAAACATTTTCTTGTTCTGATTGCGAGGAATGTTTCACAGATCACACAGACCTTGTTATTCATCGGAGACTCCACCTAACACTAAAAGCCTTTCCTTGTGCCGAATGTGGGAAATGTTTCACAAACTGCACAAATCTCAGGGCCCATAGCAAAACCCACACAGGGGAAAAGCCTTACTCTTGCACTGAATGCGGTAAGACTTTTAGGGATCGCTCACACCTTAATATACATAAGAAGAGGCACACAGGGGAAAAACCATACACCTGTTCCGAGTGTGGGAAATGTTTTGCCTATCGCTCCAACCTAATGGTGCATGTCAGGATTCACACAGGGGAGAAACCATTCTCTTGCTCTAAATGTGGCAAATGTTTCACAGATCATGCAAACCTGATTGTACACGAGCGCATGCACAGAGGGGAGAAAAGCTTCTTTTGCTCTGAATGTGGCAAATGTTTTGCACAAAGCACAAAGCTAACTTTACACCAGAGAATTCACACAAAAGTAAAACCCTTTAAGTGCAATGAATGCGGGAAATGTTTTACCCAGAGCCCGCACCTTATTGTGCATCAGCGCATTCACACAGGGGAACGGCCGTACTGCTGCTCTGACTGCGGGAAATGTTTTATAAGTAGCTCACGTCTTAGTACCCATCGGAAAGCTCACAAATAAACTTAGGGATTGAATTGATCATTTTTGGGTTCAGCCAAAGACCAATCGGAAACCTAATGTGCACATTTGAGATATATTTTCGGAATTTATTGTCTGTGGAACAAAAAAACATATTGATCTTTAAAGTTACATAAATGTATAAGTTTTTGTTGAACTGAATACAACCCCCTAAAGATTCAGCTAAATCCTGTAAAATGCAGGGATTCAGCTGAATTCTGAATTGAATCCAGGGTTAGTTGCATCTCTCCTTTCATTAACCTAGTTTATTTTATTTAAGCAAGAGTAAAATAGTCTTTTTATTGTGTATGTGTAGAGACTTTGGGGGAAGTATATAATTATATAATTGGAGGCATTCGCTGCCTCCAAACTCCAGGGTCTTTGTTTGATCTCCAGCCAGGGTATGTAATTTCCTTCTGAGTCTGCATGGCTTTCTTTCAATTGCTCAGGCTTCCTTCCATACTCATAACAACATACCAGTAGGACAATAGTGTGTGAGTGTAGAGGGACCTTGGACACCACTGTGGCAGGGACTTATTGTAAATGACAAAAAAACAAGGAATTGTTGTGGAATATGTTATTTCATTAATAAGAGATTTATGTGATGTTTACAGTTTCAGATCAATTTGCATAAAGATTATATACAAACTTAAATTAATAAAAAAAAATCTGCTTAAATATGTGCCTGCTTCCATCATTTCATTTTGCCTAGTGTGCAGAGGCTTGTTGCTATTAAAAAAAAAAAAGCAATATTCAAAATGCCAAACCGTTGCACCCAAAGAGATTATATCCAATATACTCTAGTTGGTAGGGAATATGTACAGGCTATTATAACACTGGAATAAAGAATCAAGAGTACAGCCCATAGGGACATGCATGCTGCCAAGGATTAACATTATTCAAAGGGGCTGTACAACCCAACAATAATCATGTTGTGAATCTGAGATACAGATACAAAACTAGTCAACTCATGCAAATAGTCCCAGTGCCAAAGACTATCAATAGAAGTCGTTTATTGAGATCATACCTCCCAACTGTCCCACTTTTCACCAGACAGTCTTAAAGGAAAACTATACCCCCAAAATGAATACTTAAGCAACAGATAGTTTATATCAAATTGAATGACATATTAAAGAATCTTACCAAACTGGAATATATATTTACATAAATATTTCCCTTTTACATCTCTTGCCTTGAACCACCATTTTGTGACTCTATCTGTGCTGTCTCAGAGATCACCTGACCAGAAATACTACAACACTAACTGTAAGAGGAAGAAGTGAGGAAGCAAAAGGCAGAACTCTGTCTGTTAATTGGCTCATGTGACCTTACATGTGGTTTGTATGTGTGCACAGTGAATCTTACGATCTCAGGGGGCGGCCCTTATTTTTTAAAATGGCAATTTTCTATTTATGATTCCCCAATAGCACATACTACTAAAAAAGTATATTATTATGATAATGGTTCATTTACATGAAGCAGGGTTTTACACATGAGCTGTTTTACTCAGTATCTTTTAATAGAGACCTACATTGTTTGGGGGGTGTAGTTTTCCTTTAATTTTTGATGCCCAGCTTAGGGTCCTGGATTGCCCTGAAATGTCCATTTTCCTGCTAACCCCTCACAGCCTCTCGCGATGAAACTGCAGCATCACCCCTCACATTGTTGAAAGTGCAGCCACCTAGAGAGTAGAGGACAGTTATGAAAGTTATGCAAATGATGTAAGTCACAAGGCAGCCGGGAGTGTAACAGATGGGCGGGACTAGTGGAGATTTTGCAGATATTTTCAATAAAGTAACCAGAAACACTACTTTTTCAAGCAGATTCATTCGATATTTAAAAAATGTTTAATGCACTGGTACATTCTTGTTTTGCACATAATATGTCTCCTTTACTGTAACTTAGTATCTTACATAACTTGTATATCAAGCAAAGACAATACAGAGGAAACTGGCAGAGGCAAACTCCACTGACCACCTATTAAAAAACTTAAAGGAGAAACAAATCCTTTACCAAAAAAAGCCCTACCCCCCACCCCACATAGACCCCCCTCCCTCCTCCCCACCAGTCTAGCTGCCCCCACAGGGAAATGCACCTAACTTTATACTTACCTCTAAGTGCAGATTTAGGCGTCGCAGTTCCTCGCAGCCATCTTCCGGGTCTTTGGTAATCTGATTGGGAGACCGGTGAAGCGACGCATGTGCAATTTACCAGTTTGCGACAACTGCGCATGTGCCGAAATGGACGGAAATTGCCGAAGCGCCAGAAGAAGACATGAAGACCCAGAAGATACCTGCAGTGAGCTGAGATCCCTGAATCTGCACCAAGGGATAAGTAAATAAAAAAAGGGGCATTTTCCAGGGGTGGGGCAGCTAGGCTGGGGGGGAGGAGGGAGGGGGGTCTACGTAGGGTGGGGGTGTAGGAGTTTTTTGGAAAAGGGTTTGTTTCTCCTTTAAAGGACAAGGAAACCCTTCCTCTAAAGTCTTCAGTATGTCATAGAGCCCACCTTACTGTCTCTAATCACTACTTTTTTTTTTTTTAAATGAATTTGTTTTTCCCGTTTTAACTTCTCAAACTTCCACCTTACTCAGACTTGCCGGCACCATATTGACGTGCATTACATCATAAATATATCGGCTGCAGTTCTTCTGAGCATAGTATTCTTCTCCTGCTCCTAAATTCTTGTGCGCTCCTGCTGTGAGGCGTATGCTGTCTCCCGACCGGAAATAATGCGCATGCACCATGGTCTTGGTCTCAGTGCTGGAGAGATGGATTGTGGGATTTTCTTTTCTTTTACTCTGCAATATTTTCATAACTCTGGCGCTTCTACGTCTGCAAGGATAAAAACTGAGGAAGTTGTGGAACGCTGCAGAACTGACTGCTTGTCAGATGAGTTCCAATGTTTAACATACTTTCTTTGTCCTTTAAGATACATTTCACTGACCCCAAGTAACTGACTAACATTAATGAACTATTTAATGAACTGCTGTTTATATTTGGATCTATTAAGTGAATGATATCATGTGTTTCCTCATACCTCCCAACTGTCCCTTTTTCGGAGGGACAGTCCCTCTTTTGACAGCTCAACCCGCAGTCCCTCATTTGTACTGGAAAGTCCGTCTTTTCTCTGCATTGAACAGCCAGAAAAAGAAACAAAGTTTCTCACTTAATCGGCTTTTAGCAGAGAGCCCAGAACAGCTAACAGGTGCAAATAAGATACTTTGTAACAATTTTGAGACACAAAAACACAGTTTAGATAAGGAGAAATATTTTCAAACTTTCATAACCTGCCAAATTTTGTAAAACAAACATGGTAATTAGGGGGTGTGGCCACAGAAAGGGGTGTGGTCAAAAAATGGCTGCGCTATGTGCGGAAAAAAAAATTTTGTCCCTCTTTTTACTTCCAAAATGTTGGGAGGTATGGTTTCCTACATGAACTTTCTGGCAGTGGCAATGACCAGTTATTGGGCCTCACAGCAACATCATTAGTTATGTAAAAACTTACATTCCTGTCAAAGAAACACGAGTATCGAGCAGTGACAGGGGCAGACATAGGCACACCTCCCAACTGTCCCTTTTTCAGAGGGACAGTCCCTCTTTCGGCAGCTCAACCCACAGTCCCTCATTTGTACTGGAAAGTCCCTATTTTCTCTGCACTGAACAGCCAGAAAAAGAAACAAAGTTTCACACTTAATTGGCTTTTAGCAGAGACAGGTGCAAATAAGATACTTTTGTAACAATTTTGAGACACAAAAAAACAGTTTAGATAAGGAGAAATATTTTCATATCCTGCCAAATTTTGTAAAATGAACACGGTAATTCGGGGGTGTGGCCACAGAAAGGGGCGTGGTCAAAAATGTTTGCTGCGCTATGTGCAAAAACATTTTTTGTCCCTTTTTTACTTCCAAAATGTTGGGAGGTATGTATAGGGGTAGGATTTAAACTTAGCTCAAACTCCACTTCAGTGTTTTGGGCAGAAGCCTCACATTGTGTGAATGGGATATTACTGCTGGTGACTGTAGGGGCTTTGCTTGAATTAGAATATCAGGCAGGAGGACATGTCAAATATTGGGATGGGGCCACAATGAGGAGTATTTCTGTCACATCACATATAAAGGGCGTGTCTATGATTTTTTAGGGCGTGGCTATAAAGAGGGAGTGGTCAGAATATAGACAATGATATTGTGAAGGTCAGTTTGGCGTTGGGGGAGGAGCTAATTCTGCAGCATATTTCTGGGTAATATAATAGAATAAATGGCACAAAGTCTTTCCACATACAAACAAGCAGCTAACGTACTGGACATTTCCCCTCAGTCCCTAACTGTTCCTCCGCCCCCCAGTCTTCCAGCTCCGAATCCTAACCTTTGCCATATTAGCCAATGAGCGAATGCGTTCCACCCCTTCCTTCAGCGTTGACACTAGCAGCTTTAGTCTGTTTACTTCCGTCTGCCTCTGTCCCGCCCCTTCACGACTCCGCCAATGAGTGAGTGTGATTTCCCTTTTCTTGCTCTGCTATAGGCAGCACGTCTCTCTGGACTGGAGGAGCTGGTCAGTAACACTGTCACTATCAGGTTTGGTTGGAAGGGCAGACTGTATATACATTTGCTTGTGAGTGGGTAACTGTGAGTGCAGGTGAGTGGCTGCTGCTGCTGTTCCCTGTCTCAGAAGCTATGTGCGATTCTATTACTTTATTAGCTGAGTGTTGTTGTTTATATTTTGCTCTGAGGACTTTCTTTGTGTGTGGGGCACAAGTGGGTGACAGGGGAGCAACAATCAGCCTGGTCCCAGTTCTTTGAGGAGATGGGAATAGTAATTGAGAGGCACCAGGAGGCTGGGAGTTCCCAGTTTTATTCCTGTTCCTTTATAAACAATGAATTATTATACACGTAAACAGATAAAAGGGATTGAGCCAATGGCCCCCCCGCAGGTGATTATTGGATCTTGTACCTCAGCTGCTGTTACTCAGGAATCCTTTCCTTCAGCAGCCGTATAAACTGACGCATTGTACAGCAGCCGTATAAACTGACAGATAGTACAGCAGCCGTATAAACTGACGCATTGTACAGCAGCCGTATAAACTGACAGATAGTACAGCAGCCGTATAAACTGACGCATTGTACAGCAGCCGTATAAACTGACAGATAGTACAGCAGCCGTATAAACTGACATATTGTACAGCAGCCGTATAAACTGACAGTACAGCAGCCGTATAAACTGACGCATTGTACAGCAGCCGTATAAACTGACAGATAGTACAGCAGCCGTATAAACTGACAGTACAGCAGCCGTATAAACTGACAGATAGTACAGCAGCCGTATAAACTGAAAGATAGTACAGCAGCCGTATAAACTGAAAGATAGTACAGCAGCCGTATAAACTGAAAGATAGTACAGCAGCCGTATAAACTGACAGTACAGCAGCCGTATAAACTGACAGATAGTACAGCAGCCGTATAAACTGACAGTACAGCAGCCGTATAAACTGACGCATTGTACAGCAGCCGTATAAACTGACAGATAGTACAGCAGCCGTATAAACTGACATATTGTACAGCAGCCGTATAAACTGACAGTACAGCAGCCGTATAAACTGCCGCATTGTACAGCAGCCGTATAAACTGACAGATAGTACAGCAGCCGTATAAACTGACAGTACAGCAGCCGTATAAACTGACAGATAGTACAGCAGCCGTATAAACTGAAAGATAGTACAGCAGCCGTATAAACTGAAAGATAGTACAGCAGCCGTATAAACTGACGCATTGTACAGCAGCCGTATAAACTGACGCATTGTACAGCAGCCGTATAAACTGACAGATTGTATAACAGCCGTAGAAACTTACGCATTGTAAAGCAGCCCGATATCGCCCACCTCAATGTCATATTGATGTCACCAAACGAGCGGATCTCCCTGCGTATGGCCAGCTTTCGACGCAGCTAGCTGGCCACGCTGGTGGCAACCCTATCTCTTATCTATATTCTGCTTCATGAGTAAACCCAATCCTTTAATTACAGATATGGGATCTATTATACAGAAATCTCTGAAATACAGCAATGCTCATTTAGAAAAAGTTTCTTATTTTTGATTGATATGCTATTTTTTTGTTGTTTCTGTAATAAGACATTAACCTCACTTGATAATTTATTGGCCGGATAAGTGTTTGGTTTTCACAAGGCTGAAAACCAAACAGAAACTGGAGACCTGAACAGGCCTTAGAAAAATGAACTGTTTGGGTCAAAACCGAAGTGGTGGCAACCCTATCCCTGATATTTCTCATAGTCTTATCAATTAGGGGTATAACCGGATAGGTATACATTCCTTGTTGGAGATAACACAGCCACTAAAGCTGCCTGAGGCAATCTGTCCAGACATTTCCTTGGAACAAAGCTCCCTGATTGGTCTTTCTGGCCCCACTTGTGTATGAAATCTTGTGAAGAAAAGAAGGGTAACTATACCATATTGTGCTGAGAATCCGGGACCCTGCAAGTTTCCGTCTCTCCCACTGGTGGAGTCCCCGAGTCTTCAGACATGGGTTACCATGTTGGGTGGCTTTCTTCAATTCTTTGCTTTTTAAAGTACCAAGTAGTAGTTGTGCACCCTTCCTCTGGTGCTTTAAAAATGTGGCAAACTCGTGTTTTCTATTGAGCCTTTGGTTTCTCAGCCTAAAATTTAGTAAGACAAGCGACCAGTGCATGCTGGGTAATGTAGTTTTACTTTCAAGTGAGGCCATCAGAAACAAGTTGAAGTAAAACTACAATGATCTGTAAGCAGTGGGCAAAGTGTCCAGGACAGTCATCCTAGTTTGCAATTGGCATATAGAATTCCAGGGGCGAGTGGTACTGGGGGGCAGGGGCTGGACATGTTTAGTTACTTCAGATTTGAGAGGGCTGGGGAGAGATGTATTTTCACATACCGTATATATTATTTTATTGTTAAAAAATTTTTTTCTCTGAACAAATTTGACTAATATTGAAATTACTTTCATCTGTTTTCAAAAATTAGACCTGACAGCTCTGATGTATATGTTGTCCAGGTGACCGCCAGCTTCCCACCCATCAGATAGGAAAAATGACAGTCTGTCTTTCCCTGTGTGACTGGCTACCCACATCCATATGAGACAGACTAAATTGGATTTACGTGGAGCTCCAATAAAGGTGTCATTATAAAAAATGTTGCTTTTTTAGCTCAAATTTGACTAACGTGCCATAAATGTTTTTCTGTTGTCTACATTATGAGTGATTAAAAAATGTCTATATGAATCCCTTTAATGAATACCAGAATCAGTAGCACTAGCCCCATGTTTTATATACTCTCTTTCTAATGGAGAGGTTTTTTTTCTTCTTACCCCATAGTGACATTAACAAAACCATCACCATTGTGTATTCTCTCCTCAACATAAGGATGACACAAGGTCCAGTGTAAAAACACAGGCTGTTGGGAGATTTAATGGGATTCTATGGATCTGGGCCTTTTGGGGGGGATATTGCTGGGAATAATCCTGTATAGAAATGTGTAAGTGCTTAATTCCAGGGTCACTTCCAGGTCAGTCCCTCCCACAAGGAGCCAATGGGAATGTGGGAGGAAGCGAGTGACACAGGGATGAAGGGGAAGAAGAAGGATAAAAATGAGGAGGAGGAGGAGCGGGGGAAGAAGGAGAGAATGGTGAATCTGACACTGGAGATGATCTATCTGCTGACTGGAGAGGTGAGGGGCACTGTGACTGGCACACTGACAAGAGACTGTCTGTCTGTACAAAGGGGGTCTCTCTGCAGCTCAAACACCATTCTCTCTTCCTTTCAATATTTAGCACTACATCCCTAGGAAGAAGTCAGATGATGGGGGGGCCCTGCATGCCCCTGGCTCCGTCATACAGAAGGAAAATAACAAGAATGACAAGAAGATCCTGGAACTCATGTCCAACATCATCCAGCTGCTGACTGGAGAGGTGGGTACAGCAGCCCCTTATTGTTTAGTAACAGTGGATGATAATCCCTTTCTCTGGCTGGGGGATGACTGGAACATTGTGTGTGACAGGTTGCCATAAGGACTCATCATGTTTCCATTTACTTTTCCTTGCAGAAGTGGGACTATTTAAAAGGAAACAAGGACCATAACAGGGAAGGGATGAAGCAGCAGCTCCGCTCTGTGGGTGAGTAAAGTTTGCAGGTTTCTGCGACTGTGTGTGGCCCAGGGATCATGCTCATCCCTTTATATATGTAGAGGTGGAGCTACTTGCTGTAGCAGGACAGAGTAAGTATCAGTGGATGCAAACATCAGCTGTATTTAATGAGCGGTTGTACTTTTAAATTACAGGGATGTACTTGCATTTTAAAGAAGGCTGTCCCTTGTGTACTGTGTGAATTCCTTCCACAAAACAGCAGGTAAACAAAGGTTAATCCTCTTCAAACATGGAAGGACAGGAAAGCATTGCAGGGAATAAATCACACCACTCCCAGCTAGCACACAACTCAGCACTGTTGGCATATACTCTAATCACCCATCTTTGGTTCCAAGCAGGACCCAGCCTCTTATCCCCAGGATATGCTGAGAGCAACCATCAGATTGGACTTTCTCCTGTGCTGTAAGACTCAAGTCTCCATAGTAGCCCAGGGACAATACACAGTTCGTACAAAAAAATTGACTGTTACCTGTAATTTTGGGGCTTTTTATAAGTCTTTTCCTACCCTTTTTACGGTGTATAGTTGTTATTTGTTTAGCACCATCTTGGATTTGGATTTGGAGCTGTTCAAACACAGAGGCTCTACAGAATTGAATTTCTTTATTGATTTTTTTTATTTAGCTTGGCAGTATAGTACATTTTTATCTGCTTTGGGAATATTCAGTATATAGTATGTTTCAAGTAATCTGGCAGTGCTCTGTTAGTTGTAAGACACTACAAGGAAGCACACAAATATAAAATATAGTGCAGAATGTACATACAAAAACACAACTAAGTTAGGTTGAAAAATTACACACGTCCATCAAGTTCAACCTTTTTACTTTTTTTAACCTGCCTATCTGCCAGTTGATCCAGAGGAAGGAAAAAAACCCATCTGAAGCCTCTCCAATTTGCCTCAGAGGGGGAAAAATGTCCTTTCTGCAACCAAAATGGCAATGGGACCAGTCCCTGGATCAACTTGTACTATGAGCTCTCTCCCATATCCCTGTATTCCCTCACTTGCTAAACACCATCCAACCCCTTCTTATACCTATCTAATGTATCAGCCTGTACCACTGATTCACTTCCCAGCTCTCCCTGTAACACCCCTTTCCCTCCTCTAATCTCATTGGCTCCCTCCTGTCTGCTGGGAGGAGCTACTGGTGAATAAAGCACCCAACCCTTCCTTGTACCTATCTAATGTATCAGCCTGTACCACTGATTCAGGGAGACAATTCCACATCTTCACACTCTCACTGTAACAAACCCCTTCCCAATATTTAGCTGGAACCTCTTTTCTTCTAATCGGAATGGGTGACCTTGTGCAGCTGGAAAGACCTACTGGTAAATAAATCATTAGAGAGATTATTATATGATCCCCTTATATATTTATACATAGTTATCATATCACCCCTTAAGCGCCTCTTCTCCAGAGTGAACATCCCCAATTTGGCCAGTCTTTCCTCATAGCTAAGATTTTCCCTTTACCAGCTTAGTTGCCCTTCTCTGTCCCCTCTCTAATACAATAATGTCCTGTTTGAGTGATGGAGACCAAAACTGTAGGGCATATTCTAGATGGGGCCTTACCAGTGCTCTATACAGTGGGACCCCCTCCTCCCGTGACTCTCTGCCCCATTTAATACAACTCAAGACCTTATTTGCCCTTGATGCTGCTGAAAGTGAACTAACTGACAGTACCCAATATTGCCAGATCCAAAGGCCCAAAGGAGGTAATCCACCTATTTACCCAAAACAAGGGTGGGTTGTGGCTCAAAACGTAATCCCAGATGTAATGCAGACTCCGGATGGATTGCAATACAATCCATGGTCCCACGATCAGGGCGGTATGCAGGGCTTACAGTGGGTCACGATACAAATTTGAAATCCCAAACTTAAGAGATAAAGGCAACAATAGTGCGATAAATGCATTTAACAGAGCTTCATATGCATACAGTCTACTTACAGACAAGTAGTAGACTCAATGTCCATCAAAGTCAAAAAAGAGCTCTAGGCATGTTGCATGGTCCTACCAGATTTCCTCAGACAGTTGCTCCTCTTTTTGGCCTCCTAATTAGAATTTTCAAGCCATAGCATAATGATGTATATTACTCATTATTGTTTCCAGTATTAGTTTTTTTTTTTTACATACTCTATATGTCTCTTTTAAGCCCATGTTGGTCAGTTTATAAGGCACCCCAGCCTCTCTTCTTAGACTCACTGCTTTATATGATGGAGTCGTTGTGTTCAGCAGAACTATCCAGTATTTCTTAATATGAAACGGGGAGCCCATACAGCCATTAAATAAATAAATAAATAAATAAAATGAAAACTTATTTCAGCCAGGTAGTTTTAAAGGAGACATATTGTGTAAAAAATAAAATGTACTCATTTAGATATAGAAGAATTGTGCTTAAAAAAGTAGTGTTTCAGACTGATTTATTGATTATTTCTACAAAACCCCTAATAATCCCTCCCTTCTCTTCCACTTGCTGCTCCCTGAATTCCCAGGCTGTGCACTCAGCTCACTGCACTGTAGGACAGGAACCAATCAGCAGCTAGCAGGACCTGATAGGGAACTGAAGCCTGTCTGTGCTTGTGTGACTGCAGGGCTGTGATTGGCTGTCCCCCCTCCTACTGTGCTTCTGGCAGGGACCGTTAGGACACGCCCACCCCTCATGTGAAACACAGACAGGGACCAGAGAACATCTATAGGGAGCTCCAATAAAGGGGCTATTTTTAAAGATAATATTAATGTTTAGCACAATGTAAAAGCAACACCATATATTACTTATAATTGCCTACACAATTAGGTTTTTTTCATTTATCCTATATGTCTCCTTTAATAGGTGCTGTACAGTTGGAACAACAAAAGAAAATATCTAAGAGTTTGTTTTACTATTGCTGGGACTGTGTTTGTGTACGTCCTGCATGCATGTGTTTGTATACAGTTTATGCATGACATGTTTGTATCTTTACCAGATGATTTCTATGAAGATAACAGCACAATGAAATCTAATCTGGGAACAACATGCTCTAGTAATGAGCCAAGCAAGACTGAGACTGAAATGAGTGCCGATGGAAATCTCACAAACCCAGCGGAACAGCCCCCACCAACCAATGAGATTAAAGAGGAAGCGGCTTCATGTGAAGGGAACAGCCAATCAGATTGCAGGATTAAACCACTTACAGAACAGATAAAGGGAACAGATAAACCTACTCCTATCATGGAATACAGCCTGGATAACAGCTTGGCAGCTAATTATATATCAGATGATATTAAAGAGGAAGCGGCTTCATGTGAAGAGGGAAACCAATCAGATTGCAGCATTAATCCACTTACAGAACAGATACAGGGAACAGATACACCTACTCCTGTCAGGGGGTGCAGCCTGAATACGTTTTCTGAAAGTAAGAGCAGTGACAATGATACAAATATCAATGAATCCACATATACATCGTGCCAGAGGAATCCTGCTTTGACTGTCATATATTACTGTACAGAATGCCACAAAGGCTTCAATAGAAAAAGCACGCTTGTTAGACATCAAAAAATTCACACACGGGAGAAACCATTTGCCTGCAGTGAATATGGAGAATGTCCATCACATCTTAATGGGGAGAATCTGTACATTTGTTCTGAATGTGGGAAGTGTTTCAGCAATCTCTCGCACCTTAATATACATCAAAAACATCACACGGGGGAAAATCCGTACTATTGCGCCGAATGCGGGAAATATTTCAGAGATCGCTCAAATCTTATTGCCCATCAGAGAACTCACACGGGAGAGAAACCATTTGCCTGTTCCGACTGCGGGAAACGTTTTACAGTTTGCTCCAACCTTTATGTACATCAGAGAATACACACGGGGGAGAAACCGTATTGTTGCTCTGAATGTGGCAAATGTTTTACGCGGCAGTCGAACCTCATTTTGCATCAGAGGATTCACACGGGGGAGAAACCATTCAATTGTTCTCAGTGCGGGAAATGTTTTGCACGGCGTTCTGTTCTCAACGTGCATCTGAGAGTTCACCAGTAAACTTTTTTTTTTGTAATGTTTGACCCGAAATTGTTATTTGTTATTTAATAAGTAAATAAGACTTTTGGCAAAACCAGCAAACATGTAATGATATATCTGCAGGAATAGCGACACTCACTGGACTCTTCTGAAGCTTAACAAATGTGATACTTAATTGGAGACTCAACGTTTCGATCCCCCACAGAACGTATTTGTCTGTATTCTCCTGACGAAGATCCCTGTGGGGGATTGAAACATTGAGTCTCCAATAAAGTGTCACATTTGTTAAGCTTCAGAAGAGTCCCGTGAGTGTCGCTATTCCTGCAGATACAGATACAGATATGGATATATTTATCAAAGAACGAAGTTAGAGGTCGCCACAGTCCTCTAGAGTGATATTCCGCCTCTCTCCATTCATTTCTATGGGATTTTTAAAAGAGTATTTATCATTGGGTGAAAGTGAAAGATTTGATTGGTTGCTATGGGCAACATCAGAAGTGATTTTTGTCTCCTATGTTAATGAATTTGCCCCTCTGTGTGCAGAGACGAGTATTCCATCTCTCCTGTGTGCATAGTAACAGGTGAGTTGACTAATTGTATCTACACACATAATTGGGGCAGGAGGGGGCCAGATTAGTGGTCTCTCTGCCAGTCAAAGCTTTCGTGTATGGATTCAGGTTGATTCTGGAACAAATACTTGTAGGTTCCATCTCTGATTTCTGGAACCCAGGCCATTGATCTATATGAAACCCTTTCATTTTGGTGAAGTGCTATTGACCATAGTGCTAGAGAAGTGATCCCCAACCAGTGGCTCATGAGTAACATGTTGCTCTCCAACCCCTTGGATTTTGCTCTCAGTGGCCTTAAAGGGGAAGGAAACCTAGTTGACGCAAAAACCCTCCCCCCTCCCGTGTGTTGCCCACCCTCCCTCCTCCCCCCTGGCCTACCCGTCCCGCTGGGCAAATGCCCCTAACTTGTTACTTACCCTTCTGCGCAGGTCCAGTCCAGGGAGTTCACAGACGACATCTTCTTCCACGCGATCTTCTTCCTGCTGTGAACGGCGTTTTGGCGCATGCGCAGTAGGATCATTTCGCTGGTACGGATCTACTGTGCATGCGCCAAAAGTCACGCGCATGCGCAGTAGATCGTACCGGCGAAATGATCCTACTGCGCATGCGCCGTTCAAAGCAGGAAGAAGATCGCATGGAAGAAGGTGTCGTCTGTGAACTCCCTGGACTGGACCTGCGCAGAAGGGTAAGTAACAAGTTAGGGGCATTTGCCCAGCAGGACGGGTAGGCCAGGGGGGAGGAGGGAGGATGGGCGGGCAACACACGGAAGGGTTTTTGCGCCAACTAAGTTTCCTTCCCCTTTAAAGCAGCTGCTTATTTTTTGAATTCCAGACTTGGAGGAAAGTTTTGGTTGTATAAAAACCAGGTGTACTGCCAAACAGAGTCTCAGTGTAGGTTGACAATCCACATAGAGGCTACTAAATGGCCAATCACAGCACTTATTTGGCACCCCAACCCCTTTTTCTTCTGAATGTTGCTCACTGGTTCAAAAGGTTGGGGATCCCTGTGCTAGAGTGTAAATGTATGTATATAATTATATAACGCTGCTAGATAACAATAAAACCGGTGATAATACAAACTACATTTACATTAATGATTAAGAGTTAAGTGTCAAAGAAAATGAAGAAGGAGGTTCCTGTCCCTTAGAGCTTACAATCAAATTGGGTGTGTAACTTCCAGACACAAATATGAGGATATTAAGTGCTGCAGGTTACAGTGGGTGACACCGCACTACAAGTACCAGAACTGAGTCATGGGTTATGCCAGTGTTTCAAGACTTTGGTCAGAGAAGGAGAGGGAGGAGTCAAGATTACCCCCAGATTGGGCAGCAGGATAGAAGCAGGTTTAGGTGGAAAGATGATCAGTTGATTCTTTGTTAGGCTTAGTCTGAGATGATTTTGGTTCATTCAGTTGGAGATTGCTAGGTGGCAGTTAGAAATTCAAGTGTCAGATTCAGCTGTCACAATCTGGTTTGTGATTTCAGCCAAGGGCATGGGGTTTTGAGCATAAGTATACTTACCCTTTAAGCAGGCAAATGAGCCAGTAGTGGGTGAGAGAGTGTGGTTATACTCTGTAACCATGGTATTAGGGTCAGGCATCAACCTAGAAGGGGAGAGACTGGACATGGGAGAGTAAACTATGGCTGAGAGGTCTATATCAGATGTATTCAGAGTTAGTGGGGAAGGAGAGTGTAATACACAAAATATAACCAGATTATGAACAGAAAGGAAGGGGTCCCTGTTAAAATCAGCAAGAGGAAGAATTTTGGTAAAGACTAGATCTAGAATGTGGCCATGCGTAAGAGTTGGGGTGTCTGTGCCACTGCTGGAGGAGATAAGGACGGAGACAATGAGAGGCCAGAGTTGTGAAGGACCATCAATATAGCAGGTAAAATCCCCAGGGATGATCACAGGGCTGTCAGTGCAGAGGAGGAGGCGAAGGAAATCTGTACATGACAGATACACATACAGAGAGAGGATGGAAGATCTAAAGGCCATGCACCTGAAACAAGCTGAATAAAAAGGCTGAAGGAATATGTATATGTTATTAAATTCTATGCGCCGGCATTTACATGGAAACATACGGCTTCTGCCAGCACACAATGGCTGTAAATCTGACCGCATAGAACGTTTAAAAATAATTCAGCAGTTCAATCCCAGGACTCAATTTTGTTGAAATGCCATTTGTTTCTTAGAATAGTGTATTTTCAGTGCTTTGGTACTATAGGCTGCTGACAGCATTGGAAATGAGTTTGTACCTCCTTACTCTCCATGGGAGGTTCCAGTAGAGCCGACTGCATGATACATTCCCTGGAATCCTGGAATCCTGGGGTTCTTCATTAACTTATTGATTTGTGTGCATCAGGTACAGAGTGAAACTCGACTCACAAATCTGTATTGTAACTCCATTATCTATGAATAAAGCTTCCCAGAGGCCCTTCTTTCAACTATATCTTATCAACTGAAAGCATTTGTAGTTTAATTGCCAAGTGAGTGTGCAAGCACAAGCCTCTGTGACTGCAAGTTTGTTTGTGTGGAAGCCTCGGGGATGACCAACACCCTTCTATTCCCCTAGTCAGATATCAAGATTTAGAGGTTTACCTGACTATACTCTGGGATATCCCTGTTCATTAGGGGGGCAGTCACATCGTTTGGTGGATCCCACCGTACTCCCTGCAGTTGCATCCCAAGTCATCAGAAGATCATGAGGAGGTGCTGGACTCAACATACAGGTAAGTACTTCTCTACATGCCACAAGCAGGGATTCTGTTGCCTTGACCATGGTTGTTTATGAATAAACTATACCTAGTTATTTAGCCAGTGCCACATCCCTATTCAGCCAATTCTGTCCCATTGGACCTGCGTTTCAGGACTGTAAATTAAAGGAAGAGGTATTGATACAGTGACATAATGAAATGCTTATTGGCCCCAGGGCAAAATTGTTGCCCTGGGGCAAAGTGTTTCAGGCTGATTTATTGAATATTTCTGCAAAAACCCTAATAATCCCTCCCTTCTCTTCCACTTGCTGCTCCCTGAATTCCCAGGCTGTGCACTCAGCTCACTGCACTGTAGGACAGGAACCAATCAGCAGCTAGCAGGACCTGATAGGGAACTGAAGCCTGTCTGTGCTTGTGTGACTGCAGGGCTGTGATTGGCTGTCCCCCTCCTACTGTGCTTCTGGCAGGGACACGCCCACCCCTCATTTGAAACACAGACAGGGACCAGAGAACATCTATAAGGAGCTCCAATAAAGGGGCTATTTTGAAAGATAATATTAATTTTTAGCACCATGTAAAAGCAACAACATATATTACTTATAATTGCCTACAAAATTAGGTTCTTTTTTTTCATTTATCCTATATGTCTGCTTTAAAAATGGCCCCTTTATTGGAGCTCCCTGTAGACATTCTCTGGTCCATGTTTCAAATGAAGGATGTGCGTTACCTAATGATCCCAATCAGCCAATCACAGCCCTGCAGTCACACAAGCACAGACAGGCTTCAGTTCCCTATCAGGTCCTGCTAGCTGCTGATTGGTTCCTGTCCTACAGTGCAGTGAGCTGAGTGCACAGCCTGGGAATTCAGGGAGCAGGAAGTGGAACAGATGGGCGGGACTAGCAGTGATTTTGCAGAAATGTTCAATAAATCAGCCCAAAACTCTTTTACTTTTTAATGAACTTCTGTATTAAAATAATAGACAGTCACATTCTCGACGATTTTCATACAATATGTCTCCTTTCACAGTCATAAAGTCCAATTATTTCTTATAAACTTCCCTTTAAAGCTTCTTCTCCAAGTGCCCACACTCTCACCAGATGGACATTGTCATCTCTATTTATATTGTTGTACCCATAGGACCACTCATCACTGAAGGGCCAGTGCCCACAAGGACGATGTTGACATTGTACAGTCATTGCTGGAGGGGTGAGAAAAGTGTGAACAGGTCATTTTACTTGTTAGTGTTATTTGTGAACCTTACCTCTATGCGACTGTCAGTTTTATATGACAAAACTGTCCCACTTCCACACACGTCAGCTTCACAAGAGAATTTAGGAGAGTGGCCGTGAGTGTTGAGCACAATGTACGTGAGAGGCGGGGCCTTTTAGGGTTATTATTGTAAGGCTCTAAGGAAAGGCCAAGAGTCAGAGGTACAAGTGTACATGGGCTTATTTACCAATGAGAAGTTAAGGTGAAAAGTACAAAAAATAGGTGCAAAACACAATGTTTTCTACCCATAAGGCAACTTGCCCCTGGCAGCTGTATCTACCACTGTCAGACGCAAACTGTTTGCACCTCAGGTATAGTGCACCAAGAGTTGCTTCTTCAGCAGACCATCAAGGAACTCTCAGGTATATGTTTTTTAAAGGAGACATATAGGATAAATGAAAAAGCCCTAATTTTGTAGGCAATTATAAGTAATATATGGTGTTGCTTTTACATGGTGCTAAATATTAATATTATCTTTAAAAATAGCCCCTTTATTGGAGCTCCCTATAGATGTTCTCTGGTCCCTGTCTGTGTTTCAAATGAGGTGTGGGCGTGTCCTAACGGTCCCTGCCAGAAGCACAGTAGGAGGGGGACAGCCAATCACAGCCCTGCAGTCACACAAGCACAGACAGGCTTCAGTTCCCTATCAGGTCCTGCTAGCTGCTGATTGGTTCCTGTCCTACAGTGCAGTGAGCTGAGTGCACAGCCTGGGAATTCAGGGAGCAGGAAGTGGAACAGATGGGCGGGACTAGCAGTGATTTTGCAGAAATGTTCAATAAATCAGCCCAAAACTCTTTTACTTTTTAATGAACTTCTGTATTAAAATAATAGACAGTCACATTCTCGACGATTTTCATACAATATGTCTCCTTTCACAGTCATAAAGTCCAATTATTTCTTATAAACTTCCCTTTAAAGCTTCTTCTCCAAGTGCCCACACTCTCACCAGATGGACATTGTCATCTCTATTTATATTGTTGTACCCATAGGACCACTCATCACTGAAGGGCCAGTGCCCACAAGGACGATGTTGACATTGTACAGTCATTGCTGGAGGGGTGAGAAAAGTGTGAACAGGTCATTTTACTTGTTAGTGTTATTTGTGAACCTTACCTCTATGCGACTGTCAGTTTTATATGACAAAACTGTCCCACTTCCACACACGTCAGCTTCACAAGAGAATTTAGGAGAGTGGCCGTGAGTGTTGAGCACAATGTACGTGAGAGGCGGGGCCTTTTAGGGTTATTATTGTAAGGCTCTAAGGAAAGGCCAAGAGTCAGAGGTACAAGTGTACATGGGCTTATTTACCAATGAGAAGTTAAGGTGAAAAGTACAAAAAATAGGTGCAAAACACAATGTTTTCTACCCATAAGGCAACTTGCCCCTGGCAGCTGTATCTACCACTGTCAGACGCAACTGTTTGCACCTCAGGTATAGTGCACCAAGAGTTGCTTCTTCAGCAGACCATCAAGGAACTCTCAGGTATATGTTTTTTAAAGGAGACATATAGGATAAATGAAAAAGCCCTAATTTTGTAGGCAATTATAAGTAATATATGGTGTTGCTTTTACATGGTGCTAAATATTAATATTATCTTTAAAAATAGCCCCTTTATTGGAGCTCCCTATAGATGTTCTCTGGTCCCTGTCTGTGTTTCAAATGAGGTGTGGGCGTGTCCTAACGGTCCCTGCCAGAAGCACAGTAGGAGGGGGACAGCCAATCACAGCCCTGCAGTCACACAAGCACAGACAGGCTTCAGTTCCCTATCAGGTCCTGCTAGCTGCTGATTGGTTCCTGTCCTACAGTGCAGTGAGCTGAGTGCACAGCCTGGGAATTCAGGGAGCAGCAAGTGGAAGAGAAGGGAGGGATTATTAGGGTTTTTGCAGAAATATTCAATAAATCAGCCTGAAACACTACTTTTTTAAGCACAATTTTTCTATATCTAAATGAGTGTAATGCACTGGTACATTCTTATTTTTTACACAAAATTTCTCCTTTAATGAAAAAAGAAACCTATTTCCAATATACTTTAATTAAAAAATGTCTACTGTTTTTATAAGAAACCTGACTGTATGCAGTGAAATTCCCCCTCGTTTTACTTGCTCTGACTGCTGCAGATAGGAAACTTCAGACAGTCCTTAACTGCATTGCAGGGAAACAATCATACTTTCAAACAGCAGAGGGAGCCCCCACCTTACTTCCCAGAACTTGAGCAGCTTTGTTTGTTTCCCTGTAAAGCAGCCAGCGACCATGTCGAGATTTGTATCCGCAGACCCAGTGCAGTCTGTATATTCTTATTATTAATCAGTCTTGCTGGATCAGCTTCTATGGCAGATATTATTTGACTTGTGCTGTTTTATTTATAATTTATGATGATCCCTAAGGTTAACCTCCCAACTGAAGCCCAGACCACACTGAGCATTTGCGTAGTCTTGTAAAGATTTTTAACAAAGTTACAAGATGGTGACCCCCCTGTGGCCAACTTTGAAAACATAAATAATTTGTTTAATTAGACTTCTGGTGCAGAAAGTTCATGTTTATGTTTAGTATACAAAATACAGCATTTCTAGCCTTCTCAGTAAGCATTATATTACACACTTCCAGTGCCATAAAATGTATTTGTAAATGCATTTTCGGCTGATGTATGTCTACTGAAGCAATGTAATAGATATCAGCTCTCCAAGTAAGCCCTAATTCCTACAATGTCCTGTTCTACTTCTTCTGAGGCCCATAACTCACAGAGAATGCAGGGAGTTGTGAGAATGGGCTGCAGAATAGTGTTTGCTTCAAATTTCATTTTCTTTTATTACGCAACACATTCCACCATAGTGTCTTTGATAAGAGCACGTTTCTTTAGAGTCTGTGCTTGAGGTCCATTTGTCAGAGCAATCATGGCTGCTCCCATTAAAGATAAACACAAGCATGCACATAAATTTGTTTTTGCAGTACAGTTCATTGCTTATATACGAATCATTTAGACACATGATGAAGTGACTGTAAAGCCTTGTTATAAGCAGGGAATACTGCAAGAATATTAATAAATAGGGGAATGGGGTGATTCCGTTTTTCGAAAACAGGAAGTTTACGTTGGAACATTGTAGTGCTTGGAGAATTTCGCTACTGGTGAATCCTCCGGTGTAACGCCAGCTGTGAGCTTTGTGCAAAACAAATCCTGCACTCAGGACACGAATATGGTTTCTCCCCGGTGTGAAGTCTCTGATGATCCTTAAGATTTGAGCGACGCGTGAAAGCTTTGCCACAGTCAGCGCAGGAAAACGGCTTTTCCCTCGAGTGACTTCTCTGATGCACAACAAGGTTCGAGCGATCAGAGAATCGTTTGCCGCACTCAGAACAACAATAAGGTTTCTCCCCTGTGTGGATTTTCTGGTGAACATTAAGCGGAGTGCGATGGGTGAAACGTTTGCCACATTCGGTGCAAGAGTAGGGTCTCTCGCCCGTATGAATTCGCCGGTGCAACGTCAGCTGTGAGCTTTGGGTGAAAGATTTTCCGCAGTCGGAACAACCAAACGGCTTCTCTCCCGTGTGACGCCTGCGGTGAACGCTGAGGGCTGAGCTGTATGAAAAACCTCTCCCGCATTCCGTGCAAGTAAATGGTTTCCTCCCGGCGTGATTTCTCTGATGGGCAAGAAGATCGTTCTTTCTAGGAAAAGATTTATGGCACTCGTAGCAGTTATACGACAACTTCCGTGATCTTGTTTGAGAAGTACGGGCGGGTTTAGTGTGAACGTCGCCATTTAAACTGCTGTTTATGTTCCATCCTGCAATAGCATTTGGTGCAGCTGTTCCCTGTGTCTGCTCCATGAAAGTATTAATGCCCCACTCTGAATGGTTTGCTCTTTCACATGATGCTGGTTCCTCTTTTATAACTACAGGTATATAATGAGCTGCCAAGCTGTTATTTAGGCTGTATCCCAGGATAGCATTAGAGGCATCTCTGCCTTGTATCTGTTCTGTAGGTGCATTAATACCGTAATCCAAATGTTTTCCCCCTTCACATGAAGCCGCTTCTTCTTTCATGGCATTTGATATATAATTTGTTTGTGAACGATCATTCAGGCTGCATCTCACAATAGGCGTAGGTGCATCTGTTCCCTGTATCTGTTCTCTGAGTGGATTCATGTCCCTATAGTTTCCTCCTTCACATGAAGCTGAATCCTCTTTAACAGCACTTGTTGAATAATTATCTGCCAAGCTGTTATTCAGGCTGTATCCCATGATAGGAGCAGGTGTATCGGTTTCCTGTATCTGTTCTGTAAATGGATTAAAGCTGCAATCTGATTGGTTTCCTCCTTCAAATGATGCCACTTCCTTTTTAATACCATTGGCTGGTGGGGGCTGTTCCACTGGAGAAATGTTAGTAATTGTAAAATTTCCATCAGACCCAGTCCCTACAGCTGCATTCCGGCTTGGATCATTATTACAAGATGACTTTGCCTCCAAATTTGTTTCGGTGGTATTCTGATATTCATCATATTTGCAATCTAGAAAAAGATACAAGGATGACACATTATTCTTGTGTTTCTAAGAAACAGACAAATCTGTCTGAAAATTATGCAAAATGAATGAAATGTACAATATAGGGCTGCAAGGAGTTGATATGTTTTCCCTGTGTCTGTATTGGTTTCCTCCTACACTGGAACAAAGTACAGGAAGGCTAATTGGCTGCTGATAAAATCAGGCATAGTGTATCAACCTGGTGCAGGGACTGCTGTGTAATCAGCAATGTGGAATACGTTAGTGCTGTATAAAGGATGATAATAATAATGTTCCTTGACATATTTATGTCAAACAAATTACAACTTTTGTATTTACTAAATATGTGTATTTGTATTGTTCCCAGACAGCCTCCGTGCTGTTCCTGTTAGAACCTCGTTTTTAAGTGAACATATTGATATTGTGCCCTGTGCCCATTACTCACCCAGTGGGCGGAGCTGTTGGGGATCCTCCATTATCCCTTTGCTGTCAAGGGCCTGGTTTCCTTTTATATAGTCCAACACCTGCAGAGAAATATAGACTGGAACATCATCTCACCATAGGACATATATTTCAGCATTTAGTCAATCCCCCCAGGATACAGATATACAAGATCATTGGTGTATAAATCATATTAGAATGCAAAACTCCCTGTAATTGATTCATGTCCACTGCCTTATGGCAACCTGGCACACTGGGGCCGCTGTACCCACCTCTCCAGTCAGCAGATGGATGATGTTGGACATGAGTTCCAGGATCTTCTTGTCATTTTCTTTCTGTATGACGGAGCCAGGGACATGCAGGGCCCTCCCCACAGTTGGGCTGGTCACATGGCACCTGCAGGCTCCTATCAGCATACAGTCAGTGCAGCTCTGTGTGGGGGCCGTGGCATCACCTGACTTCTTCATTACAACGTAGCTCTGTGTATTGAGAGCGAGAGACAGACAATTCTCTTTTAGAAAACCATCTTTTATACAGACAGGTCTTGTTCATATACAGAATGCTATTCAGCCATTTCAAACCTGCGTGAAATCAACCCATCTGTCATTGACTTGAATGAAAAACTAGCTAGAAGTTTCCCATTCAAATGAAAAAGAGACTTCAAAATTCCCTCATCTGCCTTTCAACCAGATGAAAAGCACCCTGTGTGCTCCCGGGCTAAACCTATCTGCCATTATACTTTAACCCTGTTTATATACAGTGTTTTCATTGTTTCTTGTATCTGTTTAGGCCCAAAATACCTGCTTTTTATGCAGGAGCAGCTACTGCTTCAAAGATAATCCAGGGGAAATAAAAGCATAACATACACGTGGGATAGAGATGAACTGAAAATCCACTTATAGAGCCAACTGAAGGAGGGTGGAAACAGGTGCCATATGTACCCCTCATTGTATTATATAGATGTACCAAATCCCATAATTTTTCAATCTAACAAAATTAAAATCCTCCTCAAAACATATGGCTGAATTCTTTACTTCTACTTTAGGAAATAAATGTGTATACATGTATTGCAGATGGAAAATCTCTAAGGCAATGTCCTCTGTATCATCTCCATGAAATCACTAAGGAGGCTCTTTTATTCACCCCAAATTTGACTCACCTCTCCAGTCAGCAGGTAGATAATCTCCAGGGAGAGATGCAAGAACCTTTCATTCCATGGATCTATATTGTCTTTCCCCATGGCTGTATCAGTGGGTTCCCTGTAATTAAGCAGGTAGAGATTCATAGAAGGACAGTGGTACAGAAGCACCCAGGAATCAAATGCACCCACTTTGCTGTAGAAACGACCTCACCCTCCAGTCAAGGCGCTAGTGTTGTCTCGTCTCTAATGTTTGGTACCAGTATTTGACCATATTAGATGGATTATTGATCAGTATTCAGCCATATTAGACTGATTATGATACTAGTATTCAGACATATTAGAAGGATTATGGTATCTGTATTGGGCCATATTAGATGGATTATGGTAGCAGTATTTGGCCATATTAAATGGATCATGGTACCAGTATTGGGCCATATTAGATGGATTATTGACCAGTATTCAGCCATATTAGATGGATTAAGATCGACAATTGATTAGGGAACTATATGGGGTATTCTTTTCTCTCTTTTTTAAAAGGTAGCAGTATTGGGCCGTATTAGATGGATTATGGTAGCAACATTCAGGCATATAAAAAGGATTATGGTAGGGGTATTCACGCATATTAGAAGGATTATGGTAGCAGCATTCAGGCATATTAGAAGGATTATGGTAGGGGTATTCAGGCATATTAGAAGGATTATGGTAGCAGTTTTCAGGCATATTAGAAGGATTATGGTAGCAGTATTCAGGCATATTAGATGGATTATGGTAGCAGTATTCAGGCATATTAGATGGATTATGGTAGCAGTATTCAGGCATATTAGATGGATTATGGTAGCAGTATTCAGGCATATTAGATGGATTATGGTAGCAGTATTCAGGCATATTAGATGGATTATGGTAGCAGTATTCAGGCATATTAGATGGATTAAAGTAGCAGTATTTAGGCATATTAGATGGATTATGGTAGTAGCATATTAGAAGGATTATGGTAGCATATCGGATGGATTAGTGTAAAATGGTTTTAGCTGTGAATGAGGCGGTAGGGTCAGGAGTGGGAGGAGTATAGTCGCAGGTATATGAAGTAGACTGAGGCCCAATTATGAAGTAGACTGAGGCCCACTAGAGACTGTGGCATCATTACAGCATTAGTCACAATCCACAGTCACTCTGGGTCTGACGAGGAACAAAAAGGACTTCCTGAGAGACCAGCGCAGCACAAGTCATTGCTCAGACCAGTCACTCAGCTCTCTGCTCTGTGTCCCACACTAATAACAAGCCACACCCACAAGTCACATGTCCAATAACAGCTGCCACATACAAACCTGATAGTGTCCCATACTCACCCGCTCCTGCTTCCCAGGTCTTTCCCTGTGGAAAAATCTCTACTGTCTGGAGCTGAGCAGAAGGGGGCGGGACTCACTCGCTCATTGGCTAAGAGGGAGGTGCGGAACAGAGACAGTCAGTAGCATTCAGCGAGCCCGGCCAACTAAACCTGCTACTAGTGTGTCTGTCCCTCATTGATCTGCTTTTGTGCGAGAGCGACCGGAACAGTTTTTATTGGCTCAGAGGAGGGGCGGGACAGGAACAGCCAATAGGACGCAGTGCGCGCTCTACCAAACTGCGCTGAGGAAACATTTCACCCATTGGTTGAGAGGAGAGACGGTGCAATTAGTGTTAGAGGAAGTTAGGGACTGGTGGAAAATCTACTGACCGCTGTGAAAGAGGCGAGAAGTGTTTACATTTGCATTGCAGGTTTGTAACAGTGATAAACCCCTGTGCCCAGCAGCTGCCATTGGTTTGTGGGTGATTCAGTAAAGACATGCGCAGAACATCTCTCCCTGCTGTTCCTTACTGTATGGAGGCTCCAGTCTGACAGGATTATATAGCAGTGCTCTGTATTACACACATTACACACACATGGACACCAAACTGCCAAGAGATCAGTGTGTAGATTAGGGAGATACAGATTATAAACTTCAATAAATCTCACACTTTGGCCTCAATAAGAAACATTGGATTTTGCAGTTGAACTGATGGCAGGAGGTCTCTTATCTGTGTCTCTATCTGTGTCTGTGTCTCTATCTGTGTCTGTGTCTCTATCTGTGTCTGTGTCTCTATCTGTGTCTCTATCTGTGTGTCTCTATCTGTGTCTGTGTCTCTATCTGTGTCTGTGTCTCTATCTGTGTCTGTGTCTCTATCTGTGTCTCTATCTGTGTCTCTACCTGTGTCTGTGTCTCTATCTGTGTCTCTATCTGTGTCTCTATCTGTGTCTGTGTCTCTATCTGTGTCTCTATCTGTGTCTCTATCTGTGTCTCTACCTGTGTCTGTGTCTCTATCTGTGTCTCTATCTGTGTGTCTCTATCTGTGTCTCTATCTGTGTCTGTGTCTCTATCTGTGTCTCTATCTGTGTCTGTGTCTCTATCTGTGTCTCTATCTGTGTCTCTACCTGTGTCTGTGTCTCTATCTGTGTCTGTGTCTCTATCTGTGTCTGTGTCTCTATCTGTGTCTGTGTCTCTATCTGTGTCTCTATCTGTGTCTGTGTCTCTATCTGTGTCTCTATCTGTGTCTGTGTCTCTATCTGTGTCTCTACCTGTGTCTGTGTCTCTATCTGTGTCTCTATCTGTGTCTCTACCTGTGTCTGTGTCTCTATCTGTGTCTGTGTCTCTATCTGTGTCTCTATCTGTGTCTCTATCTGTGTCTCTACCTGTCTCTGTGTCTCTATCTGTGTCTGTGTCTCTATCTGTGTCTGTGTCTCTATCTGTGTCTCTATCTGTGTCTCTATCTGTGTGTCTCTATCTGTGTCTGTGTCTCTATCTGTGTCTCTATCTGTGTCTGTGTCTGTGTCTGTGTCTCTATCTGTGTCTGTGTCTCTATCTGTGTCTGTGTCTCTATCTGTGTCTCTATCTGTGTCTGTGTCTGTGTCTCTATCTGTGTCTCTGTCTGTGTCTCTATCTGTGTCTGTGTCTCTATCTGTGTCTCTATCTGTGTCTCTATCTGTGTCTGTGTCTCTATCTGTGTCTGTGTCTCTATCTGTGTCTCTATCTGTGTCTCTATCTGTGTCTCTATCTGTGTCTCTATCTGTGTCTCTATCTGTGTCTCTATCTGTGTCTGTGTCTCTATCTGTGTCTCTATCTGTGTCTGTGTCTCTATCTGTGTCTGTGTCTCTATCTGTGTCTCTATCTGTGTCTGTGTCTCTATCTGTGTCTCTATCTGTGTCTGTGTCTCTATCTGTGTCTCTACCTGTGTCTGTGTCTCTATCTGTGTCTCTATCTGTGTCTCTATCTGTGTCTCTATCTGTGTCTCTACCTGTGTCTGTGTCTCTATCTGTGTCTCTATCTGTGTGTCTCTATCTGTGTCTGTGTCTCTATCTGTGTCTCTATCTGTGTCTGTGTCTCTATCTGTGTCTCTATCTGTGTCTGTGTCTCTATCTGTGTCTCTATCTGTGTCTCTACCTGTGTCTGTGTCTCTATCTGTGTCTGTGTCTCTATCTGTGTCTCTATCTGTGTCTGTGTCTCTATCTGTGTCTGTGTCTCTATCTGTGTCTCTATCTGTGTCTGTGTCTCTATCTGTGTCTCTATCTGTGTCTGTGTCTCTATCTGTGTCTCTATCTGTGTCTGTGTCTCTATCTGTGTCTCTACCTGTGTCTGTGTCTCTATCTGTGTCTGTGTCTCTATCTGTGTCTGTGTCTCTATCTGTGTCTCTATCTGTGTCTGTGTCTCTATCTGTGTCTGTGTCTCTATCTGTGTCTGTGTCTCTATCTGTGTCTCTATCTGTGTCTCTATCTGTGTCTGTGTCTCTATCTGTGTCTCTATCTGTGTCTCTATCTGTGTCTCTATCTGTGTCTGTGTCTCTATCTGTGTCTGTGTCTCTATCTGTGTCTCTATCTGTGTGTCTCTATCTGTGTCTCTATCTGTGTCTGTGTCTCTATCTGTGTCTCTATCTGTGTCTGTGTCTCTATCTGTGTCTCTACCTGTGTCTGTGTCTCTATCTGTGTCTCTATCTGTGTCTCTACCTGTGTCTGTGTCTCTATCTGTGTCTCTATCTGTGTCTCTACCTGTCTCTGTGTCTGTGTCTCTATCTGTGTCTGTGTCTCTATCTGTGTCTCTATCTGTGTCTCTATCTGTGTCTGTGTCTCTATCTGTGTCTCTATCTGTGTGTCTCTATCTGTGTCTGTGTCTCTATCTGTGTCTCTATCTGTGTCTGTGTCTGTGTCTGTGTCTCTATCTGTGTCTGTGTCTCTATCTGTGTCTGTGTCTCTATCTGTGTCTCTATCTGTGTCTGTGTCTGTGTCTCTATCTGTGTCTCTATCTGTGTCTGTGTCTCTATCTGTGTCTCTATCTGTGTCTCTATCTGTGTCTGTGTCTCTATCTGTGTCTGTGTCTCTATCTGTGTCTCTATCTGTGTCTCTATCTGTGTGTCTCTATCTGTGTCTGTGTCTCTATCTGTGTCTCTATCTGTGTCTGTGTCTCTATCTGTGTCTCTATCTGTGTCTGTGTCTCTATCTGTGTCTCTATCTGTGTCTGTGTCTCTATCTGTGTCTCTACCTGTGTCTGTGTCTCTATCTGTGTCTCTATCTGTGTCTCTACCTGTGTCTGTGTCTCTATCTGTGTCTGTGTCTCTATCTGTGTCTGTGTCTCTATCTGTGTCTCTATCTGTGTCTGTGTCTCTATCTGTGTCTCTACCTGTGTCTGTGTCTCTATCTGTGTCTCTATCTGTGTCTCTACCTGTGTCTGTGTCTCTATCTGTGTCTCTATCTGTGTCTCTATCTGTGTCTGTGTCTCTATCTGTGTCTCTATCTGTGTCTCTATCTGTGTCTGTGTCTCTATCTGTGTCTCTATCTGTGTCTCTATCTGTGTCTCTACCTGTGTCTGTGTCTCTATCTGTGTCTGTGCTCAGCTGCTGCTGTTGTTGTTATTGGGATTAAACACAGGCCTCAAAATGAAGCAGAAATCTGAATCTGACTATGGCAAACCTACAAACTATACGAATGACCTTTTGTACAAATCACAAGATTGTTTTTCCTTCTAGGTGAGGGTGATGGGCTTAAACCTTTCACTATAAAAATAGGTGTTTCCTTTGAACTATTATTTCATAATGGGGGCGGGTAATGTGGCTCCACCCACCGGGGTTTTCTTTAGGAGTGTGTGAGGTACAGTCGAGAGAGAAACGACGTAGTGTCTAATAATGTAATTGCAGCACAACATGGT
Source organism: Xenopus laevis (assembly GCF_017654675.1). Lineage (NCBI taxonomy): Eukaryota > Metazoa > Chordata > Amphibia > Anura > Pipidae > Xenopus > Xenopus laevis. The sequence continues at coordinate 134,926,659 of NC_054387.1, read as the reverse complement.
CTGGTCCTTGGTCTTTATCTGTGTCATGTTTGGAAAATCCTCGTGGAAGATTCCGTAGAATCCAGTTGAAATTAATACATGCCTAATATTTATCTCTGTTCTATACTAGATACTCCATTTATACTGTCTGGCTGTAAAGTCCTATAAATGGGCTGGGCAGAGGTAAGTGAGTGGAGCACTGACTGGAACTCTTACTATACTATGGGGTGAAGCCATGCAGAACACATTAGGGAAAATACTATTCAGTTTTAAGAATTTATTCACCCTTCTCAACCTCCTGATATTCCTTATTTAAAAATGTGGGTAATTTTTAAACCAATGTCATGCTTTCTTGTCCACACCCAGTCCCACCCTGATACACACCAGACTTCTCATGGAACTCCCACTGCCAATAAAAGACAGCTGAGAGTTAAGTACATATTAAATCTACAATGCTGCCACTTTGTTCACAGATAAAGTCAGAACAGACTCCAAACTATTTGAAGGACACAGAAACCCAAACACCAAACATCTCCAATAAGCCTAAACACTGGTTTAATACACCTTACAGCAGCCCCTCTAGCACTTGCCACAATCTAATAGGTTGGGCTGCATAGAACATGTCTTCTTACATTGGAGGTCAAAGAATCGGGATCCTACTGTATCAAACTGCCAGATCCAAGTTCCACTGACAGCACATTCCTTCTATAGCTGAAAAAGTAAAAAGCACTGCTACATTCTTGTTTTTTTACATAAAATGTCTTCTTTAAACTTTTTTAGATATAGAAGGAATGTCCTTTAAATAAAAAGTGTATTTCTTATTATTTTATTGTAAATTTCTGCAAAATCCCTACTAGTCCCGCCCATCTGTTCCACTTGCTGCTGCCTCCTTTCCCAGGCCGTGCAGGGGAGCCAGCGGCACTCAGCTCACTGCACTGTAGGACAGGAACCAATCAGCAGCTAGCAGGACCTGATAGGGAAATGAAGCCTGTGCTTGAGTGACTGCAGGGCTGTGATTGGCTGTCCCCCTCCTACTGTGCTTCTGATAGGGACAAGAGAACATCTATAATGAGCTTAAATAAAGGAACTATAATATATAATATTAATTTACAGCCAAAAGTAAAACCAGCAACATATAGTATATATTATTGCCTACACAATTAGGAGGGTTTAATTTATCCTATAAATGTCTCCTTTAACATCTCGAAAAATATTTTTTGGTTTTGAGGGCATTTTTATAGATAAGTCATTTCCACTTTAATAATCCAGGCAATAAATTGTCTTATTACCATATTATTGAAAATCAGCAAATAAAATACAATGGCAATGTGATAATGTATGTATAGAAAAGTTTAAAAAAGTATCTCTGTAAAAGTCAGATATTACAGTGCTTGAACAGATGTATAAAAACTGCCACGACTGCTGCTCCTCACATCACATTTGTCCCGTGTGCATTCTTTGGTGTACAATTAGGCTTGAGCGACGAGTAAAACATTTCCCACATTCCAAGCAGTGAAACGGCTTCTCCCCCGTGTGGGTTTTCTGGTGCCCACTGAGGTAGGAGTGTCGTGTAAAGCATTTGCCACATTCTGAACAGGAGAATGGTTTCTCCCCCGTGTGAGTTTTTTGATGCACATTAAGATGGGAGCGATGGGCAAACGACTTCCCGCATTCAGAACAAGCAAACGGTTTCTCTCCGGTGTGAATTCTCCGATGGACAGTAAGGTTGGAGCTGTGCGTGAAACATTTGCCACATTCGGAACAAGAATACGGTTTTCTCCCTTTGTGAACATTCTGATGGAGATTGAGATGAGAGCGATCTGTAAAACATTTGCCGCAGTCGGAACAAGAAAAAGGTTTCTCTCCCGTGTGAGTGGCTCGATGCACATTAAGGTGCGAACGGCGTGTAAAACATTTGCCACATTCAGAGCAAGAAAATGGCTTCTCCCCAGTGTGAACCGTCTGGTGGACATCAAGATGGGAACGTCGTGAAAAACACTTGCCGCATTCGGAACAGGAAAATGGTTTTTCCCCCGTGTGGATTTTCTGATGGACATTACGGTGGGTTCTGTCTTTAAAACATTTCCCACATTCGGAGCAAGAAAAGGTTTTCTCTCCTCTACATTGTTTCTCTGTATTAAGAGTTGTGCTTTGTTGAAGATCATTCATGCATTCACAGCAATAAAATAACTTTCCTGCAGTCTGACTCTTCTGTTGTACTTGCTCTAAGCTTTGAGTAAAATATTTGCCACATTCAGAACAAATAAATGAATCATGTGCCACAGACAAGTTGTTATTCAGGCTGTATCCCATGATAGGTGTATCTGTTCCCTGTATCTGTTCTGTAAATGGATTAATGCTGCAATCTGATTGGTTTGCTCCTTCCCATGAAGCTGACTGCTCATTAATACTATTTAATATATAATTAGCTGCCAAGCTGTTATTCAGGCTGCATCCCATGATAGGAGTAGGTGTATCTGTCCCCTGTATCTGTTCTGTAAGTGAATTAATGCTGCAATCTGATTGGTTTGCTCCTTCCCATGAAGCTGACTGCTCATTAATACTATTTAATATATAATTAGCTGCCAAGCTGTTATTCAGGCTGCATCCCATGATAGGAGTAGGTGTATCTGTCCCCTGTATCTGTTCTGTAAATGGATTAATACTGTAATTTGATTGGTTTCCCTCTTCCCATGAAGCCACTTCCTCTTTAATCCAATTGGCTGGTGGGGGCTGTTCCACTGGAGAAGTTTCAGGGCACAGGAGAATTCTGTCTTCTTCTAGATCAGGGTCTGGAGCCACAAAACATAACACAGCTTATAAACTTTGAAAAGTTTTAACCTTTTTTTTTAATTGTAACTATTACAACAACAGAATACAACAAACAGAAGTGCAGTGTGTATGTGTAGGCCTACTTTGAAATAAATTAAACACTGCATATCGCTATTAAATGCTAGTGTTCTCATCTGTTTAATGTGACTTCTGTTTCTGAAGCTCCATGCTGATCTTCCCTCTCTTGTCTTGTGTGTGACCGCGGTTAGGACCATGAATCATCTTGCTACGGCTCAGTCTTGCCTGTCACTCCTGGGACGTCTATACAGCCCTCGCACCTGCTGGCCGCTTCCTGCGTGTGCGACCGTGGTAAGCTAACCGTTAGCTTAGCGTGGTCTCACATTCAAGAAGCCGCCAGCAAGTGCAAGGGCTATATAGATGACGTGCCAGGCAAAGCCGTAAGACTAAGCCGCAGCAAGCAGGATGAAGAGCCGCATGAGGCTCCGGAGCCGCGGGTTGCCTACCCCTGGGCTAGGCAGAAGGATTCGGCTGAAAAAGGCAGAATCCTGGCCGATTCCCGAACCAAATCTTGGATTCGGTGCATCCCTACTCTCCTACTTTCCTTATTACAGGGTATAATAAGGGTCAACGTTGTACTATTTATGTTTAAAGGATACATATAGGATGAATGAAAAAAATATTGTAGGCAATTATAAGTAATATATGGTGTTGCTTTTACTTGGGGCTAAAAATGAATATTATCTTTGAAAATAGCCCCTTTATTGGAGCTCCCTTTAGATGCTCTCTGGTCCCTGTCTGTGTTTCAAATGAGGGGTGGGCGTGTTCCTAACGGTCCCTGCCAGAAGCACAGTAGGAGGGGGACAGCCAATCACAGCCCTGCAGTCACACAAGCACAGACAGGCTTCAGTTCCCTATCAGGTCCTGCTAGCTGCTGATTGGTTCCTGTCCTACAGTGCAGTGAGCTGAGTGCACAGCCTGGGAATTCAGGGAGCAGCAAGTGGAAGAGAAGGGAGGGATTATTAGGGTATATGCAGAAATATTCAATAAATTAGCTGGAAACTGCTTTTTTAAGCACAATTCTTCTATATCTAAATGAGTATAATGTACTGGCATGTTCTTATTTTTTTACACAAAATGTCTCCTTTAAAAGATAAACACTTGGTTCTGATATTTTGTGCCTTCATCCATTACTCACCTAACAACTGGAGATGCTGAGGATCCTCCTCTACAGATAAGGAATAAAAGTCCTTGTTTCCTTTTATATAGTCCCATGTCTGCAAAAATAGATGGAAACATGGTCACAGACTTGGACTCACAGAAAGGGATTATCATCCACTGTTACTAAACAATAAGGGGCCGCTGTACCCACCTCTCCAGTCAGCAGCTGGATGATGTTGGACATGAGTTCCAGGATCTTCTTGTCATTCTTGTTATTTTCCTTCTGTATGACGGAGCCAGGGGCATGCAGGGCCCCCCCATCATCTGACTTCTTCCTAGGGATGTAGTGCTAAATATTGAAAGGAAGAGAGAATGGTGTTTGAGCTGCAGAGAGACCCCCTTTGTACAGACAGACAGTCTCTTGTCAGTGTGCCAGTCACAGTGCCCCTCACCTCTCCAGTCAGCAGATAGATCATCTCCAGTGTCAGATTCAGGATTCTCTTGTACCGCTCTTTTTTATCCTCCTTCCCCTTCATCCCTGTGTCACTCGCTTCCTCCCACATTCCCATTGTCTCCTTGTGGGACGGACTGACCTGGAAGTGACCCTGGAATTAAGCACTTACACATTTCTATACAGGATTATTCTCAGCAATTTCCCCCAATAGAATTACAGGGGCAGAGATCCATAGAATCCCATTAATTCTCCCCATAGTTTGTGTCCCTGCAAAGGGCCCTTTCCCTCATTCTCATGCTGAAGTGAGAGGGTAGGATGGTTCATGTTGGGTAGGAAGGTAAGAGTTATGGTTACACTGCATTGAGTGAGAGGGATATTATGCAATACTTGAACCCTCCAATGGGAAGAGAAAGGTGAATATTAGTTCTGTTGGCAACAGTGTTACTTGGGAAAGCAGTGTGGGGGGCAGTGAGACCCTTTCATTCTGCAGAGGAAGGATTGTGCCTGAAAATGTTCCCCATGTTTCTATTAAAACTGATGAAAAGATTAGCCAAACAGCACAGGCTGGTGTAGCGGGGATCTCCCCTCTTTCGAGACATCACTTGACTAAATAAACGTGCAGGGGAGATCCCCGCTACACCAGCCTGTGCTGTTTGGCTAATCTTTTCTACAGATATTGCTGGGAGAGGCGCCGACCCCTCCAGCCAACACCAGGCAACTATTACCAGGAGAGAAATTAGGTATAAATTTTGCTGCTTCTATTAAAACTGATCCCTTGACATTTCTTTTATTTAACACTGTGGATTCTGAGGAGCTGAGTTTAGTTTCTCCCACACCTGCCAAGCAGAGAGAATCTCTGAATATAAGTAATGCAAATAGATTTCTCATAATAATAATAATATAGAAATGAATTGTAGCAGAACACAGCAGCACAAGATGGAGATGACGGTGTGAGATGGAGTTTCCGGTGAGAAAAAGGTTTATAGTATTAGGGTTAATGATCAGAAAGAATCTCAGCAAAAGCTCCAGTGTTTCTGGACAGTCCCAGATTCCTATTCAGGGACAAGGCTGCCGCCATTGAAGTTACCAGGAGGGACATTTGTGGTGCTGCTGCCTGAGGCGAGTGTCTGAACTTGTGTCATTGGTGCAACAGCTCTGAATATACTTTATTGTAAACCTGCCTCTCAATATACAAGAGAACACTGAGGATTTATTCATTCCACAGCCTGTAATGATACAGTGTCAGCCACCACTGTGCCCCTCCAACCAAGCCTGATAGTCTCAGCACAACCTCTCTCCATCACTGACCTGCTCTTGCTTCCCAGTGCTGAGAAGTGACATGCTGCCTGTATCTGTGCAGGAAGGGGCGGGACAAACTCACTGATTGGCTAAGGGCAGGCTAGATATAGCCAGTAGAAGTCAGTGTGCTCTGACAACCAAACAACAACGTTTCTCCCTTACTGACCTATTCCTGCTTCCCTGTGAAAAAAGGGGCGGTACATACTCACTCATTGGCTAAGGAGAGAGTGGGGAGGCACAGTGAAGGGACTGAGGGACAATAGTGATGTAGAAGTAAAACTGAATGTGCCCCTTTCACCCAGTTGTTAACTCCTTCTATAGGCACAGGGGCCTCTCAAAACTCACAGCTGTGTGTGGCCAATTAAAGGAGTGGTTCACCTTTAGTATCTTATAGAATGGCTCATTCTAAGCAGCTTTTCAATTAGCCTTTATCTTTTTTTTTTATACATAGTTTTGAATTATTTGAGTTCTTCTGTCTTTTTCCAGATTTCAAAAGGTGGTCACTGATCCCATGTAAAAAAAATACATGCTCTGTAAGGCTACAAATGTATTGTTATTGTTACTTTTTATTCCTCATCTTTCTATTCAGGCCTCTCCTATTCATATTCCAGTCTCATTCGAATCAATGCATGGTTGCTAGGGGAATTTGGATCCTAGCAACCAGACGTCTGAACTTGCAAACTGGAGAGCTGCTGAATAAAAAGCTAAATAACTCAAAAACCACAAATAATAAAAAATGAAAACCAATTGCAAATTGTCTCAGAATATGTATCACTCTCTACATCATACTAACAGTTCATTTAAAGGTGAACAACCCCTTTAAGATGAATTCCACAGTCTCTCCTCCACAGCAGCTCAGTAGCTGGAACAGATATAATGTATATAATGTCCCGCAGGCTTCAGTTATACAGCAGACTGTACCAGAGAGTGTTACACAGATGCCAAACCCCTTGCTCTGACCCTCAGCTCAGTTAACAAGATCCTGCTGATAAATACGAGCCCCACAGTCGTTTGTCTCCGCGCCAGACTTGTAGCTTTCAGGAGTGGCAATGCTAAATTTGTACCTCACACATTGCTTTAAACCATTATTATTAAAGGAGGCATTATGTGTAAAAAATAAGAATGTACCAGTGCATTATACGCATTTAGATATAGAAGAATTGTTCTTTAAAAATTCAGGTGAATATTTTTGCAAAAACCCTAATAATCCCTCCCTTCTCTTCCACTTGCTGCTCCCTGAATTCCCAGGCTGTGCACTCAGCTCACTGCACTGTAGGACAGGAACCAATCAGCAGCTAGCAGGACCTGATAGGGAACTGAAGCCTGTCTGTGCTTGTGTGACTGCAGGGCTGTGATTGGCTGTCCCCCTCCTACTGTGCTTCTGGCAGGGACTGTTAGGACACGCCCACCCCTCATTTGAAACACAGACAGGGACCAGAGAACATCTATAGGGAGCTCCAATAAAGGGGCAGTTTTTAAAGATATTAATTTTTAGCCCCATGTAAAAGCAACACCATATATTACTTATAATTGCCTACAAAATTAGGGTTTTTTCATTTACCCTATATTTATCATTTAATGTGTTTTTTAGAGTGACCAACATAGTGCGACCATTATAACACCTTTATATTGGTCTCCTCTCCTGTGACCATGTTATACAGGGGAACCTCAATTTTACATCCCCTGAATTTAAGTTTTCCCTCATTTTACATTGTTGCTTTGTGGCCCCACCTCTATATTATACATACTACATTTCCCCGATTTTACATTTTCCTGGATTTTACACCTTTTTTTTCTGGTCCCCTGAAAAACATAAACAGGGGGTTCTACTGTATGTCTCCTTTAAATTGTAAAAAAAAAAAAAAAAAAAAAAACCTTTATCGTGTAGACAATGATGAATAATGAATGGCTCCTATCAAAGCCCTTATTTGGCACCCAGGGACATTTTTCATGCTTGTGTTGCTCCCCGACTCTTTTTACATTTTAATGTGGCTCATGAGTTAAAAAAAAAAAGGTTGGGAACCTCTGCTCTAACACTTACCAAGACTCTGCCCAGCAAGTTTGGGGTGCTCAATGAATCAATAGAATCACACTCAGAAGTTACCCAATTTTATTTGTAAACCATATGTAATTAGAGTCACACCCTGACCCGTATAAACAAAACAAGGAGTTGTGATTTTTAAATACATTTTATGTCCCCCTTAACACAGAAGTTCACTTTCACACACAGTGGATAAATCGTCTCAGGGTTGATGACACAATCAGTTCATGAAATCTCCCCTGACCTCCTCTATGTATAACCTCCTCCTTATAGTTATACATGATGTCAGTGTATCACACCTCCCAATGGTCCCACTTTCTATGACAGGCCCAAATTAAAGACCCCAGAAGGGGCAGGCCTTACGGAATGGCTGACTGGGTTTTGATGCATAGAGCAGGTCTGTAGAATCAGGGTTGTAAACTTCATTGCCAATTCTGTTTAAAGTTTAAATACTGGGCGGTATGGTTTATAATGTCTCCCAAAGGTTTACCAGCACAGATAGGGGATGTTTTAAGGTGAAACTGGGCTGGGCCAGGAAGGACTGGGGCCTTTTGTGGACTAAAATGTTGTACTATAAGGCATATCAATAGGACTAGCTGCAAATTCTCACCCAGGACTTTTTAAAACTGGAAAATGCTGCATAAAGGGGCTCAGTGAAGGAGGCAGTGAAGGTGTGTAAGTGTCTGATTGGCTCACTCAGCTCATAAAAAGACAGACATCCGGCCTCATAGTCCAATGAGATTCTGATTCTCTGGGAAGTAACAGGGTATCCTACTTCTGTAATGTTATGGTCATGCACCACCAAATACTCATCCTTGAGTCTGGTCAAACACCAGGACTTGTCATTAAAACCAACACGGGACAGGTCTCCTTCCCTTTCTATACTGGCATATGACATCCCGATGCTCCAGCCCCCTGATTCGCTGCATTGCACTTCCCAGTAATGTCGCCCTGAAAGGAAATGCCTGGTGCTTAAAGCTTGAGTATATTTTATAAATCTCTGTTCTGTGAGTGGATAACACTGATTTATTGTTGTCCTAGATGCAGATTTCCTGTCCCCTGATACAGCGAGATAATTAGGAGCCGTGTTTATATCCAGTAACAGGTCTGTAGCCTCCTGCCCATAGATCTTTCCCTTTACCCCAGTCACAATCCCAGCTAAGCCTGTGAGTAATGTCTCTGAGATCTGATCGACATCCAGATATTTGTAATCCCTTTCATCATAATTTTTATCCTCTTCCTCATCTGATTCCCATTCCTGTAGGACAATGAGTGGATCTGCCATTTTGCACAGCTCCTCAATGTGACGGATCTGCATGGAGAGCTCGTCCTTCTTTACTTTCAGGTCCTCCATTAGCTCCCAGAGTTGGAGGCAAATCATCTCTTTCTGCCAGAAGATCTGATTCAGGAGTAGCATCTCTAGGGCTTCCAGCTGTTTCCTGATGTCTCCAAACAGGGCAGTGACTCTCTCTGTCTCACCGGCTGCTTTTTCTGTCACTTCTCTACTTCGCTCCTGCAGTCTCTGGATTTGCTCCTCAGTCTCCTCTATCTCTGGGGGCAGTTTCTCCAGATCATTCCTCAGTTTCTCTTTCTTCTTCTCAGAAGCCTCATTTAGTTGCTCCATTCTGTGGCCCCTGTGTTCCCCAGTCAGGCAGCAGGATGGACAGATACAGGCTCCATCTTCAGTGCAGTAATATTTCAGGAATTCACTGTGGATGGAGCATTTTCTGTCCTCAAAAGAACTGGTGGGCTCAGTTAAGGTGTGTTGTACAGATATGTTGTGCCTCTGTAAGTGAGTATCACACAGGGAGGTCTCACACTGTAGACAAGATTTAACAGCAGGTACAGGAGAGTCACAGTAAGTGCAGAAGATGTCAGTCCCATCCTCCTCTGGGTGAACAGAAAGGAAACACTGTGCTATGTTACCCAGAGTCCTGTTCCTGTGCAGGGCAGGGCGCTCCTGATACTCCTCTCTGCATTCAGGGCAGGTGTAACCCCCAGATCCCTCCTGGGTATCCAGCACCCTCCCAATGCAGTCCTGGCAGAAGTTATGGCCACACGGCAGCATTACAGGGTCAGTATAAATACTCAGGCAGATGGAGCAGTTCAGTTCATCTCTCAGATCAGCAGCCGCCATCCTGGGAAGCAGAGAGAAGAAATAAAACTAAAGGTCTCTGATGATTTAACTCACACAGAAGGGTTAGGAGTGGAGTGACTCCAAGGACCAGAATAGAGTAGAAAATGCAGTCTTTGCCTATGTACTCCATTACAAGGGCATATATAATATCAAGGATACATATTTGGCTTTACATTAAAAGATGCTTTTTGTACTACTGAAAGGGCACTTATCGGTGGAACAAGTGCTGTGGGTAAGGGAACTCCCAGTGCAGGACAAAAGCATGAAAGTAATACTCATCTTACTCATTAAGTGCATGCGCGTGACTAAATATGGCTGCCTCTACTGGGAGCTCCTTCTTTAGGAGCATATTTTGGTATTGTTTCCACCACACCCAAAAACTGTTCTGTATCAGGCAAATTGGAGAGGCTTCAAATGGGGTTTTAGCCTTCAAATGGGGTTTTAGCCTTCCTCTGGATCAACTGGCAGTTAGGCAGGTTATATTTAGACTTAAAAGGTTGAACTTGATGGACGTGTGTCTTTTTTCAACCTCACTCACTATGTTACTATGTTAAGCAGTAATAGTAACTGTGGTTCCCGGTGTGGGCTGCCTAGTGCTGCACAGCTGGGGAAAACAGAGAGAAGAAAGTCTAGCAAATACATTGATGGACAAATCCAATGAGAAATCCAATATAATCAGTACAAGGATTGAGCATCAAGTCCCCCAGCCGAGTCCCTTTATATGAATAAAATTCCAATGGACTGCAGACAGAATAAAACAAATCCAGAATAAACACTTGGGCTAATAAGCTGTTGCAGTGGCAGCCTGGGGAACTTATTAAACACACACACGGGTGCCACTGAATCTCTTCCAGATAAATCCATGAGAAATAGTTGAAAGGACTAGTAAAACCATTTTTGTATTTATCTGTCCAACCTACACATTAACTATTTGATGATAAATAAAACTATACAGTAAGGTAAAGCTGTCAGCAAGCAGCCATTGTCTCAGGTTCCAGTAAGACGTATTTCATTGTTTCCCTGCCTGTAAAGGGGGCCATAGACGCACAGATAATATTGTATCATACGATATTCGGTGCGTGTATGGTGGGAAACGAGCCGACCAATATCAGCAGAAGACTTGGATATCGGTCGGCTCATTGATCATTCTGGACGGAAAATTTTGATCGAGTGCCTTTGAAGGAACCCAGTCACTTACTGACCTGCTATTGCTTCCCTGCTCTCTTTCCAATAGGGAGAAGCTCGTGCCGGACGAGGGAGGGTACACTCATTCATTGGCTAAGAGGTGGAATAGATGCAACCAATAGTAGAGCCAGCTGCAAGATATTTCTTCAGAGCTTTTGGCCAGGCAGAAGTGAGGCCCTGCCCGTAGTGGGACAGAAGGGGCAGGACACACTCAAGTTGATAACAGTGGGAAGGGGCAAGATAAAACATGAATACGTTTTGGTGGTGGGAGCTGGTTAAGGGAAAAAAAATCTGTAGCGGTAAATGATTGGTTGTTTGGGAAAGGGGAGTAACAGAATAAGTTAGGGACCGAGAGAAAATTCACTAGTGCAAGTCTGAATGCAAAACTATAAGTACCTGCTAAGTGAGTTACAATCAGGCTCGTTTCCAAAGGCACACAATTCAAAAAACAATTCTCTATGTTCATGCTGTTATAAAAGTCCATTTATTGTATCCTATTAAAATACATAAACCCTTTTGCACAATGCTACACCAAATGGACCTCGGATCTACCAGACTGGACTATGATGACTGGGATGACCTTACCCACGTGTACCTATCTTCAGTGATTAGTAGCAATGATATTATGATCCAGTACCATACAATGGACCTATCTCACACCGGCAAGACTGCACTCGGTGGGTCTTCAGACGGATAATCTATGTTTTAAATGCGGAACAAGTCCAGGTACATTCCTACATGTGTTCTGGACCTGCCCACTAATCAATAAGTGGTGGCATTTGTAGTGGAAGCTTTAGACATGCCAAATCCCCAGAAGAGAATATTGGAGAGAATAAGGAGAATATTGTTCAGGATAAATACCAATGCACCTTCCTGAGACTCCTTTATTATTATTGCAGGAAAACTATTATCCTAACTTGGAAGTTGCCACCCCACCCACCCTAAAGAAATGGAAATCCATAATAAATCAAGCACTCCCTCTCTACAAGCTAACATATATTAGTAGAGGCTGCCCACATCAATTTGAGAAAGTCTGGGGTGTATGGGTTGATATGACTGATACGAACACACCCCAAGAATCCAACAAGCAAAACCAGCTACATACTTAGGAACAGATGTCAACTCAAGCTCACACGCCCAAATCCCCCCCCCCATGTACCCCTGATTGAGTGTTTGAGTTATAAAACAGAAAGAAGGATTTGCTCTTCAATTGTGGAAAACAATGATTCAATGATCACTCTGATTTTGATGAAGGGTTGCTCAACCCAGGTAACTAACTAATGTATACTTTGAATATTATTGTAAATTATCCTTTCTTTCTGTAAGTTTAAGATGAATCCAATAAATAAAACTTAAAAGACATAACCCCACATGGAGCCTAACGCATTTCATGCTTACCCAGCACTTATTCAATTATTTTGGAATTGCCTATGATTAAGTGCTGGGTAAGCATGAAATGCGTTAGGCTCCATGTGGGGTTATGTATATTTCTGTAGCCAATACACTTTGTGGTCTTTTCCAAAGGCCCCTGACAAAAGCGAGAGCATTATTGCTTATTCTGGCTCTGGTTGTGCATCGACCTTAGGGTTTCTTTCTTTAAAAAGAAAAAAAAATACTGGTTTTCTTATGCTTTTATATTTTTTTCTCTGTTAATAAGATTGGCATCAAGCAATAGTTTTACCAGCCAGGTGAGTAAAATACATTCCAGGTGGCGACCCTAGAGCTGCCAACTGGTCGACACTTACCCAATATTGTCCCCCAACCCCCGGTCTCTCATCGCCATAACTATTCCCCTGGTTTTACAGGCTCTCCATGAATTTCAGCGCACACAAGCGCAATAAGTGGCCGGTGAAATCATCAATGGCGTGTGCAGGGGGCGTTCAGCTGATTCCATGGGCAGAATTATGATGTTGACGTATGATGTTGACGTATGATGTTGACGTATGTATGGGTAGGTCAGGGGCAGAACTAGAGGGTATTATAAATTTACCGACCGGAACATTGCTATTAAAATTGTAATAATGGCCCCAGCCTTGGCCGCTATTTTATCAGCAATGCCCCTTAGGAACTGTCATGAACTGTGTTCATTGGGGCAGCTGCAGGGCTCTGTGCTCTGAAAGAGAATGCAGAGAGTTCTAGCAATTTATCTACATACCGCCAGGGCCGCCATCAGAAATTGCAGGGCCCCATATGAAAAAATTTCCTGGGCCCCCTGGGCTGCACCCACCTGCACCCACCACAAGCCCCACCTACATGTCCGCCCCCCCCCACCCCACAGGTCCACCCCCCACCACACACTAAAAAAAAAAAAAAACACTGGTGGCTATTGTTCCCACATGTTAATAAAAAAACATTTGTGGTCAGGGCCCTCCATTAAAAAATCTTGGTGGCTAGGACCCCACATGGGGAGAAACAATTGGTGGCCAGGGCCCCACCACTTGTAAGAAAATTGGTGGTCAGGGCCCCCCTTAAACATCCGCGTAAAAAAAACTTGCCTCCCCCTACCAGGAGTTTAAAAAAAATTTGGTGCCCAGGGCCCCACCACAGAACAGGGACCACAAAGGGTTACCTTTAGGGGGGCCCTGCCATGTTACACTTACTACATTAGTGGGGCCCACCTGCTGTCAGTGAGCTGCCAACTACAGAAGGGAGGAGGGGAGCACAGGTGGCTGCATCTTCTTCCAGTGACAACATTTTCTTCCCTTATTGGTCAAAAAATTTCAAGTCCTGGTAAAGCTGGTGATTGGATGAGCTGGAGGAGAAGTTCAAACCTCAGCTATCTAATCCCTTAGCAGCTCAACCAGGACTTAAACTCAGTGACCAATAAGGTGAAGTAATGGACAGAAGATACCTCCCCCAGGGGGGCTCGGCTAATCAAAGTGGGGCGTGGCCGGGCCCCCCTTACCCTCGGGGCCCCCCTTACCCTCGGGGCCCCCTACAACTCTCCCCCCTGTCCCCCCTGATGGCTGCCCTGCAAACCGCCATTATTACAATTCTAATAGCAATGTTCCGGTCGGTAAATTTATAATACCGTCTAATTACCATGTTCATTTTACAAAATTTGGCAGGTAATGAAGGTTTGAACATATTTCTGTGGTTTTTATGTGCTATTACAGTTTTTCTAATGAAGGTGAATTGTCCTTTTAGCTGCAAGTTACAGTTTCCCCAAGAGATCTGCTTATCTTAAATTGTTACAATTGTTTCTTTGCTTATCTTAAATTGTTACAACTGTAAGTGCACCTGCCATGTATTCTTGGCTCTCTGCCGAAAGCCAATTATGTTAGAAACTTCATATCTTTTTCTGGCTGTTCAGTGCAGGAGATCAAAGAGGAAAGTCGGGACATTAAAGTAACAAACCTGGGACTGTGGGCTGAGCTGTCAAAATCTGGACTGTCCCGCAAAAAAACGGGACAGTTGGGAGGGATGTATCTATTTTGCAGGGCACAGTGCAAAGTGCAAAAAAATGGCTGATTGCTCACAGTTTTTACACTTTGCACCCTCTATTCCATTTCAGAAATTACTCCACTATCATGCTCTGATATTCTGATAAGTTTGGGTCATTTGCTAAAAAAAAACCCTGAGGCTCATAGCAAACACATATGTGTAATATTACAGCTCGTGTTATTGGTAAGGGATGGACAATGCAGTGCAACATTTAGGCCAGAGATACAAGGTCAGTTAGCTGACCTCTGGTGGATGGTGGTAAAATTGCCCCTCTTAGTAGTGTGGAAACATATTGCATTTATAAAATCACCCTTATAGCGTAGGAAACTGAGACATCTCCTGCACAGCCTGGGAAAGCCAAGGGGATAGCAAGGTTTTTAGAGAAATTGTTGATACACAAAGGCAACATTTAAAGGCACATTTGTTTTATTTTAGAAGTGTCTAATGGAATGGCAAAGTCAGGTTATCCCTTAGGAATAGTCATCTCAAAACCCGTACAAGAACCAACTTCAGTTTTCCTGATTACCCTGTTTAACTGAAGTAACAAAAACCTAATTATGCAGAAAGGATGTTCAGCACAAGCCCTATTCATTGCACTTATGCTGCACAGTGAGGTACACTTCCACTTTAAAGGGACCTATAGTTACCGAAAATCGTCTTTCTCACTAACAGAATATTGTGGCTTTTCAATCATGGAGGTACAAAGGCTAATCAGGCGTATCCGGAATTTCACAAGTAACAGTAGACTGAGATGCTTAAAGGACAAATATAGGATAAATGAAAATACTCTAATATATGGTGTTGCTTTTACAATGTGCTAAAATGTAATATTATCTTTAAAAATAGCCCCTTTATTGGAGCTCCCTATAGATGTTCTCTGGTCCCTGTCTGTGTTTCAAATGAGGGGTGGGCGTGTCCTAACGGCCCCTGCCAGAAGCACAGTAGGAGGGGGACAGCCAATCACAGCCCTGCAGTCACACAAGCACAAACAGGCTTCAGTTCCCTATCAGGTCCTGCTAGCTGCTGATTGGTTCCTGTCCTACAGTGCAGTGAGCTGAGTGCACAGCCTGGGAATTCAGGGAGCAGCAAGTGGAAGAGAAGGGAGGGATTATTAGGGTTTTTGCAGAAATATTCAATAAATCAGCCTGAAACACTACTTTTTTAAGCACAATTCTTCTATATCTAAATGAGTATAATGTACTGGTACATTCTTGTTTTTTTACACAATATGTCTCTTTTAATGGGACTGCACTAGGCAAATCCATAATGGAGACGGAGCTTGGAGTCCTTGTAGATGATAAACTTGTCTGTAGCAAGCAATGCCAGTCAGCAGCATCAAGGGCAAATAAGGTCTTGACTTGTATTAAATGGGGCAGAGAGTCACGGGAGGAGGGGGTCCCACTGTATAGAGCACTGGTAAGGCCCCATCTAGAATATGCCCTACAGTTTTGGTCTCCATCACTCAAACAGGACATTATTGTATTAGAGAGGGGACAGAGAAGGGCAACTAAGCTGGTAAAGGGAAAATCTTAGCTATGAGGAAAGACTGGCCAAATTGGGGATGTTCACTCTGGAGAAGAGGCGCTTAAGGGGAGATATGATAACTATGTATAAATATATAAGGGGATCATATAATAATCTCTCTAATGATTTATTTACCAGTAGGTCTTTCCAGCTGACACAAGGTCACCCATTCCAATTAGAAGAAAAGAGGTTCCAGCTAAATATTGGGAAGGGGTTTGTTACAGTGAGAGCTGTGAAGATGTGGAATTGTCTCCCTGAATCAGTGGTACAGGCTGATACATTAGATAGGTATAAGAAGGGGTTGGATGCTTTATTCACCAGTAGCTCCTCCCAGCAGACAGGAGGGAGCAAATGAGATTAGAGGAGGGAAAGGGGTGTTACAGGGAGAGCTGGGAAGTGAATCAGTGGTACAGGCTGATACATTAGATAGGTATAAGGAAGGGTTGGATGCTTTATTCACCAGTAGCTCCTCCCAGCAGACAGGAGGGAGCCAATGAGATTAGAGGAGGGAAAGGGGTGTTACAGGGAGAGCTGGGAAGTGAATCAGTGGTACAGGCTGATACATTAGATAGGTATAAGAAGGGGTTGGATGGTGTTTAGCAAGTGAGGGAATACAGGGATATGGGAGATAGCTCATAGTACAAGTTGATCCAGGGACTGGTCCCATTTTGGAGTCAGGAAGGAATTTTTCCCCCTCTGAGGCAAATTGGAGAGGCTTCAGATGGGTTTTCTCCTTCCTCTGGATCAACTGGCAGTTAGGCAGGTTATATATAGACTTAAGGTTGAACTTGATGGACTTGTGTCTTTTTTCAACCTCACTTACTATGTTACTGTGTTACTATGTTACTATATTATGATGTTACAGTGTCACTATGTTATTGTGTTATTATGTTACGGTATTACGGTGTTACAGTGTTTCTGTGCTTCTGTGGTACTGTTTCCCTGTTACCGTGTTTCAGTGTTTCTATGTTACAATGTTATTATATTATAATGTTACATTGCACAGTCCAGTCATTCCCCCAATACATTGGACAGTCCAACCATTTGTCGTTTATGTGAGTCCGCACCTTAATCCGTCAATAAGTGACTGTCTGACTCTCGTACAATGAAGACATTCCCGTTCCCACTGCTTTTTCTGAGAACAAAACTTTACCTTTCAGCTCTACTCGACTGGGGTCACGTGACAGCCTCTCGCCGTATCACTTCCCGCTGCTCAGTAAGGACCGCCCTTTCCTGACGCGGAGTCAAGTGAGTTCACTTCCTGGTTACCGCGGTTCTCTTCCTGTCGCTTTGTTTGGCAGCGCGTTGTCTATTTCCCGGGCTTCCAGGAGCTCGCGGTGGATCCGGCGAGAGAGGGAACGTTTGTGTCAGTCTGAGGCGGGTAAGGCTGTAGCCGGGGAGCTGAGCTCTGCTGTGTCCGCTTCTTCCCCGCCTCTCTGCTCTGTCCCACACAGACACAATGACCTCCATTTTATTGGCCCAACAGAACGAGTAGGGGACGTCATAGCAAAACCCCGTCATAACATTCAGAAACCGTCACGTGTTATTCCTTTTCTACTTCCCTGTGATGTATTTCTTGTTACTGAGCCTTTGTGTCTGTCACTGCTCAGCCCTAGTGATTCAATAGTAACAGGGATATTGCTGCTGCCTCTGTCACTTGTTTATTCTGTCAACTCCACTTCCTGTGCTGCTTCTGCCATATCCTCTGACACTAACCAATCAGCCTCTTGTTCATAATTGCACTACTATCTGAAGCAAATCCATGTAACCCCTAGTTATAACTGAACTACAACTCTAAGCATCCCATTGCCTGCCTCATCTGTGTCCTTTATTGTGCAGAATAGAACCGATCTCTCTAACTGCTTCATTACACAGCACTTCTACGTCATTTGCCCTTATGAGGAACTGATATGATGTCTGAGGAAGCAAGTGGCACCGTAATGGGGAATAAGGAGAGAATTGTGACTCTCACACTGGAGATGATCTATCTGCTGACTGGAGAGGTGAGGGGCACTGTGACTGGCACACTGACAAGAGACTGTCTGTCTGTACAAAGGGGGTCTCTCTGCAGCTCAAACACCATTCTCTCTTCCTTTCAATATTTAGCACTACATCCCTAGGAAGAAGTCAGATGATGGGGGGGCCCTGCATGCCCCTGGCTCCGTCATACAGAAGGAAAATAACAAGAATGACAAGAAGATCCTGGAACTCATGTCCAACATCATCCAGCTGCTGACTGGAGAGGTGGGTACAGCGGCCCCTTATTGTTTAGTAACAGTGGATGATAATCCCTTTCTCTGGCTGGGGGATGACTGGAACATTGTGTGTGACAGGTTGCCATAAGGACTCATCATGTTTCCATCTATTTTTCCCTTTTAGGAATGGGGATGTTTAAAAACAAACGCAATCTCTCACGGTGAAACAAAAAAAGAAAATCCCCAGCAGCTCTATTTACCAGGTGAGTCATTCATGGAGACGTGTCAAATAAATGAAACCCCGATAATTTTGTAGGCAATAATTTATAATATATGGTGCTGGTTTTTTACATAAAGTGTCTCCTTTAAAAGACAAAAAGACATTTTATGTAAAAAATAAGAATGTACCAGTGCATTAAACTCTTTTAGATGTAGAAGGAATGTGCTTTAAAAAGTTGTGTTTCTGGTTTCTTTAGTGTAAATTTCTGTAAAATCCCCACTAGCCCTGCCCATCTGTTCCACTTGCTGCTGCCTCCTTTCCCAGACTCTGCAGGGGGCCCAGCAGCACACTGCACTGTAGCACAGGAACCAATCGGCAGCTAGGCTGACCTGATAGGGAACTGAAGCCTTTACTTATGTGACTGCAGGAATGAATGAATGAAGGGCGTTTCATTTATCCTATGTCTACTTTAATAAGAAACGGATAAAGCCCATGCAGTTACACTTTAAAGCAATTGCTAGTGCAAAGGAACGAAGTGCAGTACCTATAACAGACAGACATCAATACAACTATATCTGGATGTGATGCAATAACAGTTCATCTGATACTGTGTAAGAAGCATAGTTCTGTTATTGCCTCACAAAGAAATGTATTGCCTGCTTGTACGCCCTTGTAGGACTGATGGAGACTGATCCGTATGAGTACCACTAATTTATACCCTTGCCTTTTCCAGATTGTGATTATGAAGACAAGGCTGACATCAACATCAATCTGAATGCAACTGTTTGTTTTGATAATGAATCAAACACAAATGTAGATAAAGGAGCAAATAGGTGGGAAGCAAGAAATGTCCCAAAGTCAGAATTTCTTCCAGAGGAACAGCCCTGTGCAGCAAATAGTATTAAGGAGGAGTCTGAATTGTGCAAAGCAGAATACCGTCCAGACTGCAGCTTTAATCCACTTGGAAAACAGATACAGGGAACCGATACACCTACTGCTAACGTAGGAAGCAGCATGAATAGCAGTTTGTCCGATAATTACCTGTTAAAAACTATTAAGGAGGAGCCAGATTCATGTGAAGAAGAAAAACTTTCCGATTACAAAATTATTACCGTTTCAGAACCAGTAGCAGAAGATCAGAATCCTGCCCCATCCTGTAGCCAAAATAACCGATCATTGCCTAATTACGTGTCAAACACTATTAAAGAAGAGCCCTATGATGAGGAACATTTTAGTGACTACAGAATTATTACAGTTACTGACCCCACACAGGTAGCTGGTACCTCTCCCCACAGCACAGAAAACGGTGAATATGACAGCAGTATGGCTGCATGCACGTCTCAGCTAAGTAAAAGTGCTCTGAACGTAATGTTTAACTGCAACGTGTGCCATACAGCGTTTAACAATAAAAGCAATCTTGTCAGGCATCAGAGAATTCACACAGGAGAGAAACCATTTTCCTGTTCTGACTGCGGAAAATGTTTTACACAGCGCGCTGACCTGAATGTTCATCGGAGAACTCACACAGGAGAGAAACCATTCACTTGTTCTGTATGTGGGAAAGGTTTCACCCGTCGCACACAACTAAATATCCACAACAGAATTCACACCGGAGAGAAACCATTTTCCTGTTCGGAGTGTGGGAAATGTTTTAGGCAGAGCTCGCAGCTCTTTCTACATCGTAGAAACCATACAGGAGAGAAACCATTTTCTTGCTCCGAGTGTGGGAAGTGTTTTAAATGGCGCTCTCTCCTTATCAAGCATCACAAAACTCACACTGGAGACAAATCGTTTACTTGCGCCGACTGCGGAAAGTGTTTTAAAAAATTCTCGCGGCTCACGGAGCACCGGAAGTGTCACACGGGCGAAGAGCCGTTTGTTTGCTCTGAATGTGGGAAGTCTTTTGCACAGAGCCCACAGCTGGATTTGCACATGAGAATTCACTCAGGAGAGAAAGAGTTTGCTTGTTCCGACTGCGGGAAGTGTTTCAAGCGCATCTCGCTGCTCAGTGAGCACATGAGAATTCACACCGGAGAGAACACATTCACTTGTCCCGAATGTGGCAAATGTTTCACACAGCACTCGCACCTTCTTGCTCATCAGAAGGGTCACATGGGGAAGAAGCCTTTTTGCTGCTCTGAATGTGGCAAGCGGTTTAGGCAAAGTACTCAGCTTTACCTGCACCAGAAGGCTCATGCCGGAGAGAAACCATTTACTTGTGCTGAATGTGGCCAGTGGTTTAAACTATACTCGATCCTTGTCGAACATCAAAAGTGTCACACCGGAGAGAAACCATTTTCCTGTTCTGAATGTGGCAAATGCTTTAAACGTCACACGCTCCTTACTGAGCATCAGAGGATTCACACAGGCGAGAATACGTTTTCCTGTTCTGTATGTGGGAAATGTTTCACACGCCACTCTCACCTCACTGCACATGAGAAGATCCACCTGATCAACAGACCATTTCCGTTTTTTAATCTGTAAAATATTTCAAGCATCAGGCTGGCCTTACTACCGACCTCATAAGGCACCTGGGAAATAAAAAGATTTCTTGTACGGAAATCGGCAGTTGCTTCTTTCGGTGATTGTACAATGAGATGGAACCACAGCACAGACTTGGTGCAAGAATCTCATACACTTGTAATATATGAAGGCAGTATTGACAATTACAGTATGTACAGTAACAACGATGCCACACTATTAAAGGAACTGAAATCACTAATGGACTAAACTTTGTTGGTTACTCGTGAAACAAGTTGAGTGAGCTCGGAGCTATCACTGTGTGCCTTGCCGTCCCCCAGGTGCAGAATAATGACATTTATTGATTCACTAAGAAGGCAGCATTCACAGAAGCATTGATCTGAGCAGGGACAGGCTTTACAGTGACATGGGCCAATGTAGTTACAACTGTCGTGGGGCCTGAATTTGTTGGATCTGAGACAAATCATGATTAATGCCCTATGCTGTCCGGATTTATATGCTGCTTAGCCTCATTGACCCCAGCACTGATTGCTTGCTGCTAGTTTCCATCACGCTCCACTGGTTTTGGGAGCTAGATTGTAGATGTTAAGGTGGGAAGTAAAAGCTGCCTGGAATCTGACAGTTGCTCTTTATAGTGGTGAATTGTAGTAGTAGTGCCCCAGGCTATATTTTAGCTATTATTTTAGAGATATTTATCAGTCATTTATGAAATCTGCTGTCTTCCTGCTTTTTTCCCCATGTGCCCTAAGAGTTCTGAGCTGTGAAATTATCTTACAACTTGCTGTAAGTTCTATAGCACATGTGGCAGCCATCAAAGATACCCTCTGCCATTCACATGGGTGGGGATCACCCTGCAGGGGCAGTTACACAGGAAAATATGTTTGCCTGTTCTAAAATAATAATCATAGAAGCCTTTCCCCCCAAATGTCTTAGCACCTTAACCCTACGGTTTCCCTTACGTCATGCCCTTACTTCCCTAAAATGTAATCTGTTATATAATCTGTTATGGGCATGGCCCTGGACCCAGTGCTTTGTGTTGTATTTTTATCCCCCCACCTTATAGATACACCAGTGGTGAGAACAAAATTATTATGAACTTGCAAAAGCAATTATGTTAAATGATACTTATCCAAAACACTAATGAGTTCAATTGCACCCACTAAATTAGTCCCTGGGGGATAAAGTGGTTAATGCCGACCCCTTTGACTTCATTGTATTATTTATAGATTTATTAGAATGGCTTTGTCAGTGGTCCTACTATTAGGGTGCCTTGGTTGCACTTAAGCTTCTATTTACGCACATCTCTAGGTGTATATAGCTCTTTACTGTGTATTCAAGTGTACGCTCTTGTGAGTTACTTTGTCTTCTGTGTGCAACCTCTGTGCATCATTCTGCCTTCTGGCTGTTTTGTGTCTGCCATCATAGCTCAACATAGTATCCGTCTGCAAGAGCTGTGAGTGCGCTGGCACTTTGTTCTTGATGCTTAAGTGCAAACTGTGCTGTTTGCATCTCCTTTCAGAGTTGTCTGTATTGCGGTGTCCGTAAAATCATTGGTCAGTGCTGGGTTTAGCTGTAGATTTAAAAAACCCTCTGGCATCATGTACATCCGTGAACTCTGTACCTTTGGTGTTTATTCTTATATAATATTAGCTGTGTTCCTATATTAATAGTTATTAACATAGAGTCTGTAGCGTGGGAAATGAAAAGCACCAAGTTTGGTACAAGTGGGCATATCTGGTGCAGTGTTATTATTGTGATTGTTTATATCTGGGGTTTTTTTTATCTTCTGCCTCTAAAGCTGGCTATAGACGCAAAGATCCGGTCCGTACAAATCCTCGATTTGTATGATTTTCAGACCGCGTGTGGAGAGTCCCGACATTTTTCGTCCCACTGAGATCGGTCATTTGGACGATCAGCCGGGTTAAAACATTTCTGTCGGCCGCTGCTTATATCTCTGCATGTATTGCTGATCTGATGATATCAGAGGGAGACTGTCACCGGCTTTGTCAGGTCGGGAGATGGGGAAGATATTTGCGTCTATGACCAGCTTTACTTGGGTAACAGTTGTGGAAATGGTTGAGGGGAAGTGGGAGTAATAACTGTAAGAGTGTCAACCTCCCTATAAACCCATCCTTGCCCGGAACTGGTATGGAACAACCAGTAACTTGGCAAAGACCTTCATTTGCATGGAACGAGGGAAACGTGCAGCGTTGTGTAACTTGCCAGCACAATTGGTTCCAAGTTGTTGGCATGGGATGTAAAGTCTGACGCATATTTGTGCCGCCTATGTTACTTTACCTCAAAACATACCACTTAAATAACAAAGCCAGGCCAAGTAGTAGTTGTGCCTAAGGAATGGAACATGGCCCAGCGTGCCACCACAATCACTCCCTGCCAGATGTTACAAACTTATTCTCCCCTTCACCACCACCAACTTCCAATCATTAATTTGCTCCCAAAGCTGCTTGCAAAGTTCTCATACTTACACACACCCCCAGAAAGTGCGCCTGTAGTTTCTGACCTGCTTAGGAAAGTAAATTACTGACCAAAGGAGGACAGTGAGGTTGGGGAATGCACTGCCGGGTGATGTTGTGATGCTGATTCAGTTAATGACTATAAGAGGGACTTGGATGATTTCTTGGACAGACATAATATCAAAGGCTATTGTGATACTAAAATTTACAATAAGTATAGATATTGGTGTATATAGATATTTTGTGTGTGTATGTATATATATATATATATATATATATATATATATATATATATATATATATATATATATATATATATATATATATATATATATATATATATATATATATATATATATGTGTGTGTATATGTGTGTGTGTGTGTATATATTATATATATATATATATATATATGTGTGTATATATGTATATGTATGTATGTGTATGTGTATGTATGTATGTATGTGTGTGTATGTATATGTATATATATATATATATATATATATATATATATATATATGTGTATTTATATGTATATATATATATATATATGTGTATGTGTGTGTCTGTGTGTGTGTCTGTGTGTGTGTCTGTGTATATATGTATATATATGTGAGATATATGTGAGTGTATGGAGGGGTGTGTGTATGGATTCTGGGTTTCCTGGAGGGGTTGAACCTGAACCTTTTTCAACCCAATTTAACTATGTAATTGTAAAACGAAGACCAATGGGAAATGACTAGGCTTGCCTATAAAGCAGTTGTAGGCAGGGTGGAAGGGCTGGAAAAGTGGTACGGGGTCTCAGTCTGAAGGGCACTCAGGGAGGGTTTTGGGGAGAATGCTAATGTGCTTTAATTGCGAAAGCCCCGTTTAAAAGCTAAATAAGGTGAGATTGAGGCTGAATATTTATATTTCAAGGAGAGATTTAACCAATAAAAATGGTTTGATTTAAAAGAGATATACTGTATTGTGGAATAAAACAAGAATGTGCCAGTAAAATATTCTTAAATATAGAAGGAATGCAAAATTCCTACTAGCCACACCCATCTGTTCCACTTGCTGCTGCTGCCACTGCCTCCTTTCCCAGGCTATGCACTCCGCTCACTGCACTGTAGGACAGGAACCAATCAGCAGCTAGCAGGACCTGATAGGGAACTGAAGCCTGTCTGTGCTTGTGTGACTGCAGGGCTGTGATTGGCTGTCCCCCTCCTACTGTGCTTCTGGCAGGGACCATTAGGACACGCCCACCCCTCATTTGAAACAGGGACCAGAGAACATCTATAGGGAGCTCCAATAAAGAGGCTATTTTTAAAGATACGGATAATTTTTTAGCCCAAAATAAAACCAGCATCATATATGATTCATTATCGCCTACAAGATTAGGTTGTAAGATATGGTAACAAAATAGGCACTTTCCAGACTTTCCATCTCATGTAACAGGGGCAGCAGATAGAGACTGTTCTGAGCTTGTGCCAGTATTAGCGAATGGAACCTTCACTTTTTTGCAAGTATTAAAATGTATGGCATTATATAATCACTGTAGGGCATGGATGTGACCTCCGATGCCCTGCGTTTGCTATTCACAAGTATTTGTGTGTTATTGTCATGTGAATATTCAAGATAATGTCCTGGAAAACATTTCCAAAAATGTACTAAAATCTAGTTTTAAAGAATTCTGCTTGAGGCGCTCTGTCGAATTTTGTGTGTAGTTTTATTGCTGTGTTGCCTTGAAGTGGCCTAGACATGTACACAAAGGATTAAAAGGACATTCTGCTGTCCAGTTCTTTAGAAACCAACAGAGGCTGTGTCTGTCTTTTCTTTTTCTGATCTGTGCCCAGTGAATCCAAGGAATCGTGAGTCAAAGTAAGTCCACGTTGGGCCAAAACCCGGGCCCATTTGTATTCGCATCATCCCCTGGAGTAGTTGTATCCATTCTTCCCCAGTACTGATGCAAGTAGACAACAATGAGAACCTACAAAAACAGTGTGAGAAGTGCGGGTTCCTAGAGCAGTTTTATAGACCCAAGTCGGCCATATCTTAACTCCCTCAATGTGATGGGAAATCCTAGTCTGTCCTTTCAGTTGACTCTTTGCCACGTCTGACCATGGGAAACAGTACAGAGCTTTGTATCAAGGTAAGAACTGGGGCTGATTGGGATTAATTAACCCTCAACGATGCACCGACTGGTGCCTACACCAGTATAAAAAATGCTTTCTTCTATGAAAAGAGACATTGCTATGGAATTAGTAGGTTAAAGTGGCTAAGTTAACTTCTAGTATGTTATAGAATGGCCAATTCAAAGCTAATTTTCAATTGGTCTTTATTTTTTATAGTTTATGAATTATTTGCCTTCTTTTCCTGACTCTTTCTAGCATTCAAAGGGGGTCTAACTCTGACCCCCATCTAAAAACAAATCCTCATTTATTGTTATTGCTACTTTTTATTACTAATTATACTGTTCTGACCCTCCCCTATTAATGTTCTATATTGTCATTTAAATCAATGCATGGTTGCTAGGGTATTTTGGACCCTAGCAACCAGATTGCTAACACTGCAAACTGGAGAGCTGTTGAATAAAAAGCTAAATAATCTACTTTTTTGAGCACAATTCTTCTATATGCAAATGTTTTCTTTAAAAAAAAGTAGTGTTTGAGGCTGATTTATTGAATATTTCTGCAAAAACCCTAATAATCCCTCCCTTCTCTTCCACTTGCTGCTCCCTGAATTCCCAGGCTGTGCACTCAGCTCACTGCACTGTAGAACAGGAACCAATCAGCAGCTAGCAGGACCTGATAGGGAACTGAAGCCTGTTTGTGTGACTGCAGGGCTGTGATTGGCTGTCCCCCTCCTACTGTGCTTCTGGCAGGGACACGCCCATCCCTCATTTGAAACACAGTCAGGGACCAGAGAACATCTATAGGGAGCTCCAATAACGGGGCTATTTTTAAAGATAATATTACTGTTTAGCACCATCTAAAAGCAACACCATATATTACTTATAATTGCCTACAAAATTTGTATTTTTTCATTTATCCTAAATGTCTCCTTTAAAATGCACTGGGTTAGTGCCCCTGGTTTGGGCCCCTGTTTCCAGTCAAACCGTATGGCTAGAGGGTACAGTGACATTCCTGACAATTGTGTTTGGGGGGACTGTACTATTTCAGCAGAACTTTTCTGCACATGAGCAGCCACGAGAAGAAGCCGGAAGAGGATGGCTCCGTGGTGATCGTTGGAAGAACCCCAGGCCGGTGCACTTTTCTGCTGATTGGAGCACAGGCCCGGGGTGTCAGGTAAGTAAATACAATCACTTGGGGGTACCTAACATTTTCCACCCCAAGTAAAAAAGGACTTCCTTCTCCTTTAAGGAATTAATTATGGCATTTGTGCCCCATTTTATGGAGGCCAATCCTCAATAGCCCCGGCGAGACTGCACGTGGGCCTCAACCCCTTTTGGAATAGTGTGACACCTCCATCCCGACACACAAAACTGTCCCCCCTGTAATATGATTATCATGAGGCCCCCAAGGGGTGCGGTCTATCTTACCACCTGATTGTCACTGCCAATCATCATCTTACACCAGAGGTCCCCAAACGTTCTGCCATTTGGCCATTCCCATCCCCAGCCCATGTCACACAGACATAATGAACAGAGAGAGAAAGCTGTGAGTAATAATAACAGTAAGTAGAGCAGTGATGGCAGAGAAAGAAAAGGATGAATAAGGAGAAAAAACCATTGAGGGGTAAAAAGAGAGAGGGCCAGTGGTGTAATTTGGTCACAGTGGCCCAGGTGTAGGTGGGCTTTATGCAACACTGGATAAACACATGGGTTTGAAGGCCTGGAGGTTCTGGGAGAGATTGATGAGAGGAGGAAGGGGGTTCCAGAACATTGGTAAAGTACATTAATACTCCTGGATGGGGGAGTGGGAAGTATGAAGTGAAGATAATGAGGAGATTATGAGCAGAGTGAATGTGCCGCACTCTGTAATTAATGAGGTGGTTGTTGAGTATAAGAATGTTGACGTGGATTCTGTGTATAACAGTTACTCAGGGCAGGTATTGGCACACACTGGCAGCCATTTTGGGAGGAGGGGTGTTCAGATCCACTGGAGTGGAATCAATTTATACAGGTGATTCACAGGGAAATGTGTTCCAGTAGTCTCCACGGGACATGATGAGAGCATGGATAATTACTTTAAATGATAAGGATATTAGAAGTCACTGAGACGACTACAGTAGGGGGTACATTATCCCTTATAATACATGAGTTCCCTGTATAACTCAGCCTGTAGCCTTGTGCCTTTATATGGTCACAGAACAACCCCTCAGTGACTTCTAATATCCTTATCATTTACAGTAGGGGGTACATTATCCCTTATAATACATGAGTGATACTCAGAGTTCCCTGTATAACTCAGCCTGCAGCCTTGTGCCTTTATATGGTCACAGAACAACCCCTCAGTGACTTCTAATATCCTTATCATTTACAGTAGGGGCTACATTATCCCTTATAATACATGAGTGATACTCAGAGTTCCCTGTATAACTCAGCCTGCAGCCTTGTGCCTTTATATGGTCACAGAACAACCCCTCAGTGACTTCTAATATCCTTATCATTTACAGTAGGGGGTACATTATCCCTTATAATACATGAGTGATACTCAGAGTTCCCTGTATAACTCAGCCTGCAGCCTTGTGCCTTTATTTGGTCACAGAACAACCCCTCAGTGACTTCTAATATCCTTATCATTTACAGTAGGGGGTACATTATCCTTTATAATACATGAGTGATACTCAGAGTTCCCTGTATAACTCAGCCTGCAGCCTTGTGCCTTTATATGGTCACAGAACAACCCCTCAGTGACTTCTAATATCCTTATCATTTACAGTAGGGGGTACATTATCCCTTATAATACATGAATGATACTCAGAGTTCCCTGTATAACTCAGCCTGCAGCCTTGTGCCTTTATATGGTCACAGAACAACCCCTCAGTGACTTCTAATATCCTTATCATTTACAGTAGGGGGTACATTATCCCTTATAATACATGAGTGATACTCAGAGTTCCCTGTATAACTCAGCCTGCAGCCTTGTGCCTTTATATGGTCACAGAACAACCCCTCAGTGACTTCTAATATCCTTATCATTTACAGTAGGGGGTACATTATCCCTTATAATACATGAGTGATACTCAGAGTTCTTGTATAACTCAGCCTGCAGCCTTGTGCCTTTATATGGTCACAGAACAACCCCTCAGTGACTTCTAATATCCTTATCATTTACAGTAGGGGGTACATTATCCTTTATAATACTGGGGGATGGCTGTAACTGTATTTACTCTCTATCTGGGTTCGGACTGGGCTATCGGGACACTGAGCCCTGAGGCAGCCCCGGGCCCCCCAGTCCGACCCTGCTCTCTATATAACTGTAGAGTCTAGTTACAGTTTTTACCTGAAATAGGGTTGGACTCACAGCTCATGAAATACAATTTGGGGCACAAGCTCATTTTATTTGATGCCTCCTATTCAAATGTCGATTATATAAAACACATAATCAGACAGATAATGATACGTTCCTTCCTTCTTCGATGTATCTCAGTCTGTGCCAATAAAAGAGACTGATTGATTGAATTATAGATTGAATTATTGATTGATTGATTGTGCAAATACTAACACTTTATTATATGTACAGACATCAGTGACTCAGACCATTAAGTTGCTTCTGCACCTGCACGTAACACAAGACCCTGTTCAGTTTTAAGCCCCTTCAAAGAAAAGTTCAGTCGACTTTATTTCCATTGAATCCATAAGCAAATGGAGGGGCTGCATTGTAACAAGGAGATGGGGAGTTCAAAGCAAACAAAACAGCAAACGATTGATTATTTATTCATTTCTCCCCACATGATACGTTTAATAGCTTGGAGTTGTGCATGGAATCCACACACAACCACCTTCTATTTCTATCTTGTAGTTTCAGTTAGACAGAGGGAGACACAGAGAGAGACAAGCAGCATCGGAAAAGAAGAAACATTTGGTGGATTTGGCTTGAGTGATAAATGGAGTTCTCATTGGCTAATTCAGAAGTGATCTAACTGATATGCCTGGGGTTTTGGGCTGATTTATTGAATATTTCTGCAAAAACCCTAATAATCCCTCCCTTCTCTTCCACTTGCTGCTCCCTGAATTCCAAGGCTGTGCACTCAGCTCACTGCACTGTAGGACAGGAACCAATCAGCAGCTAGCAGGACCTGATAGGGAACTGAAGTCTGTCTGTGCTTGTGTGACTGCAGGGCTGTGATTGGCTGTCCCCCTCCTACTGTGCTTCTGGCAGGGACCATTAGGACACGCCCACCCCTCATGTGAAACACAGACAGGGACCAGAGAACATCTATAGGGAGCTCCAATAAAGGGGCTATTTTTAAAAGTATTATTTTTCATTATTGCCTACAAGATCGGAGGGTGTTTAGTTATGCCTTATTCTCCTTTAAGGCTTATGGGAGTGCCAAAGCAGGAGTGGCCCCCATTTAAATTTTTTTGGGTCCTATGCTTTACTTTTGCCTTAGGCCACATATTTTGTTTAATTGACCCTGCTTGTCCATGTGGACCCCAGGTACCCCACATTAAGTGCTCTCGCTATTAAAAGTACCCCACCTATATCCTATTGATATAAAGAGCAGAAGGTGAAATAACTGTGCATTGGAACACGTCACATTCCTTCTATTATTTTTCAATAAACACTGCTACAGCAAATGCCTTTATTGACACTGGTCCCCTTCAAAGCATCTACCAACACTGAATGAAGAATCAGCAACAAAATGAGATCTAGATGCTAAAAAAAGACACTGGTCGGGGTATAGTCATCATTATATAGTGAATAAAGTACCCCCTCTTGTAAAATATAAGGATATTATAAGTCACCGGGGAGTTTCATGACCATATAAAAGTACGAGGCCGAAGTTGACTTCTAATATCCTCATATTTTCCAACTTGTGTATTATAATAAGTTATATTACAAGTTTTAGTGTGTCATGTGACAGAAATGACATCACTACTCACCGTTTATAACTGATGACATCACTAGTCACCGTTTATAAGGATATAATTGACAAGATATTCATGGCTTTTGTGTATTATAAGGAGATAGTTTACGAGATATTCATGGCTTTTGTGTATTATAAGGAGATAACATTCACCAGAATTGATGAATTCTGCAAAGGTCAGTCAAATCTGAGCTTCTTGCACAACGTTTCCCCCTTCAGAGCGAGTATATGGTTTCTCTCCATGTGGCTTTTGTCATACGGACTTAGCTGCACAACTATTCCCTCATTCACATTAAGCATGCGGATTGTCTCCGGTGTGACTTCTATAATGTTCAGTTAGCCGTGAGCATTTTATAAAACTCTTCCCACACTCAGAGCAGATATATGGTTTCTCCCCTGTGTGAATTCTCTTATGTTCCTTTAGGCTGGAACGTTTAGTAAAGCACTTGCCACATTCAGAGCAAGGATACGGCTTCTCTCCCGTGTGCATTCTCTTGTGTTCTGTTAGGCTGGAGCATCGCGTAAAACTTTTCCCGCATTCCAAACACGTAAATGGCTTCTCCCCAGTGTGACAGCGAAAATGTTGCGAGAGAATTTGGCGGCTTGTAAAGCTTTTGCCGCACGCAGAACAAATGAACGGTCTCTCCCCTGTGTGAATCCTGTAATGGTTGGTAAGGTCCGGGTGATGTTTATAACACTTCCCACATTGAGAACAACAAAACGGCCGCTCCTCCTTGTGACTTTTATGATGCGTTTTAAGTTTTGAGATGTTTGGGAAACTTTTCCCGCATTCCGAACAAGTAAACGGTTTCTCCCCCGTGTGACCTCGAATGTGGTGAGTGAGCTGAAAGCGATATTTAAAGCATTCGCCACACTCGGAGCAGCAAAGGGCTTTGGTTTCTTTGTGAGTCGTTTGATGTATAATAAGGGACGTGCGACATATATAACCTTTGCCACATTCTGGGCAAGCGAACGGCTTCTCTCCCGTGTGCGTCCGAGCGTGGCGACTAAGCTGTGAGGAATCTGTAAAGCATTTGCCACATTCGGAGCAAGTGTGGGGCTTCTCTCCCGTGTGAATTCTCTTGTGTTCATTTAAGCTTGAGAGCTTGGGGAAATGTTTCCCACATTCAGAGCAAGGAAACTGCTTCTCTTTCGTGTGAGTTCTCTGGTGCGCGTTGAGCTGTGGGTACGACTTATAACATTTGCCGCATTCGGAACAAATGAACAATTTCTCTCCTGCGTGACATCTGTATTGTACAGTGAGCTGGGAGTGAACTGCTGAGTCTTCTCCGCTCAAGGGTTTCTCTTCTACATCAGTTTTATCTTTACTACAACTGCTCTTATTATGGCTCTCTGTGTGATTGGAAACCGTCGGTACGGTATCATCTTGCAAGTGACTATGTCCGTACGTATCTGGTCCCTCGTCTGTATTACTCCTGCAGTAGCTCTGCTCTCCATTGCCATTATTCTCATTATTGCCAAAGGATTCCATGATAGGAGTAGGTGTATCTGTTCCCTGTATCTGTTCTGTAAGTGGTTTAATCCTGCAATCTGATTGGTTACTCTCTTCCCATGAAGCCGACTGCTTATTAATACCATTGAATATATAATTAGCTGCCAAGCTGTTATTCAGGCTGTATCCCATGATAGGAGTAGGTGTATCTGTTCCTTGTATCTGTTCTGTAAGTGGATTAATGCTGTAATCTGATTGGCTTTCTCCTTCGCATGAACCCACTTCTTCTTTAATCCCATTGGCTGGTGGGGGCTGTTCCACTGGAGAAATTTCAGGGTTTGTGGAATTTCCGTCGGCACATAAATCCGTTCCTTCAGCCCCAACCTTGCTTGTCTCATTATTATAACATAATGTTCCTCCCAGATCAGCTGTGATATCTCTCTTCTCTTCATATTCACTGTCTGGCAAGCAGAAAATATTTGATTTTTATCACACGGATCATGCACAGAGATACAATTCTAAAGACAGTATTAACAGTTTTGTATCAAGTGCATTGATAAGAGAATATATTTGCTGTATAACAGAAGCAGGAGGCCAGTCTGGTAAGAACACAAATATCATTCATGTCAATACAAGAAACCACACACAAGTTAAAATTGGCATATCGGGTCTTTAAAATCCCCCTCATCCTGGATCCAATAATATATAGTGATAGAGAGCACAACTGAGTGTGTGCAGATACCCCCGTGCAGCACAGTTGCCACATTCTGTTCCCAAGTGAGAGTTGGTTGCTCATACCCTGGCCTTGAGGGCAGAACCTACTGTGCACTTCTTTATCTCCACGTTTGTTGTGGGTACTGTGTTACACTCTCAAACATACTCCCTTTCCATTCCTCGTCCTCGCAACAAACTATATATTTGTTCAGAAGTGATGTTGATGGAATTTTTCAATTCTTCACATGTTTGATTATACAAATGAGGGCCTGGATCCAGCTCAGTATTCGGCTCAATCTCCTGTGGAAGGTTCACTGTATTCCTACCACATACCCACCAAACCTGCAGTTGCTCAGTGACTGATCAATATCTTTATGGAGGATGGGATTAGCTGCAATATATGCAAAACTTGAACTCGGCCAAACCGGATCTTAAGATGGAATACATGGGCCGATAACAGCCCAGTTCATTGGCCCGTGTGTTGAAACCTTCTGTTGGCCTTCCCCGACCGATATCTGGCCCGTAAATCAGGCGGATGTCAATCGGACAGGATTAAAAATCCAGTCAGATCGCGGACCACATCTGTTCATTGATGCGATCCGACCGGCCATTATGATCCGATTGTTGGGCTCTAGAGCCTATGATCAGATCAGCTCGATATCGCCCCCCTCAAGGTGGGCATATCGATGAGAGATCCGCTTGTTTGGTGAAATCACAATACAAGTGGATCTCTATGTGTATGGCCACTTTAAGCCATAAATGTGACTGTAAGGGGATCCTGTCATCGGAAAACATGTTTTTTTCAAAACACATCAGTTAATAGTGCTGCTCCAGCAGAATTCTGCACTGAAATCCATTTCTTAAAAGAGCAAACAGATTTTTTTATATTCAATTTTGAAATCTGACATGGGGCTAGACATTTTGTCAGTTTCCCAGCTGCCCCTGGTCATGTGACTTGTGACTGCACTTTAGGAGAGAAATGCTTTCTGGCAGGCTGCTGTTTTTCCTTCTCAATGTAACTGAATGTGTCTCAGTGGGACATGGGATTTTACTATTGAGTGTTGTTCTTAGATCTACCAGGCAGCTGTTATCTTGTGTTAGGGAGCTGCTATCTGGTTACCTTCCCATTGTTCTTTTGTTTGGCTGCTGGGGGGGAGGAAGGGAGGGGGTGATATCACTCCAACAGTAAAGAGTGATTTAAGTTTATCAGAGCACAAGTCACATGACTTGGGGCAGCTGGGAAATTGACAATATGTCTAGCCCCATGTCAGATTTCAAAATTGAATATAAAAAAATCTGTTTCCTCTTTTGAGAAATGGATTTCAGCGCAAAATTCTGCTGGAGCAGCACTATTAACCGATTCATTTTGAAAAAAAAGTTTTTTCCCATGACAGTATCCCTTTAAAACCCGGGGCCAAAATAGGTGACACATCTTTAACGCATGATGTCATTCACGTTGGTGTCATTTACAATTCCCTCATCCTCCCATCTCCCTGTCTCAACCATTCCCAGACCTCCCCATATACCACTTTCACCCTCCCCATAAACCATTCTCTCCTAATTCCCACCTCAACAATACCCCCATGTTTTAATTCTACACTTCTGCCCAGGAGATGAGTTCAGTCACACTGCAGAAGTCATTGGGGCTCAATTATAAACACTGGACAATAACCCATGGCAACCAATCAAATGTTTGCTTTCATTGTTCAACCTGTAGCTGGCTGAAAAAGCCAGTCACTGATTGGTTGCTATGGGTTACTTACTGCCCACATGCAAATTTGGCCAGTGCCAAATTGTGTCTGTAGAGGAGAGATGATCTGAAGCCTCTGGGGAGAAGGAAAAGCTTGAAGATAAACTCTTCCAAACCTTTGTTCCTAACAAGGGAAACTGTTTGAATATATTCTGTTCCTAAGTAACATTGATAAAAAAAATCATCCACATCATGTGGTATAGTATAAATAACACACAGGGCTTCATTTAAATTTGGCTCTACTTTCATACAGGAAAAGAGTTTCAGTTCCCTGTCAGGTCAACCAAGCTGCTGGCTTCCCACTCACGATAGAATAGACTCACATTTTGACAAGAACTCTTTAAGGTAAGAGCACATGCTGCTATTTTGGGAGAAGTTGCCTCACGAGGAAACTTTGGCCGACTTCGGAAAGTCGAAGAGATCCGACTGCCACTTTGCCCGTGATTTACATTCTAGCCAGCGGGAAGGCAGTTCAGGGAGATTAGTTGCCCGAAGAAGAAGCGATTTGTCGCTGGGCAACTAATCTCCCGAAATAGCAGCGTGTGTCTCTGCCTTTAAAGTCTACTGTACTCCCATAATATTTTGGCTACTATAGTTCAAAGACAGTCCTTGTGCTGTTTCTTTTAAAGGAGACATTTTGTGTAAAAAATAAGAATGTACCAGTGTATTACACTCATTTAGATATAGAAGAATTGTGCTTAAAAAAGTAGTGTTTCAGGCTGATTTATTGAATATTTCTGCAAAAACCCTAATAATCCCTCCCTTCTCTTCCACTTGCTGCTCCCTGAATTCCCAGGCTGTGCACTCAGCTCACTGCACTGTAGGACAGGAACCAATCAGCAGCTAGCAGGACCTGATAGGGAACTGAAGCCTGTCTGTGCTTGTGTGACTGCAGGGCTGTGATTGGCTGTCCCCCTCCTACTGTGCTTCTGGCAGGGACCGTTAGGACACGCCCACCCCTCATTTGAATCACAGACAGGGACCAGAGAACATCTATAGGGAGCTCCAATAAAGGGGCTGTTTTTAAAGATAATATTAATTTTTAGCACCATGTAAAAGCAACACCATATATTACTTATAATTGCCTACGAAATTAGGGTTTTTTCATTTATCCTATATGTCTCCTTTAAAATGCTCTGTTATACACAAAGTTCTAGTATTGTGTGCCCTGTACCCATTACTCACCCAGTGGGCAGAGCTGTTGGAGCTCCTCCTTTATCCCTTCCCTGTAAAGGTTCTTGTTTCTTTTTATATAATCCCACTCCTAAAAAATAGATGGAAACATGATGAGTCCTTATGGCAACCTGTCACACACAATGTTCCAGTCATCCCCCAGCCAGAGAAAGGGATTATCATCCACTGTTACTAAACAATAAGGGGCCGCTGTACCCACCTCTCCAGTCAGCAGCTGGATGATGTTGGACATGAGTTCCAGGATCTTCTTGTCATTCTTGTTATTTTCCTTCTGTATGACGGAGCCAGGGGCATGCAGGGCCCCCCCATCATCTGACTTCTTCCTAGGGATGTAGTGCTAAATATTGAAAGGAAGAGAGAATGGTGTTTGAGCTGCAGAGAGACCCCCTTTGTACAGACAGACAGTCTCTTGTCAGTGTGCCAGTCACAGTGCCCCTCACCTCTCCAGTCAGCAGATAGATCATCTCCAGTGTCAGATTCACCATTCTCTCCTTCTTCCCCCGCTCCTCCTCCTCCTCATTTTTATCCTTCTTCTTCTTCTTCCCCTTCATCCCTGTGTCACTCGCTTCCTCCCACATTCCCATTGGCTCCTTGTGGGAGGGACTGACCTGGAACTGACCCTGGAATTTAAAGGAGACATTTTGTGTAAAAAATAAGAATGTACCAGCACTTTATACTTATTTAGATACAGAAGAATTGTGCTTAAAAAAGTAGTGTTTCAGGCTGATTTATTGAATATTTCTGCAAAACCCCTAATAATCCCTCCCTTTTCTTCCACTTGCTGCTCCCTGAATTCCCAGGCTGTGCACTCAGCTCACTGCACTGTAGGACAGGAACCAATCAGCAGCTAGCAGGACCTGATAGGGAACTGAAGCCTGTCTGTGCTTGTGTGACTGCAGGGCTGTGATTGGCTGTCCCCCTCCTACTGTGCTTCTGGCAGGGACCGTTAGGACACGCCCAGTTACTGCTGGGAAAGACTCCACTAGAGGTCGGCAGTGGTGAAACGTGCCCAGAGCGTAACCTTTTTGTAAAGGGAGGGGGGAGGGCAGATGTTTGGTTTCATTATACAAATCTATCAATAACAGTCGTACCCTTATGTGCAAATGAAAGACATGAGCAGTAACACTGGGGCTCATTTATTAAAGCAGCGCAGCGCATAAGTGGACGCAAAAGGTTGTCTGCGCCATCACAAGCGTGATCGCTAATATATTTGCGTGATATTGCGCATAACACAGAGCTTTTGCGATGGTTTTGTTTATGCGCATTGCGCAAAAGATTGGGCATTTATGTCGCAAACGATGCCGTGGTTGTTAGGGGCGTGGCTGTGGGCGTGGCTACAATGCGCTTGCACTGCGGCCGTCGCAGATTTGCGTCTGTATATGTGCAAAACTGCACCCGGGCAACAGCACCACAATTTTTACGCCTGCCTCTTCGTGGCGTAATAGTAACGCTCTTCAAAATGCGCATTCCTGCCCAGCTGCGCTAGTATATTCAAGATGAACAACCCTTGTAAAGTGCATATTAACCACGCCTTCCACCCAACATGTTTATATTGACCAAGGTTCCTTTAAGGGTATCAGGTAGGCTAAACACCTTTGCAACCAAACAAATATTAGCACAGAAACAAATGCAGATGCGTCTAAGTGAACGCAATATGCGCAATATGTGACGCAACTAATTAAAGCAGTGCATTCATACATGAGCACAACTAATCCTTACCTTTGCGGTATCTTCCTGTGCGCACAATTTATTATAAGCACTGCGACAGCTGATACGCAGTTTCACACGTCGCACCTGTCTTGTGTCTACATTAGCGCACAAATCGCACTGTTAAGGTATCGTGCGCTACATTATTAAATACTCGCATGCGCTGGGCAAATGTCTGGCCACTGCGCTCTTTTTAGCGCTGCGCTGCGTTAATAAATGAGCCCCACTATGTCACCATTGTTGTCTCTGCAGTGGGATAAATGTGCCAGACAGGGGTGATGTTGAACTACAAGACTTGCCCGTGGGTCAGTACAAGTCACTGAGCTGTAAACACTTGTATGTAAGTGCTGTGTATGTAACATCCCAGCCATGAAACATGACAAGACAGACAGAATGCCCCATTGCAGTCACACTGGACTTACCCAGACACAATAATATTACTCCACAAGGAAATCCTACCTGCTCAATCAGCCGCAAGCTTCTTCTACCTACCTGTGTAATCTCTGCCTGACAAGCCACACCTCCAATCCTTGCTCAGGAGCAGCGGTCACTCTGATTGGCTTTGCCTTGTCACGTGATACTCCTGTTCTCCTGAAATGTCTGCTGAGGCTGTCACGCATCATGTGACCCTCCTGCTGGTGCTCTTCTGGGAGATGTAGTTTTCTGTCAAGGATTTAACGGTATAAAGGCACAGCTGCACTACAAATCCCAGGATGCAACAGAAGTCCCTGTTCTACTGGCTATTTGCTTGGACTTTCCCTAGTTAAATGTAGCAGAGAATATGCTAAACTCACAGTGAGGGGGACAAGCAGACAGGGTGCAGCTGCAGAGTCTCTCCCGGCTTTACTCTCCTTAGTCCCAGCTGTGAGGTGTCTGTTTGCCAATTGTTCTACACTCCCCAGTGCCCTGGAACATAAGAACACAAGTGTAACTAGGGATGCACTCAATTCAGAATTACGTTCGGGATTCAACCTGGATTCGGCCGTTTTCAGCAGGATTTGGATTAGGCTGAATCTTTCTGCCCGGCCAAAACGAATCTGAATCCTAATTTGCATGAGAGGGAAATCACGTGACTTTTTGTCACAAAACGAGGAAGTAAAAAATTTGCATATGCAAATTAGGATTAGGGTTTGGTATTCGGCCATATCTTTTGTGAAGGATTCGGGGTTAAGAGTGGATTCGGTGGATCCCTAAGTTTAACCGTAATTTTCCACCCAGGATAGGCTCCCACTCACTGTGGTACTGGTTATGTTACACCCTCAGCCACATTAATGTGTGGAGGAAGAGAAAGGTGTTGCAAACCTGTAGGAATTTAGGACAGCAGGATTTTTTTTAACCAAAACAACTGGAACTCACACAGTACAAATTTCTCGGAGGTAAATATCACACACTGACACCTCCTTGGGAAAGACTTTCTAGGATCCCACGTAGGGTTGCCACCCGGCCGGTATTTTACCGGACTAGCCGGTAAAATACCTGCCAAGGCCGGTATTACAAATTTACCGGCAATGTAGCTGCCGGTAAATTTGTAATACAATTAAAAAGAGCCCTCACCTGTCCCCAATCCCCTGTAACTTAGCTTTTTTTTCCCTTCTTTTAACGTCCGTGGTGTGGCCCCGCCCTTTTTGACATCACTGCCCGCCCCTTTTGACGTCACTGCCCGCCCATTTTGACGTCACAGTCCACCGCTTTATGTCCCAGCCCCCCACCAGCCGGTAAAGAATTTTAAAAAAGGTGGCAACCCTAATCCCACGTGACCTGTGTGGGGAAGAATCCATTGGGCCTCTACTTTATAATGGCACCTCCTCGGCAAATCTAGAACTGCCAGGGAACACTGCAATGGGAAATAACACCCACACCCAGCTGTATATTGGGCCCAGCTTAGGTTAAACAGAAAATGACCAGCCCTGCATGTTTATTTGCAGAGTAATGTTTCGGGGGCACGCCCCTTCATCAGAAGGGTGGCGAACCCTTTTTTTACTGAGCACAGGACTAATATACTTTGAGAGGTCAGGGTGTGCTGGTGGGTTTTTTCTTTTGCCCAGCTAAGGTTGCCACCTTTTCTCAAAGTTTTTACCGGCCAGTTGGGGGGGTGGGAACAAAAGGAGCGTCTGGGATGCAAAAGGGGTGGAGCCACGTAAAATGCTGTAGAAGGGGAGGAGCCACATCTAGCGATTCCCAGAAGGCCGAAAAATAGGTAAGTAGGTTAAGCGGATTGGAGGCGGGCCAAGGGCTTTTTTAAGTGTATTACATCATTACAGCAGTTTTAACTTAACAAGAAGTGGAACTTGGCCATCCTATAATGGACGCTGAATCCAAAATAGATGATATTATTATTATAGTAATAGACTAGGATATCAATTTAAGGACACACTGGCCCGGACAATAGATTAAAGTGGAACAGCTTTTGTATCCACGGCTTGCCTGAAAGCATTACTGATCTTTCAACATACTAGAATTACTGCAGTCACTGATCCCACACATTCCTGCCTCCAGACTGGAAATGGACAGGTTCCATTCAGCTCTTTAACCATGCCGACTGGAGGACCCTACTACCGACGTAATCTTGTACCACTCCATGATCACTCACAAGTGGCCATAATTGTAAGCAATCCGGTGTTTTGTACACATCCATACCAAATATACATGGATCTCACCCCAACGACCCTCCAGAAGAGAAGGAACATGGGCCCAATCACCAAGGTACTACAACATAAAATACCGGTGGCTTTTTCCCTTTTGCTTATGATTCACCTATAATATTGGCAGTACTCTATAACCACTCCAATAGAAGGCCAGGACATTTTACCTAAATTGGGTTTCGTGGAACAGGCATTGAAAGACATTCCTACATCTGCAAGATGCGTTAGGAAACTCACTCCACTCTGGGAAAAAGTGAGATCTGTTCTGACACTAAATGCCATACATATAAATATGATACAGGTAAATAGCTTCAAGAGACTCTTGCTGAACATTATCAGCTCCCCATACACTGCATTACTCTTTCTTATGGAAACAACCTGGATAGGTAATAGCTGTATGGTTTATTTAGAATTTCTGTTAACCTTTATTCATACAGTTATTTTAAGGGGTATTCCCCAATTTAGTTTTTTCCATTACTTACGTCAGACACAGGGTACCATCCGTGGCAGGCCCAGGAGTCGCCCTAATGATGCTCTGTACACCCCCTTATCAATACGGGAAATATTGTTATATTTTTCTAGAGTTCTTAGTAAGGTTTATTTTTGTGTTTCTACTTGTTTTATATACACTTAACCAGCTTTATACTGCCTAATGTCGGGGTGAAAGATTGTTCAGCTATAACCATGGTGATTTTTTTAGGAGGACTGAATAGAATATGATTATCAAAGGATCCCTTTCCAGGAGGAAACAATAAATATGTGGCATCGACAGCTTTTCACTTACCCCAACTATGGAGGAGACTATTTTAGCCCTTAGTCAGAATGTGCAGAGCTTCAACTAGCCAATGATAAAAAATAAAACTTTCACATACTGTACTTGTCCTCTTTAGGTGCATATAATTACCTGCATGAAACTCATATTTCCCATGCTTCCTATCTGAAGTACCTCTACAAAAGATATCCAAAGGTGCTCTTATCTACTAGCTCAGGGATCGGCAACCTTGGCTCTCCAGCTGCTAAGGAACTACAAGTCCCACAATGCAATGAAGGCGTGGAGAGCCAAGGTTGCAGATCCCTGTACTAGCTCAACTAAAACCAAAGGGGTAGCTCTATGCTTTTCAGCAAAACTCCCAGTAATTATTAAGAGAGCGATCATGGACCCTGAGGGACACTGTCACTATTAATTAGGTTGTGCATGAAATTCTTCTGGCCCGTCTAACCGAATCCTAATTTGTGTATGCAAATTAGGGGTGGGGAGGGAAATCGCATGACTATTTGTCACAAAACAAGAAAGTAAAAAATGTTTTCCCTTCCCACCCCTAATTTGCATATGCAAATTAGGATGCAGTTGAATCTTTTGCAAAGGATTCGGGGGGTTCCAAAATAGTGGATTCGATGCATCCCTACTCCATACAGGAGAGTCTCGTTTAGCAGTGATATCATATTATGCCCCTATCTTTTAACAGTTAGGCTTTATGACCAACCTTTTGAACTATGCGAGTCCCATGAATCAGGACAGATGATCAACTGTGGAAATTCTAACCTGGGACCAAAACTAGAAGTCTATCAATATCAGGGAAACAGAAGCCAACTGTTCCCAATAAAGAAGCCCAGCAGTTCAAAAACTATTAGCCCCTTATGGTCTTGCAAATGAATGGAGAGAGGCAAATCCAGATTTTCCTCCTCCCCCTTGCCGTATATCATGGAACCAGACATGGTTGTGTCCTCTTTCCCCCCCTTTTATTTAATCTAGCAATCAAACCACTATCCTTTGCTATCAGATTCAACTCCGATATTTCAGGTATTTAAGGAGATCGACCACCTCAAAATCAGTTTCTTTGTGGATGTTTGACTTATTATTATCTCCAATGACATCACTTCCCAACTTATATAAACTCTTGGACAATTTTGGTTTATGGTCTTGCCTACAAGTCAATCATAGTACAACAGAAGCCTTGAATATGAATCTCCTTCCCTTAATCCAAACGACTTTATCTGAACTTTGCATTTACATGGCAAACCACGTATAAAGTTAAATTCATATAAAACGCTCTACGTTTAACTAATGTTTAGTAGCTTAAGTACACTTTTGGAAAAATGGAGCTCTGCACACATCTCATGAAACTTTTATATTTATTTAGAACCCTTCCAGTGTCAATACCCTTAAAGGGCATGTAAAGGCAAAAATATAAAATCCAATTTTTACTTTCTTTAATGAAAAAGAAATCTATCTCCAATATTCTTTAATTAAAAAAAGTCTACTGTTTTTATAAGAAACCTGACTGTATGCAGTGAAATTCTCCCTTCTTTTACTGCTGTGGATAGGAATTGTCAGACGGTCCCTAATTGTGCTGCAGGTAAACGATCATACTTTCAAATGGCGGGGAGCCCCCCCACCTTACTTCCCAGAACTCGAGCAGCTTTGTTGGATTCCCTGTAGAGATTTGTATCCAGAGACTCAGTGCAGTTTTTATATTCTGATTATTAATCAGTCTTGCTGTATCGGCTTCTATGGCAGATATTATTTGACTTGTGCTGTTTTTGATAATTTATGACTATCCCTAAGATTAACCTCCCAACTGAAGCCCAGACCACACTGAGCATGTGCGAGTCTTGATATTGCAGAAATGCCTAACAAAGTTACAAGATGACAGCCCCCTGCGCCAACTTTGAAAGCATAAATCATTTGTCTTATTAGGCTGCTGGTGAAGTAAGTTCATGTTTATGTTTAGTATACAAAATACAGCATTTCTAACATTATTCTATTTTACACTTTAGTTGCCCTTTAAGGGATCTTCAGAAATTTGAATCCAAAATTGTAAGATTTGTATGAGCTGGCAAGATAACAGATCTAAGTTAACAGATCTAGGTTATATTATCCTAAAATAAGGGTGGTCTACAAGGCATGTCAATTATCTCACATTCTCAGACAATAGAGGATAGAAGCAACAATTTTTCCAGCCATACATCCCGGCTGCGCTTCTTTATGCCTCCCACCACAGAGGCCCAAACAGTATAGCTAATGTTTGCAACATACTCTAAGGATTTGGGATGGGTCCTACAGTGAATTAGGCATCAATGCTCTTCATACACCAGCGGACCTCTACAAAATCCTTTCTTCCCCCCCCAGGTCTCCAAGCATCTTCATTTCCCTTGTGGATGGAATGTAACAAACAGTTGATGCCCTATCTCAGTTGTTCAAAAAAACAGGTCTCTGTCCCCCCAATAGATTCATACAAAAATATTCCATACCGGCAAATGTTGCAATTTTCGTTTACAACAGATACTTCACTTCCTTCATTCTCAGTAGCGACAAGGATATACATAAGACCTACTTTGAATGTTGGTGCCTTCATTCCCACAGAATCTGAAAGGCTGTATCCTTTCCCCTGTGGTAGCTCTTTCGAATCAACCTCCATCAAAGAATTAG
Source organism: Xenopus laevis (assembly GCF_017654675.1). Lineage (NCBI taxonomy): Eukaryota > Metazoa > Chordata > Amphibia > Anura > Pipidae > Xenopus > Xenopus laevis. The sequence continues at coordinate 134,883,347 of NC_054387.1, read as the reverse complement.
GCTATAAGCAGTCAAGTGCACCTTAGAACAGGAAGACTTTGGCATACAATTAAGAGGTCCTCCAACAATGTTTCCAAAGCAAATTATGAAGTACTCCTTAGGTGGTACTAAGTTCTAGCCTGTATAGCAAAGTTTGAAGATTCAGCTGATCCTAGATCCTTTTGAGGCAGCGGGGAAGTAGGCACTATGTTCCACATATGGTGGACATACTCAAATGCTAAAAAGGTTCTAGATTAGAATATTTAAAATTACTAGCATATTGTTGAGTATACATAGGAAATTGTTACCAACGTGGAACCCTTGGTTTAAATACAGATATGGGGAGGATTCACCCAATGTCTCACTATAAACTCAACACCCTACATTTCACATATAGACGCATACATTTGTACCATGACTACAGTTTATCAAGCTATGTCAAATTTATAGATCTTATCAATTGTATGTATGTATCTTATATATGTATCTTATATGTATCTTATATATAATATTTTTGAATACGCCATATGTGGGCTACTGATGGAAATAACAGTCTGTACACAATCTCTCAAATGAAAAAAACTTTATTGAAATAAAATTAAATATCTTTATGATAGCCAAGTGCCTGAGCGTGTAAAAGCATGCCCTAGCTGACTTATTTGTGGATCTCTGCCAGCCAAAGGCTCCTTTGTTGAATAATGAAACCATGAATGTATATGAGTTGACAGGTGATACAATAACTGCACAAATCTAGGCCTCCTTCAACTGGGGCAGTACGAGTTTTACATTAGCCAAGAGTTTACCCAGACAATTTTTTAATCCAACTGATAAGTGCATTTTCTGGAGCATTAAATACATGTATATCTTTATTATATATATTAATCTTAAACAAATTAAATATATAGGGGTAACTTCTTCTATGCATCCCCTGTCCTAATAATGTGAGGCAACAATGGATCCATATACAGCTCAGGGTATATACAATATTCATTAGAAACCTCACCACCAAAGTACTTAAAGCATTCTGTTCACTGCAGAAAAAAAATACACACTTTACTTAATCGGATCTTCCATAGGGTCAAGTGCCGCTATTACAGACTTCCCAACAATTCAATTTTCTTCTCTTCCCATATCGAAATGCATATTAGGATATAATTATTGCCAAACGTATGCCTGATTTGATAAACATTTTACACAGAGAAAAAAAACTTATGGTTTTCCTCCTTTGTGCAGTTTTAAATGTTCTTTAAGATTAATGTTACGTGGAAAGCATTTCCCACATTCAGAACAAGAAAAAGGTTTCTCCCCAGTGTGGATTCGTCCATGGATAGTAAGTTCTGATGAAGTGGGAAAACATTTCCCACATTCAGAACAAGAAAAAGGTTTCTTTTCTGTGTGGGTTCGTCGATGATGGACATGAAGGGTTGATAAACTGGCAAAAACATCCCCACATTCAGAACACGAAAAAGGTTTTTCTCCAGTGTGGGTTCTGAGATGTTCTTTAAGGTGAGATTGGTCTGGAAAACATTTCTCACATTCAGAACAGGAAAATGGTTTCACCCCTGTGTGAGTCCTTCGATGACTAGCAAGGTGAGATTGATTTGCAAAGCATTTCTCACATTCAGAACAAGAATAAGGTTTTTCCCCTGTGTGGGTTCGCCCATGCTTAGTAAGTTGTGCTTTAGTAGCAAAACATTTCTCACAATTCTTACAAAAATAAGGTTTCTCTCCTGTGTGGGTTCTCTGGTGGACAGTAAGATGTGATGAGCTGGTAAAACTTTTCCCACATTCAGAACAAGAGAATGGTTTGACCCCCGTGTGGGTTCTCTGATGAATTTTGAGTTTTGATGAAATGGCAAAACATTTCCCACATTGAGAACAAGAAAATGGCTTCTCTCCAGTGTGGGTTTTACGATGGACACTAAGTTCTGATGATCTGGAAAAACATTTCCCACATTCAGAACAAGAATAAGGTTTCTCCCCTGTGTGGGATCGACAATGGACAGTAAGATCTGATGCTCTAGTAAAACATTTCCCACATTCAGAACATGAAAATTGTTTCTCCCCTGTGTGAATTCTGTAGTGAGTGTTCAGATCAGAATAAATTTTGAAGCATTTTCCACATTCAGAACAAGATAAAGGTTTCTCTTCTGTGTGGATTGTCTGATGGATATTAAGTTTTGTTTTAGTGGCAAAACATTTCCCACATTCAGAACAAGAAAATGGTTTTTCCCCTGTGTGGATTTTCAGATGTCTAGTAAGTTGAGATGAAGAGGCAAAACTGTTCCCACATTCAGAACAAAAGAAAGTTTTTTCCTGTGTGTGAGTTCTGTGATGACATTTCAGGTTAGTTTGAGTCAAAAAACATTTCCCACATTGAGAACAAGAAAAAGGTTTCTCTCCTGTGTGGGTTCTTTGGTGGACAGTAAGTTGTGATGGCTTGGCAAAACATTTTCCACATTCAAAACAAGGAAATAGTTTCTTAGCTGCATGAACGTTAAGATGATTATGAGGACTTTTGCCATGAGAAAAGGTTTTCTCACTTGTGTGGGTTCTTTGATGGCTATCAATGTCTCTTTGCTGAAGAATCTCTTTTGTCAAGTGAGATTCATGTGCGGATGTATCGGCATTTTCATCATATTTATTAGCCTGCATTTTTAAGAGGTTGCATCCCATGATAGGATTAGGTTTATCTGTTCCCTTTATCTGTTCTGTAAGTGGATTAATGCTGCAATCTGATTGGTTTCCCTCTTCACATGAAGCAGCTTCCTCTTCTATATCATCTGCCTCACTGTTATTCAGGCTGCATCCCATGATAGGAGTATCGGTTCCCTTTATCTGTTCTGTAAGTGGATTAATACTGCAATCTGATTGGTTTCCCCCTTCCCATGAAGCCACTTCTTTATTTGCATTGGTTGGTGGGGGCTGTTCCAATGGAGAAATTTCAGGGTTTGTGGGATTTCCATTGTCACAAAAATCTGCTCCTTCAGCCTCAAACTTGCTTGTCTCATTATTATAACATAATGTTCCTCCCAGACCAGTTGTAATATCTCTCTTCTCTTCATATTCACATTCTGGCAAAGAGAAGAAGAGAGAATATTATTTATGTTTGATCACAGGGTTGGGTATCAGGATAATTAAGGCCCCAGTTAAGGAAGGTGGCAGAGATCTCCAAATAGTTTCCAGTTAGTCTACATGGTGTTTACAGATCTCATGTGCCTTGCGGTTGGGAAGGAAGGCTATTGCTGATTTACATTTAGGGTAAATGGTACATCTGCTTTTTTGGCAGCTTTAAATTGGAACAATACAAAATTTAGTAGGAAACTGGTGGAAACATTGGAAGCATGCATTTATTTGCTAGTGGCCAGAGAGAATTATTCCTGTTTCCTCTCTGTTCTGAGGTGGTAACAATGGAAATATGCAACAGAAGGTTACCCGGGCCCTCCCATGTTTCCCCATAGGATTTATGTACTCACCATTAAATCCGTTTCGCTTTAGTCGACAGGGAAACACAGGAACCAGTGGGGTAAAGCACCCTCCTCCAGGAGGCAGGACACTTGATTGACAGATGAAATTTGGCATGCCAGGACTACTCCAGCTTTACCCCTAGCACTTCCTCTGTAAGATCAGTTGGTACCAAGAGTCTGGACACCTTAAGAAGAACAATAACAGGAAAATTATTCCAACTATATACATGATTATTCGGGTGGGAAGTCCTGTGTCCCCCCTGTTGACTAGAGAGAAACAGATTTAACGGGAGTACATAAATTCTATTTTCTCTGCAGTCTCCCTGGGACACAGGAACAAGTGGGGACTTAAAGCACCCCCTATAAAAGACAGGGAGGGCAGAAGTTAACTTATTTGGTTTGGCCTTTAGGGCCACACCACGGCATGCAATATCTTGCGGCCAAAGGCTGCCTCAGCCAAATCGAAAGTGTCAAGGCGATAACATTTGGTGAATGTGTGGATTGTGGTCCAGGCCACTGTTCTGCAGATCTGCTTGAGTTGCGCCAGGCCCAGGAGGCCCCCCATCGCCCCTATGGAATGTGCCTTCAGTCGAAATAGAGATCTGCCCTTAGCCACATAAGCTCTTCAAATGGTCTCCCGAATCCATCTTGCTATGGTAGCCTTAGATGCCGGTTGTCCTGGGCCCAAGGGAATGATTAACAGGGTGCACATTGTGCACATCTAGGCCATGTAGTCACTCTTCTTTTGCGTTCTTGGGGTCCAGACACAAGGACAGGACTATAATCTCCAGGTTGAGGTGAAAGGCCCCACCCTTGGGAAGAAAGGAAGGATTGGTCCGCAGGACCGCTTTGTCTTTATGAAATACTAGTAGTGTGGGGTCACAGGAGATTGCCCCTAATTCTGAGACTCTACGCGCTGATTAGTTTGCCATAAGAAATTTCATTTTCCAGGTAAGCCAATCCAAAATCACTAATGGAGGGTCCAGAAGGACTTCTAGAACTATGTTCAGATCCCAGTTGGGTGTAGATGGTTGTCTGGGAGGGGCAACAATGGCAGACCCCTGTAGAAATGATTTCACTGCATCATCCAGAGCCTGTCTGTGCTTGAAAAGGAGCGAAAGGGCAGAAACCTGAACTTTAAGGGAGCTGAGCTGTAAGACCATGTCCAGACCTCTCTGCAGAGTACCACCGGTATAGAAAATGGCACCACTTCCAATAGGTCTCCCAGACCCTGTGACGAATTTTTTCAAAGACCGGTTGCTGAGCTTTCAGCAGAGAGGACTCCTCAACCACCACACCATTAAATTGAACAGACTGGGATTGGGGTGGTGTATGGGTCCCTGATGTAGCAGATATGACCTGCAAGGTAGTCAAAGTCAAAGTAAACTTTATTGTCATCTCAGCACTATATGAATATACAGTGAGACGAGACGACGTGGCTCCAGCTAGAACATATCACAAAAAGGCACTTAAAAATACACAATAAATATGTAAACATGAAATGTGCAATATATTGGCATAAATCAGATATATACATGTGTAAACCTTTAGAATTGTGCAAATAAATTAACAGTTCACAAAGTTAAGTTCAGGTGTGTCTGGAATGTAGTGGGAGGGCAGGCAGTGAGTTGAGGAGTCTGATCGCTTGTGGAAAAAAGCTTTCACGTAGCCAGTTTGTTCGGGCTTTAATACTGCGAAAGCGCTTGCTGGATGGGAGCAGCGTGAACAGTCAGTGTGAGGGGTGTGTAGAGTCCAGTGCAATGCAGGAGGCCTTTCTTACACAGCGCTTGTGGAACATGTCCTGCAGTGATGGAAGAGCCGCTCCAATGATGTTGCCAGCTGCTCCGCTGTAGACTTTTCTGGTCAGCAGAGCTGGCACTACTGTACCAGATGGAGATGCAGCTCATCAGGATGCTCTCTATGGTGCCCCTGTAGAACACGGTGAGGGTGGGAGGCGGAAGGCTGGCCCGTTTCAGTCGTCTTAGGAAGTGAAGACGCTGCTGAGCCTTTTTGGTGATGGAGGCGGTGTTGGTGGTCCAGGTGAGGTCATCAGAGATGTGGACTCTCAGGAATTTGGTGTTCTTTACTGTCTCTACCGTGGAGCCATTGATGTTGAGTGGTGTGTGAGCAGGGAGAGTGCTCCTGAAGTCGACGATCATCACTTTCGTTATCCACATTCAGTGACAGGTTGTTCTCACTGCACCAGACCGCCAGCTGCTGAATCTCATCTCTGTACGCCGACTCGTTGTTGTGGCTGATGAGCCCCACCACAGTTGTGTCATTGGCGAACTTGATGATGTGGTTTGAGCTGTGTCTAGCTATGCAGTCATGTGTCAGCAATGTGTACAACAACGGGCTGAGAACACATCCTTGGGAGTTGTGGTCAAGAGCGCTTAGAGATAGTGGTATCAAATTCTTCTTGGCCAGGAGGGTCAGTACCCATGGGTAGTGGAGGAAACACACAGGCTAGGTTGAATGTCCAGGGTTGAGTTATTGCATCTATTCCCTCTGCCAGAGGGACCCCGCAGCAGGCAAAGAATCAAGGAACTTTGCGGTTGAGTCTGGATGCCATGAGGTCGATCTGTGGTAGGCCCCACTGACATACCAGATCCTGGAACACCTTGTGGTGAATTTCCCATTACCCTGGATTTGGTGCTGACTTAGAAAGTCTGCCTGTACATTGGAGACTCTTGAAAGTTGTATAGCAGACAGCTGTACCGAGTTCTTTTCTGCCCATCCTATGAGCTTCTTCTCCAGGTGCCCCCTTTGGCGATTTGTGTATGTACGTCACGGCCATGGTGTTGTCCCACTATATTCGGACTGCTTGCCACTGTAGGGACTTTGCCCAGTGGTGCAGTGCCACTCGTATGGCTCTCAATTCCAGCACATTGATAAGCAGCTTGGTTTCCTGATGGGCCCATGTGCCCTTTGCTGTCCTGACAGTTTGCCCCTCATCCAGTTAGACTGGAGTCCATCTACATCACTGTTCACTCTGGGGTGGCCCATGATTGACCCTTGGTCAATGTCCCTGGAGAGAGCCACCACCTCATCGAGGATGTGGTCTCCTGTGACAGTGGGAAGGTTTGCTGGAGGGATCCTCTCATCCACTACCTGAGAATGTCGGCCTGCAGGGGAAGAAGGTGCAACTGAGAGAAGGGGACTGCTCCCATAGTGGACACCATGGAGCCCAGTACCCTCACAGCTTGGTAAATCGTCAGTTGTTGAGACAGTGTAAGATTTTGCACTTGCTTCCTCGGCCTGGACTGTTTGTCTTGTAGAAGGAACATTTTCTGTTCTCATGTGTCAAACTCCTGTCCCATTAAGATCATTCGATGGGTTAGTTGGAGTTGCGATTTGGCCCAGTTAATCATTCAACCAAACTGCTGGATTAGTTAAACTACCAGGTCTGGGTTGGCATGTGCTTGTTGTCTCAATCAGGCCTTGATGAGGGGATCGTCTAACTAGAGCTTCACTGATCTTCCCTGAAGTCTCAGCGTCGCTGCCTTAACTGCTATCAGTTTTGTGAACACCCTGGGGGCTGACGAGAGACAGAATGGCAGTGCTACAAAGTGGAAATGTTGGTTGGAAAAGACAAACTCCGGTACTGGTGGTGGGCCGGCCAGATCAGTACATGCAGATATGCATTCTTGACGTCCAATGACCTCATGAGTTCAATTCCATACCGAGGATGACTGTACATAAGGTCTTTTGTTCAACCCGTTTACGTCTAGGACAGAGAGGAATGTCCCCCTCATTTTTTGGGAACATGAAGAGATTGGAGTAATTGCAGTAAAATCTCTGCTGCTGTGTCACTCGGACAATTAACACCACCCGCCGTAGTTCTATAATGGAATCCCTGAATGCAGGAGCCTTTTCTGGCTCGGTGGGAACTGAGGACATGAAGAACCCTCGAGGTGGGTATGATGCGAAGTCCAGATGTTAACCTTCTGTAACCAAACCTCTCAGAATCGCAGAAGCCTGCCCCCCACTGAATTCTGCATCCCCATTATACGGAAGTGGGTTTATCTTGGCTAGATTTCCTCTGGGGCTTGTTAGGTCTCCAGCCTGCTCGTACTTTGGCCGTGGGTCTGTGATGTGTTCCATTCATCTTGAATTACAGACAACAATTGGTCATGGACTGGAAAGCATGCTGCTGGCTTACGCTGTCACTTTAACAGACCAGGTTGGTTAGAGTTTCAGGGTCTCTGCAATTGCCCTTATAATGTCATCCACAGGTGTATTTCTCTATCCCTTTCTTTCACCTCATCCTCCTCAGAACCAAAGAGATTACTTCCCCTTCTGATTCTGATCTTTCTGAAGTGTCAGATGGCAACAGTAAAGAGGGTGGTGTTACTGCCCATTTGGAAGTTGTGCGCTTGCGTTTTTCCATTGGGGCATCGCTTATCTTGGATATAGCTTTGCCGATAGAATCTGCAATAGTGCCTGCGATGGAGTCACTAAAGAGGGAATCTGTTGAAGGGATGCCTGTGATTGAGATAACTGTATAGCCCACAAGGGTGTGTCTATCAAATTACCGGTTGTGGCACTGTGGAAAGCTCCTTCCTGAGTCCGGACTATAGGTTGGCCCCTTTAAAAAAAGCACACGGCCCGTTGTCAGTATTGTCAATGTCTCCCCAGGAGAGTACAACTGACAGAGTGGTTCTGCTTGACCACTAGTGAATTTTGAGTGACATTTAGTGCATGCAAAATAGGTGACTTGAGCCATTGCTGACGTTGTTGTGGATCGTCCCCTCGTAATACATTCCGCCATGGGTCCAGGTGAAGTGCCAGGGGGGAAGTGTAAGACACCTGCTCTCTGGGGTGGTATCTGTCCCCAAATATGAGTTTTTAAAATTGAGACAGGGCCAGGTGCAGCCCTGTGTCCATATACTGGTGGCTGCTTGGGTGGATGAGGGCATGAGTGTGCCTGTCGTGTTATGTTGCGGCAAGCTAAAATGGCCACCGGTGCCAAGGACCTCCAACATGCAAGGCTTACGTGATGTCACTTCCACATCTCAGGAGCGCAGAGGGTGACGCGCCTACCGGGAACGGGTGTGTATGTGGAAACCAGAGGTCATCTTTCCTTCTGCCTTTCTCTCCTGATACACGGTAGGAGAGTTATCCCTTACTCCGGGGGGGTCTTCCCCTTCCTTCAGACTCCCCTTGACCAGGGCCCTTGGAACGTGTGTGCTGGGTGGGGGGAGGCGCTAGTGGTGGCACCGGACACCGGATCTGCGTGGTCTACTTACCTGACCGTCATGCAGGATCTCGGCCAGAATCCCTTTTCTCATCCCAGAGACAGGTTGACAACTGGTAGGCACTATTTGGACATATGTATGGACCTGGTGCTGCTCGTTCCCGCATTGGGGGTTAACTATAAGGGTACAAGGAGTCCTACCTCAAGTACTGCCTCAGGTATCCGCTCTAACCACTGACCAAAGACTCCTTTCGTTGGGTCTCACTGGAGACCCTTTTGTCCAACCTCCTGTGGACAGGACACTTGAAAAACTGATCTTACAGAGGAAGTGCTTGGGGTAAAGTTGGAGTAGTCCTGGCATGCCCTCTTTCATCTGTCAATCAAGTGTCCTTCCTCCTGGTGGAGGGAGCTTTTCCTCACTGGTTCCTGTTTTTCCCCGGAGACTGCAGAAAAAGTTTTGTTTAGAAAAGTTTTCATTTCGTTTACTTGCAAGTAGTTACAATATTAGCTTTTGTGTAACCAGGTTACATTTAGCTGTGCCTGTTGGGATTCCCAGAATACATACCAGTGCATTATACTCATTTAGATATAGAAGAATTGTGCTAAAAAAAAGTAGTGTTTCAGGCTGATTTATTGAATATTTCTGCACAAACCCTAATAATCTCTCACTTCTCTTCCACTTCCCGCTCCCTGCGTTCCCAGGCTGGGCACTCAGCTCACTGCACTGTAGGACGGGAACCAATCAGCAGCTAGCAGGACCTGATAGGGAACTGAAGCCTGTCTGTTCTTGTGTGACTGCAGGGCTGTGATTGGCTGTCCCCTTCCTACTGTGCTTCTGGCAGGGACCGTTAGGACACGCCCACTCCTCATTTGAAACACAGACAGGGACCAGAGAACATCTATAGGGAGCTCTAATAAAGGGGCTTTTTTTAAAGATATTAATTTTTAGCACCATGTAAAAGCAACACCATATATTACTTATAATTGCCTCCGAAATTAGAGTTTTATAATTTATCCTATATGTCTCCTTTAAACACAAGAGACCTGTGTGGTTATGGAGCTGCTTTAAAGTTTTCCTATAATTGCAGGTTATTAGTAGCAGGGGCATTCATTAAAAAAAAAAAAAAATAACCTTGTCATTAAGGCCCCTGACCATCATTGATGATTTGTGATGCAGAGGCTAATGTGACTGACCTATTTGGTTAAACAAAAATGTGCATACACCCTTCACACTGTAAGCATAGAGTACAGTCCCAGCATGTATTTTGCAACTGTAGTATGGGACTATGAGCAACTGAGATGCAACAAGTATCAATCAAACCCCATAACCATTTTATAATCCCAGATCCTACCCTGCTAGCCACCCCCCCCCCCCCCAACAAATAAAGGAAGAATTTGAAACAGTAAAGAAGACATAAAAGATTAAAAAAAAATCCACAGTCTTGAATGAAATTATGAATAATTATGAATTAGTTATAGTTTAATGGTCTCACATTAAACTATAACTAAAATTAATATTTCTTTTAAAAACAGCTCATTTATTGGAGCTCCCCATTGATGGTCTCTGGTCTGTGTTTCAACACAGGTCCATGCAAAAAGCACAGTAGGAGGGGGACAGCCAATCACAGCCCTGCAGTCACACAAGCACAGACAGACTTCAGTTCCCTATCAGGTCCTGCTAGCTGCTGATTGGTTCCTGTCCTACAGTGCAGTGTGTTTCCAGCCCCCCTGCACAGCCTGGGAAATGAGGCAGCAGCAAGTGGAACAGCTGGGTGGGGCTTGCAGTCTTTTTGCTGAAATTTTCAAGAAATCAATCTGAAATACAAACTTTTTAAGCACAGTCCTTCTATATTTAGGAGTATAATGCATTTACAAGAATTCTGTTTTTTACACATAATGTCTACTTTAATAGTAGAACTAGTGTGTTAATATTATGGGTATTGCTTCCAGAGAGTTGCAGCAATAAGTTGCAAACTGAGGCTAAATAATGGCCATAGAATGTGCAGGTCATGCAGAACACCCACACCTTTGTAGGAGATTTGTATCTTGTCTCGACCCAGTTTTGACTTCCTCAGGTGATATAAAAAGGCTGCTCTTCCATTGTGGGTAATTTAGTATTTTGCCGGGTAAGTAACCTCATAAGTAATACTGACACTCTTGCGGATGTTTTTTTTTTTTTTTTTTTTTGCAAACACGGAAATTAGTAGATGCTTGTATTTTATTTGACAGGGACTTTTTCCATGGCAAGGCATAAGATTGTGCCTTGGTCACCATAGTGAAGCATAAATGTCATAGTTATAAATGACAAATGGTGGGGCTTCTCATATTGGAGGTTTAGGAAAAATTTGTTGCACCTGCTTTCTAACAAATGCTGCAGAGAAAGCACCTCCGCTGTCAGTTAGGAGGGGCTCTACTATGGGCTCAGGTCGTGCACTGCATTCTGATGTTACTGCTGAGCACAAGATCCTCCTGGTCCCTGACATGAGCTTGTAAATTGGAAAAGTGGAAACTTGAATGTTTTCTGTGATGTTTTTCATATCGCTGCAATTATTCTGTTCCATGCATTAGATACACATGCACGGATCATGTCTTCTCTGTCTATTTTTACTTTATTTATTTGTTCAGTAAAGGTGCCATTAGTGATGTAGAGATGGTGCTTTAGCAGTTTACAATATCATAAATAGGTCTGTGTATTGGTCTCCTGCATGGATTTTGTAGAGTGGACTCTGCCTCACACTTTGAGTACCATTTGTGATAAAAAATGTCAGGCTTCCTCAAGCTGTGTCTTTGCCTCACCATCAATTGCTGGGAGGATAACAGGTGTGTTCAGCTACATCTCTGACTAGTCCACAGCCCCATAATTAAACAATGCATTTTCTCGGTAGAATATGGGGGGGGGCATTACTTCATTTGGATACAACACAGATTTCAGTCAAGCGCTGCTTGGTGCATTTCCCAACACAACATGCAGGAAACTCTTACAGATCTGTAGGATAGCTGGGTGCCTATGTCATAGGTGATTACCTGGGTATAAATATATGCAAAATTCACATGCTTCCAGGTCTATCTGAAAAGACAAAATATACTGCATACATATGCCATGTATAGGATAGAAAGCAATCATTACTCACCCAGCGGCCAGAGCTGCTTCAGATCCTCCTTCTCCACCTCCTCATAAAGGTCCTTGTTTCCTTTTATATAGTCCCACTCGTCCAAGGAAAAATAGATGGAAACATGATGAGTCCTTATGGCAACCTGTCACACACAATGTTCCAGTCATCCCCCAGCCAGAGAAAGGGATTATCATCCACTGTTACTAAACAATAAGGGGCCGCTGTACCCACCTCTCCAGTCAGCAGCTGGATGATGTTGGACATGAGTTCCAGGATCTTCTTGTCATTCTTGTTATTTTCCTTCTGTATGACGGAGCCAGGGGCATGCAGGGCCCCCCCATCATCTGACTTCTTCCTAGGGATGTAGTGCTAAATATTGAAAGGAAGAGAGAATGGTGTTTGAGCTGCAGAGAGACCCCCTTTGTACAGACAGACAGTCTCTTGTCAGTGTGCCAGTCACAGTGCCCCTCACCTCTCCAGTCAGCAGATAGATCATCTCCAGTGTCAGATTCACCATTCTCTCCTTCTTCCCCCGCTCCTCCTCCTCCTCATTTTTATCCTTCTTCTTCCCCTTCATCCCTGTGTCACTCGCTTCCTCCCACATTCCCATTGGCTCCTTGTGGGAGGGACTGACCTGGAAGTGACCCTGGAATTAAGCAATTACACATTTCTATACAGGATTATTCCCAGCAATATCCCCCAATAGAATTACAGGGGCCCAGATCCATAGAATCCCATTAAAGGAGACATATTGCATGTATTTTCACAATGCACAAAATTGAGTTAAATAATGTAAAATAGGAGGAAACGTTTTTAGTTTAATATCTTTGGGGCAAATATTTCCAACAGCTTCTAAATTGCATCGCTTTTGCAAGTTTTTGGTTTAGAAGTCTCTAGTATCAGGCACAATGGCCAACAGCACTCTCTTTCTAAGAAGTCCAGTAAAGGAAGACTGGGCTTTTCTGGGGATAATATGTAGCAGGTCATTAAATACATGATCATTATAAATTCCGTAATTATGTTCTGTTCATTATTTTGTATACAAAGTGCAATCAACTGCTTTTAGGTTTAGGTACAGACAAATGTGTAGGGATTGTTTATCTATTATAATTTAATAATAGATGCAGGGAGTTGCATAGTGCCTAACGATATATTTGGGCAATACATTTTTATGCCCATTTTGGCCTTTACATTTGTGAATGATATTTGCTGTTAAACATAGGAATATACTGTTGTTAAACATAGGAATATACTGTTGCACTTTAAGTAAAGGAAAATTTTCGATTTATAGGCATATAGGATAAATGAAACAACCCTAATTTTGTAGGCAATTATACGTAATATATGGTGTTGCTTTTACATGGTGCTAAAAAATAAATATCTTTAAAAATAGCCCCATTATTGGAGCTCCCTATAGATGTTCTCTGGTCCCTGTCTGTGTTTCAAATGAGGGGTGGGTGTGTCCTAACGGTCCCTGCCAGAAGCACAGTAGGAGGAGGACAGCCAATCACAGCCCTGCAGTCACACAAGCACAGACAGGCTTCAGTTCCCTATCAGGTCCTGCTAGCTGCTGATTGGTTCCTGTCCTACAGTGCAGTGAGCTGAGTGCACAGCCTGGGAATTCAGGGAGCAGCAAGTGGAAGAGAAGGGAGGGATTATTAGGGTTTTTGCAGAAATATTCAATAAATCAGCCTGAAACACTACTTTTTTTTAAGCACAATTCTTCTATATCTAAATGAGTATAATGCACAGGTACATTCTTATTTTTTACACAAAATGTCTCCTTTAATAGTGTTTATTAAACGGTTTTTATTACAAGTAACATCCCTTGCTTTATGTTGAACATTTAAAACATATTGTTATATGGTATTGATGTGGCAGCAAGGAGACACAGCTATGTGCAGGCTGGGAACAGAGACAGACACAGGCAGGGGGGGAGGTTGTGGGAGGGCATTTCCCTGCTACTGTCAGTTCAGCCTGTCAGTCACTGCCATGATCACTTCCTGTGGGAGAATGACGAGACGTTCCCACATGGGCTGCACATGATTTGGATGGTGGGAAAGTAAAGGGACATGAGGGGTTCCCCCCAATAGTACAAAGCTGCTGTTTGGTGGAAAAGGTGAAGGAGAGAGGGGGTTGGGAGCTGGGGGAGTGTAAGCAGATAATGGAGTGGAATGAGTAAGATTTCCAGTATGTGACATGTAACAAAGCATTACTGGCCATTTGGCTGTGCAGCTGTACTGTGCCTTTAAGATGGAACAGACAGTTTGCAGAGAGTCCAGTAAGGGCCAATGAAAGGGAGATGTGGGTGTGGCCAGTACTGGGGGTGTTCCTCACACACTCACACTAATACACTGACACCATAGAAACAGAGCTCAGCGCACACCAGCGCCCAACGTTCCCTTCATTCCTAGCGGCGCCACAATTTGCCCATGATCATCCCGTGACAATGGGCAGCTCTTATCCGTCACTCACTGAAGCCCTGAAGCTCCTTATGGCAAAACAATGAGTTCCTCAGTGGCTGCTCTCAGGCTGTAGGGTGTCCTTGCTTCCCACTGGCACATGATCCCTCCCACCGCCGGACACTTACTGACTGCTGCCTCACTGCTGCCGCTCCCTCACTCACCTCTTTCCTCCTCACGCTGCTCTGCTTCCTGTACCGGGAGCAATCCGACTCATTGGCTTAGACTGGAGGGACACGCTATCCGATTGGCTAAAAGTGGAATGTAGGCGGGACAAAGAGCTACTGAGAGAAATGATTGGAGAGAAGGCGGGACTAAGAGCTACTGAGAGGAATGATTGGAGAGAAGGCGGGACTAAGAGCTACTGAGAGGAATGATTGGAGAGAAGGCGGGACTAAGAGAGATAGGCGCTGACGCTGCAGAGAGGAAACGTTTTGCTATTTTTATATAAGTAAAATATGAATAAAACGCAGACATTTTCTCATTCTAGAGGGAAACAAATACAAATATCACATAAGAGCACAAGTGTTTTGTAGTATTTCCCTCTGTCTAATTATTCGCAGCTCAGAGAGTAAAGGGGCAGGTTTATGTATCACGTGTCATGTTGCCTATAGCAACCAGTTTTGGGTAGAAATGGGAAGCAAAGCTGTGACTGATATTAAATGATTTTATTCATGTGTGGAGATGACAGACTTGTGAGAGTAATGAGTCTCGTATTAATGCTCCTCTTATACTGGACTATAGCAGCACAGTCACACAGGCCTCACACTTCCCTCACTAGTTTCTGTATGGGGGGCTGGGAGTCCAGCATGGGCTATTGGGGTGGGTCAGTCCTTACCACGATGATGAGCAGGATACAGGGAGAGGGAGCTATTAACAACAGTGAAATAAAGTAAAATTTAGGAGTAGAGTTTTCACCTTTTTGTTTTCAGAAATTTGAGTTGTCACCTATCCGGATTTCACCTGGACGACTCGGTTTCAAAAGGGCTGCCCGGGTCAAAACTGCCCGTCTAGACAGGACTCTCTTTGACTAAGGCTGATTGCTCTGTCACATATATCATTTTTTTCCCTATTAATAACATTGGGATCAACCCTAGTCCCGCCCCATCACATTATAGTTCTGTCCCCAACATGGCACATTACGTCCTGTGATGTCACCGACTGCCCCTGACAGGAGTTCCAGAGGCCGAATGTGTCAACCCTAGAGCAAAGGGTAGGCAAGGGATAGGGTTGCCATCTGGCCAGTTTTGACCCGGACAGCGCAGTATTTTGAAAAGCTGCCTGGGTCAAAACATCCTGCACGGTTTTCCAAATTAGGATCACCAGACAGGAGTCCCCATGATTGACACCGTGACCGGCCAAACGTAACAGCCCCGCTCCCTGCCCGGTCTCCACCAGGAGAAAAAAGGTGGCAACCCTAGTGAGGGAACAGACCTCTCATTCATGAAGAGTCCTTTCTGGATTTCCTCATTTGGAAAACTGTTTGAGCACTTTTAACTCAGACTACCCCAGAGGCAACACAACTTTTAAAGGAGAATTCAACCTTAAAGTTAAAAAACCCTACCCCCCTACCCTACATAGACCCCCCTCCCTCCTCCCCCAGCCAAGTGTTACCCTGGGCAAATGCCCCTAATGTTTTACTTACCCCTTGGTGCAGATTCAGGCATCAGAGTTCACAGGCACCATCTTCTTCTCTTAGGAAATCTTTGGATAGAGACTGGCGTGGCGGCGCATACTATTTTCTGTTTTGCAACAACTGCACATGCCCCGAAACTCATGAAAATTGCAGAAGCACCAATCTCATGATGAAGATTTCCGAAGAGAAGCAGATGGCGCCCGTGAACTCTGATGCCTGAATCTGCAACGAGGGGTAAGTAAAACATTATGGGCATTTGGTCGGGGTAACATCAAATGTAAAAGGTGCTGATAACCATGGGGTACCACCATAAGTAACCCAAAAGCTTAAAGGAGACATTTTGTGTAAAAAATAAGAATGTACCAGTACATTATACTCATTTAGATATAGAATAATTGTGCTTAAAAAGTAGTGTTTCAGGCTGATTTATTGAATATTTCTGCAAAAACCCTAATAATCCCTCCCTTCTCTTCCACTTGCTGCTCCCTGAATTCCCAGGCTGTGCACTCAGCTCACTGCACTGTAGGACAGGAACCAATCAGCAGCTAGCAGGACCTGAAAGGGAACTGAAGCCTGTCTGTGCTTGTGTGACTGCAGGGCTGTGATTGGCTGTCCCCTCCTACTGTGCTTCTGGCAGGGACACGCCCACCCCTCATTTGAAACACAGACAGGAGCCAAAGAACATCTATAGGGAGCTCCAATAAAGGGGCTATTTTTAAAGATAATATTAATGTTTAGCACCATGTAAAAGCAACACCATATATTACTCACAATTGCCTACAAAATTAGGGGTTTTTTATTTATCCTATATGTCTCCTTTAACAAAAATATGAGCAATAAATTGTATGGATTGCACATATACCAATGAGCTCAACCATACACTATGTAATATTTATACATAAAATGATTATAGGTTCATATATATATATATATATATATATATATATATATATATATATATATATATATATATATATATATATATACCTTATTTGAATTTTATTTTAAAGCAAAATCATACTTTGTTAATAAGCAAACTTTGTGACAGCAAACTGACAAGTGCACAAGATACGCATCATGCTTTGAAGCATTATTAAAGGAACCGTAACGTCAAAAAATAAAAGTGTTTTAAAGTAATGAAAATATAATACAGTGTTGCCCTGCGCTGGTAAAACTGCTGTTTGCTTAAGAAACACTACTATAGTTTATATAAATAAGCTGCTGTGTAGCAATGGGGGCAGCCATTCAAAGGTGAAAAAGCTCAAGTTACACAGCAGATAGCAAATAAGCCCTGTCTGTCTAATGGTTTTATCTGTTATCCATTAGTTAACCTGTGCCATATAGCCATGTTTCAATTTCGGCCATTGCTCCACAGCAGCTTGTTTATATGAACTATAGTAGTGTTTCTGAAGCAAACACATCAGTTTTATCAGTGCAGGGCAACAGTGCATAATATTTTCATTACTTTAAAACAGTTACATTTTTTGGTGTTACTGTTCCTTTAACTTAACAATACTTATTGTCTGGTTTCCACAGTTAGCAGTTGCAACTGCTCAGAGTACATGATTTGCCTCCTCTCAGAAGGGGATGACCCACTACGTTATTCTTTTGTCCTTAGAAGAATCTCCTTCTTGAATGCATCTCGTACATGTTTCCAGTGAAACATTAGTATCTTTAAGGGGCAGATTTATCAAGGGTTGAAGTGAATTTGAGGGAAAATTCGAAATTCGAAGTAATTTTTTGGATACATCGACCAACGAATAGGATACTACGACTTCAAATTCGTTTCGAAGTAAAATAGTTCGGATATTCGACCATTCGATAGTCGAAGTACTGTCTCTTTAAAAAAACTTTGATTTAAATTCCTTTCCAAATTAAACCTGCCAAAGTGCTATGTTAGCCTATGGAGACCTTCTACGTTTTTGGAAGTCGAAGTAAAACCGTTCGTTCGATCGCTAAAATCCTTCGAATCGTTCGATTCAAAGGATTTCATTGTTTGACCGAACGATTTTACTTCGACCGCACTGGAGGAGCACACGAGGAGCAGATGTTTTGCTGCCCCTTTTACCCTTGGATGGGGGTGCTCCATCATTAACCACTGATGCCCATTCCTCAGGTACCAGCCAGTTGGATTTAAATTTCCTCTTTTTCTTGGCATCTGAAGAGGAAAGGCCACTATTTGCCCCAACCCCAACAGGTATTGCAATCATGTGTACCCCCACACCCTCAGTGGTGCCCATAACAGGAGCACAATTTTTGTGGTATGAACAACTGCGGCCCTGGGGGTGCACTGACATTTCCCCCTCTTCTCTTTTGCTGCAATTGAAAGACACACTGCAGCCTTAGATAACTTCAGTGAAGAAGGGGAAGGTTTGGATGTTGTAGAGGTGGGTTGTGTAACAGCCACCTTGAGGTTCTTTAGTGAAGGAGATATCCCCTTTAAGGACAATGCTTAAATAGTCCCAGCAGGATAAGATGTTTTATTTGAGGCAATGGGGGCAGGAACAGGGCTGTGGTCTTGCAGGAAGGGGGGCACATTAGATAAAACCACCCTTGTACCCAATCCTTCTAGAGGTTCTACAGGGACATAACTCTCTCCCACTGTGATACCCCTCTGCACCAGATTATGCACTGCAGTCAGCGAACGGGCAAAGATTATGGCTTTCCTATACATTTTACTTGCTGCCACTACTGCAGAGGGGCCCACCACTTCAGCTGCAGACTTTATATAAGCCTCTATGCCATGAGTGCTTGACATTAGGCACTTTCCTTTTTATTCCCTCCCATTTTTTTTTACAAAACAACCCACAAAAAGAAAGCTTTATACTATTGATCAATGAAAAAGTAAATTAGAGAAGCTGTGGCAGGGAGAGGGTTAATGTGAGCAGGTGCCTGGGAGCTGCACTGCTGCTGCTGCTGCTGGAAAAAATGTTATACTGAGTGCAAAATCAAAACACCCACTCAATCTGTACAAAAAAAATAATTTGTGCTGAAACAGCAGAAAAATGCAAGTGAAACTGACACCCAGGTGTGGGGGAGGGGATCTAACAGTGAGTTTGTAGCCCAGAGGAAGTGAAGGGAACTGGGTTAGCAATCACTCACCTGGCTTCTGGGTCAAAAGAAAAATCTATTTTTAGTAAAGAAAATCAACTCAAAACTTCCCAAATTTCACCCACCAAGTGGACAACACATTCACACACCAAGTGAAAACAAAAAATCCTGTCTTAAACAGGTATTTCTATCCTTAATTCAGCACCAAACAGAGAGCTTTCTCCTGTGTGTAGATTTTTCAGTAGCTGAAGTTACCAACAGGACTATTTGTGTGCGCTAACTTCATTGTGGGGCCTTTAAATGCCAGATACTTTGGTAAACCTATGCACATTTGGCACCAAACTGTTTGGAGGACCCCTGGCAACCATATTTAGGGTGCTTTTTTTTGGTACGTAATGATACATGGGTGATATGGTGCTGGGAAGTTGAAGGTTTGAGGCAATTTTCAGGTATTTCACCAAAACCGACAACTTTGGATAAGGCTTGTGACTCAGTAGTTTGGAGCAGAAAGACACGGGTACCCATTTTAGATTCGGTAGAATGTGTAATTTACAAAAATATATGGTTTTGGGGAGTAAAACTATTTTTCAGTGTTTTACCCCATAAAAAATGCAGTCAATGTGTTGATTTTTCAGGAGCTGAAGTAAAGTCCTGGACAATTTGGATGTGCTAACTACATATTGAAGTCTCTAAATGCCAGATACTTTGGTAAACATATGCACAATGGGTATCAAACTGTTCAGTGGACCCCTGGCAATCATATTCACGGTGATTTTTCTTGGTACCTAATACAGTGTGGGATATGCGGAGCAGCAAATTAAAACCTTTGAAATTATGTTTTAGAATTTTAATAATGATTTATAAAAAACACTACGTTCATAGAAGCTTTGATGTTTGGTAGTTAGGAGTAGAGAGACATAGTTACCCATTTTGGAATCGGCAGAATGTGTACTTTTCAAAAATAAATGGTTTTCTGGGGTAAACCTACTGTTTCAGGATTTCTTGGCCTTGGAATCTAAAGTATGCCATTTTCTGCCTTTGTGCTATCAAAATTCGGTAATATACTGCTGGGAGTTTTTGCTGTACAGAAGTCCTAAAGCTCCATTAAACTATACATATCTGGTATTGGCACATTTGTGAGACAAGGGGCTTTCCAAACCAGTTGGATTTTCATGCGTAAAATTAAATATTTTTCTGGTATAAATTCATATATTGTGAAAAATAGGAATTTTTTATTTTTTTTCCGTATTTAGTGCTATAAATAATTTTGCAGAGGTGGAAATACATGAATAGTCAGGCAGATTTAGAAAGCTCAGTTTCTCCCAAAAACAAACAATGTATAGTTTTCCTAGGTAAACTATAGGTTTCCTCTCAGAAAATGCCCCTAAAGTGAGAGAGCACAAAATGTTTAAAAAATGTCTGGCATTTCGCATTGCCAATTGTTTTTTAATTCTGCTGGCACTTAAAGGGTTAAAAAATGCTGCGTAAAAATGATTCAAAAACGCATGTGTGTCCATAGCCTAAGGATCCGGAAAGTCTTAATGACCTCAGCTATTTTTTACACTTACAAAGCAATCTGTAAGTTTTCCCTCTGTCCCTAACTCTTTGTCTCTCCCTTGTGCTCATTAATCCAATCATTGTTCTCTGATGCTCTCTCTGTACTGCCCACATTCCACTCACAGCCAATGAACTCCTCTCTTCCTGCTGCACAGCCACAGTGTGAGAAAGAGTTAAGTAAGGGAGCGGGACGGCACTAATGGTGGCACTAAAGGAGCACATGAGCTGATTATTCCCAGGGACACTTTGCTACTGATTGTGTGAGTGCTGGGCAGCTATACATACTGGGGAGCAGGTAGGGAGAGTGGGGGAATAGTAGGGATAAGAATAGGCTGTCGGCTGACTCTGTGGTGACATAAGGGGGAGGCTTGGGGGGAGGGGGGATTGGGGCACATTGAGGCCAATAGAAATGGAAGGACATTAGTGATATATTAGGAATACTGCTCCTCTCCTTAACTGCTCACTTACCAACTGGGCAACATGGAGACACTTTCTATCCCTGGAGCCCAACCTGCAGCCACTCACTTGTTGCTCAACACTTCACAACAGCTGTAGCTTTATCTGTGCTTTCTGCCAGTTCTACTGCAACAACAGTTCTGATGTGTAGAAATAAATAGGCAGCTCTGGGTTTGCAAGGTCCCACCAGAACCAGCCGACATGGACCATAATAATATTTTTTTGCGATCTGTGTCTATGTTCCAGCATTATGTATGTGTCACCATAGCAACTGCTTTAAGTGTTGCGATTGGTTGGCGTGTAAAGAAGGCGGGCACCACGTGGCTAATGTGTGTGTGTGATCCTGCCTGCAATAGAAGAAACACCCTCATAAATAACTCTTCTGCACGTCTGTTGGGAAGATGAGCCATTGCACATGCTCGTAGTCTTTTCAGTTTTCTGGAAAGTGAAGATTTGGAACTAATGAATGGGTTTACAGTTGAGCGGTTTAGGAGCACTTTTAAAGAGGGTTTATGCCTTTCCAGAAACCCGGATTTAGGTTTACACTTTCCTTGTTCTTTAATTATACACTTGTTATAGAGCACAGGGTCCATAAACCTATGTCCTATCATTTGTTTCTAAAGGGAAAGTATCATAAACATGAAATTGTCGATTAGCAAACATTGCATCATTAAATGTAGCTGTAGTTTTTTGATTACAAGTAATTAGTGGTTTTGTATGTAAATCTGTATGTTCAATATATACAACCATTCATTGTACATTGCTGCAGAATATGTTGGTGCTTTATAAATACATAATAATGATATGAAAGTAGACGTTTCTGAACCAGCAGCTGCTGACCCACTTTCCAGTCTCATACAGTTCCAGGCAGACTGGATTTTCTTCTGTTTAATCAGTATGTGACTCCCCCAGTCAGATAATTGGTCAGGGGGCTAGCGTTTTAGCCCATGCAAAACCAATAGAATTGGCTACTGAAACATTTAGCCAACTGATCACTGGTGTGAATAACATTTGCTACTTGTAAATTATAGTGAAATATGGCCTGAATCCTCCCCACACTTTCCCTTTGAGCTTGAAAATAACAGAAAAGTCCCACTGCAGAAAGATTTAATGGGATTCTTTGGATCTGGGCCCCTGTAATTCTTTTGGGGAAATTGCTGGGCATAATCCTGTATTGAAAAGTGTAAGTGCTTAATTCCAGGGTCACTTCCAGGTCAGTCCCTCCCACAAGGAGCCAATGGGAATGTGGGAGGAAGCGAGTGACACAGGGATGAAGGGGAAGAAGAAGAAGAAGGATAAAAATGAGGAGGAGGAGGAGCGGGGGAAGAAGGAGAGAATGGTGAATCTCACACTGGAGATGATCTATCTGCTGACTGGAGAGGTGAGGGGCACTGTGACTGGCACACTGACAAGAGACTGTCTGTCTGTACAAAGGGGGTCTCTCTGCAGCTCAAACACCATTCTCTCTTCCTTTCAATATTTAGCACTACATCCCTAGGAAGAAGTCAGATGATGGGGGGGCCCTGCATGCCCCTGGCTCCGTCATACAGAAGGAAAATAACAAGAATGACAAGAAGATCCTGGAACTCATGTCCAACATCATCCAGCTGCTGACTGGAGAGGTGGGTACAGCGGCCCCTTATTGTTTAGTAACAGTGGATGATAATCCCTTTCTCTGGCTGGGGGATGACTGGAACATTGTGTGTGACAGGTTGCCATAAGGACTGGTCATGTTTCCATCTATTTTTCCTTGGACGAGTGGGACTATATAAAAGGAAACAAGGACCTTTATGAGGAAGGGATAAAGGAGGAGCCTCAGCAGCCCCTCTCACCGGGTAAGTATTGGGTGTTGTCTATCATATGCAGAGCATAGAGTCTATACAAGATATTTTATATTTTCAGAGAGACCTGGAAGAATGTCAGTTTGTCATCTATACCCAGTTACAAGCACCCAGCTATCAAACAGACTTAGTTTCCAGCATATTGTGTTGGAAAAGTGGATCTACACCCAACTTACTAACCAGAAAATACTACACATTATGTAAACCCTTTAATTATGGGGCATGATCTAATAGAAATCTACATCCCTGAGATAGGTATCCATAGATTTCACTTGCAGAAAGAGCAGACTGAAGACCGATCACCATGGTGCAAAAAATCACACATTCCCCACACAGTCCGAAAATTGTACAAACCGTTGTTTCATACGATGGTATCTTGCATCTATGGACAGTTTTACACAGGCACAATTGACTTTGATAGAAAAGCCCTGCTTGGATTGAGCACTGTATTTGTTACACTGAGCTCAGGAGAAGAGTCAGGAGAAAAAGTATAACAACTAGAGCAGAGTTTCTATGCCATCTCTTCATTGGCTGCTAGACTGGAGGGCATGTATAGTCATCTGAGCTGAGAAGAATTGAGCCAACATAAATTCTCAAGGGATAGAGACCAGTGGGTTAGAGGAAGAGATGGAAACCTTTAAAGAAGCTGATTTTTGTGGAGGTTTAAATGTCCTTTAATAATCTTGACACCCAAATCCTGTGGTCTTTTCTTCTCATTGCCAGACTGTGAATATGAAGATAAAAGCGATATTACAGCTGATCTGGGAGGAACATTATATTCTTATAATGAGCCAAGCAAGATTAGGGCTGAAGGAGGAGATTTTTGTGCCAATGGAAATCCCACAAACCCTGAAATTTCTCCAATGAAACAGCCCCCACCAGCCAATGGGATTAAAGAAGAAGTGGCTTCATGTGACGGGGGTAGGCAATCAGATTGCAGCATTAATCCACTTACAGAACAGATACAGGGAACAGATATCCCTACTCCTATCATGGGATACAACCACTTAATAATTCAGGCTATTAAAGATAATGAAAATACGTCCCCCCACGAATCTCGCTTTGATAGGCACCATACAACCCATACAACAGAGAAACAGTTTTCTCATCACATAAATCTTCATAATGATCTTAGCATTCATACAGGTAAGAAACCTTTTCCTTGTTCTGAATGTGGGAAATGTTTTGCCGGATCATCAGAACTTAATGTTCATCGACGAACCCACACGAGAGTGAAACCTTTTTCTTGTTCTCAGTGTGGGAAATGTTTTTCAAATCAAACCAAACTAAAATATCATCATAGAACCCACACAGGGGAAAAACCTTTTTCTTGCTCTGAATGTGGGAAATGTTTCTCAACTCCTCATGTCCGTGCTCGTCATCAAAAGACTCACACAGGGGAGAAACCATTTCCTTGTTCTGAATGTGGGAAATGTTTTGCCAGATCATCAGATGTTACTGTCCATCGACGAACCCACACGGGAGAGAAACCTTATTCTTGTTCTCAATGTGGAAAATGTTTTACCAGATCATCAGACCTTAATGTCCATCGACGAACCCACACGGGAGAGAAACCTTATTCTTGCTCTCACTGTGGAAAGTGTTTTACTACTTCATCAGAACTTAATGTCCATCGAAGAACCCACACGGGAGAGAAACCTTATTCTTGTTCTGAATGTGGGAAAAGTTTTCCCACTTCATCAGAATTTACTTCCCATTGGAAAACCCACATGGAAGAAAAACCTTTTTCTTGTGTTCAATGTGGGAAATGTTTTTCAAAAGACACTCACCTTAAATATCATTACAGAACTCACACAGGGGAGAAACCTTTCTCTTGTTTTGAGTGTGGGAAATGTTTTACACATAACGGTAGTCTTAAAGTACATTTAAAAATACACAAAAGAGAAGCAGATTTTTGTTCCAAAGGAAATCTCACAAACCCGGAAATTTCTCCAGTGGAACATTACCCACCAACCAATGAGATTAAAGAGGAGGCCACTTCATGGGAAGAGGGAAATCGATCAGATTACAGCATTAATTCACTTACAGAACAGATACAGGGACCATATACACCTACTCCTATCATGGAATACAACCACTTAATAATGCAGGATAATAAATATGATGTAAATGCCTGTAATTCACCCCTACAGGAAACAGATGTAACAAAACAGGCTCTTCACAAAAGAGACATTGATAGACGCCAAAGAACTCAACTTAAATATGATCACAGAACCAACACAGGGGATAAACCATTATCTTGCTCTGAATGTGGAAAATGTTTCTCAACTTATCATGTCCTTGCTCGTCATCAAAAGACTCACACAGGGGAGAAACCATTTTCTTGTTCTGAATGTGAGAAATGTTATGCCAGATCATCAGACCTTAATGTCCATCGACGAACCCACACGGGAGAGAAACCTTATTCTTGTTCTGAATGTGGGAAATGTTTTACCAGATCATCAGACTTTAATGTCCATCGACGAACCCACACAGGAGAGAAACCTTATTCTTGCTCTGAATGTGGGAGATGTTTTCCCACTTCATCAGTACTTACTTCCCATTGGAGAACCCACACAGGAGAGAAACCTTTTTCTTGTACTGAATGTGGGAAATGTTTTTCAAGAGAAACATACCTTAAATATCATCACAGAACCCACACAGGGGAGAAACCATTCTCTTGTTCTGAATGTGGGAAATGTTTTACATGTAACAGTAGTCTTAAAGTACATTTTCAACTACACAAACGAGGAAAACCATAAGTTTGTTCTCAATGTGTGAAATGTTTGTACAAATCAGGCATTTGTTTGGTATTGATTATATGTTTATATGCTCAAAGCACATCACACAAAAGTTAGAGCACTCAAACCCCCTCTGCCAGTTCTTTTTAAAAAAAAAAAAAACAGTACGAAATTGTGATGCACGTGTGGGGCAATTTTATACGCCTACTTTCGTTTAATTTTATACGCCAACTTTCGTTTAAATTATTATAAGGTAATTTCCCCAATAGACAATTTGGTTCGGTGAATTGGTGTAAGTACAGTGTGTATTTTCTTTGCCTGAACAAATGCTTAAAAATCCTTGGGGGTGAGGTTTCTAATGAATATGATAAATACAATGAGCTGAATCTGAATCCATTGACACATTGTTTTATTAGTACGGGGGATACCCAGTTGAAGCTTTGGGGTTGAGTTAATTTGTTTAAAGGAGACATATAGGATTTGATGAAAAAAAAACTAATTTTGTGAAGTTATGAGTAATATATGGTGTTGCTTTTACAATGTGCTACAAATTAATATTATCTTTAAAAATAGCCCCTTTATTAGAGTTCCATATAGATGTTCTCTGGTCCCTCAAATGAGGGGTGGGCGTGTCCTAACGGTCCCTGCCAGAAGCACAGTAGGAGGGGGACAGCCAATCACAGCCCTGCAGTCACACAAGCACAGACAGGTTTCAGTTCCCTATCAGGTCCTGCTAGCTGCTGATTCGGCCTACTTCGAATTGTACGATTGTACTTCGAATAGTTCGATCATACTTTGATTCAAATTTATTTAACTTCGACCTTCAATCTCCCAAACTCCCCCAATTGCCTCCATACAGGTTGTAGGAGGTCCCCCATAGGCTAAAACAGCACTTCGGCAGCTTTTAGGTGGTGAATGGTCGAAGTCAAGTTTTAAAGAGACAGTACATCAAAAAAATTTGAATTTCAAAGTCTTTTCAAATTCGAATCGAAGAATGACTATTCCCTAGTCTAAGTACACAAAGAATAGCTTGAAATTCGAAGTTATTCACTTCGAAACTTCAGCTCGACCTTTGACAAATCTGCCTCTAAATGTCTCCTTTAATATAGGACTATAGGATTGCTATTAATATTGAATTGATTCACACTATAGTTTGCAGCAGTAGATCAGTTCAGTGTTTAATATAGAAGCTACAAATGAGTGACAATAAAACATGCAGGCTGATGCTGTCTCTACAGACAAAATGGCCCCAGTATGCCAATACCAGAAACGCTTTACATCTTTACCAACGTTCCCAAACCTGAGAATACACATGAGCACCAATATACCTAAACCAGTATAGGAATTGTTGCCTCAGCCATTTTGTTGTTACAGCTCCATGTTCCAGTCACCATGTTCCAGTAACACGTGAGAGGATATCAAGGCACAAACTGCCTCTGAATCTATTTATCACATTAGCATTCCATACAAACATATTTTGTGGCTAAACAGGCTGTAAAGTACAGGTATGGGACCTGTTATCCGGAATGCTCTGGACCTGGGGTTTTCCGAATACCAGATCTTTCCGTAATTTGGGTCTTCATGCTTTAAGTCTACTAGAAATTCATAAAAACATTAAATAAACCCAATAGGCTGGTTTTGCTTTAAATGAGGATTAATTATATCTTAGTTGGGATCAAGTACAAGCGACTGTTTTATTATTACACAGAAAAAGGAAATGATTTATAAAATTTGTATTATTTGGATAAAATGGAGTCTATGGGAGACAGTCATTCCGTAATTCGTAGCTTTCTGGATATCGTGTTTCCGGATAAGGGTTTACCTGTTGAGCAAAATGATTTGAGACACAGAGTCATAGTTACTGGTTCGCTGCTCCTTGTTCCCTGACAGAAAAGCAGCTCTCTGGAGCTCATTTATAAACAGGCAACTTTGCCCACGGGCAGTAACCCATAGCAACCAATCAGTGATGAGCTTTTATTTCAGTCAGTTGCAGGTGGAGCAATGAAAAGAAACATTTGATCTGAGTCTAAACTCCCTCGTGGTGTGTGTTTATGAGAGTCCTCTCATGGTGGGAGTGTGAATAGATAATAAGATACAGTAGAACCGCCATTTTACATTTTTCAGGAAATCAGGAAAAAAAATGGTGTAAAGTCCAGGAAAATGTAAAATGAGGGAAATGTATTATGTATAATATACAGGTGGGACCACAAAGCAACAACGTAAAATGAGGCACATGAACATTCCTTTTTGTTTTTACACTTAGCGGCAGATGTGTGATGTTTTCTAAATAAAGATAATAAATTTGAATGTACTCGCATCTCGTATGGGAGGTTATTTATGAGAAAACTTGAACGTCTTAACATTCGATCAAATGCGAAAGATCCGATAAAACAAATGAAAAACACTCGAATGCAGCACAAGCTGAGAATTAATATGAGCCTCAATATGAGCAGCTCACACAAGTCTGTCATCTCCACAAACAAATGAAATCATTTCATATCAGTCACAGCTTTGCTTTCTCTGTCTCCTGGTTGCTATGGGCAACATTACACGTCATATATCAACTCTCTGAGGTGCGAATAATTAGACAGAGAGAAATATTTAGGTTCTTATGTCATCTCTGTATCCCTTTAGAATGAACATAATACACGGGTTTTAGTTATGTTTTTACTCTTATTAAATAGCACATTTTCCCTCAGTCCCTCTCTTAGTCCCGCCTTCTCTCCAATCATTTCTCTCAGTAGCTCTTAGTCCCGCCTTCTATCCAATCATTTCTTTCAGTAGCTCTTTGTCCCGCCTACATTCCACTTTTAGCCAATCGGATAGCGTGTCCCTCCAGTCTAAGCCAATGAGTCGGATTGCTCCCGGTACAGGAAGCAGAGCAGCGTGAGGAGGAAAGAGGTGAGTGAGGGAGCGGCAGCAGTGAGGCAGCAGTCAGTAAGTGTCCGGCGGTAGGAGGGATCATGTGCCAGTGGGAAGCAAGGACACCCTACAGCCTGAGAGCAGCCACTGAGGAACTCATTGTTTTGCCATAAGGAGCTTCAGGGCTTCAGTGAGTGACGGATAAGAGCTGCCCATTGTCACGGGATGATCATGGGCAAATTGTGGCGCCGCTGGGAATGAAGGGAACGTTGGGCGCTGGTGTGCGCTGAGCTCTGTTTCTATGGTGTCAGTGTATTAGTGTGAGTGTGTGAGGAACACCCCCAGTACTGGCCACACCCACATCTCCCTTTCATTGGCCCTTACTGGACTCTCTGCAAACTGTCTGTTCCATCTTAAAGGCACAGTACAGCTGCACAGCCAAATGGCCAGTAATGCTTTGTTACATGTCACACACTGGAAATCTTACTCATTCCACTCCATTATCTGCTTACACTCCCCCAGCTCCCAACCCCCTCTCTCCTTCACCTTTTCCACCAAACAGCAGCTTTGTACTATTGGGGGGAACCCCTCATGTCCCTTTACTTTCCCACCATCCAAATCATGTGCAGACTATGTGGGAATCCTGTGTGTCCTGCAACTCATACCCTAACTCTCTGCTCTGTGTTCCATAATATTGTCAGCTACTGATATACACACTGTCTCTTTAATGGAATTCTATGGATCTGGGGAATAATCCTGTATAGAAATGTGTAAGTGCTTAATTCCAGGGTCACTTCCAGGTCAGTCCCTCCCACAAGGAGCCAATGGGAATGTGGGAGGAAGCGAGTGACACAGGGATGAAGGGGAAGAAGAAGAAGAAGGATAAAAATGAGGAGGAGGAGGAGCGGGGGAAGAAGGAGAGAATGGTGAATCTGACACTGGAGATGATCTATCTGCTGACTGGAGAGGTGAGGGGCACTGTGACTGGCACACTGACAAGAGACTGTCTGTCTGTACAAAGGGGGTCTCTCTGCAGCTCAAACACCATTCTCTCTTCCTTTCAATATTTAGCACTACATCCCTAGGAAGAAGTCAGATGATGGGGGGGCCCTGCATGCCCCTGGCTCCGTCATACAGAAGGAAAATAACAAGAATGACAAGAAGATCCTGGAACTCATGTCCAACATCATCCAGCTGCTGACTGGAGAGGTGGGTACAGCGGCCCCTTATTGTTTAGTAACAGTGGATGATAATCCCTTTCTCTGGCTGGGGGATGACTGGAACATTGTGTGTGACAGGTTGCCATAAGGACTCATCATGTTTCCATCTATTTTTCCTTGGACGAGTGGGACTATATAAAAGGAAACAAGGACCTTTATGAGGAAGGGATAAAGGAGGAGCCCCAGCAGCCCCTCCCACCGGGTAAGTATTGGGTGGTGTCTATCATATGCAGAGCATAGAGTCTATGCAGGAAATGTTGTCTTTTCATATACCCAGTTAATAATCCATCAAATCAAATAATTGCTCAAGTCACGAGTAACAAGTCCAATGTCCAGAGCAAGATGGCTCTATAGGGAAAACACAGGCAATCCTACACTATAGAACCTGTGCACATGCAAGAGACAGCTACGCCAGTTCCAGCAAACCTCTTTTAAATTGCAATGCTCATCATTTGTTCCAGAGA
The DNA here is from genome assembly GCF_017654675.1 of Xenopus laevis. NCBI lineage: Eukaryota > Metazoa > Chordata > Amphibia > Anura > Pipidae > Xenopus > Xenopus laevis. The sequence continues at coordinate 134,853,301 of NC_054387.1, read as the reverse complement.
TAATGCAGGAGGGAACAATATTTGTCACATCTCCCTACATACCAGCTGTGTGGCTTGGGAACGTTTACATTACATGGAATAGAGAACTTGATTATCATTGAAGGCTATGCCACAAACCAGAGGTCCACTTCCCTTGTCTCCAGCTTGTGACTGAATTGGGTTTGGTTGACCCTTGTTTACTGACGTTCAGCTCAGCACACAGGTCACCTTGTAGAACACACTGGAGATAGGCATCCCTAGGTGTACACCTGTCAAATAAAGCAGATGGACTATTCACCCTGAGAGTGTAAATCTGCAATAGCCTCCCTTCCCAACCACAGGGCACCTGAGATCATTAAATGCCATGTAGACTACCTTGAATTTTATAATACAGCGAAATCCAGGGGACCTCTCCCACCCTCCTTAACCAAGGCCTTAATTATAATGATACCCAAACCTTGTGATCAAACATAAATAATATTCTCTCTTCTTCTGTTTGACAGACAGTGAATATGAAGATGAGAGAGATATCACAGCTGATCTGGGAGGAACATTATATTATAATAATGAGCCAGGCAAGGTTGGGGCTGAAGAAGCAGATTTTTGTGCTGAAGGAAACATCTCAAACCCTAAAATTTCCCCAGCAGATCAGCCCCCACCAGCCAATGGGATTAAAGAGGAAACTGCTTCATGTAAAGAGGGAAACCAATCAGATTGTAGGATTAATCCACTTACAGAAAAGGTAAAGGGAACAGATACACCTACTCCTATCATGGGATGCAGCCTGAATAACAGCCTGGCAGCTAATTATATGTCAGTTGTTCTTAAAGAGGAAACGGCTTCATGGGAAGAAGAAAAGCACCTTGCAGAACAAACTCAATCGACTCTCAAGGGTTGTAGACTGAATAACAACGTGTTCTCTAAGGATACATCAGATGGAATTAACGGGGAGTTGGTTTTATGGCAAACGGACCATAATTACTGTAAGATAAATACAATTTCAGGACAGATACAGAGAACAGATAAAATAGCTGATATTATGGACTGCAGCCTGACTAACAACTCACAAGGTGATTATGTATCATTTGTTATTAAAGAGGAAGCAGCTTCATGCAAAGAGGATAACCAAACAAATTGCAGCATTAATCCACTTACAGAACAGATACAGGAAACAGATACACCTACTCCTATTATGGGATGCAGCCTCTTAATAATAAAGGATAATAAAGATGATAAAAATGCAGAGACGTCCCCACATGAACATCATTTAACAAAAGAGATTATTCATAAGAAATATTGTTGCAGCCAGTGCCACAGACAATTTCTTCAAAAAAGAGACGTTGTTAGACATGAAAGAACTCATACAAGTCAGATACACGTTTCTCCTCACAGAAATCTTTATACTCATCTTAATGTTCATACAGCTAAGCAACCCTTGTCTTGTTCTGAATGTGAGAAATGTTTTACCAGATCAGCAGAACTTACTGACCATCAACGAACCCACACAGGAGAAAAACCATTTTGTTGTTCTGAATGTGGGAAATTTTTTTTGAAAAAAAGGAACCTTAAAGATCATCAGAGAACTCACACAGGGGAGAAACCATTTCCTTGTTCTGAATGTGGGAAATGTTTTGGCAGATCATCAATACTTACTGCCCATCAAAGAACTCACACAGGAGAGAAACCATTTTCTTGTTCTGAATGTGGGAAATGTTTTACAAGTTCATCATACCTTACTGTCCATCAACGATTACACACCGGAGAGAAACCTTATTCTTGTTCTGAATGTGGGAAATGTTTTTCGAATCAAAGGAGCCTAAGATATCATCACAAAGCCCACACGGGAGAGAAACCTTTTTCTTGTTCGGAATGTGGGAAAAGTTTTTCAACAAAATTTATTCGTAACAATCATTACAGAACCCACACAGGGATGAAACCTTTTTCTTGTTCAGAATGTGGGAAATGTTTTAGCAGTTCATCAAATCGTACTGTCCATCAACGATCCCACACCGGAGAGAAACCTTATTCTTGTTCTGAATGTGGAAAATGTTTTTCGAATCAAAGGAGCCTAAGATATCATCACAAAGCCCACACGGGAGAGAAACCTTTTTCTTGTTCGGAATGTGGGAAAAGTTTTACAAGAAAAAGTATTCGTAACAATCATTACAGAACCCACACTGGAGAGAAACCGTATTCTTGTTCTGAATGTGGGAAATGTTTTTCATGTAACCGTAATCTTAAGTTACACTTACAACTGCACAAAGGAGGAAAACCATAGGGTTGTTCTCAGGCAGTTCCTTCTTAATTTGGAAACCTAAGTGGTCATTGACTTCATTGAAGCTGTTATTTCCCTTTCTTGGGTTTAAGAGTGAAGATACATGTGCCGTTTGGTTGCCACAATTTTTTAAACGTATTGCTACATTTGTCTATAACGGCAATTTGTACTGGTGACTCACCCACCACAGTTACCCATAAACTGTTGCTCAAGATCTCTTACAGTGACCCGATGAGTGTTTTTGCGTCATGTTTAGTCATGTTTAGTGCCGTCTTTGTCTTCGAGGAAAATGCTTTTTTTTTTTTTTTTGCAACAGTTGTTGGTGTTAATTTTTTTATATTTTCAACATATGAAGGAAAAAGAAAAATAAAGAAGTAGAGCTAGGTGATACTGGGTGCATCCTCAAAGATCAGAAAATTTCAGATGAATTCTACATGAAGACTAATTTTTAAAGCTGCATGGGTTCATTGGATGGAAAACACAGAGTTACCATGCCATCAAATAATGGCTCCAAGTACTGGAAGTATAAAAAGTATTTTTCAATTGTCCCCCTAGCAGTTACTACTGTTTTTTCATCATTGATGCGGGAGCCTGTGGAAGTACTGGAGATTTCATTGCTTTCAGAAATTCAGCACTGGGATAGAAAATATATGATGGTTTTCTATTCCTTCCTTAGCCCAAGCCATTACCTGGAACAGCAGCACCAGATATGCCATTTGTGTTTGTTGGGGATGAGACAAATTCTTATTACGCCTTATACATGAACTCTAGGGTGCAGATTCATCAAGGCTCAAATAGTAAATTCAAATTCTAATTTTCAAATTTCAAAATTCACACGGTCTAATTTTAATCCCCCTATTTGAATGCAAATTTGAATGTGAGATTTATCATACCTCAACCATGGAAACTTTCCTAATTTAAATAATACCCCCCAAAACCTGCCGAGTTACATACCGTATATACGCAGCGTTTTTCAGCACCCAAAATGTGCTGAAAAAGTTAACCTCGGCTTATACTCATTGACGCGAATGGCTGTGCTTCAGCAGAATACATGCTCCTTGCATGCGCACCATTCACTTCCTACCCGGCCCGTATCTCCCCGGCACCTCCCGCTCACTCACGCTTTCATCACGTGACGTCATCAGAGGCAGAGGGCAACATGGCGACGGGCATAGTTCCTCCTACTGCAGCCTCCTCACCTCTGCAGTCCTGCGGCGACTTGCGCTAGAGGTGAGCTGTGGCCAAGTAAGGGGCTGGTGTTCTTGTCCAGGGATAGGGGCAGGCTTCTGCAGATCCAGATGCTCCAACGCAGAGGCAGGTTTATCCCTCATTGCCTTACCTGGCTGCATATGGTGTGGCACTTGCCCGACCCTTGCTTTATGTTTGTGTGTATGTAATGTATGTGTATGTAATGTATATATGTGTGTATGTAATGTATGTAAATGTAATGTATGTATACCCTTACAACAGCAAGTGTGGGCAGCACAGAGCTGTGACTGCATCCTCTTCGGATCAGTAAGTAAGAGGCGAGTTCTTCCCTAGCAGAGCACACGCAGGAGCGTGTCTTCTGCTGAAAATGTCCTAAAATGCATTTCTCACCCCTAGGCTTATACTCAAGTCAATACATTTTACAAGTTTTTGTAGGTAAAATTAGGTACCTCGGTTTATACTCTGGTGGGTTTATACTCGAGTATATACGGAAGTTAAATCGGGTTGAAAAAATACAAAGTCCATCAAGTTCAACCCCTCCAAATGAAAACAAAGCCCCATACACACACCCCTCCCTACTGTCACATAAATGATATATACCCATATCTATACTAACTATAGAGTTTAGTATCACAATAGCCTTTGTATTATGTCTGTCCAAGAAATCATCCAAGTCCCTCTTATAGTCATTAACTGAATCATCACCCGGCAGTGCATTCCCCAACCTCACTGTCCTCACTGTGATGAACCCCCTACTCTGTTCCTTTAAATGAAACTTCTTTTCCTCTAGTCTGAAGGGGAGGCCTCTGGTACGTGATTCTCTTTATGGGTAAAAAGGTCCCCTGCTATTTGTCTATAATGTCCTCTAATGTACTTGTAAAGTCTAATCATGTCCCCTCACAAGCGCCTTTTTTCCAGAGAAAACAACCCCAACCTTGTCAGTCTCCCCTCATAATTTAACTCTTCCCTCCCTCTAACCAGTTTAGTTGCACTTAGTCTCTGCACTCTCTCCAGCTCATTTATATCCCTCTTAAGGACTGGAGTCCAAAACTGCCCCCATACTCCAGATGAGGCCTCACCAGGGACCTATAAAGAGACACAATTATGTTTCATCCCTTGAGTTAATGCCCTTTTTTATACAAGAACTTTATTTGCTTTAGTAGCCACAGAATGACACTGCCCAGAATTAGACAACTTGTTATCTACAAAGACCCCTAGATCCTTCTCATTTAAGGAAACTCCCAACACACTGCCATTTAGTGTATAACTTGCATTTATATTATTTTTGCCAAAGTGCATAACCTGCATTTATCAACATTGAACCTCATTTTCCAGTTTGCTGCCCAGTTTTCCAGTTTAGACAAATCACTGTGCAAAGTGGCAGCATCCTGCATGGAACCTATAGTTCTGCACAATTTAGTCTCATCTGCAAAAATAGAAACAGTACTTTCAATACCCATACTTTCAATACCCATATATATATATATATATATATATATATATATATATATATATATATATAGATATATAGATATATAGATATATATTTATATCTAAATGAAACAGTACTTTCAATACCCATATATATATATATATATATATATATATATATATATATATATATATATATATATATATATATATATATATATATATATATATACACACACTATCCATACATAATTAAAGCTTCAGACCCACACATGTGAAAAAGTCTACTACTACTAAGTATACTAATATATGTATATATATATATATATATATATATATGTGTGTGTGTATATATATATATATATATATATATATATATATATTAGTATATATTCTTCAGACCCACACATGTGAAAAAGTCAATCTCTGTGAGACAATATCTTTAGAGTACAGAGGTTGGTCCGTGCCCCTAATGTTAGAGAGCATCAAATGAACAATTAGGGAAAACAAATTATGGGTCAGGAGATACCCAATGGGAGTGCTTGATGTAGCACGTCAGAGGGTAACTATGGATAGAGGGAATATAGGTAAGGTCAAGAAGTCCTGTTTACTGTCGTTTGTGACACATTTGGTTTACATAGCAATACTATATTCACTATATTATAATACTGTATCTGCCATATTGTTGAATATTGCCATACTGGGGTACCTTAAAATCAGCAATATCCAGCATATCCAGATGTGGAGGAGTTTCAGAATTTTCAATTTATTTCATATAGAAAGGGTCGTACGATAGGATCCCATTTGTTTCATCAGACACAAGGACACAAGTGGGAGTAGTGTGAATGTTTTGGGGTCTTGGAGTCAGGGCATGTATCATTGTCTTTCATGCTCCCAGTGTAGATTTGTGATGACAAATCTTTCACACATCCAGGAACTGGGAAGATGCACTGTATTAGGGGTTATCATAGGTGCTCCACAAAATTCATGGTATACCTCTTGGTCTGGCTGTGTGGTCTCCTCTATGTGGTTTAGACACATTGCAGATCAAGACGCGCACCTCTCAGCATTGTTCTACCATTTGTAATTACCTGTATCTAAACATTATATTGAACATGTGCATAATGAAAATCTTAGCACCACATTGATTAAATAGAGTAAATATATATTTAAGATTAATTTCCTTTGTTTTCCTCTCATACAAATATTATTTTTCCCTGTTGCTCCTTGATTTGATGTTGGTGGTTGCCAAGATACCAGTAGTGTTGACAGTGATGTCATGTCCTGTGTGTGGATGTATTTCCTGTTTGAACATTTAAAAGTGGATTACCTTGTACCTGTTGTTATTCTTTATCCCTGGTGTGATAAAGGAGTAGAAGTACTCTGAAACGCAGACGGGGTAATGTACATGCTAATGTATCTGAGATAATATGTTTCAACTACATAAGACTATTGGGCGCTGTGTCCTTTTTCAATTTTTTTCTACTAATATATAAATATATGTATAATGGTATCTCAATGTGATAAATCATAGGAATACATTATTCAACAAAAATTATTCAAAGGAAGGAACTCTGCTTTAGTGGTAACAAGAAACATCAAATTGGGAATTCATGTCCAAAGGCAGTCTCATATTTAAGGTGAAGATCCAAAAGACCTCTCGCCCCAATAAAAAGCTGGACAGATCTTCCCCTCTGTTCCTCAGTCTTACTCTCTCTGTACATTGGACCTGAAAATATTAAAAATTGCCCAAGGAACATGAATAAAAATGTTTGGACACATGGGTTTCTTTACTTATATTTATATTTGATACTTGTTTCCTGATTCTCTCTCTTGTTTTTGAGAAGTTTGCCCAACATATTGGCCTTTACAGTTCAAGCAGGTGATCAGATTGATAACATTCCTGGTGTTACAATTTATGTAATGTGTAATCTTATAAGAATTACTTTACAGGATGATGCCCTATCACCCATAACCATATAAGGGTAGATCACGCAGAGTTTTTCACCACACAGGATTATTTACTAAAATCCAAATGTATCTCATTTTGTAAATAAAAAAACCACGACCAAACTCCCATACCCGATTTTAACTTATTTATTATTAAAAAAGCTTGTTATAAATCAGTTCCAGTAAAAAACCCGATAAAATCGAACTAAAACCCAAATTGTACCATTTTTCCAGGCTTTTACCCGAAAAGCAGGATGTTTTTGTGTTTTTGGCCAAAAAGCCTGAAATGGTTGGATTTTAGGGCTAATGCCAAAGAAGACCACAGAAACATCAAAATAAGATAGGGACCTCTGCCATTGACTTATACGCAACTTTGGCAGGTCTGAGGTGGCAGATTTTTAAGATTCTGGCCTTTTGTAGCATTGGGCTTTAATAAAATTTGAGTTTTTAAAAACACCCTGAAAAATTTGAGCTTTGCCCCAAAAGGCCTGGCAAGAGTTTACCCCATAAAGGAGACAGATAGGATAAATGATAAAACTCTAATTTTGTAGGCAATTATAAGTAATATATGGTGTTGCTTTTACATGGTGATGAAAATTATTATCTTTAAAAATAGCCCCTTTATTGGAGCTCCCTATAGATGTTCTCTGGTCCCGGTCTGTGTTTCAAATGAGGGGTGGGCGTGTCCTAAAGGTTCCTGCTGTGACAAATACTGAGTGTGACCAAAATCCCCTTCTACTGGTCCCATTTTATCCATAGCTAATTGACTAGTACATATACAATCCAAGATGGTGTTTCTTCTTTGTTCTACTTTCCCGCCAAAAAGCTTTAAACAAAGGAGCTCCCAGGATAGCCCTCCAGAAGAGCTGGACAACCCCCTCCAAGGTATTTCCCCCTTCCCTAATGATGCAGCAGGGCCCCTGCCAATCAGACCTGCTTGGGTGGGGTTAACCAGAAGCAAGGCCGGCCTCCCAGCCAATCAACCCTAGGGGTTGGGGAAAAGGCCAGGTATACCAGAGGGGAGGGCTAAAGAGTTGTTGTTCGTCTGGGGTGTAACCTGGCTGCGGCAGGTCACCCTGCTCTGCGGTTCCTTGGAGTTTATCCTAGCTGAGGCAGGAAGACTCCCTCCAACAGTTTGGATCTCCCTACCTTCCAGAGGACTGTTTGTACCTGGATCCCCTTGAGGTATGGTTATTCTGTGGATTTACCCAAAGGCACTTTGCTCCTTACCCCTTTGAAATTGCCCAAAGGAACTCCCTGACTTTGTATTTGGATTTGCCTGGAGGGCGTGTGCATCTTGCTGTGGATTGCTCCAAGGGAGGCTCTTTGTTTCGGACCAGGAGTGTTTTGGACTTGGGGGAGTTCACATGCTAATGCCGTGTTCCTGATCTACTGCTTGTTGTATATCTGAAATAAACTCCTGTGTAAACCCCTCTTAAAGGTGTGGTATTTCCCTGTGTGTGCTAGTTGGTCATACGTCACACGTTTACGTGACACCTGCCAGAATCACAGTAGGAGGGGGACAGCCAATCACAGCCCTGCAGTCACACAAGCACAGACAGGCTTCAGTTCCCTATCAGGTCCTGCTAACGGCTGATTGGTTCCTGTCCTACAGTGCAGTGAGCTGAGTGCTCAGCCTGGGAATTCAGGGAGCAGCAAGTGGAAGAGAAGGGAGGGATTATTAGGGTTTTTGCAGAAATATTCAATAAAACAGCCTGAAACACTACTTTTTTAAGCACAATTCTTCTATATCTAAATGAGTATAATGCACTGGTACATTCTTATTTTTTTACACAAAATGTCTCCTTTAAAGTTGCCCTTATTTAATAACCTGGTAGGTCTATCTGGCTGCTTGTTTGAGACCATGCTAGCATCATTTTCTTTTAACAAATTTACAGCCCTGTTTCATAAGCATAGTTACATAGTTAAATCATGTTGAAAAAAGACGAAGTCCATCAAGTTCAACCCCTCCAAATTAAAACCCAGCATCCATACACACACCCCTCCCTACTGTCACATAAATTATATATACCCATATCTAACTATGCAGTACTCCACTAACAACACTGATCCAATTAGAAAATGTTCCATTTACCACCACTCTTTGTAGTCTATCTTTTAGCCAGTTCTCTGTCCAGGTACAAATACTATGTTCCAGGCCAACATTCCTTCATTTAACCAGTAAACTTTTGTGTGGCACTGTATCAAATGCTTTAGCAAAGTCTAAGTAAATCACATCCACTGCCATCCCAGAATCCAGGTCCCTGCTTACCTTCTCATAAAAATAAATTAAGTTAGTCTGGCAAGATCTATTGCGCATAAAACCATGCTGGCACACACTTATAGTAATATGATTTGCTATAAAGTCCCGTACCGTATCCTTTATTAACCCTTCGAAAAGCTTTCCTACCACTGACGTCAGACTAACTGGCCTATAGTTTTGAGGCTTCAAAAAAGATTATTTTTTGAATAGACTCGCTGCATTAGTAATTCGCCAGTCTCTCGGCACTATGCCAGACCTCAATGAATCCTGAAAAAAACAAGTAAAGAGGTTTGGCAATCACAGAGCTAAGCTCGCTAAGTACCCTGGGATGAATACCATCTGGCCCCAGACCTTTGTTTATCTTACATATTCTAGTCTCTTTTGAATTTCCTCATGTGTGAACCATGCATCATTAATTGTATCACTAGAATTGGGACTATTAAGAAGGAAACCTTCGTTAACTGGTTCCTCATTTGTGTAGAAAGATGAAAAATACGAGTTCAGAATCTGCGCTTTTATTTTGTTTTCATCAACCAGCTGACCCCCCTCTATTTTTTACTATTAAAATATTTAAAAAATAATTTAGGATTATGTTTACTGCTTGCTGCAATATCATTAGGGATGTAGCGAACCGCCGATTTGATGTTCGCGAACGCCGTTCGCGAACACCGGCAAAAAATGCGAACAGTTCGCGAACTGTTCGCGAACTTCGAACATCCGAAAATCGTTCGATTCGAACGATCGAAGGATTTTAATCGTTCGATTCGAACGATCGAAGGATTTTAATCGTTCGATCGAAGGATTTTCGTTCGAATCGAACGATCGAAACCATTCGATCGAATGATTTCATTCAATCCAATGGCTTCGATCGTTCGATTCGAACGAAAATCCTTTGATTTTAGCGATCGAATGGTCGAACGATTTTTGACGCGAACGCCTATTGGCGAACGTCGCGCGACGTTTGCGAACATTCGGCGGACGCGAACAGTCGAAGTTCGCGCAAACTAGTTCGCCGGCGAACAGTTCGCTACATCCCTAAATATCATATCGTTTCATATCAATTGTAGCTTGCCTTATAGCTTCTTTGCATGATTTATTGGCCTCCTTGTACCTTATAAATGTTTCGGCTGTACCAGCTAACTTGAAAGCCTTAAAAGCAGGTCTTTTCTTACCAACCTCAACACCAACGCTTCTATTGAACCAAAAAGGTTTTGCTTTGCAACGACGTTCCTTGCTTACAAGTGGAATATACTGACAAGTAGATTTATTAAGCAGCATTTTAAAGACTTTCCATTTTTGTTCTGTGTTTAACCCTGTGAAAAGCATTTCCCACTTAATATGTCACAGAGATGCCCTTATACTGTCACAGTTTGCACGTCTGAAATGTAGTGTTTTAGTTCCTCCCTTATAGAATTGCTTCTGCAACAGAATCTCAAAGGAGACCATGTTATGATCACTATTCCCTAAATGCCCCTCACCCATACAAATGTTAGAGATGAGTTCAGTATTATTAGTTATTACAGGTACAAAAGAGAGTTATTCCTAGTAGGTTCTTGAATGAGCTGGAATAAAAAGTTGTCATTCAGCATATTTACAAACCTACGAGCTTTTTGTGTCTTAGCAACCCCATTACCCCAGTCAATGTCTGGATAATTGAAGTCACCCATAGCAACAACGTGACCCAGCTGTGAAGCCGCTTGTATCTGCAAGAGTAACTGGGCTTCATACTCGACACTTATACCAGGTTGTTTATAACATACACCAATGATAATTCTCTTTGTTACCTTTTGCCCAGTCAAAATCTCTACCCAGAGGGATTCTACACCCTCACCAGTGGCAGCTATTGTTATTTCTTTAGCACATGGCTTTAATTCAGGCTTTACATACAAACACACTCCTCCACCCGCTATTTAATCCCTCTGTCCCTCCTAAAAAGGGTGTAACCATTTAAATTCACAATCCAGTCACATGTTTCATCCCACCAGGTCTCAGTGATACCAATGATACCATAATTTTTAGAGCAATTAATTCCAGGTCTCCCATTTTACCTAACAAACATACAGCTGAGGTTGCTACTTTTACTTTTGAAATTTACATCACTTAGTGGAGAACTAGCATATCTAGTTTCTTATCAATCTGCAATATAGGGAGATTTTTTATCTCAAAAATGCATCTTATTTGAGAAAATTGTGGGCTATAGGTTAATACACATAACGGCCTGTCAGATGTAGTTGACCTAGTGAGGCTCAAAGTTTTAGAAGTATATTTCTGAAAGAGAGAAACAAGGGGGATAGAAAATCATTCTTAAAGGCATTGATCAATAAATACATACACTACCCTGTCTCTTATTTCTCATACTTGCATAACAAAATCCTGAAAATTAGAGTTGTCTAAGGTGCAGGAATTGCCCAACAGGTACATTGTTTATTATTATTTTATTAGATGTCTGGGATGGGAAGAAGTAGCAGCAAAACGCTTTTCTAAATAGTGATGCAGTAACTTTATTATCCACACCCTCTAAATGAATATCCAAAAAATTAATATGATTATCATGAAATTCAAAAACAAATTGAAGGTTAAGGTCATTAGTATTTATATATTCTATGAATTCTCCAAATAGAGCTGTATTCCCATTCCTAATGAGCAAGAGATTGTCTATATAATGCCCATAAACTTGGATGTGATCTTTAAATTGATTATAGTCGCCATATACGTACATATACTCCCCCCCTGCCATGTACAAATTAGCGTAAGAAGGCACAAACTTTGCTCCCATAGAGGAACCTTGTCTTTGTAAAACATATTTATTATCAAATAGAAAGTAATTATGTTTAAGCAACAATTGTATAGCTTCTAGTCTAAAGCTGAAGATTCATAATCACTACGTCGATTGAGATGGAATGAAATTCCTTTCATGCCCAGACGGTGTGGAATGCAAGAATATAGAGCTGGAACATCTCTAGTGGCCAGTCTGTAGTTACTTTGTCACTCCATATTATCCATAATGTATATAACTTGCCCCATGTATTTGATGTAACTGGGGAGGGGCAATACAAGAGGTTGTAGATAAAAATCAACTATTTATAATAGGGGTTCTCTGAGTGAGCTGATCCCGGCCATTATAGATCTACCTAAGTGGGGTCTGTTGGGCTTATGAAGCTTTGGAGAGTGATGGAAAATAGCCATGATAGGGTCAGCACGGGTACTGGAAGCTCAAAGACAATATATACAGGGATAGGCAGTGGCACCATCAGCTAAATAGGAGGGAAAGTGACACTGTTACTGCACATCCAAAGACTGTGCGGCTCCTTCATCACATTAGTCAGCACAGCACTGAACATGTGAAGCACCTACGGTTGCCCCTTTATGTGGCTGGGGAGAGGGCGGGACAGTGATGCAACGGGGGCGGTGATGTTGTGGGCGGGGCTATGATATGGTGATCAGCAATTGACTGGTCACCATGTCAATTAAAGAATACAGTATAAGGACCTGGGCATCCCTTCTGTAAACCAGGCTGTCTGGGTAAAAACAGGACAGGTAAGAACCCTGGAGGCACCATTCCATCAGCACATGCACATCACTGTGGCACACAAGATTTTAACAAGGTACACAAAAGACTTAGTGCAAAGGGTGCAAGCATGATAAAGGGGCCAGACCCCGAAACGTTGCACTGCTATACTGCAATAAACGTGTAAGGTGTTCCTTGCTTGCATCAGCTCTGTGTGCCTCTGGATTGCTTGACTTCTGTTTCAGATTTGAGGTTGCCGAACCCCTACCACTGTGCACCAGACAACATTGATTTATCTCACACAAGGGTGTGCGAGAGCCACATTTCTCTTGGACACCGTTAGGACACGCCCACCCCTCATTTAAAACACAGACAGGGACCAGAGAACATCTATAGGGAGCTCCAATAAAGGGGCTGTTTTTAAAGATAATATTAATGTTTAGCAGCATGTAAAAGCAACACAATATATTACCTATAACTGACTACAAAATTAGGTTTTTTTCATTTATCCTATATGCATATTTCCCAACATTTTGGAAGTAAAAAGAGGGACAACATTTTTTCTACAACAATTTTTTGACCACACCCCTTTCTGTGGCCACACCCCCTAATGAACATGTTCATTTTACAAAATTTGGCAGGTTATGAAAGTTTGAAAATATTTCTCCTTATCCAAACTGTATCTTATTTGCACCTGTTAGCTGTTCTGTGAAACTTGTGCAGAGAAAATAGGGACAGTTGGGAGTTATCCTTTAAGTGTCCTTTAACTAAATGGCTTGTAGCTTGTGCATATGTGAAGTGAACAGAACATATCACAGGACAGGACTTATTAAGGTGGCCATACACGGGCGGATAAAAGCTGCCGACAGCCCGAGGGGCTTCCCCAATCGAGATCTGGCCGACTATCTCTAAAAATCCCGTCGGATCGTGGCCACATCTGTTAGTTGATGAGGTACCGCCCTTTCCCATTCGTTAGGATCCGATCGTTGGGCTCTAGGGCCCACGATCGGATCAGCCCGATATTGCCCACCTCAAGGTGGGCATATCGGGGAGAGATCCGCTCATTTGGCGACATCGCCCAACGAACAGATCTCTCCGTGTATGGCCAGCTTTACACTCAGCTCCAGATTTACAGTCTCCAGAGCAAATCAATGTAAGTGATTGGAATCATGGGAATTTGGGAAAAGGTAAAGTCATAGACACTACTCTCAGTTTTACACAGGGGGCAACCAATCACAGCTTTGCTTTCCTTCTCTGCTGGTTGCTATGGGCAACATTACACGTCATATAGAAATCTTGCCCTTTACTCTCTGAGCTGCGAATAATTACATAGAGGGAAATACTACAAAATACTTTGGTTCTTATGTGATCTCTGTATACTTTTAGAATTAGCATCATACACGGGTTTTAGTCATATTTTTAATCTAATTAAATAGCACAACATTTTCCCTCAGTCCCACCTTGTCGCCAATCATTTCTCTCAGTAGCTCTTTGTCCCGCCTACATTCCTCTCTCAGCCAATCGGATACACCCCTCCACTCTGAGCCAATGAGTTAGTGTGGGATTGCTCCCGATACCGGAAGCAGAGCCTGTGAGGAAGAAAGAGGTGAGCAGGGTTGCCAACCTACGGGTTTGGGCTAGTTGTGATAGGTGCCGCGGGTTTGGACTTTTAAAATTGTACTGACGTCAGTTCACTGGAGACTAGACTGACTTGAGAAGAGAGAGAGATTGTTGCTGTGCTGCACCACGTCACGTCCCCTCCCCCTGCAGCTTTGCTGGCTGTATTGTGTCAGTGTGAGTTCCTGTGTAAATAGGAGGCTTCACTGTTTGTCACGTGACTCGTCTGAGCGAAAGAGATTGCTGCTCAGCAAGATGACGTAGGACAGTGCTGCGCTACAACTTCCTGAAAGCTGCTCTGTGGAGCTGCTGCGGCCCAAGCAAAGCCGGAAGTAGGAGATGGTTTGTAAGAGGTGAGGGGACAGGGCTGTTTTGTAGGGGAGCTTGGGGTGAAGGAGAGGGTCTGTACTCGGTATCTGAGTCACTACAATGTCGCACACTGGGACTAACACCGCTTAGTAAATATTTAGCAGCTGGAAAAGCCTGTTGTGATTTGCTGAGGGCAGATGTGGCTGCTACACTGTGATATATACAGTTGTGTCTGGGACCAGTCTGTCATTTATACTGGGCTCATTCGCAGACACTTCCCAGGGCTCGGGGCGTATTCACCCTCTTTAATGTAGAAAACGTTATTGGAAAATTCCAGGCACTTCATTGATTTAAAACCCTTATTGTTTTACTTGATTTTATTAAGATTTTTTCAGTTTACGAATTTGGCTGTTTTTGGGCTACTTTTAAAATGGCTTTTAGCTAGTTTTTTGATCGTCTTTGGCTGGTTTTGAAATGAAAACCTGGCGACCCGGGAGGTGAGTGAGGGAGCGGCAGCAGTGAGGCAGCAGTCAGTAAGTGTCCGGCGGTAGGAGGGATCATGTGCCAGTGGGAAGCAAGGACACCCTACAGCCTGAGAGCAGCCACTGAGGAACTCATTGTTTTGCCATAAGGAGCTTCAGGGCTTCAGTGAGTGACGGATAAGAGCTGCCCATTGTCACGGGATGATCATGGGCAAATTGTGGCGCCGCTGGGAATGAAGGGAACGTTGGGCGCTGAGTTGTTTCTATGGTGTCAGTGTATTAGTGTGAGTGTGTGAGGAACACCCCCCAGTACTGGCCACACCCACATCTCCCTTTCATTGGCCCTTACTGGACTCTCTGCAAACTGTCTGTTCCATCTTAAAGGCACAGTACAGCTGCACAGCCAAATGGCCAGTAATGCTTTGTTACATGTCACACACTGGAAATCTTACTCATTCCACTCCATTATCTGCTTACACTCCCCCAGCTCCCAACCCCCCCTCTCTCCTTCACTACCAAACAGCAGCTTTGTACTATTTGGGGGAACCCCTCATGTCCCTTTACTTTCCCACCATCCAAATCATGTGCAGACCATGTGGGAATCCTGTGTGTCCTGCAACTCATACCCTAACTCTCTGCTCTGTGTTCCATAATATTGTCAGCTACTGATATACACACTGTCTCTTTAATTCTATTGGTCTGGGGAATAATCCTGTATAGAAATGTGTAAGTGCTTAATTCCAGGGTCACTTCCAGCTCAGTCCCTCCCACAAGGAGCCAATGGGAATGTGGGAGGAAGCGAGTGACACAGGGATGAAGGGGAAGAAGAAGAAGAAGGATAAAAATGAGGAGGAGGAGGAGCGGGGGAAGAAGGAGAGAATGGTGAATCTGACACTGGAGATGATCTATCTGCTGACTGGAGAGGTGAGGGGCACTGTGACTGGCACACTGACAAGAGACTGTCTGTCTGTACAAAGGGGGTCTCTCTGCAGCTCAAACACCATTCTCTCTTCCTTTCAATATTTAGCACTACATCCCTAGGAAGAAGTCAGATGATGGGGGGGCCCTGCATGCCCCTGGCTCCGTCATACAGAAGGAAAATAACAAGAATGACAAGAAGATCCTGGAACTCATGTCCAACATCATCCAGCTGCTGACTGGAGAGGTGGGTACAGCGGCCCCTTATTGTTTAGTAACAGTGGATGATAATCCCTTTCTCTGGCTGGGGGATGACTGGAACATTGTGTGTGACAGGTTGCCATAAGGACTCATCATGTTTCCATCTATTTTTCCTTGGACGAGTGGGACTATATAAAAGGAAACAAGGACCTTTATGAGGAGAGAGAGAAGGAGGAGCCCCAGCAGCCCCTCCCACCGGGTAAGTATTGGGTGCTGTCTATCATATGCAGAGCATAGAGTCTATGCAGGAAATGTTGTATTTTCATATACCAAGTTAATAATCCGTCAAATCAAATAATTGCCCAAGTCACGAGTAACAAGTCCAATGTCCAGACCAAGATGGCGCTATAGGGAAAACACAGGCAATCCTACACTATAGAACCTGTGCACATGCAAGAGACAGCTATGCCAGTTCCAGCAAACCTCTATTTAATTGCAATGCTCATCATTTGTTCCAGAGATAATGCAGGAGGGAACAATATTTGTCACATCTCCCTACATACCAGCTGTGTGGCTTGGGAACGTTTACATTACATGGAATAGAGCACTTGATTATCATTGAAGGCTATGCCACAAACCAGAGGTCCACTTCCCTTGTCTCCAGCTTGTGACTGAATTGGGTTTGGTCGACCCTTGTTTACTGACGTTCAGCTCAGCACACAGGTCACCTTGTAGAACACACTGGAGATAGGCATCCCTAGGTGTACACCTGTCAAATAAAGCAGATGGACTATTCACCCTGAGAGTGTAAATCTGCAATAGCCTCCCTTCCCAACCACAGGGCACCTGAGATCATTAAATGCCATGTAGACTACCTTGAATTTTATAATACAGCAAAATCCAGGGGACCTCTCCCACCCTCCTTAACCAAGGCCTTAATTATAATGATACCCAGACCTTGTGATTAAACATAAATAATATTCTCTCTTCTTCTGTTTGACAGACTGTGAATATGAAGACAAGAAAGATATTACAGCTGATCTGGGAGGAACATTATATTATAATAATGAGACAAGCAAGATTGGGGCTGAAAAAGCAGATTTTTGTGCTGAAGGAAACATCTCAAACCCTAAAATTTCCCCAGCAGATCAGCCCCCACCAGCCAATGGGATTAAAGAAGAAACTGCTTCATGTAAAGAGGGAAACCTATCAGATTGTAGGATTAATCCACTTACAGAAAAGGTAAAGGGAACAGATATACCTACTCCTATCATGGGATTTAGCCTGAATAACAGCCTGGCAGCTAATTATATGTCAGTTGTTCTTAAAGAGGAAACGGCTTCATGGGAAGAAGAAAAGCACCTTGCAGAACAAACTCAATCGACTCTCAAGGGTTGTAGACTGAATAACAACGTGTTCTCTAAGGATACATCAGATGGAATTAACGGGGAGTTGGTTTTATGGCAAATAGACCATAATTACTGTAAGATAAATACAATTTCAGGACAGATACAGAGAACAGATAAAATAGCTGATATTATGGACTGCAGCCTGACTAACAACTCACAAGGTGATTATGTACCATTTGTTATTAAAGAGGAAGCAGCTTCATGCAAAGAGGATAACCAATCAAATTGCAGCATTAATCCACTTACAGAACAGATACAGGAAACAGATACACCTACTCCTATTATGGGATGCAGCCTCTTAATAATAAAGGATAATAAAGATGATAAAAATGCAGAGACGTCCCCACATGAACATCTCTTAACAAAAGAGATTATTCATAAGAAATATTGTTGCAGCCAGTGCCACAGACAATTTCTTCAAAAAAGAGACGCTGTTAGACATGAAAGAACCCATACAAGTCAGATACACGTTTCTCCTCACAGAAATCTTTATACTCATCTTAATGTTCATACAGCTAAGAAACCCTTGTCTTGTTCTGAATGTGGGAAATGTTTTACCAGATCATCAGAACTTATTGTCCATCAACGAACCCACACAGGAGAAAAACCTTTTTGTTGTTCTGAATGTGGGAAATGTTTTACCAGATCATCAGAACTTATTGTCCATCAACGAACCCACACAGGAGAAAAACCTTTTTGTTGTTCTGAATGTGGGAAATTTTTTTTGAAAAAAAGGAACTTTAAAGATCATCAGAGAACTCACACAGGGGAGAAACCATTTCCTTGTTCTGAATGTGGGAAATGTTTTGGCAGATCATCAGTACTTACTGCCCATCAAAGAACTCACACAGGAGAGAAACCATTTCCTTGTTCTGAATGTGGGAAATGTTTTAGCAGTTCATCAAATCTTACTGTCCATCAACGATCCCACACCGGAGAGAAACCTTATTCTTGTTCTGAATGTGGAAAATGTTTTTCGAATCAAAGGAGCCTAAGATATCATCACAAAGCCCACACGGGAGAGAAACCTTTTTCTTGTTCGGAATGTGGGAAAAGTTTTACAAGAAAAAGTATTCGTAACAATCATTACAGAACCCACACTGGAGAGAAACCGTATTCTTGTTCTGAATGTGGGAAATGTTTTTCATGTAACCGTAGTCTTAAGTTACACTTAAAACTGCACAAAGGAGGAAAACCATAGGTTTGTTCTCAGGCAGTTCCTTCTTAATTTGGAAACCTAAGTGGTCATTGACTTCATTGAAGCTGTTATTTCCCTTTCTTGGGTTTAAGAGTGAAGATACATGTGCCGTTTGGTTGCCACGATTTTTTAAACGTATTGCTACATTTGTCTATAACGGCAATTTGTACTGGTGACTCACCCACCACAGTTACCCATAAACTGTTGCTCAAGATCTCTTACAGTGACCCGATGAGTGTTTTTGCGTCATGTTTAGTCATGTTTAGTGCCGTCTTTGTCTTCGAGGAAAATGCTTTTTTTTAAATTTATTTATTTATTTTTTTTGCAACAGTTGGTGTTAATTTTTTTATATTTTCAACATATGAAGGAAAAAGAAAAATAAAGAAGTAGAGCTAGGTGATACTGGTTGCATCCTCAAAGATCAGAAAATTTCAGATGAATTCTACATGAAGACTAATTTTTAAAGCTGCTTGGGTTCATTGGATGGAAAACACAGAGTTACCATGCCATCAAATAATGGCTCCAAGTACTGGAAGTATAAAAAGTATTTTTCAATTGTCCCCCTAGCAGTTACTACTGTTTTTTCATCATTGATGCGGGAGCCTGTGGAAGTACTGGAGATTTCATTGCTTTCAGAAATTCAGCACTGGGATAGAAAATATATGATGGTTTTCTATTCCTTCCTTAGCCCAAGCCATTACCTGGAACAGCAGCACCAGATATGCCATTTGTGTTTGTTGGGGATGAGACAAATTCTTATTAGGCCTTATACATGAACTCTAGGGGGCAGATTCATCAAGGCTCAAATAGTAAATTCAAATTCTAATTTTCAAATTTCAAAATTCACACGGTCTAATTTTAATCCCCCTATTTGAATGCAAATTTGAATGTGAGATTTATCATACCTCAACCATGGAAACTTTCCTAATTTAAATAATACCCCCCAAAACCTGCCGAGTTACATACCGTATATACGCAGCGTTTTTCAGCACCCAAAATGTGCTGAAAAAGTTAACCTCGGCTTATACTCATTGACGCGAATGGCTGTGCTTCAGCAGAATACATGCTCCTTGCATGCGCACCATTCACTTCCTACCCGGCCCGTATCTCCCCGGCACCTCCCGCTCACTCACGCTTTCATCACGTGACGTCATCAGAGGCAGAGGGCAACATGGCGACGGGCATAGTTCCTCCTACTGCAGCCTCCTCACCTCTGCAGTCCTGCGGCGACTTGCGCTAGAGGTGAGCTGTGGCCAAGTAAGGGGCTGGTGTTCTTGTCCAGGGATAGGGGCAGGCTTCTGCAGATCCAGATGCTCCAACGCAGAGGCAGGTTTATCCCTCCGCTCGCGTGTGGAGTGGGTTGAGCCTGTGGGGGAGCGAGCTTGTGAATTTCTCATTGCCTTACCTGGCTGCATATGGTGCGGCACTTGCCCGACCCTTGCTGTATGTTTGTGTGTACGTAATGTATGTAATGTATATAAATGTAATGTATGTATACCCTTACAACAGCAAGTGTGGGCAGCACAGAGCTGTGACTGCATCCTCTTCGGATCAGTAAGTAAGAGGCGAGTTCTTCCCTAGCAGAGCACACGCAGGAGCGTGTCTTCTGCTGAAAATGTCCTAAAATGCATTTCTCACCCCTAGGCTTATACTCGAGTCAATACATTTTACAAGTTTTTGTAGGTAAAATTAGGTACCTCGGTTTATACTCTGGTGGGCTTATACTCGAGTATATACGGAAGTTAAATCAGGTTGAAAAAATACAAAGTCCATCAAGTTCAACCCCTCCAAATGAAAACCCAGCCCCATACACACACCCCTCCCTACTGTCACATAAATGATATATACCCATATCTATACTAACTATAGAGTTTAGTATCACAATAGCCTTTGTATTATGTCTGTCCAAGAAATCATCCAAGTCCCTCTTATAGTCATTAACTGAATCATCACCCGGCAGTGCATTCCCCAACCTCACTGTCCTCACTGTGATGAACCCCCTACTCTGTTCCTTTAAATGAAACTTCTTTTCCTCTAGTCTGAAGGGGAGGCCTCTGGTACGTGATTCTCTTTATGGGTAAAAAGGTCCCCTGCTATTTGTCTATAATGTCCTCTAATGTACTTGTAAAGTCTAATCATGTCCCCTCACAAGCGCCTTTTTTCCCCCAGAGAAAACAACCCCAACCTTGTCAGTCTCCCCTCATAATTTAACTCTTCCCTCCCTCTAACCAGTTTAGTTGCACTTAGTCTCTGCACTCTCTCCAGCTCATTTATATCCCTCTTAAGGACTGGAGTCCAAAACTGCCCCCATACTCCAGATGAGGCCTCACCAGGGACCTATAAAGAGACACAATTATGTTTCATCCCTTGAGTTAATGCCCTTTTTTATACAAGAACTTTATTTGCTTTAGTAGCCACAGAATGACACTGCCCAGAATTAGACAACTTGTTATCTACAAAGACCCCAAGATCCTTCTCATTTAAGGAAACTCCCAACACACTGCCATTTAGTGTATAACTTGCATTTATATTATTTTTGCCAAAGTGCATAACCTGCATTTATCAACATTGAACCTCATTTTCCAGTTTGCTGCCCAGTTTTCCAGTTTAGACAAATCACTGTGCAAAGTGGCAGCATCCTGCATGGAACCTATAGTTCTGCACAATTTAGTCTCATCTGCACAAATAGAAACAGTACTTTCAATACCCATATATATATATATATATATATATATATATATATATATATATATATATATATATATATACATACACACACTATCCATACATAATTAAAGCTTCAGACCCACACATGTGAAAAAGCCTACTACTAATAAGTATACTAATATATATATGTATATATATGTGTGTGTGTATATATATATATATATATATATATATATATATATATTCTTCAGACCCACACATGTGAAAAAGTCAATCTCTGTGAGACAATATCTTTAGAGTACAGAGGTTGGTCCGTGCCCCTAATGTTAGAGAGCATCAAATGAACAATTAGGGAAAACAAATTATGGGTCAGGAGATACCCAATGGGAGTGCTTGATGTAGCACGTCAGAGGGTAACTATGGATAGAGGGAATATAGGTAAGGTCAAGAAGTCCTGTTTACTGTCGTTTGTGACACATTTGGTTTACATAGCAATACTATATTCACTATATTATAATACTGTATCTGCCATATTGTTGAATATTGCCATACTGGGGTACCTTAAAATCAGCAATATCCAGCATATCCAGATGTGGAGGAGTTTCAGAATTTTCAATTTATTTCATATAGAAAGGGTCGTACGATAGGATCCCATTTGTTTCATCAGACACAAGGACACAAGTGGGAGTAGTGTGAATGTTTTGGGGTCTTGGAGTCAGGGCATGTATCATTGTCTTTCATGCTCCCAGTGTAGATTTGTGATGACAAATCTTTCACACATCCAGGAACTGGGAAGATGCACTGTATTAGGGGTTATCATAGGTGCTCCACAAAATTCATGGTATACCTCTTGGTCTGGCTGTGTGGTCTCCTCTATGTGGTTTAGACACATTGCAGATCAAGACGCGCACCTCTCAGCATTGTTCTACCATTTGTAATTACCTGTATCTAAACATTATATTGAACATGTGCATAATGAAAATCTTAGCACCACATTGATTAAATAGAGTAAATATATTTAAGATTAATTTCCTTTGTTTTCCTCTCATACAAATATTATTTTTCCCTGTTGCTCCTTGATTTGATGTGCTATAACAGATTGAAGTTTGGTGGTTGCCAAGATACCAGTAGTGTTGACAGTGATGTCATGTCCTGTGTGTGGATGTATTTCCTGTTTGAACATTTAAAAGTGGATTACCTTGTACCTGTTGTTATTCTTTATCCCTGGTGTGATAAAGGAGTAGAAGTACTCTGAAACGCAGACGGGGTAATGTACATGCTAATGTATCTGAGATAATATGTTTCCACTACATAAGACTATTGGGCGCTGTGTCCTTTTTCAATTTTTTTTCTACTAATATATAAATATATGTATAATGGTATCTCAATGTGATAAATCATAGGAATACATTATTCAACAAAAATTATTCAAAGGAAGGAACTCTGCTTTAGTGGTAACAAGAAACATCAAATTGGGAATTCATGTCCAAAGGCAGTCTCATATTTAAGGTGAAGATCCAAAAGACCTCTCGCCCCAATAAAAAGCTGGACAGATCTTCCCCTCTGTTCCTCTGTCTTACTCTCTCTGTACCTTGGACCTGAAAATATTCTAAATTGCCCAAGGAACATGAATAAAAATGTTTGGACACATGGGTTTCTTTACTTATATTTATACTTGTTTCCTGATTCTCTCTCTCTTGTTTTTGAGAAGTTTGCCCAACATATTGGCCTTTACAGTTCAAGCAGGTGATCAGATTGATAACATTCCTGGTGTTACAATTTATGCAATGTGTAATCTTATAAGAATTACTTTACAGGATGATGCCCTATCACCCATAACCATATAAGGGTAGATCACGCAGAGTTTTTCACCACACAGGATTATTTACTAAAATCCAAATGTATCTCATTTTGTAAATAAAAAAACCACGACCAAACTCCCATACCCGATTTTAACTTATTTATTATTAAAAAAGCTTGTTCTAAATCAGTTCCAGTAAAAAACCCGATAAAATCGAACTAAAACCCAAATTGTACCATTTTTCCAGGCTTTTACCCGAAAAGCAGGATGTTTTTGTATTTTTGGCCAAAAAGCCTGAAATGGTTGGATTTTAGGGCTAGTAACAAAGAAGACCACAGAAACATCAAAATAAGATAGGGACCTCTGCCATTGACTTATACGCAACTTTGGCAGGTCTGAGGTGGCAGATTTTTAAGATTCTGGCTTTTTGTAGCATTGGGCTTTAATAAAATTTGAGTTTTTAAAAACACCCTGAAAAATTTGAGCTTTGCCCCAAAAGGCCTGGCAAGAGTTTACCCCATAAAGGAGACAGATAGGATAAATGATAAAACTCTAATTTTGTAGGCAATTATAAGTAATATATGGTGTTGCTTTTACATGGTGATGAAAATTATTATCTTTAAAAATAGCCCCTTTATTGGAGCTCCCTATAGATGTTCTCTGGTCCCGGTCTGTGTTTCAAATGAGGGGTGGGCGTGTCCTAAAGGTTCCTGCCAGAATCACAGTAGGAGGGGGACAGCCAATCACAGCCCTGCAGTCACACAAGCACAGACAGGCTTCAGTTCCCTATCAGGTCCTGCTAGCGGCTGATTGGTTCCTGTCCTACAGTGCAGTGAGCTGAGTGCACAGCCTGGGAATTCAGGGAGCAGCAAGTGGAAGAGAAGGGAGGGATTATTAGGGTTTTTGCAGAAATATTCAATAAAACAGCCTGAAACACTACTTTTTTAAGCACAATTCTTCTATATCTAAATGAGTATAATGCACTGGTACATTCTTATTTTTTTACACAAAATGTCTCCATTAAAGTTGCCCTTATTTAATATCCTGGTAGGTCTATCTGGCTGCTTGTTTGAGACCATGCTAGCATCATTTTCTTTTAACAAATTTACAGCCCTGTTTCATAAGCATAGTTACATAGTTAAATCATGTTGAAAAACGACAAAGTCCATCAAGTTCAACCCCTCCAAATGAAAACCCAGCATCCATACACACACCCCTCCATACTTTCACATAAATTATATATACCCATATCTAACTATGCAGTACTCCACTAACAACACTGATCAATTAGAAAATGTTCCATTTACCACCACTCTTTGTAGTCTATCTTTTAGCCAGTTCTCTGTCCAGGTACAAATACAATGTTCCAGGCCAACATTCCTTCATTTAACCAGTAAACTTTTGTGTGGCACTGTATCAAATGCTTTAGCAAAGTCTAAGTAAATCACATCCACTGCCATCCCAGAATCCAGGTCCCGGCTCACCTTCTCATAAAAATAAATTAAGTTAGTCTGGCAAGGTCTATTGCGCATAAAACCATGCTGGCACACACTTATAGTAATATGATTTGCTATAAAGTCCCGTACCGTATCCTTTATTAACCCTTCAAAAAGCTTTCCTACCACTGACGTCAGACTAACTGGCCTATAGTTTTGAGGCTGCAAAAAAGATTCTTTTTTGAATAGACTCGCTGCATTAGTAATTCGCCAGTCTCTCGGCAATATGCCAGACGTCAATGAATCCTGAAAAAAACAAGTAAAGAGGTTTGGCAATCACAGAGCTAAGCTCGCTAAGTACCCTGGGATGAATACCATCTGGCCCCAGACCTTTGTTTATCTTACATATTCTAGTCTCTTTTGAATTTCCTCATGTGTGAACCATGCATCATTAGTTGTATTACTAGAATTGGGACTATTAAGAAGGAAACCTTCGTTAACTGGTTCCTCATTTGTGTAGAAAGATGAGTTCAGAATCTGCGCTTTTATTTTGTTTTCATCAACCAGCTGACCCCCCTCTATTTTTTACTATTAAAATATTTAAAAAATAATTTTGGATTATTTTTACTGCTTGTTGCAATATTATATCGTTTCATATCAATTTTAGCTTGCCTTATAGCTTCTTTGCATGATTTATTGGCCTCCTTGTACCTTATAAATGTTTCGGCTGTACCAGCTAACTTGAAAGCCTTAAAAGCAGGTCTTTTCTTACCCACCTCAACACCAACGCTTCTATTGAACCAAAAAGATTTTGCTTTGCAACGACGTTCCTTGCTTACAAGTGGAATATACTGACAAGTAGATTTATTAAGCAGCATTTTAAAGACTTCCCATTTTTGTTCTGTGTTTAACCCTGTGAAAAGCATTTCCCACTTAATATGTCACAGAGATGCCCTTATACTGTCACAGTTTGCACGTCTGAAATGTAGTGTTTTAGTTGGTCCCTTATAGAATTGCTTCTGCAACAGAATCTCAAAGGAGACCATGTTATGATCACTATTCCCTAAATGCCCCTCACCCACACAAATGTTAGAGATGAGTTCAGTATTGTTAGTTATTACAGGTACAAAAGAGAGTTATTCCTAGTAGGTTCTTGAACGAGCTGGAATAAAAAGTTGTCATTCAGCATATTTACAAACCTACTAGCTTTTTGTGTCTTAGCAACCCCATTACCCAAGTCAATGTCTGGATAATTGAAGTCACCCATAGTAACAACTTGACCCAGCTGTGAAGCCGCTTGTATCTGCAAGAGTAGCTGGGCTTCATACTCGACACTTATACCAGGTGGTTTATAACATACACCAATGATAATTCTCTTTGTTACCTTTTGCCCAGTCAAAATCTCTACCCAGAGGGATTCTACACCCTCACCAGTGGCAGCTATTGTTATTTCTTTAGCGCATGGCTTTAATTCAGGCTTTACATACAAACACACTCCTCCACCCGCTATTTAATTCCTCTGTCCCTCCTAAAAAGGGTGTAACCATTTAAATTCACAATCCAGTCACATGTTTCATCCCACCAGGTCTCAGTGATACCAATTATATCATAATTTTTAGAGCAATTAATTCCAGGTCTCCCATTTTACCTAACAAACATACAGCTGAGGTTGCTACTTTTACTTTTGAAATTTACATCACTTAGTGGAGAACTAGCATATCTAGTTTCTTATCAATCTGCAATATAGGGAGATTTTTTATCTCAAAAATGCATCTTATTTGAGAAAATTGTGGGCTATAGGTTAATACACATAACGGCCTGTCAGATGTAGTTGACCTAGTGAGGCTCAAAGTTTTAGAAGTATATTTCTGAAAGAGAGAAACAAGGGGGATAGAAAATCATTCTTAAAGGCATTTATCAATAAATACATACACTACCCTGTCTCTTATTTCTCATGCTTGCATAACAAAATCCTGAAAATAAGAGTTGTCTAAGGTGCAGGAATTGCCCAACAGGTACATTGTTTATTATTATTTTATTAGATGTCTGGGATGGGAAGAAGTAGCAGCAAAACACTTTTCTAAATAGTGATGCAGTAACTTTATTATGCACACCCTCTAAATGAATATCCAAAAAATTAATATGATTATCATGAAATTCAAAAACAAATTGAAGGTTAAGGTCATTAGTATTTATATATTCTATGAATTCTCCAAATAGAGCTGTATTCCCATTCCTAATGAGCAAGAGATTGTCTATATAATGCCCATAAACTTGGATGTGATCTTTAAATTGATTATAGTCGCCATATACGTACATATACTCCCCCTGTCAGGCTTACCGGTGGGATCCAGGCGGAGAAGGAGCTGGAGTTGAAGATTTCGAACTCACAAGCGCCTCACACAACCACTACCCACCTGGAATGGAACAGGGAGTAGGGTTGTGGAGAGTAGCCAATGAGACTATCAAACGCGGTACAGAGGATGAGGCAAGGTCAAGGCAGGCAGCGAGGTTCGTAACGATAAGACAAGCAGAAGAGTCGAGGCAGGCAGCAGAAATCGTAGTCCAGGTTCAGGCAGGGTCACAACAGGAAATTCAAGTAGTCAGAGATGCTAGGGTTTCAGTAATAAACCTAATAACCAGGCAATGCATGTTAGTCTGGATCTGGTTTAAATGCATATTTTTTGGCGCCAAACTAGCGTCCTCACGCTGACGTCGCGGAACTGACGCCATCACGTCCGTCACAGGCGTTTCCACCTGCGTCCCTGCGCCCGCGACCGTCGCCACCGCGTCAGCGGCCGGCGTCCGCGTCACGCGCCGGCGCGCATTACCGCGCCTGCGCCGAACAGGACGCATGCGTACGTTCTTACACCCCCCGTGCCATGTACAAATTAGCGTAAGAAGGCACAAACTTTGCTCCCATAGAGGAACCTTGTCTTTATAAAACATATTTATTATCAAATAGAAAGTGATTATGTTTAAGCAACAATTGTATAGCTTCTAGTCTAAGGGGCATGTTTACTAACATTGGAGATAAATATCTGGAGAGATTTCTGGAGATGTTGCCCATAGCAACCAATCAGATCTTTGCTTTTGTTTTCTAACTTGGCTGTGGCTGTTTAAATCTAATTGCTGATTGGTTGCCATGGGCAACATCTCCAAAAATCTCTCCAGATATTTATCTCCAATGTTAGTAAACATGCCCATATAGCTGAAGATTCATAATCACTATGTCGATTGAGATGGAATGAAATTCCTTTCATGCCCAGACGGTGTGGAATGCAAGAATATAGAGCTGGAACATCTCTAGTGGCCAGTCTGTAGTTACTTTGTCACTCCATATTATCCATAATGTATATAACTTGCCCCATGTATTTGATGTAACTGGGGAGGGGCAATACAAGAGGTTGTAGATAAAAATCAACTATTTATAATAGGGGTTCTCTGAGTGAGCTGATCCCGGCCATTATAGATCTACCTAAGTGGGGTCTGTTGGGCTTATGAAGCTTTGGAGAGTGATGGAAAATAGCCATGATAGGGTCAGCACGGGTACTGGAAGCTCAAAGACAATATATACAGGGATAGGCAGTGGCACCATCAGCTAAATAGGAGGGAAAGTGACACTGTTACTGAACTTCCAAAGACTGTGCGGCTCCTTCATCACATTAGTCAGCACAGCACTGAACATGTGAAGCACCTAGGGTTGCCCCTTTATGTGGCTGGGGAGAGGGCGGGACAGTGATGCAACGGGGGCGGTGATGTTGTGGGCGGGGCTATGATATGGTGATCAGCAATTGACTGGTCACCATGTCAATTAAAGAATACAGTATAAGGACCTGGGCATCCCTTCTGTAAACCAGGCTGTCTGCGTAAAAACAGGACAGGTAAGAACCCTGGAGGCACCATTCCATCAGCACATGCACATCACTGTGGCACACAAGATTTTAACAAGGTACACAAAAGACTTAGTGCAAAGGGTGCAAGCATGATAAAGGGGCCAGACCCCGAAACGTTGCACTGCTATACTGCAATAAACGTGTAAGGTGTTCCTTGCTTGCATCAGCTCTGTGTGCCTCTGGATTGCTTGACTTCTGTTTCAGATTTGAGGTTGCCGAACCTCTACCACTGTGCACCAGACAACATTGATTTATCTCACACAAGGGTGTGCGAGAGCCACATTTCTCTTGGACACCGTTAGGACACGCCCACCCCTCATTTAAAACACAGACAGGGACCAGAGAACATCTATAGGGAGCTCCAATAAAGGGGCTGTTTTTAAAGATAATATTAATGTTTAGCCGCATGTAAAAGCAACACAATATATTACCTATAACTGACTACAAAATTAGGTTTTTTTTCATTTATCCTATATGCATATTTCCCAACATTTTGGAAGTAAAAAGAGGGACAACATTTTTTCTACAACAATTTTTTGACCACACCCCTTTCTGTGGCCACACCCCCTAATGAACATGTTCATTTTACAAAATTTGGCAGGTTATGAAAGTTTGAAAATATTTCTCCTTATCCAAACTGTTTTTTTGTGTCTCAAAATTGTTACAAAGTATCTTATTTGCACCTGTTAGCTGTTCTGTGAAACTTGTGCAGAGAAAATAGGGACAGTTGGGAGTTATCCTTTAAGTGTCCTTTAACTAAATGGCTTGTAGCTTGTGCATATGTGAAGTGAACAGAACATATCACAGGACAGGACTTATTAAGGTGGCCATACACGGGCGGATAAAAGCTGCCGACAGCCCGAGGGGCTTCCCCAATCGAGATCTGGCCGACTATCTCTAAAAATCCCGTCGGATCGTGGCCACATCTGTTAGTTGATGAGGTACCGCCCTTTCCCATTCGTTAGGATCCGATCGTTGGGCTCTAGGGCCCACGATCGGATCAGCCCGATATTGCCCACCTCAAGGTGGGCATATCGGGGAGAGATCCGCTCATTTGGCGACATCGCCCAACGAACAGATCTCTCCGTGTATGGCCAGCTTTACACTCAGCTCCAGATTTACAGTCTCCAGAGCAAATCAATGTAAGTGATTGGAATCATGGGAATTTGGGAAAAGGTAAAGTCATAGACACTACTCTCAGTTTTACACAGGGGGCAACCAATCACAGCTTTGCTTTCCTTCTCTGCTGGTTGCTATGGGCAACATTACACGTCATATAGAAATCTTGCCCTTTACTCTCTGAGCTGCGAATAATTACATAGAGGGAAATACTACAAAATACTTTGGTTCTTATGTGATCTCTGTATACTTTTAGAATTAGCATCATACACGGGTTTTAGTCATATTTTTAATCTAATTAAATAGCACAACATTTTCCCTCAGTCCCTAACTCTCTTAGTCCCACCTTGTCGCCAATCATTTCTCTCAGTAGATCTTTGTCCCGCCTACATTCCTCTCTCAGCCAATCGGATAGCGCGTCCCGCCCCTCCACTCTGAGCCAATGAGTTAGTGTGGGATTGCTCCCGATACCGGAAGCAGAGCAGTGTGAGGAAGAAAGAGGTGAGCAGGGTTGCCAACCTACGGGTTTGGGCTAGTTGTGATAGGTGCCGCGGGTTTGGACTTTTAAAATTGTACTGACGTCAGTTCACTGGAGACTAGACTGACTTGAGAAGAGAGAGAGACTGTTGCTGTGCTGCAACCACGTCACGTCCCCTCCCCCTGCAGCTTTGCTGGCTGTACTGTGTCAGTGTGAGTTCCTGTGTAAATAGGAGGCTTCACTGTTTGTCACGTGACTCGTCTGAGCGAAAGAGATTGCTGCTCAGCAAGATGACGTAGGACAGTGCTGCGCTACAACTTCCTGAAAGCTGCTCTGTGGAGCTGCTGCGGCCCAAGCAAAGCCGGAAGTAGGAGAAGGTTTGTAAGAGGTGAGGGGACAGGGCTGTTTTGTAGGGGAGCTTGGGGTGAAGGAGAGGGTCTGTACTCGGTATCTGAGTCACTACAATGTCGCACACTGGGACTAACACCGCTTAGTAAATATTTAGCAGCTGGAAAAGCCTGTTGTGATTTGCTGAGGGCAGATGTGGCTGCTACACTGTGATATATACAGTTGTGTCTGGGACCAGTCTGTCATTTATACTGGGCTCATTCGCAGACACTTCCCAGGGCTCGGGGCGTGTTCACCCTCTTTAATGTAGAAAACGTTATTGGAAAATTCCAGGCACTTCATTGATTTAAAACCCTTATTGTTTTACTTGATTTTATTACGATTTTTTCAGTTTACGAATTTGGCTGTTTTTGGGCTACTTTTAAAATGGCTTTTAGCTAGTTTTTTGATTGTCTTTGGCTGGTTTTGAAATGAAAACCTGGCGACCCGGGAGGTGAGTGAGGGAGCGGCAGCAGTGAGGCAGCAGTCAGTAAGGAGGGATCATGTGTCAGTGGGAAGCAAGGACACCCTACAGCCTGAGAGCAGCCACTGAGGAACTCATTGTTTTGCCATAAGGAGCTTCAGGGCTTCAGTGAGTGACGGATAAGAGCTGCCCATTGTCACGGGATGATCATGGGCAAATTGTGGCGCCGCTGGGAATGAAGAACGTTGGGCGCTGGTGTGCGCTGAGCTCTGTTTCTATGGTGTCAGTGTATTAGTGTGAGTGTGTGAGGAACACCCCCAGTACTGGCCACACCCACATCTCCCTTTCATTGGCCCTTACTGGACTCTCTGCAAACTGTCTGTTCCATCTTAAAGGCACAGTACAGCTGCACAGCCAAATGGCCAGTAATGCTTTGTTACATGTCACATACTGGAAATCTTACTCATTCCACTCCATTATCTGCTTACACTCCCCCAGCTCCCAACCCCCCCTCTCTCCTTCACCACCAAACAGCAGCTTTGTACTATTGGGGGGAACCCCTCATGTCCCTTTACTTTCCCACCATCCAAATCATGTGCAGACCATGTGGGAATCCTGTGTGTCCTGCAACTCATACCCTAACTCTCTGCTCTGTGTTCCATAATATTGTCAGCTACTGATATACACACTGTCTCTTTAATGGAATTCTTTGGATCTGGGGAATAATCCTGTATAGAAATGTGTAAGTGCTTAATTCCAGGGTCACTTCCAGGTCAGTCCCTCCCACAAGGAGCCAATGGGAATGTGGGAGGAAGCGAGTGACACAGGGATGAAGGGGAAGAAGAAGAAGGATAAAAATGAGGAGGAGGAGGAGCGGGGGAAGAAGGAGAGAATGGTGAATCTGACACTGGAGATGATCTATCTGCTGACTGGAGAGGTGAGGGGCACTGTGACTGGCACACTGACAAGAGACTGTCTGTCTGTACAAAGGGGGTCTCTCTGCAGCTCAAACACCATTCTCTCTTCCTTTCAATATTTAGCACTACATCCCTAGGAAGAAGTCAGATGATGGGGGGGCCCTGCATGCCCCTGGCTCCGTCATACAGAAGGAAAATAACAAGAATGACAAGAAGATCCTGGAACTCATGTCCAACATCATCCAGCTGCTGACTGGAGAGGTGGGTACAGCGGCCCCTTATTGTTTAGTAACAGTGGATGATAATCCCTTTCTCTGGCTGGGGGATGACTGGAACATTGTGTGTGACAGGTTGCCATAAGGACTCATCATGTTTCCATCTATTTTTCCTTGGACGAGTGGGACTATATAAAAGGAAACAGGGACCTTTATGAGGAAAGAGAGGAGGACCCACAGAAGCTCCGCCCACCGGGTAAGTATGGGGTGGTGTCTATCATATGCAGAGCATAGAGTCTATGCAGGAAATGTTGTCTTTTCATATACCCAGTTAATAATCCA
Source organism: Xenopus laevis (assembly GCF_017654675.1). NCBI lineage: Eukaryota > Metazoa > Chordata > Amphibia > Anura > Pipidae > Xenopus > Xenopus laevis. Next base: position 134,820,870 of record NC_054387.1, on the reverse strand, counting down.
TCAAATCAAATAATTGCTCAAGTCATGAGTAACAAGTCCAATGTCCAGACCAAGATGGCTCTATAGGGAAAACACAGGCAATCCTACACTATAGAACCTGTGCACATGCAAGAGACAGCTACGCCAGTTCCAGCAAACCTCTATTTAATTGCAATGCTCATCATTTGTTCCAGAGATAATGCAGGAGGGAACAATATTTGTCACATCTCCCTACATACCAGCTGTGTGGCTTGGGAACGTTTACATTACATGGAATAGAGCACTTCATTATCATTGAAGGCTATGCCACAAACCAGAGGTCCACTTCCCATGTCTCCAGCTTGTGACTGAATTGGGTTTGGTTGACCCTTGTTTACTGACGTTCAGCTCAGCACACAGGTCACCTTGTAGAACACCCCTACCAGATTATGTATAGTTCTAACTCTCTTATTCAGGAGAAAAATCTGCATCTCTGAGATAGGCATCCCTGGGTGTACACCTGTCAAATAAAGCAGATGGACTATTCACCCTGAGAGTGTAAATCTGCAATAGCCTCCCTTCCCAACCACAGGGCACCTGAGATCATTAAATGCCATGTAGACTACCTTGAATTTTATAATACAGCGAAATCCAGGGGACCTCTCCCACCCTCCTTAACCAAGGCCTCAATTATCCTGATTCCCAAACCTTGTGATCAAACATAAATAATATTCTCTCTTCTTCTGTTTGACAGACAGTGAATATGAAGATAAGAGAGATATCACAGCTGATCTGGGAGGAACATTATATTATAATAATGAGCCAAGCAAGATTGGGGCTGAAGGAGCAGATTTTTGTGTTGAAGGAAACATCTCAAACCCTAAAAATTCCCCAGTGGAACAACCCCCACCAGCCAATGGGATTAAAGAGGAAACGGCTTCATGTGAAGCGGGAAACCAATCACATTGTAGCATTAATCAACTTACAGAACAGTTCCAGGGAACAGATACACCTATTCCTATCATGGGATGCAGCCTGAATAACAGCCTGGCAGCTAATTATATGTCAGTTGTTATTAAAGAGGAAACGGCTTCATGGGAAGAAGAAAAGCACCTTGCAGAACAAACTCAATCGACTCTCAAGGGTTGTAGACTGAATAACAACTTGTTCTCTAAGGATACATCAGATGGAATTAACGGGGAGTTGGTTTTATGGCAAATAGACCATAATTACTGCAAGATAAATACAATTTCAGGACAGATACAGAGAACAGATAAAATAGCTGATATTATGGACTGCAGCCTGACTAACAACTCACAAGGTGATTATGTATCATTTGTTATTAAGGAGGAAGCAGCTTCATGCGAAGAGGATAACCAATCAGATTGCAGCATTAATCCACTTACAGAACAGATACAGGAAACAGATACACCTACTCCTATCATGGGATCCAGCCTCTTAATAAAGGATAATAAAGATGATAAAAATGCAGAGACGTCCCCACATGGACAACATTTAACAAAAGAGATTATTCATAAGAAATATTGTTGCAGTCAGTGCCACAGACAATTTCTTCAAAAAAGAGACGTTGTTAGACATGAAAGAACTCATACAAGTCAGATACACGATTCTCCTCACAGAAATCTTTATACTCATCTTAATGTTCATACAGCTAAGAAACCCTTGTCTTGTTCTGAATGCGAGAAATGTTTTACCAGATTATCAGATTTTATTGTCCATCAACAAAACCACATGGGAGAAAATCCTTATTCTTGCTCTGAATGTGGGAGATGTTTCCTAACTAATGATCTCCTTGCTCGCCATCAAAAGACTCACACAGGGGAAAAAACATTTTCTTGTTCTGAATGTGAGAAATGCTTTACCAGATCATCAGAACTTACTGACCATCAACGAACCCACACAGGAGAGAAACCTTATTCTTGTTCTGAATGTGGGAAATGTTTTACCAGATCATCAGAACTTACTGACCATCAACGAACCCACACAGGAGAGAAACCTTATTCTTGTTCTGAATGTGGGAAATGTTTTTTGAAAAAAATGAACCTTAAATATCATCAGAGAACTCACACAGGGGAGAAACCATTTCCTTGTTCTGAATGTGGGAAATGTTTTGCCAGATCATCAGAACTTACTGCCCATCACAGAACTCACACAGGAGAGAAACCATTTTCTTGTTCTGAATGTGGGAAGTGTTATACCAGTGCATCATATCTTACTATCCATCAACGATCACACACAGGAGAGAAACCTTATTCTTGTTCTGAATGTGGGAAAGGTTTTTCAAATCAAAGGAGCCTAAGATATCATCACAAAGCCCACACGGGAGAGAAACCTTTTTCTTGTTCGCAATGTGGGAAAAGTTTTTCAAAAAAATGTAACCGTAACAATCATTACAGAACCCACACAGGGATGAAACCTTTCTCTTGTTCAGAATGTGGGAAATGTTTTACCAGTTCATCATATCTTACTGTCCATCAACGATCCCATACTGGAGAGAAACCTTATTCTTGTTGTGAATGTGGGAAATGTTTTACATGTAACAGTAGTCTTAAAGCACACTTAAAACTGCACAAAGGAGGAAAACCATAGGTTTTAATTTGGAAACCTAAGTGGTAATTTACTTCTTTGGAGCAGTTATTTCTCTTTCTTGGGTTTAAAGGATAAATGAAAAGAAAACTAATTTTGTAGGCAATTATAAGTAATATATGGTGTTGCTTTTACATGGTGCTAAAAATTAATATGATCTTTGAAAATAGCCCCTTTATTGGAGCTCCCTATAGATGTTCTCTGGTCCCTGTCTGTGTTTCAAATGAGGGGTGGGCGTGTCCTAACGGTCCCTGCCAGAAGCACAGTAGGAGGGGGACAGCCAATCACAGCCCTGCAGTCACACAAGCACAGACAGGCTTCAGTTCCCTATCAGGTCCTGCTAGCTGCTGATTGGTTCCTGTCCTACAGTGCAGTGAGCTGAGTGCACAGCCTGGGAATTCAGGGAGCAGCAAGTGGAAGAGAAGGGAGGGATTATAAGGGTTTTTGCAGAAATATTCAATAAATCAGCCTGAAACACTACTTTTTTAAGCACAATTCTTCTATATCTAAATGAGTATAATGTACTGGTACATTCTTATTTTTTACACAAAATGTCCATTAAGAGTCTCCATTAACATATGCTGTTTGGATCGCTGTGATTTTTTTAAAACGTATTGCTACATGTGCAATTTGTACTGGCGACTCACCCGCCACTGTAGCTGTTACCCATAAACTGTTGCTCAACTTCTCTTACAGTGACCTGATGACATAAAAATCCCCGCAGTAAGACCTGATGACGTACATCCCATGTTGAGACAGGTCTACGTTTTCTGCTCCACCCGATTGTTTCTGTGTCATGTTTACTCGCGTCTTTCTGTTTTTTGCAACAGTGAAGGAAAAAGTAAAATAAAGAGGTAGAGCTAGGTGATACTGGGTGCATATCAATGATCAGAAAATTACAGATGAATTCTACATGAAAACTAATTTTCAAACTGCTTGGGTTCATTGGATGGAAAACATCTTAGAATTGTCAAGTCATCAAATAGTGGCTCCAAGTACTGGAAGTATAAAAAGTATTTTTCAATTGTCCCCCTAGCAGTTACTACTGTTTATTCATCATTGATGCGGGAGCCTGTGGAAGTACTGGAGATTTCATTGCTTTCAGAAATTCACTGGGACAGAAAATATATGATGGGTTTCTATTCCTTCCTTAGCCCAAGCCATTACCTGGAACAGCAGCACCAGATATGCCATTTGTGTTTGTTGGGGATGAGACAGAAATTCTTATTAGGATTTATACATGAACTCTAAGTGGCCTGTTTATCGAGGGTTGAATAGTAAATTCGAACTGTAATTTTCCAGTCTCAAAATTCACACATTCTAATTTTAATCCCCCTATTTGAATGCAAATTTGAATGTGAGATTTATCACACCTCAACCATGGAAACTTTCGTAATTCGAATAATCGCCACCTAAAACCTGCTGAGTTCATGTACAAGTCAGTGGCCGAGGTCCGTTGAGCCATTTGGAGATAATAGCCTTCCTGACATTCTAGTTTTTTTGGGAGAAAAACTTCATGTGTACAAATCGAATACGATTGGAGTTTTTGGGTCAGAACCATTCGATTGAATATTAGATATTCTAATTTGTTCTTAAATAACCTAATCGAATTATGAGTATATTTGAATTTAAAAACAAATTCACATGAATTTGATAAATGGGCCTACTTATGTAATAAATGGCTTTTTCAACTATAGACCTCTATAGATCACTGCATATGGTTCAATGCTCTTTTGGCATTCTTTCAATCAAGTGAAGTATTCCACTCGGCTATAAACTATGGAGCCTGATTAGGTTTGTCACCGTGATGGTTACGTTTATCAGGAAACACTCGATCTAGATGTGGCAGCAGTGAGAGGTCCTGCAGGAGCGATGAGAATTCAGGACCAATTTACAAATAATTTTATATCCCCAGATAGACACTACCGTGGCATTTAAGCCTTTAATTTTTTGTAACAGTACACTTTGTCATTAAATACATAGAGATGTGAGGCTTGTGTGTTGTCTGACTTTCCATCATGTTGAGAAATAATTGTTTTACAAACATGTTTCCTATAGGGTTTTCAAAATGCCATTTTTGTACCATAGTGTTTTCTTTGGGATTAATTAAAAATGATTCTTTATCTTTGTGTGTTTTTGAATGGACAATGGGGAGAAGTCAGTTCTGTCTGCATAGGTGTGTTATACTCAAGCAACAAGAACATTGGGATGCTTATTTAGTGGAGACTAAAATTGTTGCTGATCTACAGACAAATGAACATTTCCCACAGGCCCTACACATTTCGTGCTTTTAAGGCACTTGGTCAAGAGCCAGATTACCTGCCACAGGATGTCAACATTTATAGAGGGAACAGCCAATAAGAATACAGACATACACATACAGTCGTGAAAAAGTTTGGGAACCCGTCTCAGCCTGCATAATAATTTACTTCACTTTCAACAAAAAAGATTACAGTGGTATGTCTTTCATTTCCCAGGAACATCGGAGTACTGAGGTGTTTTCAGCACAAATATTTTTAGTGAAGCAGTATTCAGTTGAATGAAATTAAATCAAATGTGAAAAACTGGCTGTGCAATAATTTGTGTACCCTTGTAATTTTGCTAATTTGAATGCATGTAACTGCTCAATACTGATTACTGGCAACACCAAATTGAATGGATCTCTTTAAGCCTTGAACTTCATAGGCAGGTGTGTCCAATCATGAGAAAAGGTATTTAAGGTGACCAATTGCAAGTTGTGCTTCTGTTTGACTCTCCTCTGAAGAGTGACAGCATGGGATCCTCAAAGCAACTCTCAAAAGATCTAAAAACAAAATTGTTCAGATCACCTCCAAAGACTTGCAAGAAGATTTTGCTGCAGATGCAGGTGTATCTGTACATCGTTCTACAATTCAGCACAATTTGCACAAAGAACGTGTATGGCAGGGGGATGAGAAAGAAGCCCTTTCTGCACTCACACAAACACACTCGCTTGTTGTATGTAAAAGCTCATTTAGACAAGACACAGGCATTTTGGAACAAAGTGCTTTGGACTGAGGAGACAAAAATTTAGTTATTTGGTTATAACAAAAAGCACTTTGCATGGCGGAAGAAGAACACGGCATTCCTACTGTCACATTTGGTGGAGGTCCCATCATGCTGTGGGGCTGTGTGACTAGTTCAGGGACTACTGGGGCCCTTGTTAAAGTCGAGGGTCGGATGAATTCAACCCAATATCAACAAATTCTTCAGTATAATGTTCAAGCATCGGTCACAAAGTTGAAGTTCCGCTGCAGGGGTCGGATATTCCAACAAGACAATGACCCTTAACACACTTGGAAATCTACAAAGACATTTATGCAGAGGGACAAGTACAATATTCTGGAGTCCCCCGACTTGAATATGATGGAAAATCTATGGGATGATCTGAAGCAGACTGTCCATGCTCGGCAGCCATCACATTTAACTGAACTGGAGAGATTTTGTATGGACCAATGGTCACAAATAGCCACATCCAGAATCCAGACACTCATCAAAGGCTATAGGAGGCGTCTAGAGGCTGTTACATTTGTAACTAAGTATTGATGTAATATCTCTGTTGGGGTGCCCACATTTATGCACCTGTCTCATTTTGTCATGATGCATATTGCATTATTTCTGTTAATCGAATAAACTTTATGTCACTGCTGAAATACTACTGTTTCCATAAGGCAAGTTATATATTAAAAGGAAGTTGCTACTTTGAAACATTGACCAATGGTAAAACAAATCTCCAAAGAAATGAGGGGTTCCCAAACTTTTAATACGACTGTACATAAAGGAACAGTACCCCATTCTCACACAATTCCTACTAAAAATATTTAAATGGAAAACCATTTTTGGATACAAGAATTACAAATATACAAAATGATGTGGAGGAGTTGAGTTTTGCGCTTATTTCACATAGAAAGGGTCGTACAATCGGATCCCAGTTGTTTCATTAGACAAAGGGACACGAGTGGGAGTAGTGCGAATGTGTTTGGAGTCAGGCCATGTATCATTGCCTTTCATGCTCCCAGTGTAGATTTGTGATGGCAAATCTTTCACACATCCAGGAACTGGGAAGATGCACTTTATTAGGAGGTATCATATGTGCTCCACAAAATTCATGGTATACCTCTTGGTCTGCCTGTGTGGTCTCCTCTATGTGGTTTAGACACATTGCAGATCAAGACGCGCACCTCTCAGCATTGTTCTACCATTTCTAATTACCTGTATCTAGACATTATATTGAAAATCAGATTAAGTTTATGGTCTTTTAAATGGTTCCCATACCCAGGAGGGGACAGGGAACAGTTTTTGAGAAGGTGAAAAAGTGTGGTGGAAACATAGGCTGAATATTTTAGCACCACATTGATTAAATAGAGATTATGTATATTTATGATTAAGTTCCTTTGTGGATTACCTTGTACCTGTTGTTATTCTTTATCCCTGGTGTGATAAAGGAGTAGAAGTACTCTGAAACACAGACGGGGTAATGTTCATGCTAATGTACCTGAGATAATATGTTTCCACTACATAAGACTATTGGGCGCTGTGTCCTTTTTCTATTTTTTCTACTAATATATAAATATATGTATAATGGTATCTCAATGTGATAAATCATAGGAATACATTATTCAAGAAAAATGATTCAAAGGAAGGAACTCTGCTTTAGTGGTAACAAGAAACATCAAATTGGGAATTCATGTCCAAAGGCAGTCTCATATTTAAGGTGAAGATCCAAAAGACCTCTCGCCCCAATAAAAAGCTGGACAGATCTTCCCCTCTGTTCCTCTGTCTTACTCTCTCTGTACCTTGGACCTGAAAATATTCTAAATTGCTCAAGGAACATGAATAAAAATGTTTGGACACATGGGTTTCTTTACTTATATTTATATTTGATACTTGTTTCCTGATTCTCTCTCTCTTGTTTTTGAGAAGTTTGCCCAACATATTGGCCTTTACAGTTCAAGCAGGTGATCAGATTGATAACATTCCTGGTGTTACAATTTATGTAATGTGTAATCTTATAAGAGTTACTATATCGGATGATGCCCTATCACCCATAACCATATAAGGACAGATCACGCATTTTTCACCACACTTAGATTTTTTTTACTAAAATCTGAATGTATCTCATTTTTTAAATAAAAAAACCACGATCAAACTCCCATACCCGATTTTACCTTATTTATTATTAAAAACTCAATCAGTTTGGGTAAAAACCCGAATTGTACAATTTTTTCAGGCTTTTTCCAGAGAAACCATATTTTTTTGTATTTTTGCCCGAAAAGCCTGAAACGTTTGGATTTTAGAGCTAATGGCAGCAAAGACCACAGAAACATCAAAATAGGATAGGGACCTCTGACAATGACTTATAAACAACTTTGGCAGGTCTGAAGTGGCAGATTTTCAGATTCTGGCTTTTTGGAGCATTGGGCTTTAATAAATCTTGAAAAATTTGAGTTTTTAAAAACACCCTGAAAAATTTCAGCTTTGCCCCAAAAAGCCAGGCCAGAGTTTAGCATATAACCCGGCGGGGTTTTACTTACACTTTAATTTACACTTTCTTTATATGAAATTGATGTTTTTTAAAAGCAAAGTGTGTGTTGAATGTTTTCCTAATGGGACAATCCTGCAGATGTATTCCCGGATCCCATTAGGTGGAGGCACTGCCGGAGAAGAATTCCCAGTACCCTTTTGCCTTGCAAAGTCGGTAATAATGTACAACCTTGGCACCAGGGGGGTCACCAAGAGGGTGTTACACTTGCATAACAAAATCCTGAAAATTGGAGTTGTCTAAGGTGCAGGAATTGCCCAACAGGTACATTGTTTATTATTTTATTAGATGTCTGGGATGGGAAGAAGTAGCAGCAAAACGCTTTTCTAAATAGTGATGCAGTAACTTTATTATCCACACCCTCTAAATAAATATCCAAAAAATTAATATGATTATCATGAAATTCAAAAATGAATTGAAGGTTAAGGTCATTAGTATTTATATATTCTATGAATTCTCCAAATAGAACTATATTCCCATTCCTAATGAGCAAGAGATCATCTATTTTTTGCCCATTAACTTGGATGTGATCTTTAAAGGAGACATTTTGTGTAAAAAACAAGAATGTACCAGAGCATTATACTCATTTAGATATAGAAGAATTGTGCTTAAAAAAAGTAGTGTTTCAGGCTGATTTATTGAATATTTCTGCAAAAACCCTAATAATCCCTCCCTTCTCTTCCACTTGCTGCTCCCTGAATTCCCAGGCTGTGCACTCAGCTCACTGCACTGTATGACAGGAACCAATCAGCAGCTAGCAGGACCTGATAGGGAACTAAAGCCTGTTTGTGCTTGTGTGACTGCAGGGCTGTGATTGGCTGTCCCCCTCCTACTGTGCTTCTGGCAGGGACCGTTAGGACACACCAGGGCCGGGCCAAGGTAGTTTGGCACCCTAGGCAAGGGCTTCAATCAGTGCCCCCCGGATTACCTTTTCCCACCTTACAATTATGTTCTTTTTAATAAAGAAGGCGTACGACACATTCATGAATGAAACTTGCCCTTTATATAAATATTTAATGTTAACAAACAAAAATAAGGTACACTAAACAAGTGGATATAGGTCCCAAATTTGTACCTGTGCCCTGCAGCCAAAATATTGCCCCCAAATCTGTACTTGTGCCAGCCAGCAGCCAAAATATTGGCCCACAAATGAGTCTCTGTGCCAGCCAACAGCCAAAATATTGCCCCTAAATCTGTGCCAACAGCAGCCAAAATATTGCCCCCAAATCTGTATCTGTGCCAACTAGTAGTCAAAATATTGCCCCCAAATCTATGTGCCAGTGCAGCAGCCAAAACATTGCCCCCAATCTGTACCTGTGCCAGCAGCAGTCATAATATTGCCCCCCCCAATCTGTACCTGTGCCAGCCAGTAACCAAAATATTGCCCCCAATCTGTACCTGTGCCAGCCAGTAACCAAAATATTGCCCCCAATCTGTACGTGTGTCAGCCAGAAGCAAAATATTGCCCCCAATCTGTACGTGTGTCAGCCAGAAGCAAAATATTGCCCACAATCTGTACCTGTGCCAACAGCAGCAGCCAAAATATTGCCATCCAAGTCTGTACCTGTGCCAGCCAACAGCTAAATATTGACCCAAATTAGTATCTGTGCCAGCCAGTAAAAAATTTGCCCCTCAAATATGTGCCAGGACAGAAGCCAGCAGCAGATTATTGCCCCAGACGATCTGTACCTGAGCCAGGAGTCAGCAGAAAACAAGCCCCGCAGTCATCTAGACTGTTTTTCAGTCAGTGTGCAGAAAGTCACCACCAGGCCCAGCTCTATTTAATCTGGGCCAGGCGACACACAGCGCCCCGCATCAGCCCAGCTTTCTACCTATTTCTGGGGCCCAACGTGGTGTGACGTGGATGTCTGCGCGTCGCTTCCTACAGTGTTGGCGACACAGTGCATTAGGAAGAAGAAGCGCCGCAGCCAGCAGGCAATGCCGTTGCCAGTAAGTAAGAGGGAGGAGGGGACTGGGGAGCGCTGCCACTACCGCTTTAATACAGGGATCACATAAATACTAACAATTAAATAAAAAATAAAGTTGTATTAAAAAAAATGTTCCCCTTAAAAGTGCGCCCCCCTATGATTGCGCCCTAGGCAGGTGCCTACTCTGCCTACCCCTAGTTCCGGCCCTGGGACACGCCCACCCCTCATGTGAAACACAGACCGGGACCAGAGAACATCTATAGGGAGCTCCAATAAAGGGGCTATTTTTAAAGATAATATTAATGTTTAGCCCCATGTAAAAGCAACACCATATATTACTTATAATTGCCTACACAATTAGGTTTTTTTCATTTATCCTTTATATGTCCTTTAACAAAATGGCTTGTAGCTTGTGCATATGTGAAGTGAACAGAACATATCACACAGGACAGGACTTACACTCCAGATTTACAGTCTCCAGAGCAAATCAATGTAAGCGATTGGAATAACAGGAATTTGGGAAAAGGTAAAGTCATAGACACTACGCTCAGTTTTACACAGGGGGCAACCAATCACAGCTTTGCTTTCCTTCTCTGCTGGTTGCTATGGGCAACATTACACGTCATATAGAAATCTTGCCCTTTACTCTCTGAGCTGCGAATAATTACATAGAGGGAAATACTACAAAATACTTTGGTTCTTATGTGATCTCTGTATACTTTTAGAATTAGCATAATACACGGGTTTTAGTCATATTTTTACTCTAATTAAATAGCACAACATTTTCCCTCAGTCCCTAACTCGCTTAGTCCCACCTTGTCGCCAATCATTTCTCTCAGTATCTCTCTGTCCCGCCTTCTCTCCAATCATTCCTCTCAGTATCTCTTAGTTCCGCCTTGTCTCCAATCATTCCTCTCAGTATCTCTTAGTCCCGCCTTGTCTCCAATCATTTCTCTCAGTATCTCTTAGTCCCGCCTTGTCTCCAATCATTCCTCTCAGTATCTCTTAGTCCCGCCTTGTCTCCAATCATTCCTCTCAGTATCTCTTAGTCCCGCCTTGTCTCCAATCATTTCTCTCAGTAGCTCTTTGTCCCGCCTACATTCCAATCTCAGCCAATCGTATAGCGCGTCCCGCCCCTCCAGTCTAAGCCAATGAGTCGGATTGCTCCCGGTACAGGAAGCAGAGCAGCGTGAGGAGGAAAGAGGTGAGTGAGGGAGCGGCAGCAGTGAGGCAGCAGTCAGTAAGTGTCCGGCGGTAGGAGGGATCATGTGCCAGTGGGAAGCAAGGACACCCTACAGCCTGAGAGCAGCCACTGAGGAACTCATTGTTTTGCCATAAGGAGCTTCAGGGCTTCAGTGAGTGACGGATAAGAGCTGCCCATTGTCACGTGATGATCATGGGCAAATTGTGGCGCCGCTAGGAATGAAGGGAACGTTGGGCGCTGGTGTGAGCTGAGCTCTGTTTCTATGGTGTCAGTGTATTAGTGTGAGTGTGTGAGGAACACCCCCAGTACTGGCCACACCCACATCTCCCTTTCATTGGCCCTTACTGGACTCTCTGCAAACTGTCTGTTCCATCTTAAAGGCACAGTACAGCTGCACAGCCAAATGGCCAGTAATGCTTTGTTACATGTCACATACTGGAAATCTTACTCATTCCACTCCATTATCTGCTTACACTCCCCCAGCTCCCAACCCCCTCTCTCCTTCACCTTTTCCACCATAAAAGTATGTCCCTTGTTATTCCTGCTCAACCCTCAGCCCCTGTCTTCTAACATTATTCACCAGTGTCAGACTGGGATGCCAGGGGCCCACCAGAAAACTATTACTACAGTAGACTGTGCATACCTCCCAACTGTCCCTTTTTCGAAGGGACAGTCCCTCTTTTGACAGCTCAACCCGCAGTCCCTCATTTGTACTGGAAAGTCCCTCTTTTCTCTGCACTGAAAAGCCAGAAAAAGAAACAAAGTTTCTCACTTAATTGGCTTTTAGCAGAGAGGCCAGAACAGCTAACAGGTGCAAATAAGATACTTTGTAACAATTTTGAGACACAAAAACACAGTTTAGATAAGGAGAAATATTTTCAAACTTTCATAACCTGCCAAATTTTGTAAAACAAACATGGTAATTAGGGGGTGTGGCCACAGAAAGGGGTGTGGTCAAAAAATTGCTGCACTATGTGCAGAAAAAAATTTTTTTTGTATCTCTTTTTACTTCCAAAATGTTGGGAGGTATGGACTGTGGGCCCACTTTCCAAACTATTATTCCTCCTTTACTTAACCTCTTGATTCTCCTAATCTTTAATATCTACTTACTATATTATTCTTATATCTACTTCCTATATTCTTCCATTATTTAGCTTTTTCCCCATAAAGAAATCGGTAATGACCATGAAATAGGCTAAATGGTTAGAAGCAAAAGGGGCCACTGACACCTGGGCCCACTGGGACTTTTCCTGGTATCCCGGTGGGCCAGTCCGACACTGTTATTCACCAATTAAACGGTTCCAATTAACACCAGGCAAGTCCCATTGAATCATTATTGTTATCAATATGTCTCAACGTAAGTTACCGACTATGGGCGACTCAAATACTGGGGATATATATGCGTTGTGTGAAGTAAAGGATCTCACCAAACGTACGTCACTTATTGAAGTAGAGACTCCGTCGGAGAGCTACACACCCCCATCCACATCCTCAAATTTCAGATTATTGGAGAAACTTTTAACGCAAGAAACTTTTTTATGTTGGGACATTGAGAAATTAGAGAAATATATCACAGTCTCTTGCATACCAAGAGGACTCCGGATTAAAAAATTCCCTATGTTTGCCAGGGGTGATACGGACTTTGTTTCCAGGTGGAATGACATTTTAACGTAGTGTTCACTTAAATTAATGTCTCTAATTATCCACCATAAGGAAGACACCCTCACCAATCTACGCAAGCAAATCAAGGACAAACAAGTTGAATTATCCTTATGTGATAAAACCGCATCCTTCATTCAGTTTGACAAGGAACTGAAAAATCATCCAGACACGCTAGAGAAAATGGTCAGTGAATGAAAAAAGTGCAAATTTTTGAGGGACAAACAAGACTATGATAACGACACTGTTTACCTTTGGCCTAGACAAAAATCCATTCTGAAACACGCATTTAAACAGCCAAAAAATGTGTTGCCATCAAGTGGCTCTGATGATGAAACTACAAAGAAGTCCTATTATTGACTTTGGTATGGAGACCAGTAACCCGGATAACAGAAAGTCAAAAAACTACAGATCTCTAACACAGAGACCGCCAACGGCTGAAATAGAGAAGAAATCAGTCAAATGGAGACGGGATACATACGATACAAAAAGACAAGGAGAGAAGGACGGAAACGTTCAAGAGAAGAGACACAAGCTACGAGATGTCCGTCCAGTGAGAGGGAGGAAATACTAAATATAGTTAATTTATCCTCTTTTCCTTTTTTCGAGTGAGCAACTGAGGGTTCTAAGTAAGGGTCTGTCTTTTGCTTCAGACTGACACTTTAATATGTTCCATACCTTAGTGGATGTTAATAAACTGGTAAGGAAACTGACATTACAGAGACATTTTTATGACATGTCAGATGGTGATTCAGTATCAGAGATTTTATCTTCTGATCATGCTTTAAGTGACGTTTTGACATCAGATTCCTTACCTGATACAAATGACCTAATGAATGTTAACCAGCAGAATGTTGATTTGTTACTTTTTTCTGATCTGCCTCCAGAATTTGGAGGACCTACAAAATGAAGGTGCCACTCTTAATAGGGATATTACAACCCAGAACCATCTGGGTCTAAAACCAGCCAGTGATTTCTACCCTATTAATTCACGGTGTCCTTCAATGGACATTTTTCAGGATATGATTGAACAGGATTTATTGAAATTATCTACAAATATTAAGCACAAATGGTTTTCCATTTTCTGTTGGGATGATAAGCGAGCGCTTACGGATTTATATGAAAATGCACACAAGCTGATAAGGGCGGATCTGTGGTTGTCCTTAACACTGGCGATTACATTCAGGAAGCCACACAACAACTATCCGATACTAATACGTGTAACAGATAATCCTACAAAAAAATGTCAATCTGAATTACATAATTTGATCAATTTTGGTATATCCCTGGGGGTAGTGGAAGTAAAGGATAAGACCTTTTGATTTGTGAGTTTCCCATCACTCCAATCTTTCACCCTACCAAAAATACATAAATCTCCCACTCACCCCCAGGGGAGACCAATTGTTTCTAGTATTGGATCTTTCAGTGAAGGCTTATCAGATTGGGTAGATTGATGCCTCCAGCCAATTGTGGTAAATTTAAAATCATATTTAAAAGACACAGGTCAGTTGTTATCACTTTTGAATGACATACCTTGGTCCAGCGGATATAGCTGGGCAACAATGGACATTCAGTCTCTATATTCTTCCATTCTGCACTCCTAAGGCTTAAAGGCAATTTTTAAGATACAGACAAAACTCCTCCTCCATTGAAATTTTTGATGAACATGCAGATTTATTAAAACAGAGATTAGCCGAGAGGCGTTACCCTACTGATGTAATTGAATCGGCCTATCACAGAGCACGTTCCCGTGATAGGAACAGTCTTTGTTAAATTTTTATTATGTTTTGATCCTGAAAAGTTTGTAAAAGGAATCAGGATACTAATTCCAAAGGCAAAGGCATTTATTTCAGTATAGAATATAATGTAGAATTTAATGACATTTGTCGGATAATATGTCAGCATCTTCCAATGTGTTCAATGATCCCATTCTGGGTAACATTTAGTCAAATAATCCTCTTAAATTGATATCTAGGAGGTCTCCCACCCTTGGGGGTATATTTATCAAAGAGTGAAGTTAATAGTGAAGTTCCGCCACTAGAGTGAAATTCCGCCACTCTCCATTCATTTCTATAGGATTTTTATAGGCGTATTTATCAAAGGGTGAACTTTCACTTTCACCCATTGATAAATACGCCTTTCAAAATCCCATAGAAATGAATTGAGAGCTGCGGAATTTCACTCTAGTGGCGGAACTTCACTCTTTGATAAATGTACCCCTTGGTAGGAAACTATCTCCTAGTTTGGTTTCCAGTCTGGTTGTTTCTTCTGCGGGCAATTGGCTACGTACCAAAGGGACCTTTAAATGTGGCAGATATCCCTGTAAAACATGTAAGGTCATGACAGTCAGTTCTGACTTCAAATCAAATGTTACAGGTAAAGTAGTTAACAACACCACTTATAACAATTGTTTCAGTAGACATGTGGTCTATTTACTTGAATGTAAATCCTGCAGTAAACAATATGTGGGTCGTACGATTCGCCCTCTCAAGGACAGAATCATGGAACATCTCAATGCCATCGACAATTGTGACCAAAAATCCCCCATTGGGAAACACTTTAGCCAATGTAGCGGACGTGGGACCCTTGATTTAGGGGTTAAAGTAATTGAAAAGATACAGACCCCCCCTAAGAGGTGGTGACCCCATACTTTCATTGACCAAACGTGAAGCCTTTTGGATTTTTACCCTTAATACACGGAATCCGTGTGGTCTTAATACCCAATTTGATATATAGTATTATTTCTAGGTTGCACTTTTTTCATTTTCTTTTTTTGGATTATCACTTACCAAGATTTTTGTATTTTTTCACTTGTTTTTTTCATTATATAGTCACATGTCCTATTAGATGATAATCAATAGAGGTTGCTATACTAATGCACTATTTATTCAGCTTCCTCACTCACTGTTCCCCTATGCTTATGATTAAGGGCACATGCTCCCGAAAGGCGTCAAGCTCAGTGTGATGTGCCCCTCTTTTTAACAATGGATCAATAAAGAGTTTGGATTTTAATTTAACTGGTGTGCGGAAATTCTTTCTCTTCTTCTCCCCTATTGGGGGGAACTCCTCATGTCCCTTTTCTTTCCCACCATCCAACTCGTATGCACCCACATCAATGCAAGTAGAGCTACAGGGGGACTTTGTATAGATCTTGTCCTGAAACTCAAACACTAATCCTATGTTCTGTGCTCCATATTATTGTCAGCTGCTCATATACACAGTGTCTCTTTAATGGGATTCTGTGAATCTGGGCCCAGTAATTCTATTGCTTGGAATAATCCTGTATAGAAATGTGTAAGTGCTTAATTCCAGGGTCACTTCCAGGTCAGTCCCTCCCACGAGGAGCCAATGGGAATGTGGGAGGAAGCGAGTGACACAGGGATGAAGGGGAAGAAGAAGAAGGATAAAAATGAGGAGGAGGAGGAGGAGCGGGGGAAGAAGGAGAGAATGGTGAATCTGACACTGGAGATGATCTATCTGCTGACTGGAGAGGTGAGGGGCACTGTGACTGGCACACTGACAAGAGACTGTCTGTCTGTACAAAGGGGGTCTCTCAGCAGCTCAAACACCATTCTCTCTTCCTTTCAATATTTAGCACTACATCCCTAGGAAGAAGTCAGATGATGGGGGGGCCCTGCATGCCCCTGGCTCCGTCATACAGAAGGAAAATAACAAGAATGACAAGAAGATCCTGGAACTCATGTCCAACATCATCCAGCTGCTGACTGGAGAGGTGGGTACAGCGGCCCCTTATTGTTTAGTAACAGTGGATGATAATCCCTTTCTCTGGCTGGGGGATGACTGGAACATTGTGTGTGACAGGTTGCCATAAGGACTCATCATGTTTCCATCTATTTTTCCTCGGACGAGTGGGACTATATAAAAGGAAACCAGGACCTTTATGAGGAAGGGATAAAGGAGGAGCCTCAGCAGCCCCTCCCACCGGGTAAGTATTGGGTGTTGTCTATCATATGCAGAGCATACAGTCTATGCAGGAAATGTTGTATTTTCATATACCCAGTTAATAATCCATCAAATAAAATAATTGCTCAAGTCACGAGTAACAATTCCAATGTCCAGAGCAAGATGGCTCTATAGGGAAAACACAGGCAATCCTACACTATAGAACCTGTGCACATGCAAGAGACCGCTACGCCAGTTCCAGCAAACCTCTATTTAATTGCAATGCTCATCATTTGTTCCAGAGATGATGCAGGAGGGAACAATATTTGTCACATCTCCCTACATACCAGCTGTGTGGCTTGGGAACGTTTACATTACATGGAATAGAGCACTTGATTATCATTGAAGGCTATGCCACAAACCAGAGGTCCACTACTCATGTCTCCAGCTTGTGACTGAATTGGGTTTGGTTGACCCTTGTTTACTGACGTTTAGCTCAGCACACAGGTCACCTTGTAGAACACTCCTACCAGATTATGTATAGTTCTAACTCTCTTATCCTGGAGAAAAATCTGCATCTCTGAGATAGGCATCCCTGGGTGTACACCTGTCAAATAAAGCAGATGGACCAATAGCCTCCCTTCCCAACCACAGGGCACCTGAGATCATTAAATGCCATGTAGACTACCTTGAATTTTATAATACAGCGAAATCCAGGGGACCTCTCCCACCCTCCTTAACCAAGGCCTTAATTATAATGATACCCAGACTTTGTGATCAAACATAAATAATATTCTCTCTTCTTCTCTTTGCCAGACAGTGAATATGAAGATGAGAGAGATATCACAGCTGATCTGGGAGGAACATTATATTATAATAATGAGCCAAGCAAGATTGGGGCTGAAGGAGCAGATTTTTGTGTTAAAGGGAACATCTCAAACTCTAAAATTTCCCCAGCAGAGCAGCCCCCACCAGCCAATGGGATTAAAGAGGCAGGAAACCAATCAGATTGCAGCATTAATCCACTTACAGAACAGTTACAGGGAACAGATACACCTACTCCTATCATGGGATTCAGCCTGAATAACAGCCTGGCAGCTAATTATATGTCAGTTGTTATTAAAGAGGAAACGGCTTCATGGGAAGAAGAAAAGCACCTTGCAGAACAAACTCAATCGACTCTCAAGGGTTGTAGACTGAATAACAACGTGTTCTCTAAGGATACATCAGATGGAATTAACGGGGAGTTGGTTTTATGGCAAACAGACCATAATTACTGCAAGATAAATACAATTTCAGGACAGATACAGAGAACAGATAAAATAGCTGATATTATGGACTGCAGCCTGACTAACAACTCACAAGGTGATTATGTACCATCTGTTATTGAGGAGGAATCATGTGAAGAGGGAAACCAATCAGATTGCAGGATTAATCCACTTACAGAACAGATACAGGAAACAGATACACCTACTCCTATCATGGGATGCAGCCTCTCAATAATAAAGGATAATAAAGATGATAAAAATGCAGAGACGTCCCCACATGAACATCATTTAACAAAAGAGATTATTCATAAGAAATATTGTTGCAGCCAGTGCCACAGACAATTTCTTCAAAAAAGAGACGTTGTTAGACATGAAAGAACCCATACAAGTCAGATACACGTTTCTCCTCACAGAAATCTTTATAATCATCTTAATGTTCATACAGCTAAGAAACCCTTGTCTTGTTCTGAATGTGAGAAATGTTTTGCCAGATTATCACAACTTATTGTCCATCAACGAACCCACACAGGAGAAAAACCTTTTTGTTGTTCTGAATGTGGGAAATGTTTTACCAGATCATCAGAACTTACTGTCCATCGACAAACCCACACAGGAAAGAAACCTTATTCTTGTTCTGAATGTGGGAAATGTTTTTTGAGAAAAACGAACCTCAAATATCATCACAGAACTCACACAGGGGAGAAACCATTTCCTTGTTCTGAATGTGGGAAATGTTTTTTGAAAAAATCGAACCTTAAATATCATCACAGCACTCACACAGGGGAGAAACCATTTTCTTGTTCTGAATGTGGGAAATGTTTTGTCATGTCAAAAGACCTTACTGTCCACCAAAGAATCCACACGGGAGTGAAACCATTTTCTTGTTCTGAATGTGGGAAATGTTTTTCCAGTTTGTCATATCTTAATATCCATCAACGATCCCACCTTGTTCCTAAACCTTATTCTTGTTCTGAATGTGGGAAAGGTTTTTCGAACCAAAAGAGCCTAAAATATCATCACAAAGCCCACACGGGAGAGAAACCTTTTTCTTGTTCGGAATGTGGGAAATGTTATACCAGTGCATCATATCTTACTGTCCATCAACGATCCCACACAGGAGAGAAACCTTATTCTTGTTCTGAATGTGGGAAATGTTTTTCATGTAACAGTAGTCTTAAAGTACACTTAAAACTGCACAAAGGAGGAAAACCATAGGTTTGTTCTCAGGCAGTTCCTTCTTTATTTGGAAGATACGTGCCATTTGGTCACTGCCTTTTTTTAAAACTTATTTCTACAACAGCAATTTGTACTGGTGACTCACCCACCAGTGTAGCTGTTACCCAGGTCTATATTTTCTGCTCCACCCGATTCGCAGTGTATTTGCAGCTTGTTTACTCACTTCTTTTTGTCTTCAACTAAAATGCTTTTTTTGCAGCAGTTGTTGCTGTTCATTTTTATATACAAACAAATAGATGGCAGTACCCTCCATTAGATGGAATGTGGAAAAGACAAAATCATGGTGTGCAGGGTCAAAGAGCATACATATAAACACAACAAAAAAGAAAGAAAAGTTTGACCCATAAATTTGCACCTTCCTACACTATTAATCCATGATACCTCACATATGAAAGAATGATAAAACTTAACCTTTAATTTGCACAACTAAAAAGCCAAGACTCCAGAACCTTCTTAAATTAAAAATATCATTAGGAGAATAAAGCTAAGCGGACTCACAGGTCATCTGCATATAGACGGGTATTGGAGGAATGAGTCGAACAGCATCACATGACTCTAATCCTCAGTTTCAGGGTATTGGATAATAACTACGGTGTAATGAGTATTTACGGAGTATCCCTGCCTTATGTGGATTTAAGAATAAATAAGTAGTGATAGTACCCTGGAGCGTAGACAGAGCCCTGTCCTTTGTGCTCACAATGTTGCGAGTTACTGATAACTCGTGTGGGCGAGTCAGCACACGACAATGTATATCTTCTGCTAGAGTCCTGCAGCGGGTCGGGTACCCGCGGGTTACCCGCAAAAACCTGCAGCACCCTGTGGGTTGCGTTTAGTGCCAGGTATACCAGTGCCAGTTTTGCGGGTTGTGGGTCGGGCCATGGGTCTTCTCAATATCGATATTCACTCCTTTTTTCTGGTCACGTCTACTTCCGATGACGTCACTTCCGGTTTCCAATGACAGCACTTCCTGTTTTACTCCTTTTTTCTGATCACGTCTACTTCCGATGATGTCACTTCCGGTTTCCAATGACAGCACTTCCTGATTCTTGATGGTCAGCAGGTAGCGGGTCCGGGTTGCGGATAAGGTACATGCGGGTAGGGTCGGGTAGCAGGTCCAAGTGGGTAAGGATGCGGATTGCAGGTTTCTGGTACGGGTTGGGTTCGGGTCCCAAAATGGACCCGCACAGGACTCTATCTTATGCACCGCTCCTTGATGTAAAAAAGCTTATGAGTGTGCTGAGATTAACCCTCTATTCCACCCACACCATATATCTGGCTAAAACTACATCTCAGATGCCATGCCTTTAATTAACTGAGTTGAATCTGCCAAAAAACATATGAACGTACGAAGATCGGCCCTCTAATCCAGGGAGCAAGCCCAAGCCATTACCTGGAACAGCAGCACCAGATATGCCATTTGTGTTTGTTGGGGATGAGACAAATTCTTATTAGGACTTATACATGAACTCTAAGTGACCAATTTATCGAGGATTGAATAGTAAATTCGAACTGTAATTTTCCAGTTTCAAAATTCACACATTCTAATTTTAATCCCCCTATTTGAATGCTAATTCGAATGTGAGATTTATCACACCTCAACCATGGAAACATTCCTTATTTGAATAATCACCACCTTAAACCTGCTGAGTTCATGTACAAGTCAGTGGCCGAGGTCCATTGAGCCATTTGGAGATGTTAATAGCCTTCCTGACATTCTAGTTTTTTTAGGAGAAAAACTTGATTTGTACGAATTGAATACGATTCGAGTTTTTGGGTCAGAACCATTATATCGAATATTAGACATTCTAATTTTTTCTTAAATAACCTCCTAATCGAATTGTGAGTATATTCGAATTTAAATTCACATGAATTTGAATGAGATGAGAATTCGGGACCAATTTACAAATGCTTTTATATCCTCAGATGGAGCCCTACCGTGGCATTTAAGCCTTTAATTTTTTTTTTTTTCAAGTACACTTTGTCATTTAATACATAGGGATGTGTGGCCAGTGTTTTGTCTGACTTTCCATCATGTTGAGAAATGCCATTTTTATACCATAGTGTTTTCTTTGGGTGGTAATTAAAAATTATTCTTTATATTTGTATGTTTGTTTTTGAATGGGGAGAAGTCAGTTCTGTCTGTATATGTGTGTTATACACAAACAACAAGAACATTGGGATGCTTATTTAGTGGAGACTAAAAATGTTGCTGATCTACAGACAAATGAACATTTCCCACAGGTCCTACACGTTTCATGCCTTTAAGGCACTTGGTCATGGGCCAGATTACCTGCCACAGTAAGTGGATATTCATGGAGGAATACAGACATACACATACATAAAGGAACAGTACCCCATTCCCATATATACATAAATTCCCCCTACTAAAAATATTTAGATGGGAAAAAAACATTTGGATACAAGAATTACAACTACTGTATATACTCGAGTATAAGCCGAGTTTTTCAGCCCCCAAAATATGCTGAAAAACTACCTCGGCTTATACTTGGGTCAAGCGCAAAAACGGTCGCCGGCGTCTAAGAATAGTCGCCGGCGCATAAGAATAGTTGCCGGCGTCCAAAAATGAGACGCCGGCACCTCCAATGGGATTTTTTTATTGAAACTTACCAGAAGCTGCTGCATTTCTCACCCTCGGCTTATATTCGAGTCAATACGCTTTCCCAGTTTTTGGAGGTAAAATTGGTACCTCGGCTTATACTTGGGACGGCTTATACTCGAGTATATACGGTATACAAAAGTACAAAAACTCATTGTGAGAATATATACTAATATATATATTATATATATTATTAGTATATATTCTTCAGACCCACACATGTGAAAAAGTCAATCTCTGTGAGACAATATCTTTAGAGTACAGAGGTTGGTCCGTGCCCCTAATGTTAGAGAGCATCAAATGAACAATAAGGGAAAACAAATTATGGGTCAGGGGATACCCAATGGGAGTGCTTGATGTAGCACGTCAGAGGGTAACTATGGATAGAGGGAATATAGGTACGGTTAAGAAATCCTGTTTACTGTCATTTGTGACACATTTGGTTTACATAGCAATACTATATTCACTATATTATAATACTGTATCTGCCATATTGCTGAATAATGCCATACTGGGGTACCTTGAATTCAGCAATATCCAGCGAGAAGCAGCCGGAAGAAGATCACTCCATGGTGCTCACTGGTATAACCCCAGACTGGTGCAGTTTTCTGCAAAGGGCTATAATCATATTTTTATTATTACTAGTATATATATTTTATATGTGCTACTTACATAACTTTTCTTCACTTGATCACATGATACACTTTACACTCATTTATTTTTCCATATATCCTTTCCTATCAAAGGAGACATATAGGATAAATGAAAAAACCCTAATTTTGTAGGTAATTATAAGTAATATCTGGTGTTGCTTTTACATGGGGCTAAACATTAATATTATCTTTAAAAATAGCCCCTTTATTGGAGCTCCCTATAGATGTTCTCTGGTCCCTGTCTGTGTTTCACATGAGGGGTGGGCGTGTCCTAACGGTCCCTGCCAGAAGCACAGTAGGAGGGGGACAGCCAATCACAGCCCTGCAGTCACACAAGCACAGACAGGCTTCAGTTCCCTATCAGGTCCTGCTAGCTGCTGATTGGTTCCTGTCCTACAGTGCAGTGAGCTGAGTGCACAGCCTGGGAATTCAGGGAGCAGCAAGTGGAAGAGAAGGGAGGGATTATTAGGGTTTTTGCAGAAATATTCAATAAATCAGCCTGAAACACTACTTTTTTAAGCACAATTCTTCTATATCTAAATGAGTATAATGCACTGGTACATTCTTATTTTTTACACAAAATGTCTCCTTTGATGGATCACCCAGCTTCCCCTACAGCTTCTCTTTATCCGCCAGTCTGTATCTCTCTCTGGTTTTTTATTTTCTATGAAGTTTCCTTATAACAATCTTATTTGAACAAAATGGTTTGTACCTTGTACATATGTGAAGTGAACAGAACATATCGCAGGGTAAAGGGTAACTAAACCCCCCGGTGGAAGAAATCAAAACACGTCCCATAGTAAATGCACAAAGAGGTGTAAACTTTTCCACAAAACACTACACTATATTTTATTTCTCTGTTTTCTTTGGTGTCTACCCCTGGGCTTGTAGTGCTGGTGTTTCGTCTTATGAATGAAAGATTTTTATTGTGACTGATCTGAAGGAGAACAGATTTTAACACCGGCAAAGGGAGTGAATTGCAGAACCTCTGGACATTATTATTTGCATTTAATAATGGAGGAATAGAGTTTAGTATGTAGAGAAAAGAGACGAGGAGAATAAAGAGGTTGAGTGAGGAGAGGAGGAATAATAGTTTGGAGAGTTGTCCCTAAGCCTAAGTTTATCTGTTGGGCCTCTGGTCCCAGTCTGACACTGTCTGTAACAGGGAGCAGCGACTGCACTTATAAAGCTATTGAAACTACATTTTCCATAAAAAGTATATTAAACAGGAGATTTTCTTCTATTTTATAGTATGGCCAATTGATTGGAGGAGAATGTTTCAAGTAGGGGCAACCAATCACAGCTTTGCTTTCCTTCTCTGCTGGTTGCTATGGGCAACATTACACGTCATATAGAAATCTTGCCCTTTACTCTCTGAGCTGAGAATAATTACCTAGAGGGAAATACTACAAAATACTTTGGTTCTTATGTGATCTCTGTATCCTTTTAGAATTAGCATAATACACGGGTTTTATTCATATTTTTACTCTAATTCAATAGCACAACATTTTCCCTCAGTCCCTCTCTTAGTCCCAACTTCTCTCCAATCATTCCTCTCAGTATCTCTTAGTCCCGCCTTGTCTCCAATCATTCCTCTCAGTATCTCTTAGTCCCGCCTTGTCTCCAATCATTCCTCTCAGTATCTCTTAGTCCCGCCTTGTCTCCAATCATTTCTCTCAGTATCTCTTTGTCCCGCCTACATTCCTCTCTCAGCCAATCGTATAGCGCGTACCGCCCCTCCAGTCTAAGCCAATGAGTTAGTGTGGGATTGCTCCCGGTACAGGAAGCAGAGCAGCGTGAGGAGGAAAGAGGTGAGTGAGGGAGCGGCAGCAGTGAGGCAGCAGTCAGTAAGTGTCCGGCGGTAGGAGGGATCATGTGCCAGTGGGAAGCAAGGACACCCTACAGCCTGAGAGCAGCCACTGAGGAACTCATTGTTTTGCCATAAGGAGCTTCAGGGCTTCAGTGAGTGACGGATAAGAGCTGCCCATTGTCACGGGATGATCATGGGCAAATTGTGGCGCCGCTGGGAATGAAGGGAACGTTGGGCGCTGGTGTGCGCTGAGCTCTGTTTCTATGGTGTCAGTGTATTAGTGTGAGTGTGAGAGGAACACCCCCAGTACTGGCCACACCCACATCTCCCTTTCATTGGCCCTTACTGGACTCTCTGCAAACTGTCTGTTCCATCTTAAAGGCACAGTACAGCTGCACAGCCAAATGGCCAGTAATGCTTTGTTACATGTCACATACTGGAAATCTTACTCATTCCACTCCATTATCTGCTTACACTCCCCCAGCTCCCAACCCCCTCTCTCCTTCACCTTTTCCACCAAACTGCAGCTTTGTACTATTGGGGGGAACCCCTCCTGTCCCTTTACTTTCCCACCATCCAAATCATGTGCAGACCATGTGGGAATCCTGTGTGTCCTGCAACTCATACCCTAACTCTCTGCTCTGTGTTCCATAATATTGTCAGCTACTAATATACACACTGTCTCTTTAATGGAATTCTATGGATCTGGGGAATAATCCTGTATAGAAATGTGTAAGTGCTTAATTCCAGGGTCACTTCCAGGTCAGTCCCTCCCACAAGGAGCCAATGGGAATGTGGGAGGAAGCGAGTGACACAGGGATGAAGGGGAAGAAGAAGGATAAAAATGAGGAGGAGGAGCGGGGGAAGAAGGAGAGAATGGTGAATCTGACACTGGAGATGATCTATCTGCTGACTGGAGAGGTGAGGGGCACTGTGACTGGCACACTGACAAGAGACTGTCTGTCTGTACAAAGGGGGTCTCTCTGCAGCTCAAACACCATTCTCTCTTCCTTTCAATATTTAGCACTACATCCCTAGGAAGAAGTCAGATGATGGGGGGGCCCTGCATGCCCCTGGCTCCGTCATACAGAAGGAAAATAACAAGAATGACAAGAAGATCCTGGAACTCATGTCCAACATCATCCAGCTGCTGACTGGAGAGGTGGGTACAGCGGCCCCTTATTGTTTAGTAACAGTGGATGATAATCCCTTTCTCTGGCTGGGGGATGACTGGAACATTGTGTGTGACAGGTTGCCATAAGGACTCATCATGTTTCCATCTATTTTTCCTTGGACGAGTGGGACTATATAAAACGAAACAAGGACCTTTATGAGGAAGGGATGAAGGAGGAGCCCCAGCAATTCAGCCCACTGGGTAAGTAACAGGTGCTTTCTATCATTTGCAAAGCATGGCAGATATGCAGGATGTTTTATTTTTTTAGTGGAACATGGAAAATGGCAGTAAGTACTTATATTTATACCCAGGTAATCACCTGTGGCTAAAATACCCAGATATCATACACCTTTCTAAGGGCTAAACTTCACAGGAGATTTTGTGGATTAGATTTCAGGTGTGTGTTCTCTTCCCACAGTCGTGTTGCATCTGACAGCAGATCTTCCATATAGTTTACACTTAAGATTTATATATCAGTTCCTTTGGATCCATGTGATTACATCCAACTTGTAAAACATGTCAGTCCAAGATAATCCTATAACATCTCCTGTGTAGTTCAGCTGCATGTTGTTTTGGGACATTGTGCTTCTGTGCTCAATCTGTTCTGTGAAAGTTTAGGGGCAGATTTATCAAAGTTTAAAATAAAAACTCCCCACAGTAAAATTCTACTACTTTCTATAAATTCCTGAGGGTTTATAGAGGCATAGTTGTCAAATGAATGATCTCTAACTTTCCCCCGTTGATAAAGACACCTCTAAAATCCCATAGAAACGAAAAGAGAGCAGTAAAAAATATTTCCAGTGGTGAGGAAACCTATTCCAACCAGAAGACCCTATGAACTACACCTAATGTAATCCCCATCACTATAAACATGTGCTGCTTTATTTGGACCAGTAGTTTAGCCAATCAAAAGAGAAGCCTGGTTTTGGCCATTTATATGATCAGTGAATCTCACCTGTTTTCTGTATTGTGTTCACAAACATTTTTTAAAGGAAAACTAAACCCCTCATTAAAGAAACCCTACCCTATATAGACCCCCCTCCCTCTCCCTCCCAGCCCAGCTGCTACCCTGGGCAAATGCCCTTAACTTTTTACTTACCCCTCGGTGCAGATTCAGGGCATAGGAGTTCATGGGCACCATCTTCTTTTTCGTCTTCGGTCTTCACCGGGTTTTCTTCTAGCGCTTTGGCAATTTTAGTGACTTCCAGCGCATGCGCAATCTGCTCAAACTGCGCTGGTACGGAACTTCCCGATGAAGACCGAAGAGAAGAAGATGGCTGCCGTGAACTCCGATGCCGGAATCTGCACCGAGGGGTAAGCAAAAAGTTAGAGGCATTTGCCCTGGGGAAGCAGCTAGGCTGGGGGAGGGAGGGGGGTCTATGTAGGGTAGGGTTTTTTTTTTTTTAATAAGGGGTTTACTTCTCCTTTAAGCAGATATATCCGTGATCATAAATAACAGTCTTTCTTCTTTACTTTGCCAGACTGTGAATATGAAGATATGAGCGATATTACAGCTGATCACGGAGGAACATTATATTATAATAATGAGCCAAGCAAGATTGGGGCTGAAGGAGCAGATTTTTGTGCCGATGGAAACTCTGAAATTTCTCCAATGGAACAGCCCCCACCAGCCAATGGGATTAAAGAGGAAGCAGCCTCCTGGAAAGGAGGAAACCAATCAGATTGCAGCATTAATCCACTTACAGAACAGCTACAGGGAACAGATACACCTACTCCTATCATGGGATGCAGCCTGAATAACAACTTGTCAGATAATTATATATCAGTAGCTATTAAAGAGGAACCAACTTCATGTGAAGAGAGTAACCAATCAGATTGCAGCATTAATCCACTTACAGAACAGATAAAAGGAACAGAAACACCTACTCCTATCATGGGATGTGGCCTCTTAATAATGCAGGATAATAAATACGACGACGCTGCCTATACAACCTCTTATGAATCTCCATTAACAAAACATACTTTACATAGGAAAATCAGCTCTGATCAGTGCCATAAACATTTTCCTGCAAGCAGAGATATTGACAGACATGAAATAAGCCATGAGGGACTGGAACACTTTCCTTGCTGCAGATATCTTCATAAATGTCACGCAAGTAAGAAGCTGTTTCCTTGTTCTGACTGTGGGAAATGCTTCAAAAAGCCATCAGAACTGACAGTCCATCAGAGAACACATACCGGAGAGAAACCGTTTTCTTGTTCTCAGTGTGATAAAAGCTTTATTAAACGCTGGGATCTTAAGAGACACTACAGAACCCACACGGGGGAGAAACCATTTCCTTGTTCCGAATGTGGCAAATGTTTCGCCACTTCATCCGACCTCCGCGTCCATCGACGAACCCACACGGGGGAGAAACCTTTTTCTTGTTCTCAATGCGGCAAATGTTTCATAAATCAGTCTCACCTTAACAATCATCAGAGAAGCCACACAGGAGAGAAACCGTATGCTTGCTCTGAGTGTGGCAAATGTTTTACACGTAACAGCAATCTTAAAATTCATTTACAGAGTCACGCCGGAGGAAAAGTGTAATGGGTGAAATGTTTTACAAACCAGACAAATATTTATTTCGCGCTGATTACATCTTCATACGTGTTTTTCAATATTTGTAGAAGAAAGTAACAAGTGTGTCCACCACCATTTATCCACGTGAGAATCCATACACCGATACTTGGCAGCTAAAGGCTCTGGAGCCTGAGGGACACTGGTCAGTGCAAAAACAGGTGATGCACCAAAGCTGAATGCCCTATATGTGCTCTGTCTCATGGTACTGATTAGAGATGTGCAGTTTGGGATTATTCTCTACCCGCCCGAGCCCGACTTCCTTTTATAGACGTAACGCTGACCTGCCGATGACGTCACAAAAGGGGCGGGGCGTGCAGGCGCACGTCTATAAAAGTTCAACCCGGAAGCCGGCATTGGTAGGGTCACAGGTGAGGAGAGCAGTCAGAAGAGCTCAACCCCCCCACGACCCAGAAAGGGGGATGCAAGGTCAGCCCTGACCGACGGGTATTGGTCCAGGCCACACATTACTAGCACTGATGTATCATTGGCTGGGTGCTAAGTGCAAAAAAGTAAAATTTTCCATACTTTCTTCACCTGTGCCCTGCCCTCTGAAACATTCTGCTGGTCTCTGTGCTCTAAAACAGCACAGACACTGGAATATATCTCTGCCTCCCAGCAACAGATAATAATGTGGGTTTTTTTGAATAGGAAGGGTCATATCCCAAGGGATAGGAGAGTCCCATGATCTATATTATGTACTAAAGTTTGCTCAGTGGATACCATAATGGAAATATAACCAGCTGGGAACGACTTGTCAGTCAATATGCTTTTACTGTAACTTACAGTATGTGTAGAATAATAGGGGTAAAATAAATGTTTCAGTGCTAGAATAATACCGGGGGGGGGGGTCTATCAAAGGAAGTTACAGTATCAGTATAACAGGAAGAATCTCTTCAAATCATTAAAACTATATTTTGTGTAATTCCTTTCCTAAGAGATGTGTCAGTCTGATTCATTTGATGAATTCAAATTCAGTTTGTGCTTGTTAGTAGGAAAAGTGATACAGGTATGGGACCTGTTATTCAAAATGCTCTGGATCTGGGGTTTTCCGGATAACAGATCTTTCTATAATTTGGCTCTTCATACCTTTTGTCATGATTTTTATGGTGTAGTTTTTATGTCTAAATTACACTATTTACACTGCAAATAATTCACTGTACAATATAAAATGTCATTCCTGAAGCAGCAAGTGTATTTAGTTGTAATATTGGTGTGTAGGTGCATCTCAGCTCATTTTGCCTGGTCATGTGATTTCAGAAAGAGCCAGCACTTTAGGATGGAACTGCTTTCTGGCAGCCTGTTGTTTCTCCTACTCAATGTAACTGAATGTGTCTCAGTGGGACCTGGATTTTACTATTGAGTGCTGTTCTTAGATCTACCAGGCAGCTGTTATCTTGTATCAGGGAGCTGCTATCTGGTTACCTTCCCATTCTGTTGTTAGGCTGCTGGGGTGGGGAGGGGGTGATGTCACTCCAACTTGCAGTACAGCAGTAAAGAGTGATTGAAGTTTATCAGAGCACAAGTCACATGACTGGGGGCAGCTGGGAAACTGACAATATGTCTAGCCCCATGTCAGATTTCAAAACTAAATGAAAAAAGAAATCTGTTTTCTCTTTTGAGAAATGGATTTCAGTGCAGAATTCTGCTGGAGGAGCACTATTAACTGATGTGTTTTAGAAAAAAACATGTTTTCCCATGACAGTATCTCTTTAAGTCTACTAGACATTCATGTAAACATTAAATAAAGCCAATAGGCTGGTTTTGCTTCCAATAAGGATTAATTATATCTCAGTTGGGATCAAGTACAAGCGACTGTTTTATTATTACACAGAAAAAGGAAATCATTTTAAAATATTTGGATTATTTGAATAAAATTTCTATGGTAGGCCAGTGCACAGTTAATCATGGACTAGCGAAATACTAATGCAGTAAGCAGACACAAATGCCTACCTTAAAGGAACAGTTCAGTGTGAAAATAAAAACTGTGTAAATAGACAGGCTGTGCAAAATAAATAATGTATCTAATATAGTTAGTTAGCCAAAAATGTAATGTATAAAGGCTGGAGTGAGTGGATGTGTAACATAATAGCCAGAACACTACTTCCTGCTTTTCAGCTCTCTAACTCTGAGTTAGTCAGTGACTATAAGGGGGGCCACATGGGACATAACTGTTCAATGAGTTTGTAATTGATCCTCAGCATTCAGCTCAGATTCAAATGCAACAGATATGACCCATGTGGCCCCCCTCAAGTCTCTGATTGGTTACTGTCTGGTAACCACAGTAACCAGTCAGTGTAAACCAAGAGAGCTGAAAAGCAGGAAGTAGTGCTCTGACTGACATGTTATACATCCAGTCACTCCCTCCTAGTGATTCATTGGCTGCTTGTGAACTGTAACCAGTCACATCATTTGAATGGTCATTGGTTGATTACTCGATTGTAATGGCAGAGGTTAAACAGACGCAGCATATAAACAAACCTGCCTTGCAACAAACAATCACACAGCCATGTAGACAAATACTGCAGAAAAGGAAGGAGCAATGTTGTTCTCCCAATTCTTACACTCTCCTTCTGCCTAGACTACAGGGTGCAACCTTTTCTGGGAATAAATACCGGCTTTTCTATAATTTTATATTTTAATATCTTTGGCTTTAAAGGAGAAGGAAACCCAGTGGGCGCAAAAACCCTCCCCTGTGTTGCCCCCCCTCCCTCCTCCCCCCTGGCCTACCTGTCCCACTGGGCAAATGCCCCTAACTTGTTACTTACCCTTCTGCGCAGGTCCAGTCTACGGAGTTCACCGACGACATCTTCCGAGGGACGGTAATTTAACAAGGAAAACAATACCTTTTTTTGCAGGAGAACCTGAGTGTTTAAGTGTTCCACTTCTGGAACAAGATTTAGAGCTCTAAATACCAAAAAAATGAAAAAGTTATATTTTTCATGATATAGGGATTTATACCAGAAAAATATTTTACTTTATGCACAAAAATCCAACTCATTTGGAAAAGCCTCAAGCTCCTACAAATAGTCCCAGAAGTCATGTCAGTTGCTAAATAATGATTTTTTATTTAATACATTGACCCCCCCCCCCCACCCAAAAAAATAATATTTCTGGAAAGTACAAGTGCCATCTCTCATAGACTACATTATAATCCAATATTTCAAATTTTTAAAAATGATTTCCTTTTTCTGTGTAATAATAAAACAGTTGGGATCAAGTACAAGCGACTAAGATATAATTAATCCTTATTGGAAGCAAAACCAGCCTATTGGGGTTATTTCATGTTTATATGATTTTCTAGTAGACTTAAGGTATGAAGATCCAAATTATGGAAAGATCCTTTATCCGTAAAACTCCAGGTCCCGAGCACCTTGATCCCCCCCATCTGCACAGTTGAAGTCTCTGCTGCACACAGCCCACACTCCCCCTCCCTCTCACAAACTTGTATCCGTTTCTCTTCAGTACCTGAATGCTGCTCAAATTCCCCAGCACAGGAAGCAGTGGCAGATTGACAGCAGACATAGCCAATAGGAGTTAAGTTAGCTGCCAGTACAATGTGTGATGTCATATAAGGAAGAGGAAGTGAATACTGTAGTGTTTTTGGGGGTCAGTGACCCCCTCCTAGCACAGGGTCTGTGTGGAACTGAAGGATTAGTACAGGGACACTTCTGAGGTGAATATCTCTTGAACTGTACTTTTTCTGTTAACTATTTCTATGGAAAAGTTTGTTCTATTAATGTGAACTGTTAGATTTGTCAATTTGTTACAAAGGTGAACAACCCCTTTAACAAGTGATCCCGTACACAAGATAGCCAAGGAAACTGAAAGGATTGTACTAGAGGCAAAGGAGGGGGAAATAATAAATGACGAATTACAATATCTTATACAGAAACATCTGATAACTCCAGTATTTTACACATTACCAAAAATTCATAAAAATCGAAATTCCCCGCCTGGTAGACCAATGGTGGCCAGTAATGACTCAGTCTTGGCTCCATTATCCATTTATCTTGTAAGATCTTAATTTTTAAAGGAGAAGTAAAGGTTAAAACTAAGTAAGCCTTATCAGAAAGGTCCATCTAAATATACCAGTAAACCCTCAAAGTAGTGCTGCTCTGAGTCCTCTGTCAAAAGAAACACTGCATTTCTTTCCATCTATTGTGTACTCATGGGCTTCTGTATCCGACTTCCTGCCTTCAGCTTAAACCTCATTGCCCTGGGCAAGAGCATGCTCAGTTTGCTCCTCCCCCCTCCCTTCTCTACTGTAATTTGAGCCCAGAGCAGGGAGAGACTCAGGCAGGAAGTGATGTCACACCATGTTAATACTGCAGCTGCTATCCTAAACAAACAGAGAGTTTCTAGAGCTTTTTACTCAGGTATGGTAAAACATTCTACAGAATAAATATAGCATTCTAGCTTGCACTATTGCAGCTAATCTATTGGCAATAAAATGCCTCTGTAGCTTTCCTTCTCCTTTAAAGGATACAACACATTTGTTAAATATTTTGGATTTGTGTACGGTAAAAAATGAGACGATTCTGGTAACAATGGATATCCAGAGTCTCTATACTTTATTATGGATGATGCAGGGTTAGATGCAATACGAGAGATGCTAATTATACACAATAACTACCCCCACCAAATACAAGAGTTCTTCCTCTCATTATTAGAGGTGGTCCTGAGGGAGAATTGTTTTATGTTTCAGGATCACTTTGAAAGGAATTATATCTATATAAATCCTTTGTACAAACAATACTGCCAGTTGTATCATCGCTATATAGATGATATTATAAGGCTCTCTACTGGTCCCGACCACAACATCATAATGTTTGTTGCATATCTGAACACTGTGGTCCCAACCCTACACTTTACCATGGAGCACGATTTGGAGACAGTAAATTTTCTGGATGTGACAATCAAAAAAGAAGGACCTCGGTTAATAACTGATCTATATAAGAAAGAGACAGAGCGTAATCATTTGTTGCATTTCTCTAGTTTCCACTCTCCGTCATTGAAAAACAATTTGCCAAAGTCAAAATTCGTGAGAGTGAGACGTATAGTCTCTGAACAACAGAGAGAAATACAGAGACTAGATAAAATGCAAAGAAGATTCGCTGTGAGAGAATATCCCAGGGAGCTCTTGGAAATGGCAAGAACTGAAGTGGAGAGCTTACCACAAAATGAGTTGAGACAACAAAGAGGTCGAAGGGAATCCTCTAGACTAGCGTTTGTTAGTAAATATACGACAGCTAGAAACAATGTCAGGAAAATCATTAGAAAACATTGGCACATTTTGCAAACCTGTGCATCACATATACAGATATTTTCTTCCCCATTAATGGCCTATCAGCGAGGTGAGAACCTTCAGGATTCCCTTATAAAAGCAGATATGGGGGCATCCACCAAATCAGTGCGAAGGTTTGTTCGAGCACAATGAGTTTGAGTGCAAAGCCCCTTTAAATATATGAATTTTGCACCACTCGGCTTCATGATGTCACACGCCCAACGCATAAAGCCAGAACCATAGAGCCATAGAGAACCGGCACTTGAGGAAATAGGACTAGGGCTGTGGGTGTCCCTGCCGGGCGCTAGTCCCCACTAGACCACCAAGCGCTTACAATTGGCCAATTCAATATATATTCACAAACAGTGAAATGGACATTTCTGAATAGAGCAAGAGTGGTAGGGTTGCCACCTGTTCGGTTTTGACCCAGACAGCCTGGTAATTTGAAGAGCTGCCCTGGTCAAAACCTGCCCGGTTTTGCAAATTAGGAAAACTGGGCAGGATTGACTCAGTGACCGGCCAATCACCATGCCCCCTGGCACCAGGGCCCACCACCGCCACTTACTTTTACTCCCAAATCATAACAGCCTCTAATTGAGCAGGCTGCAAAATGTTTTCCTATGAGGGATTTTTCATCCTTGTTTTTAATGGCCCTCATGTCCTTCAGTATTCGTTCTTTCAAAGTGCCACATATTGTTTAGTACAATTTTTGCATTCTAGCAGGTAAAATATGTGTTTCGAATTACAATTGAAAAACCCTTTGTTCTGGTATTCGTGGCATGTTTAAATTTGGATTTAAAGCCCTGACTTATAGTGATAACTTGGAACAAGATAGAGCAGACGCACACCCACGGCAATCTCCTGAAGATAACGCCTGGTGCTCAGTAATAGAGGGTACGGCAACCTCCAAATATAGTCTAGAAACAAAGATACCGGCACACAAGGCTTGCTTGCAGGGAAACCCTTGCTTTAATTCAAAAGTGCGGAAGTGCAACGTTTCGGGGACACACCCCTTTCTCAAGCATCAGAGGCTTGAGAAAGGGGCGTGTCCCCAAAACGTTGCACTTCCGCACTTTTGAATTAAAGCAAGGGTTTCCCTGCAAGCAAGCCTTGTGTGCCGGTATCTTTGTTTCTAGATTATAGTGATAACTTTACAGGTCTTACATGTGGTTGCTCCACATTTATATGTGCCCTTTGTTAAGAGCCAATTCACCCCAATTACTGATGTAGAGGAAGAGACCACACTGGGGGCCAGCATCCTACCCAAAGTGGGGGCCTTCCTTGATACAAATTTGATATCTTTGGGGGAAATGATATCCTTGAGTTGGCTATCACTATATAAAATCAGAAGATATTTTTTTATTGTTTTACATACTGCTGTAAATTTCTCACTATAGTCTGTCACCAAGAAAATCTTTTCCTTATCGTTAACTGATCTGGTGGATTTCCTCTTGGACTTATATCCTGCATCAGTTATATATGTATGGGCTGATTGATATTGATATAAATTGATATTGTGTGTGAGTAAAAATTCTAAAACCAAAATGGTGTAGTGAATGAGATCTTGCGTGTACAGTCCTGAGTTTGTGAGAATCTCTGTGATGGCGTGTACTCCCATGTTATGTGGTATACAAGAATATAACGACTTGACATCCATCAAAATCCAACTATAGTGTATAATGTATGTGTCACCATTGTTTAATTGGCGGTCCACCTCTGCTTTATAGTCTTTGGTGTTCATGACACTACACAACCTCCTTTGTCCGATTGGCGGATTGTGATGTCTGGGTTCTCTCAGGTCTTTCAGTGCCTTCCTTTCCTCAGGGGATATATTATCCCTCCTGTGTTTAGGTGAATTGGTCGCTATTTCTTTTAACTCAGCTTCCACTAATTCCTGAAAGATGTCCATAGAGGGGCATCTGGATTGGATAGGGTAAAAATCAGATATAGGCCTTTTAGATAAGGTTATGTTCCCTATTTCACCCTGTGTGGTCATGGAACTAAGATTTTCCCCTTGCAGTGACTGCAAATCAGAAAGACAACATTGTCCCTGAAAAGTAGTGGAATCCCTGGGATTATTCCCATACTCTGGGAACCCACATGTTCCAAATTGTCTATGTAAGGTTCACTTACGAATAAACTTATTGACATCTAGCAATGTGTTAAATACATTAAAGTGATGAGAGGGGGCAAAAGACAACCCATGCTTTAAAACTTTTGTCTGTGAAATAGTCAAATCAAATGAAGATATATTTACAACATTTAGTAGATCCTGTTCTTCCTTTTTGGATTTTCTCTCAACTTGTAATATTTTCCCCCGAAATCTCTTTCCTCCCCTTCTGGTTCTCTTGTGGCCCTGTAGTGGTTCTTTGTCCATGTTCTCTTCTGTTCTCTTTTTCTTTGATTGTGGCCCCTGGCCATAGTAGTTTTTTGGCTGCTTGGTTGATCGTGATTGTCCAGATCGTTGAGATCTATTCCCCTTGGACTCCTTCCAGTTTGACACAAAGATGTCACTTCAGCGTCTCCTGTGCAGAACGATGTTTCGTCACCTGAATCGCTCGAAAAGGAAACAGATTTAGATCTATAGTCAATAGGCTTTTCAGGATGGACCTGGGTTTATGTCAAATATGAACAGAATCATTCTCATAGTGCCATTTGTCACGCTTAAGCTTTCACTTCTTGCACTTACTACTCCTTCCAATTTATCTAGATATATTTTTAATTGTTGATCAAGTCTTTGAAAATCAGGAGATTTCTCATGTCCTGTAAGAAAGGATTGAGCCTCATTTATCTCTTCCCTAGTTTCATGTAAATTCAGTTTTTTTGTAATTAATAATAAGTTCCGTTAGGTCCAATGAGCATTTTGTTAACCCCCGTTCCATTTCTGAGTAAACTCAATATTATCTTTTGCAAAGGTCGGATACTTTTTTATCCTTAACCCTCTGGGAATCCAATTAAAGGAGATATACTTTTCTAAACTCATTATGTCCCAACATAGCAATAACTCGAAAATATAGGGACCTTTCCCTCGTAATCCACATCAACATCCCTCAATACCGTTTCAAATTTAATGAATCTATTCAGGTTTAACCCAGTAAAAAGGGGATTAAATGGTCTGCATGGCCTTGAACATGGCAGTGTCGGTCTCCCCACAGAGTCAGGGGTGCAGCATCTGCTTCAAAATAATTTGGAAGATCTTCCCCTGGAGTGTAAAGGGACACCTAATGAGACTCCTGCAGAGTGGGCAGTCAGTGTTCCTGAGGTGCTGAAGTTTGGGAACTACAACCAGCCACAGTTTTTAGTGCCTCAGGGTATTTCACTTTTCAGGAGGAGGAGAGGAGAATATTGGGCTAACCCCCATACAGGACCCTGCAGATGAGACACTTCTGGGGGCATGGTGAGGGTGGAGTTGTAAATACTGAGAAGGGTAGCCAAACTCTACTGTTCAAGATCTCTCCTCCCTTGTCTTCCACTGACCCCAATGTTATTGCCATCCAGGAGGCAGTGGAGAGGGCAGAGGCTACACATTGAGCCTCCAAAGATCCACCTGTTGCTGGGGAGCTAATTAGTTCTGTTGCTCCTGTGTCAAACACTTCCAAATGTGTTTCAAGTGATGTTGAGGGAACACCTGAGCCATTGCAGGGTCTCCAGAAAATTGATTCTGATCCTTTTCCTGCAACAACTTGTGGAGAGATTCTCAAAGCCCTAGTGGTGAGGGGAAATTATCAATCCCTTAGCCAGGAAGAGCTCATGGATGAGGGGAACATCGAAGAGGAGGAGTGACAAAGGAGTGGTAAATACTTCTACCCCAATCATCCCTGCTGAGGAACTCAAAAAGTTTCTTAAATTAGAAGAAGCTGCATATGGCTCTGGAGAAATTGCATGATTTGACTTTAGTTATCAATTCTGTGAGACAATACATTAAGGTCATAAAAAAGGCCAAGAACTATGGAACAGCGGAATATCTTTGTATAATGAAGTTTCACAAAAAATGTTTGTCTCATCAGACCTTGATGAGGGTTAAAGCACTTCCTAACACTCAGTAATGGCCTTGAGTATAAGCACACTTAATACAAATGGCTGTTGGAACCCTTTCCGAATTTTTCAGGTACTCTCCTTTCTTTATCAAGGAGGGTACCCTGTGAGTTTCCTCCAAGAGACCCATACCACTCCAGAGCTTGAAGCAAGCTGGCATCTGGAGTGGAATTACAGGGTATTTTTTAATCACGTCATTTGGGGTGGTGACCCTTTTCTCAGAATCCTTCCAGCCAGAGGTGCTGAGTGACAACTCTGTCATCCCTGGCCATCTATTGCATCTTCGGGTAGAGGAGTCAAGTAGAACATATAATGTAATTAATGTTTATGCCCCTACTACTGGACCAGAGAGGGTAAGTTCTTTGAAAGTCTGTCAGCCTATATGGAGACAATTGACCCTGATGAAAGGAAAACTATACCCTCAAAATGAACACTTAAGCAACAGATAGTTTATATCATATTAAGTGGCATATTAAAGAATCTTACCAAACTGGAATATATATTTAAGTAAATATTGTCCTTTTACATCTCTTACCTTGACCCACCATTTCGTGATGGTCTCTGTGCTGCCTCAGAGATCACCTGACCAGAAATACTTCAACTCTAACTGTAACAGGAAGAAGTGTGGAAGCAAAAGACAGAACTCTGTCTGTTAATTGGCTCATGTGACCTAACATACAGTACAGTGAATCCTATGATCCCAGGGGGCGGCCCTTATTTTTTAAAATGGCAATTTTCTATTTATGATTACCCAATGGCACATACTACTAGAAAGGTATATTATTATGAAAATGGTTTATTTACATGAAGCAGGATTTTACATATGAGCTGTTTTATGCAATATCTTTTTATAGAGACCTACATTGTTTGGGGGGTATAGTTTTCCTTGAAGCCTTGATTATAAGGGGTGATTTTAATTACACCATTGATGCTCGAGATCGCAATGTACCCAAGAAAATGGACTCGTCAGAGTCCGTTTTGCAAAGTCTTATTGCTCATTTCTCCTTGGTTGACATCTGGAGAGAACAGAACCCAGAGATGGACGCTCAATCCCGGATTGATAGGATATATATATTGAGCCATCTCGTGTCACAAGCCCAGTCAAGAACCATTAGATTGGCACCATTCTCAGACCACAATTGTGTATCCATCAGAATGTCAGTTGCACCATCTCTACCAAAAGCTGCTTACTGGCAATTTAACAACAGTTTATTAGAAGATCAGGGCTTCGCAAAGCCAGTTCAGGATACATGGAGAGGCTGGAGGGCTTTTCAGGATGAATTTGTCACATTGAATAAGAGGTGAGATTTAGGCAAGGTTCACATAAAGCTTTTGTGTCAAGAGTATACCAAAGTGTGAGCAGGCAGCGCAATGCAGAGATTGAGGCACTGAATGGGGAGGTGCTTGATCTTGAGCAAAGATTATTAGGCTCTGAAGATCAGGTTGGAGACACCGATCCCTCTAGATGAACTCTCTCAAGCACTCAATAATTAATGCCCCACAATAAATCTCCTGGGCTTGACAGACTGACCGAAGAGTTCTTCCAGTTCTTCTGGGATACTCTGGGCCCTGATTTCCATAGGGTCCTAAATGAGACCCTCAAGAAAGGTGAGTTGCCACTTTTGTATGTCTAACGGTGTTATCACTACTTCCTAAGAAGAGGGATCTCCTCCTTATTAAGAACTGGAGACCAAACTCACTACTCAGCACAGACTATAAGATCATGGCCAAAGCTATCTCACTTAGGCTAAAATCTGTGCTGGCAGAGGTGATTCATTCTGACCAGTCCTATACAGTCCCCCGGTCTGACAATTTTTGATAATGTCTTTCTGATCCGAGATTTACTACATTTTGTGAGAAGGAGTGGTCTCTCTCTTGCTTTTCTCTCTCTGGATCAAGTGAAGGCATTTGACAAGGTGGATCACCAATATCTTATAGGCACTCTGCAGGCCTATAGCTTTGGCCCACAGTTTGTGGGCTACCTAAAAACAATGTATGCCTCTGAAGAGTGTTTAGCTAAAATCAACTGGTCTCTGACTGCACCTCTGGCCTTTGGACAAGGAGTTTGGCAAGGATGCCCCTTGTCAAGTCAACTGTACACGCTGGCCATTGAGCCCTTCCTGTGTCTCTTAAAGGGATCCTGTCATCGGAAAACATGTTTTTTTTCAAAACACATCAGTTAATAGTGCTACTCCAGCAGAATTCTGCACTGAAATCAGTTTCTCAGAAGAGCAAACAGATTTTTTTATATTCAATTTTGAAATCTGACATGGGGCTAGACATTTTGTCAATTTCCCAGCTGCCCCTGGTCATGTGACTTGTGCCTGCACTTTAGGAGAGAAATGCTTTCTGGCAGGCTGCTGTTTCCTTCTCAATGTAACTGAATGTGTCTCAGTGGGACCTGGATTTTACTATTGAGTGTTGTTCTTAGATCTACCAGGCAGCTGTTATCTTGTGTCAGGGAGCTGCTATCTGGTTACCTTCCCATTGTTCTTTTGTTTGGCTTCTGGGTGGAAAAGGGAGGGGGGTGATATCACTCCAACTTGCAGTACAGCAGTAAAGAGTGATTGAAGTTTATCAGAGCACAAGTCACATGACTTGGGGCAGCTGGGAAATTGACAATATGTCTAGCCCCATGTCAGATTTCAAAATTGAATATAAAAAATCTGTTTGCTCTTTTGAGAAATGGATTTCATTGCAGAATTCTGCTGGAGCAGCACTATTAACTGATTCATTTTGAAAAAACATTTTTTCCCATGACAGTATCCCTTTAAGGAAAAGACTAACTGGACTGGTGCTCAAAAAACCCAACATGAACGTAGTTCTCTCAGCCTATGCTGATGATGTCATTCTTGTGGCCCAGAACCTAGTTGATCTTGAGCGGGCACAAGAGTGTCAAGAGGTCTACGCTGCTGCCTCATCTGCCTGGATCAACTGGTCCAAGAGCTCAGGCCTTCTGGAGGGTTCTCTACAGTCATGCCTCCTGCTATTCATGACATCTCGTGGGAGAGTAATATCATTAAATATTTAGGGGTCTACCTATGAGCTGAGGAGCATCCTGTCTCACATAATTTCATTGAACTTGTGGAGCGTGTTCTAACCCGCCTGGGAAAGTGGAAGGGTTTTGCTAAAGTACTTTCTATGAGGGGGAGGGTTTGGGTGATCAATCAGCTGGTGGCCTCTCAGATCTGGTACCAGCTGATATGTCTTAGCTCAACCCAAGAATTCATTGTGAAGATTCAGAGAGGGTTAATAGACTTTCTCTGGATGGGAAAGCACTGGGTTTCTGCAGGCGTTTCAAGCCTCCTGTTGAGAGAGGGAGGGCAGGGAGTTGCGTGCATACGTTCTCAAGTGCACACCTTCCGTCTCCAGCAAATACAGAGATACTTGTATGCAGATCCTTCTCCACAGTGGTGTACTCTAGCATCGAGCTTTTAGCGGCAGGTATGAGGGTATGAACGGCAATTGTTTGTCAATGAACCTGAGGGTTTCCTAAGAAACCTTCCAACTCTGCCAGCTTACTACCAAGAGCCTATGATTAAGTGTTTGGAAAACGAAACGCGTCAGGCTGTTTTGACAATAAACTTTTTCACTTTTGGAACATCTGCCTGGTGGAAGTTTTTGCCCTTGAGTGCCTGCTCCTATTCGTGATTTCGGTTTATCCGCCCCTTGTGCACCTGGGCGGTGCACCTGGGCCACTTCCTTGATGTGGTGAGTAACCATTGTACTACTAAGAGACCCTACTATATAGAAGATTTTGTTACTACCAAGACACTCTAACGACCTGGAGCATGGTCTCCGTGTTAATGCAAGGAGCCATTCAAGGGGAAGACATTCTTAATGAGCCCCTACTTTACAATCCATCTTTTAAGACTAGGATGTTGGAATCCATCAGCATCCGCCGTTGCCTTTGCCAGGCTTGGTTAACCAGAGTTGGGGGATCTCTTGGATTTTGAGAAATCCGATTGGGTGGACTCTCAGACAGTTATGCAACGTATGGGATTCCTCACCACTAGGGTTCCACACCGAAATCAAGGACACAATCTCTACTGATTCTCACACCTTCATTGATGGGGTTTTACATGCTGGAGAGCCACGCCAACCTTGGAATAATAGCACCCAAAACCCATCAATCCCCCCAAGCAGGGCCGGACAGCAAACTGTGGGTTCTGGCAAATGCCAGAGGGGCTGCTATAAGGTGCCATAGAAAGTCAGCATTTAGGGGGCTGGTGGGGGCTGTGTGGGCTGATTGGGCCTGTGTGTACCTGAAATGCCAGGGCCTATTTTAATTTTCAGTCCAGACCTGCCCCCAAGCACCTCTTCCAACCAACTTGAGTCCGTTGGAGCATTTTACATTGACACGCTTTCATGATATAACTAGAAAGCTGTTGTACTCTCTAATGCTTCACACTGTACATTTCCTTGCCCTCATCTCCCGCTATGATACCAACTGGAGACGTGTGCTTAATGAGGGTGAAAGACCTCACTGACGAGCTCTTTATTTAAGTTTGGTGCCTAGACCCAACCGGAGACTTGAGTTTGAAAGTGCTCCACGCAGGACCGGGCCAAGGTATTTCCGCACTCTAAGCAATGGCTTCAATCAGCGCCCCCCTCCCTCTGTTCAGCGGTTACCATTTCCCACATACCATTAAGGTTTTAGTTTTTAATAAAGAGATTTTACAAGACATTAATAAATGAAAGTTTTCATTTATATAAATATGCAATGTAAACGAACAAAAATAAAGTACAATAAAAATGTAGGAAGAACCAAAACACCTTTACAGTAGGATCATTTTATCCTATCAAACAATATTCAAGTAGAGAGCAAATAAAGGGTTCACTTAAAGGAAAACTATACCCTCCAAACAATGTAGGTCTCTATTAAAAGATATTGAGTAAAACAGCTCATGTGTAAAACCCTGCTTCATGTAAATGAACCATTATCATAATAATATACTTTTTTAGTAGTATGTGCCATTGGGTA
Source organism: Xenopus laevis (assembly GCF_017654675.1). Lineage (NCBI taxonomy): Eukaryota > Metazoa > Chordata > Amphibia > Anura > Pipidae > Xenopus > Xenopus laevis. The sequence goes on along the minus strand of NC_054387.1, from coordinate 134,778,406 downwards.
ATCATAAATAGAAAATTTCCATTTTAAAAAATAAGGGCCGCCCCCTGAGATCGTAAGATTCACTGTGCACACATACAAACCACATGTAAGGTCACATGAGCCAATTAACAGACAGAGTTCTGCCTTTTGCTTCCTCACTTCTTCCTGTTACAGTTAGTGTTGTAGTATTTCTGGTCAGGTGATCTCTGAGGCAGCACAGATAAGAGTCACGAAATGGTGGTTCAAGGCAAGAGATGTAAAAGGGCAATATTTATGTAAATACATATTCCAGTTTGGTAAGATTCTTTAATATGTCATTCAATTTGATATAAACTATCTGTTGCTTAAGTGTTCATTTTGGGGGTATAGTTTTCCTTTAACACCAATACTGGAATGTCCACAACATGTCAGCTGCCATCATTTAGCCACATAAAATTAGCTCCCCCTTCTTCATTACCCCCATATAACAGTGCTAGCAATCATCATACTGCCCCCATCTGTAACTATGCCAAAAGCAGCCAATCCCTCATATTGCCCCCCAAGCTGTAGCTGTTCCAGGCTGTCAGGAGCAGCCACAAATCTATCATTTTGCCCCAGTCATCTGCGTACCTATGCCAGCACCAGCCACTCCATATTGCCCCCAAATCTGTACATGTGCCAGTAGCCACCATATTGCAGCCTTCATGTACCTGTCCCAGCAGCCATCATATTGCCCCCTGTAGCTGTTCCAGCAAGCCTAGTAGCCATCATATTGCCCTCAATCTTTACCTGTGCCAACAAGCCCAGCAGCCACCATACTGAACCCCTGTACCTGTTCCAGCAAGCCCAGTAGCCATCATATTGCCCTCCCTTGACCTGTGCCAGCAAGCCCAGTAGCCACCATACTGCCCCCTGTGCCAGCAAGCCCAGTAGCCATCATACTGCCCCGCCTGTGCCAGCAATCCCAGTAGCCATCATATTGCCCCCTGTACCAGCAATCCCAGTAGCCATCATACTGCCCCCCTGTACCAGCAAGCCTAGTAGCCATCATACTGCCCTCCCTGTACCTGTGCCAGCAATCCCAGTAACCATCATACTGCCCCCCCTGTACCAGCAATCCCAGTAGCCACCATACTGCCCCCCTGTACCAGCAAGCCCAGTAGCCATCATACTGCCCCCATGTACCGGCAAGCCCAGTAGCCATCATACTGCACCCCCTGTACCGGCAATCTCAGTAGCCATCATACTGCCCCCTCTGTACCAGGAAGCCCAGTAGCCATCATACTACCCCCCCTGTACCTCTGCCAGCAAACCCATCAGCCATCATATTGCCCCCATTCTTTACCTGTGTCGGCAGGAAGTGTCAGAAAACGAGGCAGAGTTTCTCTGCTGGTCAAATGTCTTCGGTGTGAGCCACACCAACGTGCCATCTCTCTACCCTCTGCCTCTCTCTGATACCCAATCGTGTCAGTGATGTAATTGGCGCATGCGCCGCACTGCAGCGTGTTCAATTGAAGGTACTACTACTCGCGGCACAAGGGTGGTGGAGGGAAGCGGGGAGGCAGTGTGGAGGTGGATTCCACCCACAGTATTCAATTCTGTAATGCTACAGAGGGTTGGGGCAGGCAGATTATTACAGTAGATACTATTTAAGGACAAGCAATTTAAAAAAAATAAAATAAATTCCCCCTTAAAAGTTCCCCCCCCCAATGATTGCGCCCTAGACAGGCGCCTACTCTGCTTACCCCTAGTTTCGGCCCTGGTTCCATGGTGCATTGAGCACAGGAGACTATTTAGCTGGTTTTACAGACTCCCCAGCTGCTTGTCCATTCTGTGGCAAAGGAGAGTCTGTGTTTCATGCTTATTTTACGTGTGCCAGACTGCAACCTCTATTGGCTCTTTTGAGCAAGCTTTACCTGCAGTTCTGGTTACACTTTTCCCCTCATGTTTATATTTTTGGATGCCCAGTATCCCGGGATAATCAAGAGAAAGACCTTCTCTCCAACTTGCTCCTGGCTTTAGCTGAATTAGCCAATCATAAATCTAGAAAGCAATGTTTGGAAGGTGGGAATCTTCTGCCAGCAAAGGTCTTGTTCCAGGTGCTGGTGCGTTCCCGCATCCGAGCAGAGTACACCCAAGCAGTGTTTACTGGTCAGTTGAAAGAATTTGCTGACCAGTGGGCAATAGATGGGGTACTTTACTCAGACTGGTTCCTGTTCAGACAATCCTCACACTCCATAAGTGCACTTTAATTTAAGTGACAGTTGTATTTTAATCAGTTAATTATCTCCTTTGAGATGTGATTAACTTTGGTGAGCAATCACTCACCTGCAATTTGAATAATATATCAACACATTGACAGCATTTTTAGTGGGGTAAAAACACAGGAATATCTTTTTACCCCCCAAAACCATACATTATTGAAAAGTACACATTCGACCGAATCTACAATGGGTACCCATGCCTTTCTGCTTCAAACTACTGAGTCGCGAGGCTTTCTCAAATGTGTTGGTTTGGTGAAATATCTGAAAATTGCCTCAAAGCTTCAACTTTCCAGCATCATATCGCCCATGTATCATTACGTACCAAGAAAAAGCACCTAAACTATGATTTCCAGGGGCCAAATGAACAGTTAAATGCCCATTGTGCATAGGTTTACCAAAGTATATGGCATTTAGAGGCCCCAAAATGAAGTTAGCGCATACAAATAGTCCTGTGGGTAACTTCAGCTAATGAATAATCAACACATTAACTGCATTCTTGTGGGGTTAACCCTTTCCCTGCCAGCCGTTTTGTCCTAGATGCGAACATCTACTGCCAAGCAGTTTTTAGATATTTTGCACTCTTTCACTTTAAGGGCCTTTCCTGGGGCGGTCTTTTAGTTTACCCAGCAAAACAATATATTGTTTTTTTCAGGACAACCTGAACTTTCAAAATATGCAGGAATTTTGGTGTAATTCTACTTCTGTAAAAAAATATTGGCTTCTAAGTGTCCAATAAAATGAAAAAAATCATGTTCACAAAGAACAATCACATATATCAGAAACATCATTTATTTTATGTATGAGAACACAGCCTATTTGGAAAGGTCTATGTCTCCTGAATGCGACAATACCAAATATATATCGTTTTATGGAGATTTCTCACTTGTATAGATCAAAATCTACAAGCAGTACACAACCAAATTTCCAAAGCACCGCTCCCCAAACGCAATACTTCTGCTTTCAAGGCCAAACATTCTACTAACAGTAGGTTTACCCTAGAAAACTACCCATTACTAGAAAGAACAGATTCTGGTGAATCAAAAATGGGTAAATATATCTTTGTACTCCAAACTACCAAGTTGCAATTGTTTCCTAAAGTTATAATGTTTTATAGAAATTGGTGAATTTTTTGAAAAATTACCTCAAAGCTTCCAATCTACAGAATCTCCTACAAATCATTAGGTATCAATGTAAAACACCCCAAATATGAAAGCCTGGGGTCCGCTGAACAATTTGATGCCCAATATATATAGGTGTACCCAAACATGTGGCATATAGGGGCCCTAAAATGTAGACACCTCATTTGAGCTATCAGTTCTGTAATTCCAGATACTGCAAAATCAACACATTTGCATCGTTTTGGGGGGGGGGGGGTAAAAGTAGAAAAAAGTAAGTTCACCCCAGAAAACCATATATTTTCGGAAAGAACACATTCCCACGAATCTAAATTGGGTATGCATGTCTTTGTACTACAAAGTACCAAGCTGCAAATCATTCCTAAATGTGGTGATTTCGGTGACATTTACAAAAATCACCTCAAAATTTTTACCCTGCAGCATCGTATTACCCACATACTTTTAGGTATCAAGAGAAATCACCCCAAATATGAAAGCCTAGGGACCACTGAACAGTTTGATGCCCAACATGTATAGGTGTACCCAAGCACGTGGCACACAGGGGCCCCAAAAGGAAGACCCCCATATGGTCTGTCATTTCAGGTACAGCAAAATCAAGACATTTACATCCTTTTGGGGGTGTCAAAAGTAGAAAAAAGTAAGTTCACCCCAGAAATCCATATATTTTCGGAAAGTACACATTCCCACGAATCTAAATCGGGTATGCATGTCTTTGTACTCCACAATAACAAGCAGCAAACCATTCCTAAATATGGTGATTTTGGCGACATTGCCAAAAATCACCTCAAAATTTCTACCCTGCAGCATCGTATTACCCACATACTTTTAGGTATCAAGAGAAATCGCCCCAAATATGAAAGCCTAGGTTCCTCTGAACAGTTTGATGCCCAATATGTATAGGCGTACCCAAGCACGTGGCATATAGGGGCCCCGAAAGGAAGACACCCATATGGTCTGTCATTTCAGATACTGCAAAATCAACACATTTACATCGTTTTGGGGGGGTCAAAAGTAGAAAAAAGTAAGTTCACCCCAGAAAACCATATATTTTCGGAAAGTACACATTCCCACGAATCTAAATTGGGTATGCATGTCTTTGTACTCCAAAGTACCAAGCCGCAAACCATTCCTAAATTTGGTGATTTTGGCGACATTTCCAAAAATCACCTCAAAATATCTACCCTGCAGCATCGTATTACCCACATACTTTTAGGTATCAAGAGAAATCACCCCAAATATGAAAGCCTAGGGTCCTCTGAACAGTTTGATGCCCAATATGTATAGGTGTACCCAAGCACGTGGCATACAGGGCCCCCAAAAGGAAGTCCCCCATATGGTCTGTCATTTCAGGTACTGCAAAATCAACACATTTACATTGTTTTGGGGGGGGGGGGCAAAAGTAGAAAAAAGTAAGTTCACCCCAGAAAACCATATATTTTCGGAAAGTACACATTCCCACGAATCTAAATTGGGTATGCATGTCTTTGTACTACAAAGTACCAAGCTGCAAATCATTCCTAAATGTGGTGATTTCGGTGACATTTCCAAAAATCACCTCAAAATTTCTAACCTGCAGCATCATATTACCCACATACTTTTAGGTATCAAGAGAAATCACCCCAAATATGAAAGCTTAGGGTCCTCTGAACAGTTTGATGCCCAATATGTATAGGTGTACCTAAGCATGTGGCATATAGGGGCCCCAAAAGAAGACCCCCATATAGTCTGTCATTTCAGATACTGCAAAATCAACACATTTATATTGTTTTGAGGGGGGCAAATGTAGAAAAAAGTAAGTTCACCCCAGAAAACCATATATTTTTGGAAAGTACACATTCCCACAAACCCAAATTGGGTATACATGTCCTTTTACTCCAAAGTACCAAGTCGCAAGTCTTTCCTAAATTTGCAGATAAAAGCAACGGTTTTTACATTTTTGAAAATCACCTAAAAATATTGCAATTGGCCGCATTTATCTCACCCAATTTCTTGCATACAATTGTAAAATAACATAAATATTGATGCCAAGGGACTACTGAACAGTTTGATGCCCAATATGCATAGATACACCAAGGCAGCTGGCATGTGCAGACCCCAAATAAAAATAGTGCATATGATTTTTCTCCGCTGCCGATTCGCCTTCTGTGAACATAGACCATTGACTTCATATTATGTGCCTCAAGACCCTCCTTACAGCAAAGACCCCCCAAAACCATATGTTTTTGGAAAGTACACATTCTGACGAATCCAACAAAGATAAAGACTTCTTTCTACACCAAACTACCAAACTGCAAAGCTTTTCTAAACTTAGAGGTTTTTACAACATTTCTGAAAATTGCCTAAAAATGCTGCAGTTTGCCGCATTTTTCGCACACAATGTTTTACGTACAAAGAAAAATCACCCTAAATATGGACATCAGAGGTCTGATGAATAGCTTGATGCCCAATATGCATAGATTTACCAAAGTATGTGGTGTGTACGGACCCCAAATGAAAAACATGCATATGAATTTTCAAGCCAACTAAGCTGCTGAAAACAGTACCCCAACTTTGCGTTATGTGTTGTAAGACCCCCCAAACTGTAAAAAGCCCCTAGAACAGCATACATTTTTGGAAAGTACATATTCTGACGGATCAAACAAAGTAAAATCTATCTTTCTATACCAAGCATCAAACAGCAAAACTATACTAAAGATACATAAGGAAAAATAATACAGGGATAAAATTGCAATAAAACCACAAAAATTGTGTAAATCAATGAAATAACAAAATTACTGATCCAACAGCATAATTAGTGGCCAAAATCGATTACCCAATAGTCATGCTGCCAAAACAAATGGTTTTTAGGGGTAAAAAAACACAAATTAGTAAAATGAAAAAGTAAAAAAAAAAAAAAATCCTTCTTTGTGAGTTTTTTGTGTATACATGTGTATACACTTCTAAAAGTGGTGTGACAGTTTGTATATAAGTGTGAAATAAGTGCAAATAAGTGTGCATAACTTTCCAAAAAAAAAAAAAAATCTTTACTAAAATGATTGTGTATCTGTGTACAGATCTATACAATGTAGTGTAGTGTGTATGTAGTGTTTGTGTAGTGTGTAATTTATCAAATAAAGTCCACTTACCATTGCTGGAGCAGGAGAGAGAGTCTAATCTTCTTTCAGCAGCGTGTGTGCTGAGTCACTGCAGCCAGGAAGTGCGTGGGCGTCGCCAGAGAAGCAGAGAGCAGAAGGAAGACGGAGGAGCTGGTAAGTTGCTTCTTTCTGCGATTTTAGGTCGATCCTGCAACAATCCTGTTGCAGGACCGACATGACAGCCCCCCAGCCTTGTTGCCCAGGGGGCTGTCAGCACTGCTAAGTCTCTGCAGAGGCGGCTAAAGCCGCTGATGCAGAGTACAGCATGTTAAACTGCAAGAACGTACAATGTACGTGCTTGGCAGTTAAAGCCCTTGCCTGCCAGAACGTACAGCGTACGTGCTTGGCAGGCAAAGGGTTAAAACACAGAAATATATGTTTACCACCCAAAACCATATATTTTTGTAAAGTACACATTCTACTGAATCTAAAATGGGTACCCATGCCTTTCTGTTCCAAACTGAGTCGCAAGGCTTTCCCAAATTTGGGAAAATTGCCTCAAAGCTTCAACTTTCCAGTATCGTATTGTCCATGTATTATTACCAGCATAAAGCATCCTAAATAACAACAAGGGGATTCTACTAAACAGTTTGATGCCCAATATGCATAGATTTACCAAACTAGGTGGCATACAGAGACCCCCAAAGTTCAAAAAGTGTATATGAATTTTCAGGTATGACACTCTGGCTACCACAATACAAGCACCCGGTATGTGTATTATGTGCCATGAGACCCCTAACAGTGAGGAGACCCTAGAAAACCATATATTTTCTGAAAGTACACATTCTGATTACATCTTTCTACTGCAAAGTACCAAACCGCTAAGCTATGCTAAACATAACGCTTTTTTTGAAATTTTTGAAAATAGTCAATAGTTAAGCTTGCATTTTACCCCATTATATACCCAACATTTTGTAACGTACCAGAAAAAGGCATCCTAAATATGAACGTCAGGGGTCTACTAAACAATTTGATGCCCAATATGAAAAGTTTTACCAAACTACGTTTCATACGGAGACCCCAAAATGAAAATAGTGTATATGAATTTTCACGTATGACACTCTGTCTGCTACAATATAAGCACCCGGTATGTGCATTATGTGACATAAGACTCCCTTACAGTATGGAGACCCTAGTAAACCATATATTTTCCGAAAGAACACATTCTGACAAATCCAATATGGGTAAATATGTATTTGTACTGCAAACTGCCAAACTGTAAAGCTATGCTGAACATAAATTTCTGAAATCGTCACAAAGCTTGAATTTTAACCCATTATATGGACCACATTTTGTAATGTATCAGTATAAAACATCCTAAATATGAACGCCAGTGGTCTACTGAACACTTTGATGTCCAATATGCATAGATTTACCAAACAATGTGGTGTACAGAGACCCCCAAATGACAATAGTGTATATACATTTTCACGGCTAACATGCTGGCTCCTGCTATATAAGCACCCGGTAAGTGTATTATAGGACACAAGACCCCCTAACAGTAAAGAGACCCTAGAAAACCACATATTTTCAGAAAGGACACATTCTGACGAATCCAATTTGGGTAAATATGTGTTTCTAATCCAAACTGCCAAGCTGTAAAGCTATGCTGAAGGTAATGGTTTTTATCAAATTTCTGAAAATCGTCACAAAGCTTGAATTTTACCCCATTATATGCCCCACATTTCGTAAAATATCAGCATAAAACATCCTAAATATGAACAACAGGGGTCTACTGAACATTTTGATGCCCAATATGCATAGATATACCAAACTATGTGGAGCACAAAGACCCCCAAAAACAAAACGCTGGTTGTTGCAATATAAGCACCTGGTATGTGTATTATGTGACATAAGACCCCCTAAAAGTACAGAGACCCTAGAAAACCATATATTTTCAGAAAGTAAATTGCGTGTTATGTGTGTAAATGTGTGTGACCCCCAATCCCCAAAAATGCATATGTGAGTGTGTGCAAGTATGAATCTAAGTGTGCAATAGTGTAATAAGTGTGTGTTTGTGTGTGTTAGTGTTACACTAACCTAGGGAAAAGGCTGCAGATCACTGAAAAATGGTCCCACAAAGAGATCAGCCAACTTTCAGCTGCGCTGTGAGGAGAAGAAGCACGTGCAGCAGCAGTAGGACACATAGGACTCACGTGCCTGCTACTGCCTTGGGGCTCCTGGGCGATCGTGCCCCAGGGGCAAGTCGATCCCTTGCTCTGCTCACTGCCATGGGGCAGGGGATCGGAGAGGAACGGAGCAAGTGGCTCTAGAAGTCGCTACTCCGCTTCCAAATCAGGAAGTGCTGCAGAACGTAGAATCTGAATTCTGTGGCATTTAAAGAGACCTTTCCACAGAGCGTAGATTCTACGTTCTGTGGCCTTTAAAAGATTAACTTAGTTACTTTTTATCCCAGTTTCATTAATAATGAGTTTTAGAGAGAATTCAGTTCACTTTTATTTCTAAACACATGTCCTAGCTGACATAATTGTGGGTCCCTCTGTTGAATAATGAATAATACAAGAATTAGGAGGAAATACAATAACTGCACATATCTAGGTCTCCTTCTTCTATAGGTTAAAAGTTAAACCTTTTATATGAGCATCTTGACTGAAGGGCTGCCCAGACAAATGAAGTCATTTATCTTTGTAATTTGTTAAACCAACTGACAGGGACATGCTAAAAATATGGCTGATAGCTCATCTTAAACAAGTGAACCCATCCCCAAATAGATGTAGCCTCAACTCCCCTGTACTAATAAAGCCAATGGATCCAGATTCAGCTCATTGTAGTTACCATATTCATTAGAAACCTCACCCCTAAGGTATTAAATCTTTCTGTCCACTGCAATGGAAAAAAACACTGTATTTTGTAGGATCTGCCATTGGCTCATGTGCCGATATTATAGACTTCCAACAATTCACTATTCTCCTCTTCTCATATTGAAATGCTTATTAACATATAATCAATGCCAAACAAATGCCTAATTTGAAAAAAACATTTCGCATATTGAGAACAAACTTATAGTTTTCCTCCTTTGTGCAGTTGAAAATGTACCTTAAGATTACTGGTACGTGAAAAAAATTTCCCACATTGAGAACAAGAATAAGGTTTCACTCCTTGGTGGGACCGTCGATGGACAGTAAGGTCTGATGATCTGGCATAACATTTCCCACATTCAGAACAAGAGAATGGTTTCTCCCCAGTATGAATTCTGTGATGGATAGAAAGGTTTGATGAGTTGGTAAAACATTTCCCACATTCAGAACAAGAAAATGGTTTCTCTCCTGTGTGAGTTCTCTGATGATTTTTAAGGTTCGTTTTTTTCGAAAAACATTTCCCGCATTCAGAACAACAAAAAGGTTTTTCTCCTGTGTGGGTTTGTCGATGGACAGTAAGTTGTGATAATCTGGTAAAACATTTCCCACATTCAGAACAACAAAATGGTTTCTCTCCTGTGTGGGTTCGTTGATGGTCAGTAAGTTCTGCTGATCTGGTAAAACATTTCTCACATTCAGAACAAGACAAGGGTTGCTTAGCTGTATGAACATTAAGATGAGTATAAAGATTTCTGTGAGGAGAAACGTGTATCTGACTTGTATGGGTTCTTTCATGTCTAACAACGTCTCTTTTTTGAAGAAATTGTCTGTGGCACTGGCTGCAACAATATTTCTTATGAATAATCTCTTTTGTTAAGTGATGTTCATGTGGGGACGTCTCTGCATTTTTATCATCTTTATTATCCTTTATTATTGAGAGGCTGCATCCCATGATAGGAGTAGGTGTATCTGTTTCCTGTATCTGTTCTGTAAGTGGATTAATCCTGCAATCTGATTGGTTTCCCTCTTCACATGATTCCTCCTCAATAACAAATGGTACATAATCATCTTGTGAGTTGTTAGTCAGGCTGCAGTCCATAATATCAGCTATTTTATCTGTTCTCTGTATCTGTCCTGAAATTGTATTTATCTTACAGTAATTATGGTTCCTTTGCCATAAAACCAACTCCCCGTTAATTCCATCTGATGTATCCTTAGAGAACAAGTTGTTATTCAGTCTACAACCCTTGAGAGTCGATTGAGTTTGTTCTGCAAGGTGCTTTTCTTCTTCCCATGAAGCCGTTTCCTCTTTAATAACAACTGACATATAATTAGCTGCCAGGCTGTTATTCAGGCTGAATCCTATGATAGGAGTAGGTGTATCTGTTCCCTGTAACTGTTCTGGAAGTGGATTAATGCTGCAATCTGATTGGTTTCCCTCTTCACGTGAAGCCGTTTCCTCTTTAATCCCATTGGCTGGTGGGAGCTGTTCCACTGGGGAAATTTTAGGGTTTGAGATGTTTCCTTCAACACAAAAATCTGCTCCTTCAGCCCCAATCTTGCTTGTCTCATTATTATAACATAATGTTCCTCCCAGATCAGCTGTGATATCTCTCTTATCTTCATATTCACTGTCTGGCAAAGAGAAAAAGAGAGAATATTATTTATGGTTGATCACAAGGATAATTGAGCCCTTGGTTAAGGAGGGTGGGAGACGTCCCCTGGATTTCGCTGTATTATAAAATTCAAGGTAGTCTACATGGCATTTAATGATCTCAGGTGCCCTGTGGTTGGGAAGGGAGGCTATTGCAGATTTACACTCTCAGGGTGAATAGTCCATCTGCTTTATTTGACAGGTGTACACCTAGGGATGCCTATCTCAGAGATGTAGATTTTTCTCCTGAATAAGAGAGTTAGAACTATACATAATCTGGTAGGAGTATTCTACAAGGTGACCTGTGTGCTGAGCTGAACATCAGTAAACAAGGGTCGACCAAACCCAATTCACAAGCTGGAGACATGAGTAGTGGACCTCTGGTTTGTGGCATAGCCTTCAATGATAATCAAGTTCTCTATTCCATGTAATGTAAACGTTCCCAAGCCACACAGCTGGTATGTAGGGAGATGTGGCAAATATTGTTCCCTCCTGCATTATCTCTGGAACAAATGATGAGCATTGCAATTAAATAGAGGTTTGCTGGAACTGGCGTAGCTGTCTCTTGCATGTGCACAGGTTCTATAGTGTAGGATTGCCTGTGTTTTCCCTATAGCGCCATCTTGGTCTGGACATTGGACTTGCTACTCATGAATGTCTGGGGGGTGCTATTTGTGGTACAAAATATTAGGTTTCATCAAGCTGTGTCTTGGGGTTGTGTATAGAGAATTTAGCCTCAGAATCAATGGATCAGTGAATTGCAGAGAGAGAAGCACAGCACAGGTGTGTCCAGCTACATTTCTGGCTAGGCCATGTGTCCATAATTAAATCTTGTACATAAGTTGCACTTTTTATTATTTTCTGGTTAGAATATTTGGAGGGATACAACACAGATTTCAGCCAAGCCCCGCACAGTGCATTTCTCAACACAATATATGGATAACTCTTAGAGATCTGTTTGATAGCTAGTATTTGATTATTTTATTTGATGGGTTATTAACTGGGTGTATTAAACTGGGTATATGAAAACACAACATTTCCTGCATAGACTCTATGCTCTGCATATGATAGACAACACCCAATACTTACCCGGTGGGAGGGGCTTCTGTGGGTCCTCCTTTATCCCTTCCTCATAAAGGTCCTTGTTTCCTTTTATATAGTCCCACTCGTCCAAGGAAAAATAGATGGAAACATGATGAGTCCTTATGGCAACCTGTCACACACAATGTTCCAGTCATCCCCCAGCCAGAGAAAGGGATTATCATCCACTGTTACTAAACAATAAGGGGCCGCTGTACCCACCTCTCCAGTCAGCAGCTGGATGATGTTGGACATGAGTTCCAGGATCTTCTTGTCATTCTTGTTATTTTCCTTCTGTATGACGGAGCCAGGGGCATGCAGGGCCCCCCCATCATCTGACTTCTTCCTAGGGATGTAGTGCTAAATATTGAAAGGAAGAGAGAATGGTGTTTGAGCTGCAGAGAGACCCCCTTTGTACAGACAGACAGTCTCTTGTCAGTGTGCCAGTCACAGTGCCCCTCACCTCTCCAGTCAGCAGATAGATCATCTCCAGTGTCAGATTCACCATTCTCTCCTTCTTCCCCCGCTCCTCCTCCTCCTCATTTTTATCCTTCTTCTTCCCCTTCATCCCTGTGTCACTCGCTTCCTCCCACATTCCCATTGGCTCCTTGTGGGAGGGACTGACCTGGAAGTGACCCTGGAATTAAGCACTTACACATTTCTATACAGGATTATTCCCCAGACCAATAGAATTAAAGAGACAGTGTGTATATCAGTATCTAACAATATTATGGAACACAGAGCAGAGAGTTAGGGTATGAGTTGCAGGACACACAGGATTCCCACATGGTCTGCACATGATTTGGATGGTGGGAAAGTAAAGGGACATGAGGGGTGCCCCCCAATAGTACAAAGCTGCTGTTTGGTGGTGAAGGAGAGAGGGGGTTGGGAGCTGGGGGAGTGTAAGCAGATAATGGAGTGGAATGAGTAAGATTTCCAGTATGTGACATGTAACAAAGCATTACTGGCCATTTGGCTGTGCAGCTGTACTGTGCCTTTAAGATGGAACAGACAGTTTGCAGAGAGTCCAGTAAGGGCCAATGAAAGGGAGATGTGGGTGTGGCCAGTACTGGGGGTGTTCCTCTCACACTCACACTAATACACTGACACCATAGAAACAGAGCTCAGCGCACACCAGCGCCCAACGTTCCCTTCATTCCCAGCGGCGCCACAATTTGCCCATGATCATCCCGTGACAATGGGCAGCTCTTATCCGTCACTCACTGAAGCCCTGAAGCTCCTTATGGCAAAACAATGAGTTCCTCAGTGGCTGCTCTCAGGCTGTAGGGTGTCCTTGCTTCCCACTGGCACATGATCCCTCCTACCGCCGGACACTTACTGACTGCTGCCTCACTGCTGCCGCTCCCTCACTCACCTCTTTCCTCCTCACGCTGCTCTGCTTCCTGTACCGGGAGCAATCCGACTCATTGGCTTAGACTGGAGGGACACGCTATCCGATTGGCTGAGAGAGGAATGTAGGCGGCACAAAAAGCTACTGAGAGAAATGATTGGAGACAAGGCGGGACTAAAAGAGGGACTGAGGGAAAATGTTGTGCTTTTTAATAAGAGTAAAAATATGACTAAAACCCGTGTATTATGCTAATTCTAAAAGGATACAGAGATCACATAAGAACCAAAGTATTTTGTAGTATTTCCCTCTAGGTAATTATTCGCAGCTCAGAGAGTAAAGGGCAAGATTTCTATATGACGTGTAATGTTGCCCATAGCAACCAGCAGAGAAGGAAAGCAAAGCTGTGATTGGTTGGTGTGAGATTTCATTCATTTGTGGAGATGACAGAGTTTCTCATAATAGGGCAAATTCACTAAGATCCGTAGTTTCGCCATCGCTACTCAAATTCACTAAAATGCGAAGTTGCGCTCAGGGAGGAGAACGGTAGCAAAGTTGCGCTACTGTTAATTCCTCAAGCAAAGTGAAGTTACACTAGTGATGCCTAATTTGCGGGAAGTTAAAGTACAATAAAGTTGCACTGTTGCAGCACATACATTACACTACACAAGCCGGGGAACCTTAATAAAATCGAGTTGTGATATTCAGGGGGGACAAGCGTACCGGGCCCGGGCATGAAGGGGGGCCCGGCAGCGCTGCATTTTTTGAAGATCCAGCCCCCCCTTATGAGCGCCCGAGCCGTACGTCTTGCCTCTTGCGTTGCCGAATGCGGAAGTGCCGAAAAGCCGAAGCCGATGCACCGAAAAGACCCGAAGTCACGAAAACAGCCGAAGTCACGAAAGGAGGCGAAGTTGAAGTACTGAAGCCATGAGTTCAATTCTACTGAACACCAGTTTGTGTATTTTTTTTTTTAATCCCCTGGCCACCAATGTGTTATTTTAATATTCTATAGGCCCCTGCCACCAATCTTTTTGTAAAACATTTTTTTTTGGGGCCCCAATTTGTTTTTAACTTATAAGGGGGCCCCTGCCACCAATGTTTTTTTTAAAAAAAAAAAAAAAAATTTTTTTTTAATTTTTTTTTTAAAAAAAAAATTTGGGGGCCCCAATTTTTTTTAACTTGTAAGGGGGGCCCTGCCACTTTTTTTTCTTTTTTCAAAAAACTTTTATTTTTTTTCAAAAAAACTTTTTTTTTTTAAATTTTTTTTGGGGCCCCAATTTGTTTTTAACTTATAAGGGGGCCCCTGCCACCAATGTTTTTTTTTAAAAAAAACAAACATTTTTTTTAAAAAAAATGTAAAAAAAAAAATTTGGGGGCCCCAATTTTTTTTAACTTGTAAGGGGGGCCCTGCCACTTTTTTTTCTTTTTTCAAAAAACTTTTATTTTTTTCAAAAAACTTTTTTTTTTTTTTTTAAAAAAACTTTTTTTAAAAAATTTTTTTTTGGGGCCCCAATTTGTTTTTTTTTTTTTTTTTTTTTTTTTACATTTTTTTTTTGTTGGGGGCCTTGACCATCAATAGCCTTTTATAACTTGTGTGGGGGGGTTACTTTTTTAGCGCTGATGTCTGTGTGGTCTTTTAACTGCGATATGGAGTGGGCGGCATATGGGGTGGAGCTTGGTCGTCAGTGTGGGCGGGGCCCCCAAAAATGTTGTTGTACGGGGCCCCGTGATTTCTAATGGCGGCCCTGGTGATATTGCCTATACATGTGCGCACTGTATAGTTTAGGTGCCATATGTTAGGAAATGTAGGGGGGAGGGAGGGAACCCCCAAAAAAATGTACAATCTTTTTCAGCCTATCACCCTTAAAAAAGTAAAAGACACCAGTGTTTTTTGGGACTAAGAAAACATTTCAACCTTTTTTGAAGCAATCCCTATCCACTCTATTGCACTTCGCCTGGTGTGAGGTGGCGAAGGCAAGTCTGGGGCAAGAGGTAACGTTTAGTAAAATGCGCAAGTTAGTGAATTAGCGTGGTTACGTCCCTTCGCAATAGCGCAACTTCGCCTGGTGTAAGGGTGCAAAGTAGCGCTAGAGTAGGTCCACTTCGCTAGCGAATTTACGCCAGCGCCCGTTAGGCAAAGTAAGGAAATGACGTCACGCTGGCAAATTTCAGCTAACGTTAGCCACTTCGCGCTTTAGTGAATTTGCCCCAATGAGTCTGATATCAATGCTCCTCAGCTTGTGCTGCTGCCAATGCTCCTCTTATACTGGAACTATAGCAGCACAGTCACACAGGGGACTGGGATCTGAACATTAGGGGCCTGTCAGTGTGTTCCTGGCTGTGAGAGGAATTCACAAAAGTGTCAGTAAGTGCACACTTCTTAAAGTGTCAGTCACCACATTTTCATTATGACTTTGGCTGAAAAAAATGTCTGTAAAAATGTTGTGGGTGTTTGAGCCCAGTAAATATGAGGTGACATTTATATGGAAAAATATGTGTCTATAGATATATTTAGTGTTAAAAAAAAAAGGAATGTTTATTTGCATCTGTAGGGAATTTGTGCAAACTCCTTGCTCTTATCCCTGTAAGGGCAGAAGAGCCTGTGTGTGCTGTAAGCTGTTACCTAGCAACCAGCTATTCAGTGATCTCAGTGCAACAGGAAGTGACACAGCAGCTAGTGAGTGGCTGGCAGGAAGAGGAAGTCACAGAGACTGGCAAAAGAAGAGAGTCTGGCATAGAGAGCCGCATGGTGGACAAAGAAGGAAGCAAGAGAGCTGCTGGTGGGCCCAGAGAGCTGAGAGGCTGCAGCACAAGTATTCATTTGGATCAGGCTGGCACAGGGAAGCCACATACTGTGCCTGGAGAGACAGAGATTGTGAAAGGAATCCAGACTGGAGGAACAATCAGCAGGAGATTCCTATCTGAGCATCCAAAGGGGCTGGTAGACTCACTGTATGACTGACTGTGCTGGACTCACCTGAAGAGACCTCTAAGGTAAAGTATCCAAAGAGGATTTGTGAGTATCCTGTTTAAAGGGACAGTACCCTAAATAGCGCTGAAAACAGACTATTTATTAAAGGACTTTGCCTTTTTAGTTAGCTAGACAGCTTTGCGCTAGCAAGTTAGTTAGTGAGGCCCTATTGCCACCGGTTAGGAGTGCTGCATGTACTAGTTGGCCATTTATTTTTGATAAACCGTTATTCAGTTTAACCAATACTGTGTGTGTGTTATTACTGTATTCCTAGTGGGGCCACCCGTAGGTGCATTCCTGGATCCCACTAGGTGGAGGCACTGTGCTAGTAAGTACCAGGTACCCAGTCTCTCCCCATACCACTGCGGAGTGGCTCGGGTTTGTCCCGTGCCATCAGGTAAGTGCCACACGTGGAGTGTAACACAGACAAACAAAAAAAATAGACCGCTCCAGCTCACCGATCTTCCCTTCATCCAGGTGCTCAATCAACAGTGTCCCCACTGTAAGTATAGCAAAAACTCCACAGGCAGACAGCATTTCTGGATAGATTTATTGGGAAAAAACTGTTGTGAACCGCCTAACGCATTTCTGGATTGTATCCCTTAATCATAGTCTATGATTAAGGGATACAATCCCGAAACGCGTTAGGCGGTTCACAGCAGTTTTTTCCCAATAAATCTATCCAGAAGTGCCGTCTGCCTGTGGAGTTTTTCCTAACACAGACAAAGGGGTGTCGAAAGGGTTAAATTTTTTAAAAAAATTATTATTCTTTATTTAGGTTAGTTAATTACACAGCGACATAAAATAGGGAGGGGAAAAACAAAAGACAAGAAGGGTGGGGTAAGGGACTGGGGAATCTTTTTACTCTTCATATCGAAAAAATAAATATATATAGTTACATACATAGGTATGACATTTTCATATGTTCTTTTATTATACCATTTAAAGTTATGTAACACAACATGATGATAATTCCGTACCTTAGGTATTAATCTCCAGTACTAATAGTGTATATTAAAGGAAAACTATACCCCCAAAATGAATACTTAAGCAACAGATAGTTTATATCAAATTGAATGACATATTAAAGAATCTTACCAAACTGGAATATATATTTACATAAATATTGCCCTTTTACATCTCTTGCCTTGAACCACCATTTCGTGACTCTATCTGTGCTGCCTCAGAGATCACCTGACCAGAAATACTACAACACTAACTGTAACAGGAAGAAGTGAGGAAGCAAAAGACAGAACTCTGTCTGTTAATTGGCTCATGTGACCTTACATGTGGTTTGTATGTGTGCACAGTGAATCTTACGATCTCAGGGGGTGGCCCTTATTTTTTAAAATGGCAATTTTCTATTTATGATTACCCAATGGCACATACTACTAAAAAAGTATATTATTATGATAATGGTTCATTTACATGAAGCAGGGTTTTACACATGAGCTGTTTTACTCAGTATCTTTTAATAGAGACCTACATTGTTTGGGGGGTATAGTTTCCCTTTAAGAAGGGTTTAACCCATATCACATAGATACCTGCTACCAAACCTACTATTTGTTTAGCAGACCCTCTCATTGTGGGTAAGCTATTTTAGGTAGGATATCCAGGGTCCCCAGATTTCCCAGTACCGGTCACTTTTATTATGCGTTATATGAGTGATCTCATCTAACTTCCTACCAGGGTCCGCCAATCATTATGTGTTGGAGGCAGTGTTTTCTTTTCCAATTCCTTGGAATCAAAGTTTTTGCTGCATTAATCAATTGTATAGTACAGATGTCTGTCAATAGACTGTCCTTCTCTAGTATTATGTTCAGCAGAATTAACAGTGAATCAGATTCTTTAACCATTATCTCTGTAACTAGCATTATATCAGTTAAAACCCTTTGCCAATATCTTTTTAACTTTGGACACGTAAGCCAGATGTGGGTATGTATGCCTCTGTCCTGATCGCATCTCAACTCACATCTCCATCATCATTTATTCATATAGCGCTGACAAGATACGCAGTGCTTTAAGGTGGCCATATACTGGCCGATAAAAGCTGCCGACAGACCATGTCGGCAGCTTATTGGCCCGTGTATGGGGCCCCCCGACGGGCTTCACCGATCGAGATCTGGCCGACTTTCGATCGGATGGGACGAAAAATCCCGTTGGATCGAGGGTGCATCTATTTGTTGATGCTGTCCCGCGATCCGATCGGCCATTGCTATTCGTTAGGATCCGATCGTTGGGCCCTAGGGCCCACGATCCGATCAGCCCGATATTGCCCACCTCGCCAAATGAGCGGATCTCTCAGTGTATGGCCACCTTTAGTTATAACAAACAGGGAATACATGGTGGATAACAAACAAGGGTTACAGAGTACACTAGGATTAGAGGACCCTACAAATTAGAGTTTACAAAGTAAAGGTTAGGGTACAATTGAGACATTAGGATTTTTAGAAACAATTTGATTTTTGATGCAGCAATGATTGATTCATTAAGGTACATTGAATAAGCTTCTTTATACAGGTGGGTCTTTAAGGAGCACTTGAAAGTTTGGAAAGAAGGAGAAAGTCTGACAGCTTGTGGCAGAGAGTTCCAGAGAAAAGCAGAAGCCCGAGAAAAGTCTTGTAGGTGAGAATGGGCAGAAGTGATGAGAGGAGAAGAGAGGGAAGGTCAGAAGCAGAGCGAAGGTTTTCTTATTTGGAGATCAGAGATGAAATAGAGGGAGGGGTTTCATTATTAAGGGCCTTGAAAGTGAGTGTAAGTAATTTGAATTTGATTCTAGAGGAAATTGGGAGCCGGTGAAGGGACATGCAAATGGGAGCAGCTGATGTTGAGAGGTGAGATAGATGAATGAATCTAGCGGCTGCATTTAAACAGACTGGAGTTGTGAAAGAGTTGACAACAAAGGAATACCTGCGAGAAGTAGGTTGCAGTAATCAAGACGGGAGATGATGAGAGACTGAATCAGTGTTTTAGTTGATTCTGAACTGAGATATGGTCGTATTCGAGCAATGTTGCGCAGTTGAATACGACAAGATTTTGCAAGTGTTTGAATGTGTGGTGAAAAAGACAGATGTGAGTCTAAGATAACTCCTAGGCAGCCTGTGTGGTGGAATGAAAGGTGGTGTTGTTTACTGTGAGTGATATCTGAGGGACAGGGGAAGATCTTGGAGGAAATATAATGAATTCTGTTTTTGAAAGGTTCAGTTTCAGGTGGCGCTGTGACATCCAGGAGGAGACAGCAGAGAGACAGTCTGTGACTTGGGAAAGGACAGAATTAGAAAGATCAGGAGTAGACAAGTAGAGTTGGGTGTCATCAGCATAAAGGTGATACTGAAGTCCAAACGACTGAATAAGTTTTCCTAGTGAAGTTGTATAGAGCGAGAACAGGGCCTTGGGCCAAGAACAGAGCCTTGAGGAACTCCAACAGAGAGTGGGAAAGTAGTAGAAGTGGAGTTAGAGAAGGAAACTTTAAAGGAACGGTCAGACAGATAAGATGTAAACCACGAAAGAGCAGTGTCCCGAATGCCAGCTGAGTGTAGAATGTCAAGGAGGAGTGTGTGGTCAACTGTGTCAAAGGCTGCAGAGAGATCTAGAAGGATTAGAATGGAATAGTGACCTTTAGACTTTGCCAGTAGAAGATCATTGGTTACTTGAGTTATGTGAGTGCAGTTTCAGTTGAGTATGTTGGGCGGAAGCCAGATTGCAGGGGGTCAAGAAGGGAGTTGTGAGTGAGATGCTGGATCATTTGTAAACAAGCCTTTCTAGTAATTTGGATGCGAATGGAAGAAGGGAAACCGGAGGATAGTTAGCGGGAGAGATAGGATCAAGGGAAGGTTTTTTTTTAGGATAGGAGTGATTAGTGCTTGTTTGTATAAGGATGGAAAAGTACCAGTAAAGAGCGAAAGGTTAAATAGGGTAAGTGCAGGAGAAAGTGTATCAGAGATTGGATAAATGAGGCGAGAGGGTATGGGGTCAAGGGAGCAGTTGTTGGTTTTGAGCAGGCTTGGAGTTTGCTAACTTCATCTAGTGTTGAAGGGATGAAGGAGTGCAAAGTGGATGAGTGGACTGGTGGTGAGTTTTAGATTGTTGTCAGACGGTATGCTCAGCCTAATGAGATCGATCATTAAAGAAATGAGCAAGATCTTGGGCAGTTACATTAATGGGTGCAGGAGGTGGAGGGGGGCATAGGAGTGAGTTAAATGTGGCAAATAGTCGCTGCGGTTTAGAGGACAGAGTGGAGATTAAAGAAGAGAAGTATTGTTCTTTATCTAATGATAGCACTCGATTGTAGCAAGAGAGCATGAATTTGAAGTGGATGAAGTCAGGATCAGTTTGTGACTTTCTCCACGGTCGCTCAGCAAATCTACTACATCTTCTGAGGTACCGAGTTACATTAGTGTGCCAGGGTTGGGGTTTAGCTGGTCATCTGTGATGGGTGATAGAAGGAGCAAGGGAGTCAAGAGCTGTTGAAAGAGCGTCATTGTAGAGAGAAGCTGCCATATTTGGACAGGAAAGATTGTTAATGTGAGAGATGGATTGTGCCGATACCGTTGATAATTGTTGTGGATCAAATGCGTTAAGGTTTCTGTACGTGTGGGTAGAGAGAGATGGTTGTGATAGTGCAGGTGAAAGTGTTAGCTGAAAGGAGAGTAGGTGATGGTCAGATAGGAGGTAAGGAGAGTTAGTAAGGTTGGATGGGTGGCACGAGTGGCAGAATATAAGGTCAAGAGCATGACCCTCGATGTGGGTAGGTGAGTCGGTCCACTGAGAGAGACCAAATGAAGCTGTTAGAGAGAGAAGTTTAGAGGTGGCAGCAGAAGCAGAGTTGTCAATGGGGATGTTGAAGTCACCTAAAATGAGAGCAGGTGTCTCGCTGGAGAGAAAGTATGGAAGCCAAGCAGCAAAGTGATCCAAGAAAGTAGAGTAGGGACCAGGGGGGCGATATATGACAGCAACATGTAGCGAGATTGGAGAAAACAAACGTTTGCTGTGGACTTCAAAAGAAGTGAAGGAGAGAGAAGTCGGTGTAGTTAGATTTTACATTTTGGAGAGAAAAGAAATCCCACCCCACCGCCATGACGGTCATCCGGTCTAGGAGTGTGACTAAGTGAGAAGCCTCCGTGCATTCCAGAGGGGACATGAGAAAGGCAGAGAGGGTAATGGCTTTACGTAAATAAGGTTTGCAAGATTAGAAGTGCGTGAGGTTTTAGAGACTGGAAACATATGTATTTGGGAATTCTCTAACTGTAATCCTTGTAGGAAGTGGTGGACTTGATGTATTCTCCATTTGTCTCTCACTGACCATTCATCTTTTTTATTAATGATTGATGCTACTTCATTATCATTTGTAGGTAAGCAGTGCATTAACAATGGATTTTGTATATTAAATGGTGTAGAGTAGCCTTCAATCATAACTGGGATGAATTCCACATTTTTATGTAGAGGAATGAGAGGTGATGGGAAACGAGCTAAACATAACACTTTTTATAATATTACTGAAAATAGTCACAAAGCTTGCATTTTAGCCCATTATATATCCCACATTTCGTAACGTATCAGCAAAAGGCATCCTAAATATGAACGCCAGGGATCTACTAAACAGCTTGATGCCCAATATGCATAGATTTACCAAACTATGTCGCACAAAGATACCCCCAAAAGGATATATATAGCACACAAAATTTCCATGTGCAAAATGAACAAAGAACAGAGTGAAATGGTATAAAATCACTAAAATCTAAACCCTAGTGTAATCCATAGTCAGAATCAAAGTTTGAATATTTTAGTATGGTTAAATAGGTTTGACGGACAGAAACAAGCCAGAAAACCACTGCCTTAAGCTGGCCATAGACACACAGATCCGATCGTACGAATCGAGGATTCGTACGATTTTCGGATCGTGTGTGGCGTGTGCCGTCATCTTTCGTCCGGCGGAGATCGGTCGTTTGGTCGATCAGTCAGGTTTGATTTTGACCCGACCGATCCCGCCGGAGCTCATGGCACAATGTAATCTGATCGTTCGACCATACGGCCGAACAATCAGATTACCCCAAACCCCAAACATCGCCAAACGAGCGGATCTTTGCATCTATGGCCACCTTTAGAAGCAGCTAGTGCCTTGAAATCCTGTCACATGTTACCTTAGCATGTTGACAGGAACATGGTAACTGTAAATGACAAAATGGCTGAGGCAACAATTCCTATACTGGTTTAGGTATATGGGTGCTCAAGTGTATTCTCAGGGTTTGGCTAAACATGCAAAGAGTTTCTGGTATTGGTTGTTGCTAGTGAAAGAGATTGGAATACTGGGGCCATTTTGTCTGTTGAGACAGCATCAGCCTGCATGTTTTATTGTCACTTATTTGTAGCTTCTATATTAGTGATGTGTGGGTCCAGATTTTTAGGAACTGCACCTGAACCAAACCCGGCCCGACCCAGCTTAAAGACCTGCACCCATCCCGCCCCACAGTGATGTCACAAAAGGGGCAGGGTAGGCACCAATCTATAAATGCGGGTGGGGGGAGTGGAAGGAACTGCTCAACCCGAACCCGCCTACGGCCCGAAGATTTGATGCAGCAGCCGGGCCAAACCCGTGGTTTATATATTAAACACTAAACTGGTCTAGTGCTGCAAACTATGTTGCCAATCAATTTGATATTAATAGCTATCATATTGTCTATATTAACTATACAGTATTTTTCCTATTAACAAGTAAATGTTTTTAATTATACGTGTAGTACTGTGAGTGACGTACACTTATGTGTATAAATGCTGTACCGCTGTCATTTGACATATATGCTGATCTGCCCTAAATGTGAAGTATGGGATGGAAGGATTTACGCACAAGGAAAGTATTGTTCAGATGTCAGCATTTCTGAGAAAGCATGGTGGAAAGTACAACATAGGTCAGCTGATTAAGTATAACATTTGGGTTGTAAAGGACAAGACCAAACAGTATGTAGTAAATGAAATGTGTAATAAAGAGGAGCAGCAAACCAGCTAAATATTTTTCTTTAGCAGAAACGCTGTTGCCATGGCCTCTTTAAAAAGGGTGACACAAAAATAGCCACTCCCACTTTTTAGCAACATTTTTTTGAAAACAGTGGAAAAATTACAGGAAGTTGGTCTGGTTTGGCACAATTGCAACATTTTTAGTCCCATATCAGGTCCTGCTAGCTGCTGACTGGTTCCTGTCCTACAGTGCAGTGAGCTGAGTACCACTGGCTCCCCTGCACAGCCTGGGAAAGGAGGCAGCAGCAAGTGGAACATTTGGAGTGGGACTAGTAGGGTTTTTGCAGACATTTTAACAAATCAGCACAAAATGCTACTTTTGTTTAAGCCCATTTCTTCTGTATACGAGTATAATGCACAGGCACATTCTTGTTTTTCACATTATATGCTCTTTTAAAGGCATACAGATAACAAATGAACATTTTGTAAGGTAAGTTATGTAGTTTCACTCCAGAGAAGGCCCCAGAGTATTTAGCTGCAAAGTGTAAAAAGTTTATGGTTCACATATGTTATTTGTGTATGTAACCTCTATTTTGGCCTTCCCAGACTAGTACCAGTAGAACACGGGTTATACTGGACTCTCTCACCCGGAGGGGCCTTCGCAAAGTGGAAGAGGAAGGTGTTATGTAACTACACCTCTCTTGCTGCTATACAGGAAAATAAAGACATAGGGCACCAGAAATTCTAGCAAACAACAAAACAAAAAGTTTTTATTGAACATCCACAGGGTTTACTCACAGCAGTTTCTCAGTGATATGGGCAACATCACATACAGAGCGTAACACAGGCTGACACTACTCTGTGGACAGACTTGGAAGAAATCTCTCCTCTGCGACACTCCCATAGTGGCCTGGATCACCGTAGCGAAATCTTTTATCCTGATTCCCTCTCCACTGGGATCCCTACACTACAGGCAATATGGTCTGGGAGAGATACCTCCAAACTGCCACTCCTATATTGGGGCTCAGAATTGCTCTTTTTAGCTCAACCATAACTGACTTACATTCTTATAGTTTACTGTTACAGGAGCTACACCTGCCTCATTCACGGGGCCCTGTACCCTGACTTTAACTGGGCTCAAGCCCAAAGCACACATCCACCTTGTTCCTAAGGTGAAAGGCAAAGTTCCACTCCTTTCCCAGCACTATACCAAAGTGAGGCAGGAAGTGGTCACCCTACCTGCTAGCCAATAGTATCCAGATGCTATTACTTAGATACATCTGCCCAGCAACTAAGGGAACTGAACCTGTAGGGATTTAAATCCATAAGGGATATTAACCCTATGGACCCCTACATGTATTTGAGTACAAAACTTAGGGGGTTATTTAATGAAAGGCACATATTTGCAGAGGAGCAGTAACCCATAGTGACCAATCAGCAGGTAGAATTTATTGGTCACCTGTTTAAAAGCAAACATCTTATTGGTTGTTATGGGTTACTGCTCCTGAGCAAACATTGTGCCTTTTATTACAGATGGGGGACAGTATTTACACAAAATACAATGAGTGTCATACGGATGTGATAATATACTACATCCTGCTTATAACTGTCCCAACAACCAAATAAAAGAAATGACCACATGAAAAAAAGTCTCCTGCTATTGTGACATATAATAGACAAAACTGCACACCTGGTTAAACAACCCATTTAAAGGTATTTATATAGGCATTTTCGTTATATTTATTATCCTGCATTAATAAGGGGTTGTGTCCCATGGCCGGAATAGGTGTATCTACAAGTGGATTAATGCTGCAATCTGATTGGTTTTCCCCTTCACCTGAAGGGCCTTCCTCTTTAATCCCATTGGCTGGTGGGGGCTGTTCCGCCTGAGAAATTTCATGGTTTGTGAGATTTCCATTGACACAAAAATCTGCTCCTACTTTGTGCATTTTTAAATGTACTTTTAAACTACCGTTATGTGTAAAACATTTCCCACATTCAGAACAAGAGAAAGGTTTCTCCCCTGTGTGAGTTCTGTGATGATGTTTGAGGTGACTATGTTTCGAAAAACATTTCCCACATTCAGAACAAGAATAAGGTTTCTCTCCTGTGTGAGTTCGTCGATGGACATTAAGGTCTGAAGAAGTGGTAAAACATTTCCCACATTGAGAACATGAATAAGGTTTCTCTCCCGTGTGGGTTCGTCGATGGACATTAAGTTCTGATGAAGTAGTAAAACACTTCCCACATTGAGAACAAAAATAAGGTTTTACCCCTGTGTGGATTCGTTGATGGACAATAAGATCTGATGATCTGCCAAAACATTTCCCACATTCAGAACAAGGAAATGGTTTCTCCCCTGTGTGAGATTTTTGATGGCGAGCAAGGAGATAATGAGTTGGGAAACATTTCCCACATTCAGAGCAAGAAAAAGGTTTCTCCCCTGTGTGGGTTCTGTGATGATATTTAAGTTGAGCTTGAGTTTTGTGGTTTCTATCAATGTCTCTTTTCTGAAGAATATGATTTGTTACGTGGGATTCATGTGGGGATATATAGGCATTTTCATTATATTTATTATCTTGCATTATTAAGGGGTTGTATGCCATGACTGGAGTAGGTGTATCTGTAAGTGGATTAATTCTGCAATCTGATTGGTTTCCCCCTTCATATGAAGGGCCTTCGTCTTTAATCCCATTGGCTGGTGGGGGCTGTTCCACTGGAGAAATTTCATGGTTTGTGAGATTTCCATTGGCACAAAAATCTGCTCCTCCGTTGTGCATTTTTAAATGTACTTTAAGACTACCGTTATTTGTAAAACATTTCCCACATACAGAACAAGAGAAAGATTTCTCCCCTGTGTGAGTTCTGTAATGATGTTTGAGGTGAGTATGTTTCGAAAAACATTTCCCACATTCAGAACAAGAATAGGGTTTCTCTCCCGTGTGGATTCGTCGATGGACATTAAGGTCTGAAGAAGTGGTAAAACATTTCCCGCATTGAGAACAAGAATAAGGTTTCTCTCCCGTGTGGATTCGTCGATGGACAGTAAGGTCTGATGATCTGGCAAAACTTTTCCCACATTCAGAACAAGGAAATGGTTTCTCCCCTGTGTGAATCTTTTGATGACGAGCAAGGATCTGATGAGTTGAGAAACATTTTCCACATTCAGAGCAAGAAAATGTTTTTTCCCCTGTTTGGGTTCTGTGATGATATTTAAGTTGAGTTTGAGTGTTGTGGTGTCTATCAATGTCTCTTTTCTGAAGAATCTGTTTTGTTACGTGTGATACATGCAGGGACGTAAAGGCATTTTCATTATATTTATTATCCTTCATTATTAAGGGTTTGTATCCTATGACTGGAATAGGTGTATCTGTAAGAGGATTAATACTGCAATCTGATTGGTTTCCCCCTTCACATGAAGGGCCTTCCTCTTTAATCCCAATGGCTGGTGGGGCCTGTTCCTCTGGAGAAATTTCCAGGCTTGTGTGATTTCCATTGGCACAAAAATCTGCTCCTCCTTTGTGCATTTTTAAATGTACTTTAAGACTACCGTTATGTGTAAAACATTTCCCACATTCAGAACAAGAGAAAGGTTTCTCCCCTGTGTGAGTTCTGTGATGATGTTTGAGGTGACTGTTTTTCGAAAAACATTTCCCACATTCTGAACATGAATAAGGTTTCTCTCCAGTGTGGGTTCGTTGATGGACATTAAGGTCTGATGAAGTGGTAAAACATTTCCCACATTGGAAACAAGAATAGGGTTTCTCTCCCGTGTGTGTGCGTCGATGGACATTAAGTTCTGATGAAGTAGTAAAACATTTCCCACATTGAGAACAAGAATAAGGTTTCTCTCCTGTGTGGGTTCGTTGATGGACAGTAAGGTCTGATGATCTGCGAAAACATTTCCCACATTCAGAACAAGGAAATGGTTTCTCCCCTGTGTGAGTCTTTTGATGACGAGCAAGGAGGTAATGAGTTGGGAAACATTTACCACATTCAGAACAAGAATAAGGTTTCTCTCCAGTGTGGTTCCGTTGATGGACAGTAAGCTCTGATGATCTGGCAAAACATTTCCCACATTCAGAACAAGGAAATGGTTTCTCCCCTGTGTGAATCTTTTGATGACGAGCACGGATCTTATGAGTTGAGAAACATTTTCCACATTCAGAGCAAGAAAAAGGTTTTTCATCTGTGTAGGTTTGTCGATGCACAGTAAGTTCTAATGATGATAATGGTTTCTTACCTGCATGAATGCTAAGATGATTGTGAAGATTTAAGTGATGAGAAAAGTGTTTCTCTGTTGTATGGGTTCTTTGGTGTCTATCAATGTCTCTTTTCTGAAGAATCGGTTTTGTTTCGAGTGATTCATGTGGGGACTTATAGGCATTTTCATTATATTTATTATCCTGCATTATTAAGGGGTTGTATCCCATGATAGGAGTATATGTTCCCTGTGCCAGTTCTGTAAGTGCATTAATGCTGCAATCTGATTGGTTCCCCTCTTCACATAAAGCCACTTCCTCTTTAATCCCATTGGCTGTTGGGGGCTGCTCCTCTTTGTAAATTTGAGGGTTTGTGTGATTGTCATTGACACAAAAATCTGCTCCTTCAGCCCCAATCTTGCTTGTCTCATTATTATAACATAATGTTTCTTCCAGATCAGCTGTAATATCTCTCTTATCTTCATATTCACAGTCTGGCAATGAGAAGAAGACACCACAGGGTTTGGGTATCAAAATAATAGTAATAATGTAAACTCCCCACAAACAAAACAGTCTCTTTAAATACCTGCTACTGCAGTTTCCTTCTCTTCCTCTAACCCACAGAGCCAGGAATTTTCTTTGGATAGTTCTTCTCAAATTACTAAACATGCTCTCCAGTCTGGCAGCCAATGAAAAGATGGCTGGTTTCTCTAAAAACTCTGATCTGTTTACTCCTACCTTTTATCTTAACTCCTCTCCTGAGCTCAGTGTAATCACTGCAGCTTTGAATCCAAGCAGGGCTTTTTTTAATCATGGTCTATTGTGAATGTGTAAGCCTGCATTCATGATTGCATGAACTTCACAGGGCACATGTGCTGTTTCTATATGTAAATGTCACTGATGATGTGTCAGAGGGAAAATGTCCACCAGGTGAAAGCTGCTATTTGTTTTAGGAAAACATGATAGCACTTGCAAACAGAGGGGGATATATGTAGTACAAATGATGTGGTGGGGAGATGTAGGGTTTACATGTCCTTTAAGGCCTCATTTATAAAGGGTGGCAGAGATCTCCAAGACTTTTCTGTATCATATAATTTAATGTGCTTAGGTGCCAGGTTGTCTAAATAGTTTACAGATGGATAGGAAGGGAGGCTATTGCTGATTTATATGTACAGTTAATGCTCCCCTATTGTTTTAAATCCCTACACTTTCATGTATCTAGTTTGAGTTATTCACATAAAGTGTATCATTGGCCTATAGGCTGATGACCACTTCCTGTCGCACTTTAATATAGTGTTTGGCAGGGGGTGGATCTTCCTCTTTGGCTTTCCACCTGACGAACATGGTGGATGCTGCTAGGAGCCTGGGTTGGTGAAGTCAGGAGGCAGGAACCACATGAATGAGGTGTAACCAGGACTGGGTAATTATATTGTGTGTAGCTTGTGCTTCAACTAGGAGGGATAGCAAATGGCCTGTAGTGTAGGGATCACTAAACTGAATAGGGAATTTGGTTTACGGTTTAAACTGATCCAAGTCAATGTCCAGAGATCTGGAGGGATGCCTATCTCAGGGATGTAGATTTCTCCCTGGAGAAGAGAGTAACAATCAGGGCTGTGGAGTTGGTACATAGGTTATCTGACTCCTCAATGTATATAACTCCCATATCATATTTAGCTCAAGTATAGCCATCTCCTGCGTTGAACAAAAGTTCTGTTGAGTGGGCAGTATGTGTTCGTTACAGCAGCCATTTCAGGCTTCATCAAGCTGTGTCTTGAGATTACTTTTAGGACACCCACGTGCGGCCTCCCTGCACGTAAACACGGTCTTACCATCTCAGACACGCAGCGCGGTTGGTTTTGGCTAAGCAGTTTCAATCCTGGCCAATGGCACCTACTCTAGCGTATATACGCGACGGTCAGCTTCTTTAAAAATCGTGGTGTCAGAAAAATGAATGTGCGTCCAGGGCCTTAGACAATTTCCCTTCACCATCAATGAACCAGAGAATTGTTGAGAGAGGTGTATCCAGCTATTAGGCCATGCCTCCATAATTTAAGGGTTTACATAATGTGTAGTATTTTTGGGTTAGTAAGTTGGGGTGTAGATGCACTTAATTTGGATACAGAACAGATTTCAATTCAGCTCTGCAATGTGCATTTTCCAACACAACATGCTGGAAACTAAGTCTGTTTGATAGCTGGGTGCTTGTAACTGGGTATAGATACCATACTGACATTATTCCAGGTCTCTCTGAAAATATCCTGCATAGATTTTATGCTCTGCATATAATAAAAAGCACCCGTTACTCACCCAGTGGGTGGAGCTGCTGTGGCTCCTCCTTTATCCCTTCCCTGTAAAGGTCCTGGTTTCCTTTTATATAGTCCCACTCGTCCAAGGAAAAATAGATGGAAACATGACCAGTCCTTATGGCAACCTGTCACACACAATGTTCCAGTCATCCCCCAGCCAGAGAAAGGGATTATCATCCACTGTTACTAAACAATAAGGGGCCGCTGTACCCACCTCTCCAGTCAGCAGCTGGATGATGTTGGACATGAGTTCCAGGATCTTCTTGTCATTCTTGTTATTTTCCTTCTGTATGACGGAGCCAGGGGCATGCAGGGCCCCCCCATCATCTGACTTCTTCCTAGGGATGTAGTGCTAAATATTGAAAGGAAGAGAGAATGGTGTTTGAGCTGCAGAGAGACCCCCTTTGTACAGACAGACAGTCTCTTGTCAGTGTGCCAGTCACAGTGCCCCTCACCTCTCCAGTCAGCAGATAGATCATCTCCAGTGTCAGATTCACCATTCTCTCCTTCTTCCCCCGCTCCTCCTCATTTTTATCCTTCTTCTTCCCCTTCATCCCTGTGTCACTCGCTTCCTCCCACATTCCCATTGGCTCCTTGTGGGAGGGACTGACCTGGAAGTGACCCTGGAATTAAGCACTTACACATTTCTATACAGGATTATTCCCAGCAATATCCCCCAATAGAATTACAGGGGCCTAAACCTATATCAAAGCAAACCACATATACTGGCAGTAACTTTAAGCTCCAGTTATATTTTTGACTAGGCTGGTACCTACCTGTATAGTTGCATTTCTTTGGAAAATTGTCTAAAGATCATGGGCTTGATCCTCTCTCTCACCATTAGCTTTTATAGGAGAAAGATTGCTTAGACTGAGAGTCAGATTTATCAAAATGTGAGTTTAGAGCTTAATAAACAAAAAGAAAACTCATCCACATTCTTTTCATTCCTATGGAATTTTTAGAACTGTATTTATCAAATGGTGAGTTCTAACTTTCACTCACTTATAAAAACAGTTCTGAACATCCCTCAGAAATGAATAGAATAGAATGAGTTTTTATTTAAGCGCTAAACTCACATTTTGATAAATCTGCCCCTAAGCTTGTAGCTGATTTGCCCTGTCAGAGATATTTCCCTCTCAGGTCCTGCTAGCGGCTGATTGGTTCCTGTCTTGCAGTGCAATTTGGTGACTGCCATTGGCTCCCCTGCACAGCCTGGGAAAGAAGCTTTGTTTCTATAGCTAGAGGAGCATTAAGCTCTGGTACATTCTTGTTATTTGCATAATATGTCTCCTTTACAGGAGCAGTATTCCTAATATATCACTAATGTCCTTCCATTTCTATTGGCCTCAATGTGCCCCAATCCCCCCTCCCCCCAAGCCTCCCCCTTATGTCACCACAGAGTGAGCCGACAGCCTATTCTTATCCCTACTATTCCCCCACTCTCCCTACCTGCTCCCCAGTATGTATAGCTGCCCAGCACTCACACAATCAGTAGCAAAGTGTCCCTGGGAATAATCAGCTCATGTGCTCCTTTAGTGCCACCATTAGTGCCGTCCCGCTCCCTTACTTAACTCTTTCTCACACTGTGGCTGTGCAGCAGGAAGAGAGGAGCTCATTGGCTGTGAGTGGAATGTGGGCGGTACAGAGAGCAACAGAGAACAATGATTGGATTAGTGAGCACAAGGGAGGGACAAAAAGATAGGGACAGAGGGAAAACTCACAGATTGCTTTGTAAATGTAAAATAATAACTGAAATTTTTAGGATCCTTCAGGGTTGCCAGATTGGCAGTTTTATAGCCAAATTGGGCTATTTTTAAAACTTAGTGGCAGGTTTGAAAGTCCAAATCCACCAATGTTTGGATTTGGGCTAGTTTTGGATGTTCCAGTGGGTTTGGACTTTTATAATAGATAGACTGTGCAAAATAAAAAAATGTATCTAATATAGTTAGTCAGGCAAAAATGTAATGTATAAAGGCTGGAGTGAGTGGATGTGTAACATAATAGCCAGAACACTACTTCCTGCTTTTCAGCTCTCTAGTTAGTCATTGACTATAAGGGGGGCCACATGGGACATAACTTTTCAGTGAGTTTGTAATTGATCCCCAGCATTCAGCTCAGATTCAAAAGCGACAGTTATGTCCCATGTGCCCCCCCTCAAGTCACTGATTGGTTACTGCCTGGTAACCAATCAGTGGAAAGCAAGAGAGCTGAAAAGCAGGAAGTAGTGTTCTGGCTATTATGTTACACATCCACTCACTCCAGCCTTTATACATTACATTTTTGCCTGACTAACTATATTAGAAATATTTTTTTATTTTGCACAGACTATTTATTTACACAGTTTTTATTTTTACACTGAATTGTTCCTTTAACCCCCTCTAATCCCACTGGCACCATAGCTGTGGGGGAGGGAAATAATTGCCCAGTGCAAAGTAAATATGATTTTGCCGTTAACCCCTGCCTTCTAGTCATACAGCAACATCACCTTGCAAGCCAAAAAGAGAGGACTTTGCCCCCTCTGACCTCTTTTAATAGTCCTTACCAAGCACAATAATTCACAGGGACAGATAAAAAGAAAAACAGCCCATTTAGGCGCCACAATGGCTTTATTTCAAGGTACAGCAGCCACTGTGTCCTTTCTGCTGTTACCAAGGGGCCAGTGTATAGAATGAACCATGCGGAACAAGGCAACTCTGCGCACAGGGAGATTGGGGACTAGCAAATAGTGTTTAAATGTCTTGGGTATTTAAGTTGTCATAAAAAGATTATGTAATGTGACAAATGTAATGTGTAAAATGATGTAATGTGTGGGACAGACTGTCCGTTGCTGCCTGCTCCAAAGTACTGGCCCTCCCACCTTTCTCCTTACGTACAGAGAATCCTGCCTGCCCTCTTGTGAGGGAGAGAGAGCCCTTTGCAGCAGGCAGGCAACACACTAGAGGGGAGAGAGGTAGAGAAAAGAAACTCACAGGCTGCAGACCAAATCAGGGAGACAATCAGGAAGTTCCATTGTTTCTCTGCTTCCACAATTTGCTTCTCAGATTCAGTCCACTCAGTCTTTTGCACCTTCAGATACTCCCATTGACATGGTTTTTGTTTCTCCTGAACTTTGTCTCTGTTTTTCCTCAGACCCATTGTTCCAAACAAGCTGGGCATCCAGGTGTAAATAAACCATGGGTCTGTATATATATATATAAAAACACACACGTACAGTTTGCACTTATGAATAGTGTCACCGTGATTTCCAAGAGTGACTTCGGAACCTAAAGTATACAGTTAGAGGCAGAGGATAATTCTACTACAAATACATTAAATACCGTGAGAGGCAGTGGAAACATTAGCACTAAATACATTATATACTGTAGTGAAAATGAGTGTGTCACTGCTTAATAATAGAAAAACACATTAAAGGGATACGGTCATGGGAAAACATGTTTTTTTCAAAACGCATCAGTTAATAGTGTTGCTCCAGCAGAATTCTGCACTGAAATCCATTTCTCAAAAGAGCAAACAGATTTTGTTATATTTAGTTTTGAAATCTGACATGGGGCTAGACATATTGTCTGTTTCCCAGCTGTCATCTCAGAATCTTGTTTGTGCACCAGAATGGGGGACCTGATGTCCATCCCCATGTCCTGGCTACACAATTAAATGATTAAGAGAATGGGGGAAT
Source organism: Xenopus laevis (assembly GCF_017654675.1). Lineage (NCBI taxonomy): Eukaryota > Metazoa > Chordata > Amphibia > Anura > Pipidae > Xenopus > Xenopus laevis. The sequence goes on along the minus strand of NC_054387.1, from coordinate 134,744,910 downwards.
ATGCGGAGAGCAGTGACATCTATGAAGTGCTGAATGGAAAGTGAAAGTATTTGTCTGCCCCGCCTCTGTGCCTAAGGCATGCGCAGACAATATTTGATTGACAGCTGAGATTTTTTAATGAGCTTTTAATGAGCTTACAAAAGTCCATAGCATTGTTGCAAGTGACTAAAGGTGCCAGTCAAGTTGGCTGGGGTGGAGATCTAGGTCATCTTTCAGTCCAAGGGAAATATCAAAACCCACTCAGGACAGCATCGTCATGCCTCAGAAAATGTAATGCAGTTGACCTTTCTGCATTTCCATTCCCAGCTTGTGGAACCTGTTCAATTAGTGCCGTACAATCTGATACATTTGGTGTAAAACAAGAGGGCACAAGCAGCAGATCTCTTGAGACAATTATGTAAAGGTTAGTGAGTACAGGATCTGCTTTTAGAGAATTTCTGCTTTTCATCTTCCAGGGCATGTCAATATTGCAGCAGACTTTCAATGACCTTGTGTTTTATAAAATAGTACTACTTTTGTAGGTCCTGTGACTTACGGAAAAGAACCACAAAATGGAAAATTCATACCATACTTTTCCTGGACTAGATCATGGCAGTGCGCATAGTTTCCCACACTAATTTAAAGGGGACCCATCACCCAAGCAAAATGATGTGTTTAGGTATTTAACAGCACTTAAGCAAGTTTATAATGGAGGTCGTTAATTAGTTAGTCCATATAGAGATTGGAGCCAGCCATCCATTTTGTGTGTATTAGTCAAGCAAAATGAACTTTAATAACACTATATAAATTATTTGAATTTCGTTTCCTTCAGTCTGGGAATTCATAATTATAACAAGCAGGCAGGAGCCATATTGTGGACTCTGTTATTAAGACAAGTCTTGTATCATCTCAGAATCTTGTTTTTGCACCAGAATGGGGGACCTGATGTCCATCCCCATGTCCTGGTTACACAATTAAACGGTGAAGAGAACAGGGGAATGTGGGGAGAGCAGTGACATGTAGGAAGTGCTGAATGGAAAGTGAAAGTAATTGAATTATGCATAGAGGAGGGGCAGACAATATTTGATTGACAGCTGAGATTTTTAAATGAACTTACAACAGTTATGAATGCTTTAAATCAAAAATAGAAATATTTCATGTTTAATTTGAAAAGGGCTTTTATTATAAAGATTTTTGTGTCTGGGTGACAGGTCCACTTTAAATAGTCCTCTGAAAAGAAAAAACAATATTCTTCCTGGGTGGAAGTATCTGGATAATGTTTATAAGAGCAGTCCATCAGCATCAGAAGGTTGTAGATCAGTTCCTGTACAGGAGTTTGCCTCCTATGCGCAAACCAGCAAGCGCAGCTCAGTCACCAACTGGAACCCTGATCAAATCAGGGAACACAAGCCAGACACTACTGGTTGTGATGTAAATAGGAATATGTAAATAAGTCTCTCAACTCCCATCAGAATGAATAGAACTATAGGAAGGGTGTGCACTGGGGAATTCATAAGCAAGTGTGTGCATGGGAGGGGGTGTTTAGACGTATATTGGGGAAACAAGTTAAATGTTTAGATACTGTATGGCCTCCAAACAAGATCTATCCCACTGCAGGCTCATCTACAAGTTGGCACCCAGTCTTAATGAAATAGCATTATAGCTCAGCAACAAACATCACATTACCTAAATGTAAACTGATTTTAAACTGCACCAATAAATCAACCCAACAAATCTTGTGGAAAATGAATTTCACAAAATAGTTTTAAGAGTCACTTATCATAGAAAAATATTGAGCTTGCACTCAGGTTTTGGGAAACAATAGTATTATTGAAAAGAATTGCCCCTTGTGAGCACTAAGCTGCCTACAGTGGGGGAAGTGCACAGCTCGCTTATTTATTGCATTGTGCTCCATACAAATTCCACATCCTACGTCACACACATATGTATATACTATCACTTGTTTTTATAAATAGTATTGTTGTCCTCAACCATTGTGTTGATTTAATTAGCTATACCTCCGGTGGGGGATCCAATTTTCTATGATAATTTTCGATGATTTTATTTAAAGTGACTCTTCCTATGATTATGGTGTAATCTCCTTTCCTTTTGTCTCAATAGATGTCCCCTTGCCACTAGTGTCATCCTATCAATGAAAAAATGATTTCAAGTGTATTTCCCCCTTCTAATTTATAGTAAACACACATATATAATTGACAAGTCATTCCCAGCTGGGTATATCTCCATTATGTTATCCAATGTGAAAGGAAAACACACCTGCCAAAGTGATATCCATGGAGTCTCATATCTATTGGTATATGACCCTTCTTGTTCAATAAAACACTGAATATTGTCTGTTGTTGGGGGGCTGAGATATAGTCTCTCATTAAGTTAGGTTTCCTCCATTTCCAAGGGTGAGAGAAGAGTATTTATCATACACAAGTCTTACCAATGGTCAGTGTCCCATCAGCCAACAGTTTGGACAGTATTGGTCTAAGAATTATCCTATGATGAACTGCATATTGCACACAGTTGTTCATCATCTCTGTAAATACTGAAGGGCATATTAAAATATAATCAATGTAAAAGAAAAGTTTGGCTGATTTGTAAAACATTTCCCACATTGAGAATAAGAAAATGGTTTCTCTCCAGTGTGGGTTCTATAATGATAAGTTTTAAACAAAAACATTCCCACATTATGAACAAGAAAAAGGTTTCTTCCCCATGTGGGCTCGTTGACGATGGGTTGCAAGTTGTGACGAAGAGACAAAACATTTCCCACATTCAGAACACGAAAAAGGTTTCTCTCCTGTGTGAATCATTTGATGACGAATAAGGTGAGATCGATCTGAAAAACATTTCCCACATTCAGAACACGAAAAAGGTTTCTCTCCTGTGTGAATCATTTGATGACGAATAAGGTGAGATCGATCTGAAAAACATTTCCCACATTCAGAACAGGACAAAGGTTTTACCTTCATGTGGGCTCCTTGTTGATGGGCAGTAAGTCCTGATGAAGAGGAAAAACATTTCCCACACTCTCCTGGCTTCTCTCCTGTGTGAATCATTTGATGACTAACAAGGCTAGATTGCTTTGAAAAACATTTCTCACATTCTGAACAGGAAAACGGTTTCTCTCCTGTGTGGGTTCTCTGATGGATAATAAGTTCTGATGAAGTGGCAAAACATTTGTCACACTCAGAACAAGAAAATGGTTTCTCTCCTGTGTGAGTCCTTTGATGACTAACAAGGCTAGATTGCTTTGAAAAACATTTCTCACATTCTGAACAGGAAAATGTTTTTTCTGCTGTGTGAATCAATTGATGACGACTAAGGCTAGATTGATCTAAAAAACATTTCTTACATACAGAACAAGAAAAAGGTTTCTCTCCTGTATGAATCCTTTGATGACGAGTAAGGTGAGATCGATCTGAAAAACATTTCCCACATGTAGAACAAGAAAAAGGTTTCTCTCCTGTGTGAATCATTTGATGACGAACAAAGTGACATCGTTTTGAAAAACATTTCCCACATTCAGAACAGAAAAAAGGTTTTCCCTTCATGTGGGCTCCTTGTTGATGGGCAGTAAGTCCTGATGAAGAGGAAAAAGGTTTCTCCCCTGTGTGCATTTGACTTAGATGGACAGTAAGTTCTGATGAAGAGGCAAAACATTTCCCACATTCAGAACAAGAAAAAGATTTCTGTCTTTTGTGGGTCATTTGATGTTTATCAAAGTCTCTCTTGTGAATCAGATATTTATGGCCCTCATTGCAACTGTATTTTCTACGTAATATATTTTTTGGTGACCAATATGAATTTCCATCATATTTATTAGCCTTCATTTTTAAGAGGCTGCATTCCATTATAGGAGAAGATGTATCTGTTCCCTGTATCTGTTCTGTAAGTGGATTAATGCTGCAATCTGATTGGTTTCCCTCTTCCCATGAAGCTGCTTCCTCTTTAATAACAACAGATATATAAGTTTCTGCCAAGCTGTTATTCAGGCTGCATCCCATGATAGGAGTAGGTGTATCTGTTCCCTGTATCTGTTCTGTAAATGGATTAATGCTGCAATCTGATTGGGTTTCCTCTTTACATGAAACAACTTCCTCTTTAATCCCATCTGATATATAATTAGTTGCCAATCTGTTATTCAGGCTGTATCCCATGATAGGAGTAGGTGTATCTGTTCCCTGTATCTGTTCTGTAAATGGATTAATTCTGCAATCTGATTGGTTTCCCTCTACACATGAAGTTGCTTCCTCTTTAATACCATTGGCTGGTGGGGACGGTTCTATTGGAGATATTTCTGGGTTCATATGATTTCCGTTATTATTACAGCATGAAGTTGCTTCCATATGTGCTGTAACATTGCTCTCATCTTTATATTCACAGGTTGCTAAAAAAAAAGACAATTATTTATGGCTGAACAGATACACATCAATAAAAAATACAAACTTTTTCTAAGGACCACATGACATTGATCTCAGCCCACAGAGAAACACAGTAATTAATATCATCTGACAAACAACTTTGATTTGACAGAATGTGTCCAAGGGTACAATTTAGCACTGGGGGCATGGACTGAAGCATGCAGGTAAGTAATCCTATAGATAAACACAATATATAGGCTCACTTCCCTGTTTTCTCTTCCCACCCCTAAGTAATGAGAAGAGTAGGACAAGAAGTGGCCCCAAGGGTGAAATTAAACCAAGGTACAGAGGACAGAGGCAGACTTGTAGAAATAATGTGTCTGCTCCAGTTTACCCTTCTTGGACCACTGTTTGCTGAAATGAAACATTTTCTGTACAATCAAGCCTGAATACAGATCCTGTGACCCTCCTGTATGTCCTGTGACATTCTACTTTAAGCTTTGATACAGATCCTGTAGAATGTCACAGGACATACAGGAGGGTCACAGGATCTGTATCCAGGCTTGATTTAGGAACAGTGACATCTAACTCAGTCAATTCTTTAAAGGAGACAAAGTTGAAGTAAAAAAAGAAAAACTATTATTGTAGACAATAATGAATAATATATGGTGCTGGTTCAAGTCTTGGTTTAAATTAATATTATCTTCAAAATGCCCCTTTGTTGGAGCTCCCTCTAGATCTGCTATTGTCTCTGTCTGTGTATCAAATGAAGAGTGGGCGTGTCCCTGCCAAAAGCACAGTAGAACAGGGACAGCCAATTACAGACCCAATTTCTTACAAGCAAAGGCTGGTTTTAGTTCACCACAATGAAACCTTTAGCTTTGCTGCTCTCTCAGTCTGTAGTTTTTTTGGGTTTTTTTTTTTTGCATGTTGAGAGAAGCGGATTTGAAAATTACAGGTTCTGCTTGAGTGCAGGTATACAAAGCAGAGATTGTCCAAAAAATTGTAAAAAAAATGCCTGCTTTCATGGTTTTTGGGCCAGTCTCCGCTTGGCTCCATGTACCTGCCTGCACTAAACCAGAAGCTGTACTTGTCAGTGCAGATCAATGGAATTGGGGAAGGGAGGGAATCCGCCGCTTCTCTCAGCATAAAAAAAATAAAAACTAATGAGAGCAGCAGAGCCAACACTCTGTGTGTCTCAGCCTTATGGCAAACTATCTCTCATATCTGAAGTAACCAACTTAATTATAACCTACCTTCTACTCAGAAATTAAGCTAAATAAGTATCATCCCCCATTCATCACATTTGCAATCTGAGTCATCATTGTTAGATCCTGGAAAATACAGATATTCCAAATATCCAACATATTATGGGAGAAATTGACTCAAATATGAACTCATGGCTGTACATCTAATGATTCCTATGAATGAACCAAGCAAAACCAGGAAATGTGAAATAAATGACAGAATGTAGAATGTTCTAAAGATCCTAATAGACAACAAAAGCCACATCACCTCTCTCTCAAGCTGTCGTATCATTATCATCTTCTCTCAACTAATTAAAGGGATGTCCTTTTTACAAGTGATTGTATTTAGTTACCCTGGGCCGGTGCTCTTATCAGCAGAAAACTGCAATGGTCCAGCAGTTCTTCCAGTGAGCACCACGGATCAATCTGCTTCCTTCTTCTTCTTTCTTTAAATTTGCCAGGGTAGACGCATGCGCAGAAGAACGAAATAGCAACTTCTTCATTAAAGTTTAGCTCTTCACTCTACCCACATGAATACAGGAAGCTGATTGCTCCGTGGTGCTTGCTGGAAAAACCCCGGGCCGAAAAACCCCGGGTGATAGGAGCACAGGCCCAGGGTGTGAGGTAAGTGGAACAATCACTTGTAAAAAGGACATCCCTCAAGGTTTCAGGTAAATGAATACAATCACTTGGGGGTGCCTAACATTTAGCACCCCCAAGTGGTAAATGACTTTCCATCTCCTTTAATAATTATTATTTTAAAAAATTAATATGGTAATTATATGCCTGCGCCACTGGTTATTCACTACATATAAAGAGATGTCCTAACATTCTTCCGGGTCTCCTTGAAATGTCAAACATCCTGAATAAATTGTATGCTTTGTATAAGATAGAAAGCACTCATTACTCACCCAGTGGGTGGAGCTGCTGGGGCTCCTCCTTCATCCCTTCCTCATACAGGTCCTTGTTTCCTTTTATATAGTCCCACTCGTCCAAGGAAAAATAGATGGAAACATGATGAGTCCTTATGGCAACCTGTCACACACAATGTTCCAGTCATCCCCCAGCCAGAGAAAGGGATTATCATCCACTGTTACTAAACAATAAGGGGCCGCTGTACCCACCTCTCCAGTCAGCAGCTGGATGATGTTGGACATGAGTTCCAGGATCTTCTTGTCATTCTTGTTATTTTCCTTCTGTATGACGGAGCCAGGGGCATGCAGGGCCCCCCCATCATCTGACTTCTTCCTAGGGATGTAGTGCTAAATATTGAAAGGAAGAGAGAATGGTGTTTGAGCTGCAGAGAGACCCCCTTTGTACAGACAGACAGTCTCTTGTCAGTGTGCCAGTCACAGTGCCCCTCACCTCTCCAGTCAGCAGATAGATCATCTCCAGTGTCAGATTCACCATTCTCTCCTTCTTCCCCCGCTCCTCCTCCTCCTCATTTTTATCCTTCTTCTTCCCCTTCATCCCTGTGTCACTCGCTTCCTCCCACATTCCCATTGGCTCCTTGTGGGAGGGACTGAACTGGAAGTGACCCTGGAATTAATCACTTACTTATAAAAGTGGATTATTCCCAGCAATATCCCCCAAAAGATTTACAGGGGCCTAAACCTATACCACATCAAGGCAAACCTCATATACTGGTCCTAACTTTAGGCTCCAGTCATATTTATCATAGGCTGATACCTCCCTGCATGGTTGAAAATCTTGGGAAGTCTCCCAAGCCCACAGCATTGGTCTTAATCATGGGCTTGATCCTCTCTCTCACCATTAGTGTTATGATTGGTATCCCAAACCCAGAACAAACCCCAAGGTCTTGGTCACAACTAAACCTTCTGACTTTAACAACCACCTTTTTCGGGAGGAGTCCTCCACTACTCGGGTGACGCCAGGTCTTAATATAAGAGGACCAGGGGGAGAGTTCTGGCCAGGCAAGGGAACACCACATTATACAGAAATGGAGAACAAGGAGCGTAGTGGGGTCACAGGCCGGGTCAATACCAACAGGCAGAGCGGTACAGATTCAGGAAACAAGAGCCTGGTCGGGTCACAGGCTGGGTCAATATCAATGCAGCATCAAATACTAGCAGAGGTCAGGACAGGCAGCAAGACAGGACTTGGTCAGGAACAGGCAGGGTCAAAAACAACAGTAAACACATTGAAATCACACCCAGGACCTACGAATAGACCTTTTATGTTGGGCAATGAAAACTACACAAAGAGCCCTTTAAATATTTGAATTGTGCCAGTGATGACTTCACGTTCGGCACAAAATCCGGAAATAGCTGAGCGTGCAACCCGGAAGAACAACGCATTACCGCCACGATGCAGGAGGATAACGATGTGGCAGGCATCCCTGCCGAGGGTGCAACCAGACCAACAGGGTAAGTTGTCACATTACTGCCCTCTAGAGGAGCCACCGGACCCCGAGGCTTATCAGGAAACCTAGATTAAAATTGTCGTTATAAACGATCAGCTTGAACATCAGAACCAGGGACCCACAACTAGGGATGTAGCGAACTGCCGATTTGGTGTTCGCAAACGCCGTTCGCGAACACCGGCAAAAAATGCGAACGTTCGCGAACAGTTCGCGAACTTCGAACACCCGCTAACATCGTTCGATTCGAACGATCGAAGGATTTTAATCGTTCGATCGAACGATTTTCATTCGAATCGAACGATCGAAGCATTCGATCGAATGCTTTTCATTCGATCGAATGCTTACAATCGTTCGAACGAATGGAAATCGTTCGATTTTTAGCGGTCGAAGGAATTCGAATGGTCGAATGGTCGAACGATTTGTATTTGAATCGAACGCGAACTCAAAATGCGAACGTCGCGCGACGTTCGCGAACATTCGGCGGACGCGAACGGTCGAAGTTCGCGCAAACAAGTTCGCCGGCGAACAGTTCGCTACATCCCTACCCACAACCTCTCCTCAGGACCATAACCCTCCCAATGCACTAAATACTGTAATTTACCTCTGGAGAGAGAAGAATCAACTATTTTCTGCACCAAGTACTGACATTCGACAGACAATGGAGATGGAGGAGAAGACTGATGAACAATTCTGGTAGGTTTTAAAAAAAGAAACATGAAATTAATTAGAAATCTTAAGCTCAGGAGAAAGTTACAACCAGACAGTACTGGGATTAATGATCTCAGATATTGGAAAAGGACCAATGAATTTAGGTCCCAATTTAGCAGAGGAGACCTTCCAAGGAATATTCTTAGAGGAAACCCAGACTTTATCAGTAACCTGATACTCAGGAGACACCCTGCGATGCCTGTCTGAGGCTTTTTTCTGGGCAGCCACCACTGAGGATAAAGAATTTTGTACCCCTTGTCAAATTTAGCGAAATAATTTATGGAGGGCACATCAGAAGATGAACATAAAAAGGTTCAGGGATTATAGTAAAAAAAAAAAAGTAATAAAAAAAAAAAAAAGGAGATGCACATATTGTTTCAACGACTGATTTGTTCTCTAAGGCTGACCATTGGTTTGTGGATGGTATGCAGAGGAAAAAGACAAATCAGTACTCATCAAGGAGCAAAAAGCCCTCCAAAACTTTGACACACTTCCAGTTACGGTGCCTGAGATGAAGGAGGTGCGGGTGTGAAGCTCTGAGAAACACTACTGTTGCCTGCTATTAAAATCTAAAAAATGTGACAGTAATCCTCCTGGATAAAAGCCAGATCTCTCTTTCTTATAATTAAGAACTGCAATTTATCTTGGCAGTAGTCTGGTCTCTTCTTCTTTCTGAAAGGCATGGTCTGGGTGCTGTGAGACCAGTGAAAGTATTTGGGTGACACTGAATAAAGCAGAGGGTTTTTTTTTTTGTTTTTTTATGTCACGGCTAAGGTAACTGTGAGGAAAGACATTACTTAAAACTGAACATTCAAACATTTAAACTCATAAATAAATAAAGGACACACTAATATTGACCTGAAAAACATTTATACTTGAGACTATGAAGATTTTCATTCATCCAGGTCATGGTATATCTAGTATAGGTCAATCTAAAAACAACTGGACTTGCTGAGTAATCGATGAAGACGTTTCACTACTCATCCGAGCAGCTTCTTCAGTACAACTGACTGGTGTGGGAAGTTCTCGTCATATAAACTCTTCCACTAATCCATTTACAATGGCACATTGTAACTCTTCAAAGAGGTGGCATCTGAAGAAACTCACAGAGGTGTTGATTCTGTGTAGTTGTGATAGGATTATCCAATGTGTCATGCAACTCCTAGATACAGGTGTTACTTGTGAGAGTTGCATGAATGGAAGTGTTCTGAATCCGCCGGGGTACAGATGTTTTGTTTTTTTTTGTTTTTTTAGATTGACCTATACTAGATATTTATACTTGAGAGTGCTTTTGCTCAAATATACTCAAGTTATAACAGCATATAATAGTGGGGATAACCCCCTATCTAAAACAAAGGAAAAGCAAATCTATCTGCTAGTAATACTTAAAGCACCCCAGGCAAAAGGATGGAGAACTTTAACTCATCACAACAATTCCATGTAAAAACAAATGGAAAAACCTATGAAAAAAATAAATATAAAAGTACAAAAAATGGTGAAATGGCTACTGAAGTTAACCTAACCAGAAAACCATTCTCAAAACCTTCAAATGAAAATAACTTTTCAGAAATGGCTAGAGAAGTCGCAAAGCTTCTCAATCCAACTATAGAATTGACTATAAAAACTTCAATGGAAAATATGACTGAAAAATTACAAGCCAGCATAAATAACATTACAGATAAGCTTACCTCACATGACCAACAGATAACAAATCTTCAAGAGACAGTTTCGGAAATCCAGGATGACACAATCTCATCTCTTACAAGGATAGAGGTATTGGAAAAGAAAACTAGTGAATTACAATCAAAAATTGATGATCTTGAGAATAGAACAAGAAGAAACAACTTACGATTCATTGGAATTCCAGAATCCTATAATACCGAGGATATTCATTTATACATAACTAAATCAATACCTGCAAAGTTGGGCATACACCATGAGCTATCCAATATGAAAATAGAAAGACTCTATCGCTTGGGGCCACCTATCGACCAAATGCAAACTAGACCTAGAGCAGTCATTGCAAGGTTTCTAAACTATTCAGAGAAAAACATACTCTTCCAAGCCTACAAAAAAATGAACATTGCTAGTCTAGACATTGATGGGAAAAAAGTTCTTATATTCCAGGACTATTCAACATTGCTGTCTCAGAAGCGTAAGGAATTTTCTACATGTCAATCTTTATTTAAACTGAATATAAAGTTTGCCCTCATTTATCCAGCCAAACTCAAGATTTTTCTGACTTCAGGAACCCATATTTTTGAAAATCCTAAAGAAGCACAACATTTTGTACATCAAATGGAATACAAAACCAAAATGCCAAACTGGACCAAAGGATAACATTCAAGTCTCACCTAAGGAAAGAAGACAATTTCTGAAAGACCCTCAACACCATCTACAAAAGCATCGGGATATAGATCTTCCCTCAAAGTCAAGATCCAGATCAAGATCTCCCCTTCTTAAAGATCCAGGAACAGATGACACTATGATCAATTAAGAAAAGCATAGCAAAACTAGACTCAATAAGTATAATTTGGGCAAGGGTGGTGGTTTCGGTTCACCCTGTTACTGATCTTAGTTAGAGAGTTTTTTTCTCCCCTTCTTAAAGATCCAGGAACAGATGACACTATGATCAATTAAGAAAAGCATAGCAAAACTAGACTCAATAAGTATAATTTGGGCAAGGGTGGTGGTTTCGGTTCACCCTGTTACTGATCTTAGTTATAGAGTTTTTTTTTACTTCCTTCTCTCCAGGAAAAAAGTGAAGTCATTTATCCTGTTATACAGATATTGCTTTATGGGTTATTACCCTAAGCTAGTTAATTTTTATGTTAAATATTTTGTTATGTTATCATTAATTGTTCAATTTTTCCAACTCATATCACAATATGTTTGTTTGATACCCTACTTAGATAGGGGTTTTATTCTATCTCTCTGCTTGATAAATCTAGTTAGGGCATTTCTTTTGTCTCTCTGCTCAACATATCTCAGAATTTTTTTTCCATGTAGAATATTCTGCTCTTATCTGCCACAAATTTGACAATGATTAATATTATTATGTGGAATGTGAATGGGCTAAATTCATTTGTAAAAAGAAAGAAAATTCTTACAGAGCTGAAAAGACTAAAAGGTGATATAGTAATGTTACAAGAAACGCATTTATCAGAAATAGAATCTGAAAAACTGAAAAGAGGTTGGGTAGGTGAAATAGTATTTTCTCCAGCTATCAACAAGAAGGGAGGAGTAGCAATACTATTTCATAAATCATTAAACATTCAAATCCTGAACTTTGACAGGGATGAAAGTGGCAGATATATTTTTGTAGAAACTCTTCTACATGACAAAACTTGGAATTTTGGGTCTATATATGCTCCAAACATAAATAAAGAGAGTTTTTTCAATTATATAACTCAAAAGCTTATCACATATCCTCAAATGAAATTGGTTATTGGAGGGGACTTTAATGAATCTCATGTGTGGTACTAGATAAAATTGGTTGCAACCACTCACCATCTTTTGGCATATCCAAACTAATAACTAATTTTTTGAAACAAACCAATTTAGTTGATCTTTGGAGAGTTCTGCATCCCTCAGATAAAGCATTTAGTTTTTTTCTCACACACATGGTATAGGTACCCGTATAGACTATACTTTCTCTTCACTAGATGTAATAAGAAACACACGGACAATTACAATTGGCGATATTAACATATCTGACCACGCTCCGGTTATAACAGAAGTGATATCTAAAACCCCTCCTAAAACATTTATTCCGTGGTCTTTTCCATCATTTCTCTCAGAGAGGCCTGACTTTGCTAATATGTTATCCAAGAGATGGGATCTTTTTTTAAAGGAGACCCAATCTCACAAAAGAAATCTTCCCGTATTGTGGGATACGTTGAAGGCTGTTATTAGAGGAGAAATTACCAATTACAAATCCAAATTTATAAAAAAGATGAACAAAGAATTTATATCCTTGAGCAAAAAACAGGGGAAAGCATACTTAAATTTCATTCTACATCCCTCTAAACAAAATAGTGAAAAATATAAGGAATCTTTGGACAAACTAAAATATTGGAATAGATTAAGAGATGACTTAAATATGTCTTATTCTAAAGCCAAATTTAATAATCTAAGTAATAAATCTAATAGACTACTGTCGAATTTAACACGTATCTGGACAAGATCCAATAAAATAATTCTTATTAGAAATAAACAGAATCAATTGACAAATTCTCCAACAGAAATTGTTAAGATATTTAGAGAATATTATAAAGATCTATATGCACATTCTCAACTAAACAAATCTGCAATGAAGCAATTTTTTTCTAAAGTTTCAATACCAAAACTAACCACTTCTCAACTGAAAGATCTTAACTCTCCAATAGAATTACCAGAAGTTATTGTAACTATTAATAACCTTAAAAATCATAAAGCAGGAGGTCCTGATGGCCTAACATCCCCATTTTACAAAATGTTAAGTCATAAAATAGCCCCCTTTCTAACCAACTTATATAATGAGCTATTCTGCTATAATAATACATTGCAATCAAGTATAGTATCAAACATTAAATTAATCCCAAAGGAAGACAAAGATTTATCATACCCCACATCATACAGACCTATCTCATTAATCAATCAAGATTTCAAAATTCTCACAAAAATACTAGCTTATAGACTATCAAACTTTTTGCCGACCATTATATCTCCCCAACAAAGCGGATTTGTTAAAAACAGAACAGTGACAAAAAATGTTCGAACCTTAATTCAGGCAATATTTGAAGTTAAAAAGAGAAGGTCCCCTGCTCATTGGTGAGTTTAGATGCAGAAATGGCCTTTGATAATGTCTCATGGGAATATTTATTTTGTTGTTGCAAAGAGTATGGTCTAAATGGTCAATTTCTTTCTATGATAGAACAAATATACAAATCTCCAATGGCAAGAATAGTGGTAGCAGGAGAACAGTCAGAAACCTTCCCTCTATATAGAGGAACACGTCAGGGTTGTCCCCTATCCCCCTTATTATTTAATATCTCAATGGATCCATTAATTAGATATTTAGAAAATTCTGACCTTTTCCAAGGTTTTACGACAAAAGGAAAAATTCGAAAAACATTAGCATTTGCTGATGATCTTCTACTTCTGATCCAAAATCCCAAAAGGTCTATTAACAACATTTTTACATTCTTTGAAAATTACAAAACTTTTTCAGGATACACTGTCAATTGTGAAAAAACTCAAATCTTGAATATTTGTGACTCAATCCCAAAAAACCTACTTAAAAGCCTTAAGATAAAAATACCCACAGGTAAATTAAAATATCTAGGTATCACATTATCATCTGATTTATCAAAATTATATTCTCTTAATTATACCCCAGCTATTCAAGCTCTGATTTCTGGGTGTAAGAGATGGATTAACTGCCCATTGAATCTTACAGGCAGAATTGCCTTTATTAAAATGCAAATTTTTCCGAAGATGTCATATCCTATTTTGAATCTACCGCTTTTACTAAAACATGCTGACATTAAGAAATTAGATCAAACTATTAACGAGTTTATTTGGCAGAACAGAAGGCCAAAAATCTCATTGACCAAACTAAGATACGCCAAAAATATGGGGGGTCTTAACGTTCCAGACTTTAGAAAATTTAATTTGGCATCAATTGTGAGGTATATCATTGAATGGATCTCAGAAAAAGAGAAATTCACGGATTTAGACATAGAAATTAAATTGGATTCAAAGGAACACATAGTTTCATCCCTTCATAAAAAATGGTCGGAACAACATATAGATGTTAAAAAAAATCCCCTATACAGAGATACGTCCATGGTGTGGAACTTTTCCACAAAGAAAATAAATTGAATTATAACATCTCATCCTTTCTTTCTCCATTCTATCTGAAAGGCTTTCCTATTAAAGATAGAGAAATGATGTCGCAAAAATGGAAAAAGAAAGGTATTAGCCAAATAAAAGACATAATAGACCAAGATAATGGCATTCCATTATCATGGGAGGTAGTTAAACGCTTATATAGGTTATCTGAAAAAGATAGACTAACTTACTCTCAACTAAAAAATGGTATTAAACTTCTGGACCCGAGTACATTATCACAATTAATCAGTCATTCTCTATTTATTTCTCTATCTGACCTTATAGAAGAACCTTTAAAAAATAAAACATCAATAATATCACGAATACTTCTAAAAATACAATAACCGAATAACAAAATTATAACCGAATAATTAACTCAGAGAATTGGCGAGACCAACAATTCAGAATTGTACATTTGGGTTATAGTTTACTTATAAGAAACTGTCAAATTCCTTAGCTATATCTGTTTGCCCAAAATGTAATGAACAGAATATAGACGTCTTACATTACTTATGGTCCTGTCCAAATATTAGACAGTTATGGTATAAAATTCAAAAGCTAGCTAGAGAAAAAAACAAAATAGACTTGGTTATTACTCCATTGTTTGCTTTATTAGACCGGAAAAATGCTCTTCGAGTAGAGAATAAAGATTCAGAATTAAAGATCTCAGAAGATATTTTAAATTTTTATTTTTTATTAATGGCTGCAACTCGTAAGTCAATATATTTACAGTACATTGGATAAAGGAAATTCCCCCATCATTAGAAACCATACTGAGTTATTTATATAACCTGTGCGTACAAGAGGCAATACGTTGCAAAACGGGGAACCAGAAATTAAGGGAGCGTTTTATGGTCTGTTTATCTTAGAACAATAGAGGCCAATAAGAAAAGGTTTATTTTAAATTGTATTGATTCTGGGGAGAATTCCATTCTTTTGTAATATAAGCATATTAGCCAACACATTCATACTGAGAATGGAGTAACTGTGAATTCATTATTAATTTAAATAGAATTCGAGCAGAGATATTTTAATTTTAATTGTAGTCTTTAAACATTAATTTTAATTTCTAATTCTATTCAAACTTTAATCTTATTTCAGGTTTGTTATACCTTGATTTTATTTGCATTTACTGTGTTGTAATTAAGACTGTTTTTATTTAGACAATGGTTTGTATAACATCTCAAATATTATGACATCACCATGTTTACTTAACTACATAGCTTAATTGTTCTATTGTATTGGTACTGAAAAATAACTTACTGTAATGTAATCTGTTGTTAATGATCAATAAAAAGAGATAAACAAAACTTTGACACAAATGAACCCCCCTATCAGAGACAATATTTAAAGCAGCTAATAAATAAGAGAGGGAGAGTTCAGCAAGGGATTTGGCAGAGGGGAGGGTGGGAAGGGGGAAGAAAATGTTACATTTTCCGAAAACGATCCACCCCTACCCAAATTACCATATTCCATTTTGAGGGAGGTAACTCCACAATGAAGTCCATGGCCTTTCAGGGATAGGAAGCGACTGTAGCAGCCATTGAGGTAATAACCTGGAAGTTTTAGAACGCTGACAAACCGGGCACGAATCAATATAGTTACCAACATGCTTCCTCAAGATTAGCCACCAAAGTGTACGATAGAAGGGAACAGGTCTTTGTGCAGGTCTACTTTAGCGTTGTGAGTCTCAATCAGAAAAGTTTTCCCAGAGGAATATTCGAAGGAGCCTTATCTTGGACAATATAGGTCTGGACTCAGAACTGCCACAATCACTTCCTAACCCAAAATAGAATCAGGTTCAGATTCTTCTTTACAACGGGAGACAAAACGTCTAGACAGGGCATCAGCTTTAATTTTTCCCGGGCCTGAAAGTTATAACAAATTACATTGGGTAAAATACAGTGCCCAATTGGCCTGTCTGGAATTTAGGTGCTTAGCGGATTCAATATACAGTAAATTTTTATAATCTGTAAAAACTGTAACTACATGTTTAGCACATCTAGAATATGTCTCCATTCCTCATTTAATGGTCAGTAACTACCTGTTAAATACAATAAAGGGGGATTGTGGGTGCACTCCTGATGTACAATCATAATATGTTTAAGTACAATGGAAGTGCTACTGACCTGGCCAATTAATCAATGCACATTCCCTGCACTTGCATATTTATTGAATTACTTAGACAGAGGACATTGGCTGGCTCCATCTCTAGTACATTTTGGGACAGAATGAATCCTAGAAAATTTACAGAAACCTAAAAAAGACACATTTTTCTAGTTTGGCATAAAGCTGGTGCTGCCTGAGCCTACATAACACCTCCTGGACATGACTACAGTGAAGAGAAAGATTAGAGGAAAATATGAAGATGTCGTCCAGGTATACCACCACATACTGACCTGAACCCTCTCTCCAGGCTTTCCTTGATATATTCCCCCATAGCCTGGTACTCTGGAAGAGAGAGAGGGGGTATGCTCTACCCTTATGAGTAGAGGAACCTGGAATTAAATCAACGGGACAATCATAATGCCTATGTGGTGGATGGAGTTTGGCTGCCTTTTCTGAAAAGACATCAGAAAAAGAGGAATACTGAATAGGCAACCCCTCTAGGGAAGTAGCAGCAAGGACTTTGGTAGGCTTTAAACAAGAGGTTTCACACACTGGACTCCACTGAATTATTTTTATAGTGGACCAGTCTAGCCTGGTATAGTGTCTCTGCAACCAGGGTAGATCTAGAATGATGGGAGTCAAGGGCAATCACATAGAAGTAACTCAGCTCAGCATGATTACCCAGGGGCATAAGAAGATTCTTGGATTTGAAAGACACCAAACCAGACCCGAGGGAACTATCATCAATGATAGACAGAGCAATGGGACAAGGGGTTCATAGGTATGCAATGTTTGTGTACAAAACTGGCATCCAAAAAAGTTCCCTGCTGCCCCAGAATCTAAGAAGGTAGAGCACTGTGCATAACCCTTATCCCAATTCAAGAGGACCTAAATTAGAATTTGTGAAGAAGAGAATGACTGGGGAGTAGTAGAAACAGCATCACCCAAGCAGGATTCCCCAGACCTTCTTAGGTTTTGCCATTTCCCAGCCTCTTGGGACAAGTGTCATGGAGATGACCTTTGTCCACACAATATAGGCATAAACCATTAGCCCTCCTACGACCCTTTTCCTCGGAAGACAAGCAAGTTGAACCCAATTGCATGGGTTCCTCAACCTTAGCTGCGGACTGGAGTCTGCATGATGAGGCTGGAGCAGACATGGCAGCTACAGGCTGCTGTTGAAGGATGTACAGATGAGCTGACAGTTTCTGTAAGCACTAGATGGTTTACTCTTGGTTGGATTCCTGTTCTCCTAGACGCTAAAGCAGGCACGCCAGGATCGCTTCCGTGGTAGCAGATGACCTGTTCTCCTAGACGCTAAAGCAGGCACGCCAGGATCGCTTCCGTGGTAGCAGAGGAAGCTGCTGCACCTTCAGCGTCCATGTTGGGCCTGACGTACTGTCTCAATTGTTATTCCAAACCCAGGACAAACCCCAAGGTCGGGGTCATGGCTCAGCCTCTTTAACATCCACCTTTCACTTCGGGAGAAGCCCTCCGCTACTCGGGTGCCACCAGATCTTAATATGAGAGGACCAGGCAAGGGAACTGCACATTATGCAGAAAAGATGAGCAAGTCGGGGTCACAGGCCAAGTCAATACCAACAGACAGATCGGTACAGATTCAATAAACAAGAGCGTAGTCGGGTCACAGGCCGGGTCACTATCAAAGCAGCGTGAATACAGAATCCAGAAGACTGGTCAAATAGTAGCAGAGATCAGGAAAGGCAGCAAGACAGGACTTGGTCAGGAACAGGCAGTAACAACAGTAAACACATAGAAATCTCACCCAGGAACTTTTATGTTGGGCAATGAAAACTACACAAAGAGCCCGAGTATTACTGGGATGATGCAGGAGGATAAAGATGCAGCACATTGTTTCTATAGCTAGAGGAGCATAAAGCTCTGGTACATTCTTGTTATTTGCATAATATGTCTCCTTTACAGGAGCAGTATTCCTAATATATCACTAATGTCCTTCCATTTCTATTGGCCTCAATGTGCCCCAATCCCCCCTCCCCCCAAGCCTCCCCCTTATGTCACCACAGAGTCAGCCGACAGCCTATTCTTATCCCTACTATTCCCCCACTCTCCCTACCTGCTCCCCAGTATGTATAGCTGCCCAGCACTCACACAATCAGTAGCAAAGTGTCCCTGGGAATAATCAGCTCATGTGCTCCTTTAGTGCCACCATTAGTGCCGTCCCGCTCCCTTACTTAACTCTTTCTCCCACTGTGGCTGTGCAGCAGGAAGAGGTGAGAGAGGAGCTCATTGGCTGTGAGTGGAATGTGGGCGGTACAGAGAGCAGCAGAGAACAATGATTGGATTAGTGAGCACAAGCGAGGGACAAAAAGATAGGGACAGAGGGAAAACTCACAGATTGCTTTGTAAATGTAAAAAAATAACTGAAATTTTTACGATCCTTCAGGGTTGCCAGATTGGCGGTTTTATAGCCAAATTGGGCTATTTTTAAAACTTAGTGGCAGGTTTGAAAGTCCAAATCCACCAATTTTTGGATTTGGGCTAGTTTTGGATGTTCCAGTGGGTTTGGACTTTTAAAACCCGTCCCATTTTTTTTAATGCGAAAATAAATGTGTAAATAGATAGACTGTGCAAAATAAAAAAATGTATCTAATATAGTTAGTCAGGCAAAAATGTAATGTATAAAGGCTGGAGTGAGTGGATGTGTAACATAATAGCCAGAACACTACTTCCTGCTTTTCAGCTCTCTAACTCTGAGTTAGTCAGTGACTATAAGGGGGGCCACATGGGACAGAACTGTTCAGTGAGTTTGTAATTGATCCTCAGCATTCAGCTCAGATTCAAAAGCGACAGTTATGTCCCATGTGCCCCCCCTCAAGTCACTGATTGGTTACTGCCTGGTAACCAATCAGTGGAAAGCAAGAGAGCTTTTGTCATTAACCCCTGCCTTCTAGTCATACAGCAACATCACCTTGCAAGCCAAAAAGAGAGGACTTTGCCCCCTCTGACCTCTTTTAATAGTCCTTACCAAGCACAATAATTCACAGGGACAGATAAAAAGAAAAACAGCCCATTTAGGCGCCACAATGGCTTTATTTCAAGGTACAGCAGCCACTGTGTCCTTTCTGCTGTTACCAAGGGGCCAGTGTATAGAATGAACCATGCGGAACAAACCAACTCTGCGCACAGGGAGATTGGGGACTAGCAAATAGTGTTTAAATGTCTTGGGTATTTAAGTTGTCATAAAAAGATTATGTAATGTGACAAATGTAATGTGTAAAATGATGTAATGTGTGGGACAGACTTACGGAACGCATTTTAGGACATCCTGCTGCGAAATACTTCTCCTTCATGCGATGTCCTATGTCTTTGGAATGGTGCATCTGTTGCTTTTACCGTCAGTCATCGTCCAAATCTGCAATCGCACCTGCGTCCTCTACCCTTCATTCTCAGCCGTCATACGAACTGCGCCCTCAGTCTTCCCCCTCAGCCCTCCACCCTCGCTCACCACTTCATAAAGTTATGAATAAGACTGTCGGCTGAAAAGAGAGATCTGCGGGGGAGTACTGAGCAGGGAGGGCGGAGGGACGAGGACTAAAAGGAAGAGGACTGAGGGCGGAAGGCAGAGGATTGAGGGCGGAAGGAAGAGGATTGAGGGTGGAGGATGGAGGATTGAGGGTGGAGGATTGAGGGTGGAGGATGGAGGGCTGATGGCGGAGTTGGTAAGACTGAAGGTTGAGAAGGGAGGGTAGAGGACGGAGGTGCGATTGCAGATTTCAACGATGACTGACGGTAAAAGCAACCGATGCGCCATTCCAAAGACATAGGACATCGCATGAAGGAGAAGTATTTCGCTGCAGGATGTCCTAAAATGCGTTCCGTACAGACTGTCCGTTGCTGCCTGCTCCAAAGTACTGGCCCTCCCACCTTTCTCCTTACGTACAGAGAATCCTGCCTGCCCTCTTGTGAGGGAGAGAGAGCCCTTTGCAGCAGGCAGGCAACACACTAGAGGGGAGAGAGGTAGAGAAAAGAAACTCACAGGCTGCAGACAAAATCAGGGAGACAATCAAGAAGTTCCATTGTTTCTCTGCTTCCACAATTTGCTTCTCAGATTCAGTCCACTCAGTCTTTTGCACCTTCAGATACTCCCATTGACATGGTTTTTGTTTCTCCTGTCTCTCTCAGACCCATTGTTCCAAACAAGCTGGGCATCCAGGTGTAACTAAACCACGGGTCTGTATATATATATATAAAAACACACACATACAGTTTGCACTTATAAATAGTGGCACCGTGATTTCCAAGAGTGACTTCAGAACCTAAAGTATACAGTTAGAGGCAGAGGATAATTCTACTACAAATACATTAAATACCGTGAGAGGCAGTGGAAACATTAGCACTAAATACATTATATACTGTAGTGAAAATGAGTGTGTCACTGCTTAATAATAGAAAAACACATTAAAGGGATACGGTCATGGGAAAACATTTTTTTTTCAAAACGCATCAGTTAATAGTGTTGCTCCACCAGAATTCTGCACTGAAATCCATTTCTCAAAAGAGCAAACAGATCTTTTTATATTTTATTTTGAAATCTGACATGAGGCTAGACATTTTGTCAGTTTCCCAGCTGCCCCAATCATGTGACTTGTGCTTTGATAAACTTCAACCACTCTTTACTGCTGTACTGCAAGTTGGAGTGATATCACCCCCCCCAGCAGCCAAACAACAGAACAATGAGCAGGTAACCAGATAGCAGCTCCCTAACACAAGATAACAGCTGCTTGGAAGATCTAAGAACAGCACTTAATAGTAAAAGCCATGTCCCACTGAGACACATTCAGTTACATTAAGTAGGAGAAACAGTGCCGGGCCAAGTCGGCCAGGCGCCCCAGGCAACCTGGCC
Organism: Xenopus laevis; assembly: GCF_017654675.1. Classification (NCBI taxonomy): domain Eukaryota; kingdom Metazoa; phylum Chordata; class Amphibia; order Anura; family Pipidae; genus Xenopus; species Xenopus laevis. The sequence goes on along the minus strand of NC_054387.1, from coordinate 134,723,352 downwards.
GACTACGTCGCCCCCCTGCTGTATTGAAGAGCGCCGATAATGCGCGACTGCGCATGCGCCGATGACGCGCGAATGCGCATGCGCCAATGATGCTACTGCGCCGATGACACGCGAACGTGCCCAGAGGACGTGCGAATGCACATGCGCAGAGGACGCGCACACTCGCAAGCGGAGAAAAACTTCTGCCACAGCTTCTGGAACTAGGGGTAGGCGTCGGAAGAGGTAAGTGCCTGGAGCCCCTCCACCTTTGCGCCCTAGGCACTTGCCTCTTCTGCCTACCCCTAGTTCCGGCCCTGAGGAGAAATTGCCTGCCAGAAAGTAATTCCATCCTAAAGTGCAGGCACAAGTCACATTATGTTAGTTATGTTGGAGTCAGTGCTAAGCCACTGTATCAGTGAATCACTTATCTGTTTTATCAGTGGTCAGTTTTAATAATTCTCCAGAACCCAAAAGAACCCTTCTCAATACATTAACAGTGAGAGGTAGTGGTTAATAACACCAAAGATCCCTTACCCTTACAAAAAGCAGGTTACCTGAAACCTGGAGATGGTTTCAGCATTGTATAGATCAAAATGAATCCAGAAATTGTTAGTATTGCTGAAAATGCTCCCATGTGCTACATAGTGGAAGATGTGATAACAGCAACCAAGCTGGCGAAAGCCAAGTAGGGGAAACAATAGCTTATCTGAAAGCAGTTCCATTGTGAAGTGCTGGCTCTTTCTGAAAGCACAGGATCAGGCACAATTACCTGAGATGGCTGCCTACACACCAATATTACAACTAAAAATGACAAAATCTATTTGTGTCCAGTGAAAAGTCCCTGATAATGAGCTGCTACTGCTTAGAAAAGGGTTTGTTTGTTTATAGGTCGATAGGGAACTCTGAACAAGCATTTTAACACACATGTAGTATTTATTATGATAATATTTTTTTTTTTAAAGTTTTATTTGTTACTAGCACAAGATCCAATACACAGAATGATACACTTGATGCAGAGTAAAAAAAACAAAAGTAAAGGACACATTGCGCCAGTGATTTTGCATTAACACCCCGGGGAAACAATAAAGAGACGGGAAGCAAGAAGAGAGAGAGAAAATTAAGAAGAGAAAAAAATGTAGGCAGGGAGGAGGGAGACCCAAAACAGAAAACACAACCACGACATACCATGCCTCATGAGTCATATCTAGTCACAATCAGACACATTAAGTGAGAGAATCAGCCATAGCGCCCTCACAGTCCATAAAGCATGCCCTGACGAGAGATCCGGTAGCCCAATTTCAGTCTGGATCAAGTAACCAATCAAGCGTAAGTTGGGAGGAGTCTGGTTCCCTGGACGAGTATGACTCGTTTTGGAGTATCCACAATGTCCAGATAGCATTAAATTTATCAGGGCATCCCCTCGAATAGTATACCTGCTCCAGAATCGGGAGCGCTTGCTCCACTAGGGTAATCCAAAAGGCAATAGTAGGTGGATGTTCCTCTTTCCACTTAATAGCAATAGCCTTCTTGGCATAAAAAAGTAGGAAGGTGAGGAGCGTTTTTTCAGTGCGGGAAGTATCCGTATCTGAAAGGTAATTAAGTAACAGCACTGCTGGATGCACTTCTACTGGCAGAGCCATAAGGTGGGAAATGTAAGAAGCAATCTCCATCCAGAATCCCTCGATTAACGGGCACTTCCAGGTCAGATGAAAAAAGTCAGCTGGAGAACCCTTGCAGCGGTTGCAAACATCAGGAAATGCAGGATTCATCCTGTGAAGAGCAGATGGAGTATAATAGGCTCGGTGTAGGTATTTAAATTGAATCAATCTATCACGTGCCCGTATCAACGGGGAAACAGAATTGGCCAGAATATCAGTCCATTGTTCCTGAGTTAAGTCAGGAATATTTGTAATCCACTTTTGATAGAGCCCTGGCATAGGTAAGCTATCAGTTGGTCGAATAGAAACATATATAGTAGATAAGGGCTTACGAAGACTGTCCTTACGGAGAACCTCTTCAAGTGGAGAGGTTTGAATGCAAGGGACAATTGTGCTGAATTGTTGCGTCAGGGCATGACGTAATTGAAAAAACCTAAACAGCATATTATTGGGAAGAGCGAAAGTGTCCTTGAGCTGTTGGAAAGAGAGCAAGGAGTTATCATCATCAAAAACATCCCCCAGGCATTTCACCCCACATTGAACCCACACCTGTGGGTCCGGGACTAAAACCAACTCCTGTAGAGCGGGGTTATACCAAAGGGGAGTGTGTGGTGAGGATGACCCAGGACCCTGTGGTAGTCTAGCCAAACCCCTCTGCCATGCCCTTACTGTGTTGCGTACCATAGGGGTAAGGAAAGGTACGCCCGGGGGTTTCCTATAAACCAGGTTTCTCAGCCCTTCCAGGGAACCAACCATCTGTGCCTCCAGTAGCGTCACCGGATCCTCCGGATCAGTACCAAACCAACGCTTAACTGATGTTAAATGGGCAGCCAGGAAATAGCCTAACATATCCGGCGCTGCCAAACCCCCTTCCCTAATTGGTGAAGTCAATACTTTATATTGCACCCTGGGAGCCCCGGGCGACCAATAGAGTCTAGTTAGTTGGCTTTGGAGAGTCCTAAAGAACCCAGACGGCACCCATATGGGGGACTGACGGAAGAGGTACAGAAATTTAGGGAGGAACTTCATCTTAAATAAATTTATTCTGCCAATCAGAGATAAGGGAAGCCGGAGCCATTTATCAATCATTTGGGCAAGCTGTGCCATCAACGGATCTAGATTGAGCTCCTTGAATTTGTCCAGTTGTGGATGGATGACTATGCCTAAATACTTTGATGTTTCCACTGGAACCAAGGGAAGGGACGGGTCCATGTTAGTTAGAGCTAGAGGATCTAATTCCATTATGGAAGATTTTGACCAGTTAATTTTAAGGCCTGAAAAGTTGGTATGGGTATTAATTAAGGACAGGGCTGTGTGGAGCGAAGGACCTGGGTCGTTCAGATAGAGAAGAGTGTCATCAGCGAAAAGCGAAATTTTTTCCCTAAGGTTCCCTATTTCAAGGCCCCTAATATTTGGTGAATCTCTAATTAAACATGCTAACGGCTCCATGGCAAGTGCAAAAAGACTCGGTGACAACGGACACCCCTGGCGAGTCCCCCTATATAGCCTGAAAGGGGGGGAGAGCTCTAGATTGGATAGAATTCTGGCAGTGGGTCGAGTATACAGAGCTTGAATCCAAGTGATAAAATTTTTCCGGCAGCCAAACAGTACCAAAATTTGCCAAAGATAAGCCCATTCGACCGAGTCAAACGCCTTCTCGTTATCCAAGAAGGCGATGACTCGAGTACCCCTGTTCGTATGAGGTATCACCAGGTTAGTATATAATCTCCTAATATTTAACTCCGCGGCCTTGTGTGGAATGAAACCTACTTGGTCAGGGGCTATGATTGTAGTTATTACATAGTTTAGCCGTCGGGCAAGCACCTTGGCAAAACGTTTGGCATCCGAGTTAATTAAGGAGATGGGTCTATAAGAAGAGTGCAATTGGGGGTTCTTTCCCGGCTTCAGGATTAAAACTATTGTAGCATCTCGAAAAGACAGCGGAAGGGCTGCCGACTGTGATGCCAGGTTAAAAATGTCCGTAAGAAGTGGAGCTAGTTGTTTAACATACTGATGGTACCAAAGGTTAGGGATGCCGTCTGGGCCCGGGGTCTTCCCTTGAGGTAGTGAAGCTATAGCCTCCAATACCTCCTGCTCCTGAATAGGGGCATCAAGTAAAGTTCTATGTTCTAGGGATAAAGTAGGGAGATCTAACTGTTGTAAGTAAGCAGCAATCTCAGAAGAGGATTTCTGCAATTTAGAAGTGTATAGGGACTGATAAAATTCCGCCAAACTTTGGTTGATTTCTAAAGGGTCAGAAATTATCTCAGTATCATTTTTGACAAGAGAATGAATAGCAGGTCTGGCACACTCCTCTCTCGCGAGAAGAGCTAACAACTTGCCATTTTTGTCCCCCTTCTCATATAAAGCAAATTTACTATGCATATAACTTTTTGAGCACATTTCCACTGCGCCTGGGCATAGCGACGTTGCGCCAAAACATGCATAAGTCTAGAATGAGCAGAGGGGTCTTGGATGTATCTCGCCTCCGCCTCACTGAGGTCAGCTTCAGTTTTGGCCATGTCTTGATTAGCTCTTTTACGAACATAGGAGGTTTTAGAAATATATTCGCCTCTAATGTACGCTTTCATAGCGTCCCACACCATGGGCAATTCTGCTGTGTTCGCATTAGCCTGAACGAAGTGGGTTATAGATTGCTCAATGTCCTTCATAATGTCAGGGTGAGTAATCCAATACGGATTCAGTCTCCACATTCTACTGGTCGGAGCAGAATGAGGCTGCCAAGTAATTTTTAGAGGAGCATGATCTGAGATTCCTCTAGGGAGGAACTCAGCTTTGGTAATTTTGGAAGACATGGATGGCGAGGCAAAGGCGAGATCAATCCTCGACATAGCCCCTCTAGAGTAACAGGAGAACGCACGATCCTCCGGGTGACACACTCTCCAAACATCAACCAGACCCGCTATCTGCGCCCATTCCCGCAATGCCCTAGTGCCCGCCCTATAGTTGGGCGAAGTCGTTATCCTATCTATGTCATTATCCATCACAGCATTGAAGTCCCCTAGGATAAGTAGTGGGTCTGAAGGCAAGGAAGCTATAAATGGGAGGAGGTCATAAAGTAAAGAGTCATTAAATGGAGGGGGTATATACACACAAACAATAATATAAGGGAAGCCCGCCAATGAGGCGTGCAAAAGGGTAAACCTACCATCAGGATCATTCCGAACACTCAGCAAGTGAAAGGGCAAGGACTTGCATACCAAAACAGAAGTTCCCCTAGAGTAATTGGAATAAACCGAATGGTAGGCATGAGCTATCCAGATTTTTTTTGAGCGGAGGGGAATTCGAGGATTTACAGATATGCGTCTCCTGGAGACAAATAATGTGAGGACTAAATTTCCGTAGAAAGTTAAATACCAGTGTTTTCTTTAAAGGAGAACTAAGCCCTCGCACGTTCCAGGAGATGGCTGTAAGTTCAGCTGTCATCTGTGGTCTCGAGCAGTGGGTGTAGACTCCCTCCTACACAGCTAGAAGGAAAAGGGAAGAGAGAGGAGGGGAAAAGAAAAGAGAAGGTACAGCAAGGAAGAGAAAGGACAGAAAGACATTCAATCCCAAAAACCCCCACCCTACATCCCCCAACAGTGGAGGAATGCCAAACCCTAAACATAGCGTAGTCTAGAGGGGTGCGCCGAAACTGTACCGCACACGCAACCAAAAAAAATGTAACTCCCGTAGTAGTGAACACAATGACAAATATAAAGTCAAAATTAAGTAATGTCCTTAGCATGGCTCCCTGGGACCGCTATACAGGGCAATAGTCCAAAGCAACCAATCGAGACAGTCAAATGGCATGACAAAGAACTAGGCACAAACGGCAACCGCCTTGTAAAGTACCTTAAGCGTGGGCCCATAAGAGAGTCTCGAAACAGTAGGAAGTATGTGCCAACCTATACTTACAAACAGTAAGAGTCGAATCCTGGAGGTGATACAGCAATTAGCGTTGATCTAGCCAGTTGGAGGCCTCAACTGGAGAGAGAAAGAAATGAGCTTTGCCCTCTGCAGAGACCCTTAATTTGGCAGGGTATAACATAGCATACTGTAAGCCAACTTCTCTGAGGCGACGCTTGACTCCCATGAATTGCTGGCGCTGCTTCCGAAGCTCATTCGAGAAATCTGGGTATAAGGAGACATGCGAATTCTCATAGGTAAGCTCGCCTTTCTGCCGTGCTGCTGCCAAGGCCGCATCCCTGTCCCTGTAATTTAACAGACGAGCAATGAGGGGCCTAGCTGGAGCCCCAGGCGGGGGTGGCCGGGCAGGGATGCGGTGTGCTCGCTCAATAACGAAGGCCGATGAGAAAATATCAGAGCCAAGTTCTTGTTTGAGCCAGGTTTCAAGGAATTTCGTGGCGTCCGAACCCTCAGATCTTTCGGGAAAGCCAACAAAACGAATATTGTTCCTCCTTGACCGATTTTCTAAGTCGTCAGACTTGGCCTCTGCTGCTTCCAATCTGCAGTGGAGGTCGGCAATGCGCTCTGGCAATGGAGTACTCATGTCCTCCAAATCACTCACACGACGTTCTACCTCACCAGTCCTCTCTCGGACCGTCTGGAGATCTTGCCGCAGGAGAGCAAAATCCACCTTGAGTTCTTCCACCTTCGCCATTGTAGCGGCGTGGCAGGTTTGTATAGTGGAACGCAAAGTCGCCACAACTTCCGCAAGCGTGAGATCATCTGTGCCAGGCGAATCCTCCGGACCACGAGAGTCCGCAGATTGAGGTAGGGTAGGAGATAGTGGAGGGTCAGAGGCAGCCTCCGCCAAAGGTTCCGCAGCCTGAGGGAGCGGTACAGCTACCTTAGACGGATGTGCGCGCTGCTCCTTAGGCAGTTCAGGCCTGCAGGGCTCCGCCATCTTGGAAGGCCGCACCGAGTCACGGAGATGGAGCCGAATATCAGAGGTTTCTGCCACCGGCGTTTTTTTCTTGCCCATCAGGTTACCTCGAGCAGTTATCAATGAACCCAAGCGGGTTCAGCAGTAAATATGTGCAGGATAAAGTCCGGATAAAGCGGTTAAGCCAGGGAGCTAAAGGTGCGTGCGTCCAGTCATATAGCTAGTTGGCCACGCCCCTCTATTATGATAATATTTAGCATATTTTTCAGTGTATTATCTCCCTTTAAAGGGGACCCATCACCCAAAAGAATTATTCAAAATCCTATTTTTTCACATTTGTCAAACAGAATGAACTTTAATTACACTATATAAATTATATGAATCTTGTCTTCTTAAGTCTGGGAATTCATAATTATAACAAGCAGGCAGCAGCCATTTTGTGGACACTGTTATTAAGACAAGTCTTGTATCATCTCAGAATCTTGTTTGTGCACCAGAATGGGGGACCTCATGGCGCAGGGCTATACAGTTTGTTAAAATGTTAAATATTTAATAAAATCAAGTTTTTTACCAATGATTTCATGATCATGCGATTCCTTGAGTGATCCGAAGAGTGCGCTGTCCAGGATTTTGGTGTGTGCAGCACCAGAATGGGGGACCTGATGTCCATCCCCATGTCCTGGTTACACAATTAAACGGTGAAGAGAACGGGGGAATGTGGGGAGAGCAGTGACATGTAGGAAGTGCTGAATGGAAAGTGAAAGTAATTGAATTATGCATAGAGGAGGGGCAGACAATATTTGATTGACAGCTGAGATTTTTAAATGAACTTACAACAGCTATGAATGCTTTAATCAAAAATAAAAATTGGATTTCATGTTTAATTTGAAAAGGGCTTTTATTATACAGATTTTTGTGTCTGGGTGACAGGTCCACTTTAAATAGTCCTCTGAAAAGAAAAAACAATATTCTTCCTGGGTGGAAGTATCTGGATAATGTTTATAAGAGCAGTCCATCAGCATCAGAAGGTTGTAGATCAGTTCCTGTACAGGAGTTTGCCTCCTACGTGGAAACCAGCAAGCGCAGCTCAGTCACCAACTGGAACCCTGATCAAAACAGGGAACACAAGCCAGACACTACTGGTTGTGATGTATATAGGAATATGTAAATAAGTCTCTCAACTCCCATCAGAATGAATAGAACTATAGGAAAGGTGTGCACTGGGGAATTCATAAGCAAGTGTGTGCATGGGAGGGGGTGTTTAGACGTATATTGGAGAAACAAGTTAAATGTTTAGATACTGTATGGCCTCCAAACAAGATCTATCCCACTGCAGGCTCATCTACAAGTTGGCACCCAGTCTTAATGAAATAGCATTATTGCTCAGCAACAAACATCACATTACCTAAATGTAAACTGATTTTAAACTGCACTGCAAAATATTGAACTTGCACTCAGGTTGGGGGAAACAATAGTATTATTGAAAAGAATTGCCCCTTGTGAGCACTAAGCTGCCTACAGTGGGGGGAGTGCACAGCTCGCTTATTTATTGCATTGTGTTCCATACAAATTCCACATCCTACGTCACACACATATGTATATACTATCACTTGTTTTTATAAATAGTATTGTTGTCCTCAACCATTGTGTTGATTTAATAAGCTATACCTCCAGTGGGAGATCCAATTTTCTATGATCATTTTCAATGATTTTATTTAAAGTGATTCTTCCTATGATTATGGTGTAATCTCCTTTCCTTTTGTCTCAATAGATGTTCCCTTGCCACTAGTGTCATCCTATCAATGAAAAAATGATTTCAAGTGTATTTCCTCCTTCTAATTTATAGTAAACACATATATAATTGACAAGTCATTCCCAGCTGGGTATATCTCCATTACGTTATCCAATGTGAAAGGAAAACACACCTGCCAAAGTGATATCCATGGAGTCTCGTATCTATTGGTATATGACCCTTCTTGTTCAATAAAACACTGAATATTATCTTTTGTTGGGGGGCTGAGATATAGTCTCTCGTTAAATTAGGTTTCCTCTGTTTTCCAAGGGTGAGAGAAGAGTATTTATCATACACAAGTCTTACCAATGGTCAGTGTCCATCAGCCAACAGTTTGGACAGTATTGGTCTAAGAATTATCCTATGATGAACTGCATATTGCACACAGTTGTTCATCATCTCTGTAAATACTGAAAGGCATATTAAAATATAATCAATGTAAAAGAAAAGTTTGGCTGATTTGTAAAACATTTCCCACATTGAGAATAAGAAAATGGTTTCTCTCCAGTGTGGGTTCTATAATGATCAGTTTTAAACAAAAACATTCCCACATTATGAACAAGAAAAAGGTTTCTTCCCCATGTGGGTTCGTTGATGATGAGCTGTACGTTGTGATGAAGAGACAAAACATTTCCCACATTCAGAACACTAAAAAGGTTTCTCTCCTGTGTGAATCATTTGATGACGAACAAAGTGACATCGTTTTGAAAAACATTTGCCACAATCAGAACATGAAAAAGGTTTCTCTCCTGTGTGAATCCTTTGATGACGAATAAGGTGAGATCTATCTGAAAAACATTTCCCACATTCAGAACACGAAAAAGGTTTCTCTCCTGTGTGAATCCTTTGATGACGAATAAGGTGAGATCGATCTGAAAAACATTTCTCACATTCAGAACACAAAAAAGGTTTCTCTCCTGTGTGAATCATTTGATGACTAACAAGGCTAGATTGCTTTGAAAAACATTTCTCACATTCTAAACAGGAAAATGTTTTTTCTCCTGTGTGAATCAATTGATGACGAGTAAGGCTAGATTGCTCTAAAAAACGTTTCTTACATACAGAACAAGAAAAAGGTTTCTCTCCTGTGTGAATCATTTGATGACGAGTAAGGCTAGATTGATTTGAAAAACATTTCTCACATTCTGAACAGGAAAACGGTTTCTCTCCTGTGTGGGTTCTGTGATGGACAATAAGTTCTGATGAAGAGGCAAAACATTTGTCACACTCAGAACAAGAAAATGGTTTCTCTACTGTGTGAGTCCTTTGATGACTAACAAGGCTAGATTGCTTTGAAAAACATTTCTCACATTCTGAACAGGAAAATTTTTTATCTGCTGTGTGAATCAATTGATGACGACTAAGGCTAGATTGCTCTAAAAAACATTTCTTACATACAGAACAGGAAAAAGGTTTCTCTCCTGTGTGAATCCTTTGATGACGAGTAAGGTGAGATCGATCTGAAAAACATTTCCCACATGTAGAACAAGAAAAAGGTTTCTCTCCTGTGTGAGTCATTTGATGACGAACAAAGTGACATCGTTTTGAAAAATATTTCCCACATTCAGAACAGAAAAAAGGTTTTCCCTTCATGTGGGCTCCTTGTTGATGGGCAGTAAGTCCTGATGAAGAGGAAAAAGGTTTCTCCCCTGTGTGCATTTGACTTAGATGGACAGTAAGTTCTGATGAAGAGGCAAAACATTTCCCACATTCAGAACAAGAAAAAGATTTCTGTCTTTTGTGGGTCATTTGATGTTTATCAAAGTCTCTCTTGTGAATCAGATATTTATGGCCCTCATTGCAACTGTATTTTCTATGTAATATTTTTTTTGGTGACCAATATGGATTTCCATCATGTTTATTAGCCTTCATTTTTAAGAGGCTGCATTCCATGATAGGAGAAGATGTATCTGTTCCCTGTATCTGTTCTGTAAGTGGATTAATGCTGCAATCTGATTGGTTTCCCTCTTCCCATGAAGCTGCTTCCTCTTTAATAACAACAGATATATAAGTTTTTGCCAAGCTGTTATTCAGGCTGTATCCCATGATAGGAGTAGGTGTATCTGTTCCCTGTATCTCTTCTGTAATTGGATTAATGCTGCAATCTGATTGGGTTTCCTCTTTACATGAAACAACCTCCTCTTTAATCCCATCTGATATATAATTAGTTGCCAATCTGTTATTCAGGCTGCATCCCATGATAGGAGTAGGTATATATGTTCCCTGTATCTCTTCTGTAAGTGGAATAATACTGTAATTTGATTGGTTCCCACTTTCCCATGAAGCTGACTGCTGATTAATAACATTTAATATATAATCAGCTGCCAAGCTGTTATCCAAGATGATAGGAGTAGGTGTATCTGTTCCCTGTATCTGTTCTGTAAGTGGATTAATGCTGCAATCTGATTGGTTTCTCTCTTGACATGAAGTTGCTTCCTCTTTAATTCCATTGGCTGGTGGGGACGGTTCTTTTGGAGAAATTTCAGGGTTCATATGATTTCCGTTATTATTACAGCATAAAGTTGCTTCCATATGTGCTGTAACATTGCTCTCATCTTTATATTCACAGGCTGCTAAAAAAAAGACAATTATTTATGGCTGAACAGATACACATCAATAAAAAATACAAACTTTTTCCAAGGACCACATGACATTGATCTCAGCCCACAGAGAAACACAGTAATTAATATCATCTGACAAACAACTTTGATTTGACAGAATGTGTCCAATTTAGCACTGGGTACAATTTAGCACTGGGGGCATGGACTGAAGCATGCAGGTAAGTAATCCTATAGATAAACACAATATATAGGCTCACTTACCTGTTTTCTCTTCCCACCCCTAGGTAATGAGAAGAGTAGGACAAGAAGTGGCCCCAAGGGTGAAATTAAACCAAGGTACAGAGGACAGAGGCAGACTTGTAGAAATAATGTGTCTGCTCCAGTTTACCCTTCTTGGACCACTGTTTGCTGAAATGAAATATTTTCTGTACAGTCAAGCCTGAATACAGATCCTGTGACCCTCCTGTATGTCCTGTGACATTCTACTTTAAGCTTTGATACAGATCCTGTAGAATGTCACAGGACATACAGGAGGGTCACAGGATCTGTATCCAGGCTTGATTTAGGAACAGTGACATCTAACTCAGTCAATTCTTTAAAGGAGACAAAGTTGACGTAAAAAAAAAACAAACTATTATTGTAGACAATAATGAATAATATATGGTGCTGGTTCAAGCCTTGGTTTAAATTAATATTATCTTCAAAATTCCGCTTTGTTGGAGCTCCCTCTAGATCTGCTATTGTCTCTGTCTGTGTATCAAATGAAGAGTGGTGTGTCCCTGCCAAAAGCACAGTAGAACAGGGACAGCCAATCACAGACCCAATTTCTTACAAGCAAAGGCTGGTTTTAGTTCACCACAATGAAACCTTTAGCTTTGCTGCTCTCTCAGTCTGTAGTTTTTTGGGGGTTTTTTTGCATGTTGAGAGACGCGGATTTGCTCCCTTCCCCAGTTCCATTGATCTGCACTGAAAAGTACAGGTTCTGCTTGAGTGCAAGTACACAAAGCGGACATTGTAAAAAAAATGCCTGCTTTCATGGTTTTTGGGCCAGTCTCAGCTGGGCTCCATGTACCTGCCTGCACTAAAGCAGAAGCTGTACTTGTCAGTGCAGATCAATAGAGTTGGGGAAGGGAGGGAATCCGCCGCTTCTCTCAGCATGAAAAAAATAAAAACTGAGAGCAGCAGAGCCAACACTCTGTGTATCTCAGCCTTATGGCAAAATCTGTTCTCTCATATCTGAAGTAACCAACTTAATTATAACATTCTTCCGGGTCTCCTTGAAATGTCAAACATCCTGAATAAATTCTATGCTCGGTATAAGATAGAAAGCACCCATTACTCACCCAGTGGGCAGAGCTGTTGGGGATCCACCTTTATCTCTTCCCCGTAAAGTTCCTTGTTTCCTTTTATATAGTCCCACTCGTCCAAGGAAAAATAGATTGAAACATGATGAGTCCTTATGGCAACCTGTCACACACAATGTTCCAGTCATCCGCCAGCCAGAGAAAGGGATTATCATCCACTGTTACTAAACAATAAGGGGCCGCTGTACCCACCTCTCCAGTCAGCAGCTGGATGATGTTGGACATGAGTTCCAGGATCTTCTTGTCATTCTTGTTATTTTCCTTCTGTATGATGGAGCCAGGGGCATGCAGGGCCCCCCAATCATCTGACTTCTTCCTAGGGATGTAGTGCTAAATATTGAAAGGAAGAGAGAATGGTGTTTGAGCTGCAGAGAGACCCCCTTTGTACAGACAGACAGTCTCTTGTCAGTGTGCCAGTCACAGTGCCCCTCACCTCTCCAGTCAGCAGATAGATCATCTCCAGTGTCAGATTCAGGATTCTCTTGTTCCGCTCATTTTTATCCTTCTTCTTCTTCCCCTTCATCCCTGTGTCACTCGCTTCCTCCCACATTCCCATTGGCTCCTTGTGGGAGGGACTGAGCTGGAAGTGACGCTGGAATTAAGCACTTACACATTTCTATACAGGATTATTCCCAGCAATATCCCCCCAATAGAATTACAGGGGCCTAAACCTATACCACATCGAGGCAAACTTCATATTCTGGTCCTAACTTAAAGCTCCAGTCATATTTTTCATAGGCTGATACCTCCCTGCATAGTTGAATTTCTTGGGAAAAGTCTCCCAAGCCCACAGCATTGGTCTTAATCATGGGCTTGATCCTCTCTCTCACCATTAGTGTTACCAGACCACCAGGGTAAGTTGTCACATTACCTCCCTCTAGAGGAGCCACCGGACCCCTAGGCTTATCAGGAAACCTAGAATAAAATTGTCGTATCAAACGATCAGCTTGAAAATCAGAGGCAGGGACCCACAACCTCTCCTCAGGACCATAACCCTCCCAATGCACCAGATACTGTAATTTACCTCTGACAAAATCAACTATTTTCTGCAACTGCTCAGACTGACGTTCAACAGACAATGGAGGTGGAGGAGAAGATTGACGAACAATTCTGGCAGGTTTTAAAAAAAGTATTAGGACACGTTAGAATTGTACACCCACCGATGTAATCTTCATATGCGTCTGAATAAAGCCGAAAATTTATATTAGCAGTGTCAGACTCCTGAGTAATTCTTGATCAGCGCTCCACAGCGGTTTGGAAGATTGGTGCATTAGCCGGTAAGGAGTGACCAGTGTATCGCGAGAGCTGTGATCAAGCAGGATGATACATAACTCCGGATGAGCTCTGCCATTACCGCATTGGCAGTTGATGTTTTTAAAAAAAGACACATGAAATGAATTAGAAATCTTAAGCTCAAGAGAAAGTTCCAACCAGACAGTACTGAGATTAATGATCTCAGATATTGGAAAGGGACCAATGAATTTAAGTCACAATTTAGCAGAGGAGACCTTCAAAGGAATATTCTTAGAGGACAACCAGACCTTATCACCCACCTGATACTCAGGAGACACCCTGCGATGCCTAAAAAAATAAAAAGGTTCAGGGATTATAGTCAAAAACAGTAAAAAAAAAATGCACATATTGTTCCAAAGACTGATTTGTTCTCTCCGTCTGACCATTGGTTTGTGGATGGTATGCAGAGGAGCAAAAAGCCCTCCAAAACAGAGACAATATTTGAAGGAGCTAATATATAATAGAGGAAGAGTCCAGCGAGGGACTTGGCAGAGGGGGAGGGTGGGAAGGGGAAGAAAATGGGACATTTTACTAAAACGATCCACCACTACCCAAATTACCATATTCCCTTTTGAGGGAGTTAACTCCACAATGAACTCCATGGAAATATGGGTTCATGGCCTTTCAGGGATAGGAAGCGACTGTAGCAGCCATTGAGGTAATAACCTGGAAGTTTTAGAACACTGACAAACCGGAATGAATCAATATAGTTACCAACATGCTTCCTCAAGATTACCCACCAAATTTTACGATAGAAGGGAACAGGTCTTTGTGCAGGTCTACTTTAGCGTCATGAGTCTCAAACAGAACAGACTCACAGTCTCACAAGTTCTTCTGGAACAAAAAAGTTTTCCCGGAGGCACATTCAAAGGATTATCTTGGACTTTAGACAAAGAGGAAAATAGGTCTGGACTGCCACAATCACTTCTTTACCCAAAATAGAACCAGGTTCACTAAATACTCATAATGTCCATCTCGGGGTATTCGCCCCCTTCCTTAATTTGTATTAAGTTATAGGTGCCCCTAAGATCAAGCTTTGTGAAGATAGTGGCATCCTTAACCCTATTGAATAGTTCTGAGATCAAGGGAAGGAGGTAATGATTTTTCACTGTGATCTTGTTAAGACCTCTATAATCTATAAATGGCCTGAGACCCCATCTTTCTTTTCCACAAAAAAGAATCCGGCACCTGTAGAAGAGGAAGAATGCCTTATGATCCCTCTCTCCAGGCTTTCCCTGATATATTCCTCCATAGCCTGGTACTCTGGAAGAGAGAGAGGGTATGCTCTACCCTTAGTAGTAGAGGAACCTGGAATTAAATCAATGGGACAGGCATATGTGGTGGATGGAGTTTGGCTGCCTTTTTTGAAAATACATCAGAAAAAGAGGAAAACTGAATAGGCAACCGCTCTAGGGAAGTAGCAGCAAGGACTTTGGTTTCACACACTGGACTCCACTGAATTATTTTTCTAGTGGACCAGTCTAGCCTGGTATTGTGTCGCTGCAACCAGGGGAGGCCTAGAATGATGGGAGTACAAGGGCAATCAGTCACATAGAAGGATATTGGTTCAGCATGACCATGGACATAAGAAGATTCTTGCATTTAAAAGACACCAAACCAGACCCGAGGGAACTATCATCAATGATAGACAAAGCAATGGGACAAGGGGTTCATAGGTATGCAATGTTTGTGTACAAAACTGGCATCCAAAAAAGTTCCCTGCTGCCTCAGAATCAAAGAAGGTAGAGCACTGTGCATGACCCTTATACCAATTCAAGAGGACCTAAATTAGAATTTGTGAAGAAGAGAATGACTGGGGAGTAGTAGAAACAGCATCACCCAAGCAGGATTCCCCAGACCTTCTTAGGTTTTGCCGTTTCCCATCCTCTTGGGACAAGTGTCAAGCAGATGACCTTTAGCCCCACAATGTAGGCATAAACCATTAGCCCTTCTACGACCCTTTTCCTCGGAAGACAAGCAAGTTGAACCCAATTGCATGGGTTCCTCAGTGGATCTAGGGGCAGAAAGAGATGGTTTAGGGGCCACATATGGGGACAAAGTATAAGGGGTCATCATAGCCACAACCTCCTGACATCCCTATGCCTTCTATCAATCTTAATTGCCATATGCATAAGGGAGTCAAAGGAGGGCTGCATAGGGAAATTTGCCAATCCCACCCTGAATTGACCCCTTAAAGCCATATCATTCTAGTCTCTACCACCCAGGGGCAGAACTCTGTACAATAATCCTCTACCCGCCAATTGCCTTGTCTGATGTTAAGGATCGCTGAATCCGCAGAGGTGGTGCGGTCAGGATCATCATAAATGATGACCATTGTCTTAAAGAAGGCTTCTAAAAAGAGATGGGCTGGATCACTAGCATATAGACTAAACACCCAAAGCTGGTGATCCCCCTGTAGTACGGTTATTACAAAAATTAACCCTCAACTCCACTGTAGGAAAGAAAAAAATAAATGGAGAATGCAGGCCTCCCAAAAGAAAAAGAACCTCCGCTAAACCTCTCGGGAAATGGGACTTTAGGCTCCACCATAGGGTTAACCGTAGCTGCGGACTGGAGTCTGCGTGATGAGGCTGGAGCAGACATGGCAGCTACAGGCTGCTATTGAAGGATGTACAGATGAGCTGATAGTCTCTGTAAGCACTGGATGGAGTCCTGTTCTCCTAGACGGTAAAGCAGGCACGCCAGGATCACTTCCGTGGTAGCAGAGGAAACCGCTGCACCTTCAGCGTCCATGTTGGGCCCAACGTACTGTCTCAATTATTATTCCAAACCCAGGACAAACCCAAAGGTCCCGGTCACGGCTCAGCCTTCTGCCTTTAACAACCACTTTTCACTTCGGGAGAAGCCCTCCGCTACTCGGGTGCCACCAGATCTTAATATGAGAGAACCAGGCAAGGGAACTGCACATTATGCAGAAAAGATGAACAAGTCGGGGTCACAGGCCAAGTCAATACCAACAGACAGATCGGATTCAATAAACAAGAGCGTAGTCGGGTCACAGGCCGGGTCACTATCAAAGCAGCGTGAATACAGAATCCAGAAGACTGGTCAAATAGTAGCAGAGATCAGGAAAGGCAGCAAGACAGGACTTGGTCAGGAACAGGCAGTAACAACAGTAAACACATAGAAATCTCACCCAGGAACTTTTATGTTGGGCAATGAAAACTACACAAAGAGCCCGAGTATTACTGGGATGATGCAGGAGGATAAAGATGCAGCACATTGTTTCTATAGCTAGAGGAGCATAAAGCTCTGGTACATTCTTGTTATTTGCATAATATGTCTCCTTTACAGGAGCAGTATTCCTAATATATCACTAATGTCCTTCCATTTCTATTGGCCTCAATGTGCCCCAATCCCCCCTCCCCCCAAGCCTCCCCCTTATGTCACCACAGAGTCAGCCGACAGCCTATTCTTATCCCTACTATTCCCCCACTCTCCCTACCTGCTCCCCAGTATGTATAGCTGCCCCCCACACAGCTCCAGTCTGTATCATCCCCTCAGGCTGCAGGACTAACAAATAGCAATTCACTTGTGCTGCCTGGAGCTGCTGCTGCTGCTGCTGCTGCCACATAAACTGCACTGAGTCAGTACAAAGTGTCCCTGGGAATAATCAGCTCATGTGTTGGGAACAACAAGGTAACGCTGCTCCTTTATTGCTAGTGCAGCCCCGATCCCTTACTCACCGGTGTCCCCTCGCTGCTCTGTTGCTTCCTGTAGCTGTGAGGAAGGAAGTGGGGGAAGGAGCTGAGACACTTGCTCATTGGCTGTGAGTGGAGTGTGGGCGGTACAGAGAGCAGCAGAGACGAATGATTGGATTAGAGAGCACAAGGGAGGGACAAAGAGTTAGGGACAGAGGGAAAACTCACAGATTGCTTTGTAAGTGTAAACAATAATTGAGGTTTTCAGGACTGTCAGGATCCTTAGTTGTTCAGGCTGTGAGCAGTAGGTAGGGTTGCCACTCGGCCGGTAAAACACCTGCCAGGGCCGGGGCCGGTATTACAAATTTACTGGCAATGTAGCTGCCGGTAATTTGTAATACCATTTACAAAATCTCTTGCCCGCCGATGAAAACTTTACATTTTCTTCAGCTTCAGGCAGTGGCCCCACCCCTTTTGTGACGCTACCACATGAATCCGGCCCCTTTTTGTGTTGCGCCCCATAGTCCCCACCCCTTTTTGCATCCCGTCCCGCCCCTTTATTTTTGTTGCCACCTGTTCAGTAAAAATAATATTTGATGGCAATGTTCTGTGTTTGTTTCTTCTTCCCTAGACTTGCTTTTTACATTTAGGCTAAAGGCTGATTCTCAGGCTGCAGATAAACACAGTGTAAGAATCAGCCCCTACACTGGCATCAGCCTTTCCCTGAGAAAAAAACAACTCCACACACAACAGTCTTCCCTTAAACTATACATTTATCTCTATGAGAGGTTTATGAACAGCATGGGACAGTCACAGTATTCTCTTCTCCACACTCAACCTCCAACAAACTCAGAAGTCAGCGGTGCAAAGCTTAGACCTTTTAATATCCATTTTTAAATTGTGATGCCTCACCTAATGAACGTTTTGGAGCCACTGGTAAATTTAAGAGCTGAATTTATGATTTTCAAACTGTAAATTCTGCTCTTCTGGAGCAGAGAGTGTATTTGCGCTGTCATTCCATGAGAATACTGAGCCTTAAAGGAGACACTTTGTGTAAAAAATAAGAATGTACCAGTGCGTTATACTCATTTAGATATAGAAGAATTGTGCTTAAAAAAGTAGTGTTTCAGGCTGATTTATTGAATATTTCTGCAAAAACCCTAATAATCCCTCCCTTCTCTTCCACTTGCTGCTCCCTGAATTCCCAGGCTGTGCACTCAGCTCACTGCACTGTAGGACAGGAACCAATCAGCAGCTAGCAGGACCTGATAGGGAACTGAAGCCTGTCTGTGCTTGTGTGACTGCAGGGCTGTGATTGGCTGTCCCCCTCCTACTGTGCTTCTGGCAGGGACACGCCCACCCCTCATTTGAAACACAGACAGGGACCAGAGAATATCTATAGGGAGCTCCAATAAAGGGGCTATTTTTAAAGATATTAATTTTTAGCACAATGTAATTATATAATTACCTACAAAATTACCTACAAAATTCCACTGTCATGGAAAACATGTTTTTTCCAAAAAACATCAGTTAATAGTGCTGGTCCAGCAGAATTCTGCACTGAAATCCAATTTTGAAATCTGACATGGAGCTAGACATTTTGTCAGTTTCCCAGCTGCCCCAGTCATGTGACTTGTGGCAGGCTGTTATTTCTCCTACTTAATGTAACAATCAGTCTCAGTGGGACTTAGCTTTCGCTGTTCTTAGATCTTCCAGGGAGCCGTTATCTTATGGAGCTGCTATCTGGTTACCTTCCCATTGTTCTGTTGTTAGGCTGCTGGGGGGAAAGAGGGGGTTATATCACCCCAACTTGCAGTACAGCAGTAAAGAGAGACTGAAGTTTATCAGAGCACAAGTCACATGACTGAAGGCAGCTGGGAAATTGACAATATGTCTAGCCCCATGTTAGATTTTAAAATTGAATATAAAAAAATCTGTTTGCTCTTTTGAGAAATGTATTTCAGTGCAGAATTCTGCTGGAGCAGCACTATTAACTGATGTGTTTTGAAAAAACATGTTTTCCGATGACAGGATCCCTTTAAATCACAATTAAGCCTTGGCAATCCAGGGGCCCTGAGTCCCTTTTGCATATGAAAAGTACTGGGAACTGGGATTTACAGTGCAGTGCCTTCACCTAGGGAACACTGAGGAGCACACCACAGGGAACTTCCACTAGGACAAATAATACACACAGGGGGTCATTTATCAACACTGGGCAAATTAGTCCATAGGCAGTAACCCATGGCAACCAATCAAATTGCTGCATTCATTGTTCTACTTGCAGCTGGCTTCAAAAAGCTAATCATTGATTGGTTGCTATAGGTAACTGCCCATGGGCAAATTTGCCCAGTGTTGATAAATGAGCCCCACAGTTTGCAAATGAAACAGATATAAACGTTATATAAACACAATAGTGAACTTGGGCAATCTAATACACAATGCACTCCTGCACTGGGGACATGTGGGACACTACCTAACTCACTATTAGGTACCTTACTGTTTCTTCAACACAGTCCTTGTTATAATCAAAGTCTCAATCCTCTGGAAGGGGTTAATAACCACACAGTTCTGTTCAAATAGAATGTCCCTTCCCCAGAGCTCGTATAACCCAGGTAGCGCTACCTTTCCCAAAAGTACCTCTCCCTTTGGAACTTAGCAGCCGCTCCCACATAGCAGGTAAATATACAAGACCTGTCTTCATGTCGGAGCCCCACGCTTGTATCCTTGTCAGTAACCTCCCTTGGGTGACTCACTCACCAGGGTGCTCTCAGAGGCAGTCTGTCACGTTCGGCACCCTATTTCCAGAACCCAAGCTAAGCTCCCTGGTCTCGGCTCTCACTTCTGCCCTTAACCGCCGCCTTTCACCTCGGGAGGAGCCCTCAGCTAATGGGATGCTGCCAGGTCTTAATTAAGAGGGGAGCAAAGCTAACGGTTCTGGACGAGTAAAGGGGCACGTTCGTCTCACCAGGATACTGGAAGGAAGAAAACCACAAGGAACAGGCAGGCCAGACCAGCACAAGCAGAGAATCGTCAGACAGGCCAGATTCAGGGTTGGTGTGCGTAGAAAAGTCAGTGGACAGGCAAATGGTCAGGATTAGAGAGTTCAGAGTAGTTGCAAGCAGGCAGGATCAGGATTGAAGAAGTCAGCGTAATCAGGCAGGCAAAGGTCAGGATTGGAGAGATCAGGATAGTCAGGCAAAGCAAGGGTCAATACACAGAAGATCAAACAGACAGGATTCAATATACTAAAGCACCAGGAACAACTAATTGAACCTAACAACGGGCAGTGTGCTGATACTTGAATTCCCCTTTTATACTATGCACAATGATGTCATCATGCCGGCACATAAACCAGGAAGCGCGCCGGCACACGTGCCATAGGGACATGGAACACAGAAGAGAAAGGAGCAGCACAGCGGGCGTCCATGCCGAAGGAGCGGCGTTGGACTCCGCTGCCAACTAGACCACCAGGGTGAGTCCTTACACAGTCAAACTGAAGATTACAGGCAGCCCTGCAGCAGGATAAATCTCACCAGTGGCACATTTCTCCTTCTGAGTCTCTAGCAGCTTGGCAGGGAGCAGGATGAGCTCTTTCTGTATTCCTACAGATTCAACAGCTTGGACAGTTTCACAAGACTTGGTTCTGGCTGGCTCGGTCAGAGACCCTGTACAAAAGTCAGGCACACCCTCTCTCCAAAGGATGCACTGGTGTACCCAGACAATTGGATGGCTCTCCAGCCTGTAACTTGGTTGGATGATGTCACAGACAAAAAAAAAAAGGATTTCTCTGATCCCCTACATTCCTGGCATGCCTCTACAGCAAAACAGCTATATCATTACTGTTACTTGAGATCCTAACATTGGCCTTACCTAGAGACCTGCGCTTACCCAGACCCAGTCCTTTAGATCTATCGGGGGTATCAGAGGTTTCAAGGGCCACCTTTATACCAACAGGGATATCCACAGTAGTCTTCTCTCAACTCAACACCTTATCCTCTTCAGGGGAGTCACTCTCACAGATGGAAGGCTCATAATAAGACTTCTGTACTGTAGAACTTTTGTAAGTCTTACAACTACTGGCCTGATGACCCATCACTTGGCACTAGTAGCATGTTCCATACAATCTTCTACACCTGCGGCATACTTTACACAGTGCGGATTAGGTTTCACCTTCATCATGAACTGGACAGTTTGGCTCGATATGAACATTATGATGAAACTGTTATCACCACCTCAGGGCCATCTGTTTATCTTGAATACCCTGACGCCTCTGGCTCTTTCCTGGGTCTGTCTTTGTCTATAACTATTCTTTTGATCCCAGAGACTGCAGTGTTATCAGATAACTGATTTGTCAATTCCCTGTCCCAGCATGTGTCCTTTTACCTATCTCTTTGACTTTAATATTTGACATTGATATTCACACATAAAATATTCTATACATATAAAATATTCCTGGTGAGGCTTATCTCTTACACCAGGTGGAAGCAAAGTCAGGCACACCCTCTCTCCCAAGGATGCACTGGGGTGCCCAGCCAATCGGGTGGCTCTCCAGCCTGTAACTTGGCTGGATGATGTCACAGACAAAAAAACAGGAGAAGGATTTCTCTGATCTGGATTTTATTGTTAATTAACCATATTCACAAGAGAATACTGTTATTTGGGTGGTGGTGGATAGGTTTAATAAAATAGTCCATCAGCATCAGAAGTTTGCAGATCAGTTCCTGTACAGGAAACTACCAATCACCGCTCAGTTGCCAACAGTGAGATTACACTGGAAGGCATTTACCTGAACTACTAAACTGCCAACTGGAACCCTGATCAAAACAGGGAACATAAGTCAGACACTACTGGTTGTGACGTACATAAGACTATGCAAGACTATGTAAATAAGTCCCTCAACTCCCATCAGAATGGATAGAACTATAGGAAAGGTGTGCACTGGGGAATTCATAAGCAAGTGTGTGCATGGGAGGGGGTGTTTAGACGTATATTGGAGAAACAAGTTAAATGTTTAGATACTGTATGGCCTCCAAACAAGATCTATCCCACTGCAGGCTCATCTACAAGTTGGCACCCAGTCTTAATGAAATAGCATTATAGCTCAGCAACAAACATCACATTACCTAAATGTAAACTGATTTTTAACTGCACCAATTAATCAACCTGACACATCTCGTGGAAAATTAATTTCACAAAATAGTTTCGAGTCACCGATCATAGAAAAATATTGAACTTGCACTCAGGCTGGGGGAATGATAATATTGTAATCTCCTTTCCTTTTGTCTCAATATATGCCCCTTGCCACAACTGTCATCCTATCAATCAAAAATGATTTCACAAAGTTTTATTTTTGTGTGATAAATGTATAAATACATTTATTTTCCCCTTCTAATTATAGTGTAGTAAACACACATATATAACCGACAAGTCATTCCCAGCTGGGTATATCTCCATTACGTTATCCAATGTGAAAGGAAAACACACCTGCCAAAGTGATATCCATGGAGTCTCATATCTATTGGTATATGACCCTTCTTGTTCAATAAAACACTGAATATTATCTGTTGTTGGGGGGCTGAGATTTAAACTCTCATTAAATTAGGTTTCCTCCATTTCCAAGGGTGAGAGAAGAGTATTTATCGTACACAAGTCTTACCAATGGTCAGTGTCCATCAGCCAACAGTTTGGACAGTATTGGTCTAAGAATTATCCTATGATGAACTGCTTATTAAACACTGAATACTGAAAGGCATATTAAAATATAATCAATGTAAAAGAAAAGTTTGGCTGATTTGTAAAATATTTCCCACATTCAGAATAAGAAAATGGTTTCTCTCCAGTATGGGTTCTATAATGATCAGTTCATTAAGAACAAGAAAAAGGTTTCTTCTCCATGTGGGTTCATTGATGATGGGCTGTACGTTGTGATGAAGAGACAAAACATTTACCACATTCAGAACACTAAAACGATTTTTCTCCTGTGTGAATCATTTGATGACGAGTAAGGTAATGTAACACCTATTTGGGCTGCATAGCACACAAATAGTTAAACTGTCCAGCTAGCAGTAGAAGCATGGGTTACACGCGACTTCACACAACAGGGTCAGGGCCTTCGCCATGTGGAAGTGTTCCCTCTATGGTGTAGTGCAACTACATCCCCCCAGGCTACTGTGCATACAACAAAAGATGGGCGCCAGGTAACCCCGTGAATGAGGAATAGTTACACTAGGGCAGACTTGTCATAGTCTCTCTAGGAGAGAAAGGCAGAGAGGTGAGAGAGAAAGAGCAGCTGAAGCTCCAACAAGGATTTGCAGTAAGGGAGGAGCTTCCCAGAGGCTTTATGTGTTGCCTCCAGTCAGGGACCTCAGTGAAGAGGGACTGTAGGGTACAAGCTGCTTCCTGACAACTTCCAGGAGGGAATGTGTGTGAATTCTGCAAATGCCTAATGGAGACCTTTCCTCTGTGAGAAATGCCTAATGGCTGCAGCTCTGTGTGAGAAATGTGCTATTGCCTCAGCTCCTGTGTGACTACTAAACCTGTGGTCACTTGCCTCGTGCATAGTTACATAAACCGCTTCTGTTTTACTGCAAAAACCTCCTGGCGCCCATCTTTTGTTGTATGCACAGTAGCCTGGGGGATGTAGTTGCACTACACCATAGAGGGAACACTTCCACATGGCCCTGACCCTGTTGTGTGAAGTCGCGTGTAACCCATGCTTCTACTGCTAGCTGGACCGTTTAACTATATGTGTGCTATGCAGCCCAAATAGGAGTTACAGTAAGATGGGTATGAAAAACATTTCCCACACACAGAACAAGAATAAGGTTTTTCTCCATTGTGAATCATTTGATGACGAGCAAAGTGACAACGTTTTGAAAAACATTTCCCACATTCAGAACAGAAAAAAGGTTTTCCCTTCATGTGGGCTCCTTGTTGGTGGGCAGTAAGTCCTGATGAAGAGGAAAAAGGTTTCTCTCCTGTGTGCATTTGACTTAGATGAACAGCAAGGTCTGATGAAGAGGCAAAACATTTCCCACATTCAGAACAAGAAAAAGATTTCTGTCTTTTGTGGGTCATTTGATGTTTATCAAAGTCTCTCTTGTCTTTGCAGCTGTATTTTCTAAGCAATATCTTTTTTGGTGACCAATATGGATTTCCATCATATTTATTGGCCTTCATTTTAAAAAGGTTGCATTCCGTGATAGGAGTATCTGTTCCCTGTATCTGTTCTGTAATTGAATCAATGCTGCAAACTGATTGGTTTCCTCCTTCACTTGAAGCCGCTTCCTCTTTAATCCAATCGGATATATAATTAGCTGCCACACTGTTATTCAGGCTGGATCCCATGATTGGAGTAGGTGTATCTATTTCTTTTATCTGTTCTGTAAGTGGAATAATGCTGTAACATGATTGGTTTACTCCTTCCCATGAAGCTGACTGCTCATTAATACCATTTAATATATAATTATCTGCGAAGCTGTTATTCAGGCTGCATCCCATGATAGGAGTAGGTGTATCTGTTCCCTGTATCTGTTCTGTAAGTGGATTAATGCTGCAATCTGATTGGTTTCTCCCATTGGCTGGTGGGGACGGTTCTGTTGGAGACATTTCAGGGTTCATATGATTTCCGTTATTATTACAGCATAAAGTTGCTTCCATATGTGCTGTAACATTGCTCTCATCTTTATATTCACAGGCTGCTAAAAAAAAGACAATTATTTATGGCTGAACAAAGACTTCTAATGAAAATAAAAAAATACAAACTTTTTCTAACAATAAGCACAACAATAACAATAGTTAGGCTAGGACCACATGACATGGATCTCAGCCTATGGAGAAACAGTAATTAATACCATCTGACAAACAACTTTGATTTGTTGTGGAGAGAGAGAAAAACTCAGTTTAGATAGAGGAGATATGACACAATGACAGAATGTCCAATACAGGGTACAATTTAGCACTGGGGGCATGGACTGAAGCATGCAGGTAAGTAATCCTATAGATAAACACAATATATAGGCTCACTTCCCTGTTTTCTCTTCCCACCCCTAGGTAATGAGAAGAGTAGGACAAGAAGTGGCCCCAAGGGTGAAATTAAATCAAGGTACAGAGGACAGAGGCAGACTTGTAGAAATAATGTGTCTGCTCCAGTTTACCCTTCTTGGACCACTGTTTGCTGAAATGAAACATTTTCTGTACAATCAAGCCTGGATACAGATCCTGTGACCCTCCTGTATGTCCTGTGACATTCTACTTTAAAATACTTAGGAACAGCGTCTTCTAGCTCATTTGATTATTCAAAGATGACATATTTGAAGTAAAAAAAAACCCCTAAGATTGTAGACAATAATAAATAATATATGGTGCTGGTTCAAGTCTGGGCTAAAATTAATATTATCTTCAAAATTCCCCTTTGTTGGAGCTCCCTCTAGGTCTGCTATTGTCACTGACTGTTTTTCAAATGAAGAGTGGGCGTGTCCTAATGGTCCCTGCCAAAAGCACAGCAGAACGGGGACAGCCAATTACAGATTCAATTTCTTACAAGCAAAGACCGCAATGAAACCTTTACGCTGAGCACTGGCTTTGCTGCTCTCAGTCTGTATTTGTTTGGGTTTTTTTGCATGTTGAGAGAAGCAGATTTGCTCACTGAAAAGTACAGCTTCTGCTTGAGTGCAGGTACACAAAGTGGAGATTGTCCATAAAATGCCTGCTTTCACGGTTTTTGGGCCAGTGTAAAGGTGGCCATAGACTCCAAGATCCGCTCGTTTGGCGACATCGCCAAACGAGTGGATCTTTCCCCGATATGCCACTAAACTGCGTGGCTATATCGGGGGTAATTCGAACGTTCGGCCGTATGGCCGAACGATCGAATTACGATGCGCCAAGCGGCTCCGACGGGTCAGTCGGGTAAAAATCCAACCTTCCCGATCGATATCGTGGCCAGATATCGATCGGGAAGACCCGTCGGAAGCCCCCATACACGGGCAGATAAGCTGTCAAATCGGTCCAAACGACCGATATCGGCAGCTTTATCTGCCCGTGTATGGCCACCTTAAGGCGTCCCTTAGGTGCCTCTAGCCGCAGTTAAGAGAAAACGTCCATGCGTGTCTTCTCTTAACTATGGCTAGAAGCACCCGGGGACCAGCGCGTCTAAAGGTAAGAATGTGTGCCTTTCCCCAGGGATGCCTTACATCCAGTCTCCACTCGGCTACATGCACCTGTCTGCACTAAAGCAGAAACTGTACTTTTCAGTGCAGATCAATGGAGTTGGGGAAGAGAGGGGATCTGCTTCTCTCAGTATGAAAAAATAAAAACGTAGGCTGAAAAAATACAAAAAACGTTTATTCGGTGGGAATCCAGTCTGCCGGTCCATACAGGGCAACTTGTCAGTGTGCCAGTCACAGTGCCCCTCACCTCTCCAGTCAGCAGATAGATTATCTCCAGTGTCAGATTCACCATTCTCTCCTTCTTCCCCCGCTCCTCCTCCTCCTCATTTTTATCCTTCTTCTTCCCCTTCATCCCTGTGTCACTCGTTTCCTCCCACATTCCCATTGGCTCCTTGTGGAAGGGACTGACCTGGAAGTGACCCTGAAATTAAGCAGATCAGCCCGAATATCAGAGGCAGGGACCCACAACCTCTCCTCAGGACCATAACCCTCCCAAGACACCAGATACTGTAATTTACCTCTGGAGAGATAAGAATCAACTATTTTCTGCAGCAAGTACTCAGACTTACCTTCAACAGACAGAGGAGAAGACTGACAAACAATTCTGGAAGGTTTTAATAAAGACACATGAAATGTCTTTTAAGCTCAGGAGAAAGTTCCAACCAGACAGTACTGGGATTAATGATCTCAGATATTGGAAAAGGACCAATTAATTTAGATCCCAATTTTGGCAGAGGGGACCTTCAACTGAATATTTTTTGAGGACAACCGGACATTATCACCAACCAGATACTCAGGAGAAACGTGACTTGTTTTATGGGCAGCCACTTACCAAATCTTAGCGAGATGGCACACCAAAGAATTTAAGGCAGGCACATCAAAGGATAGACCTGAAAATGAAAAGACTTGAGGATTATAGCCAAAAACAGTAAAAAAATGGAGGCACACCTGTGGAAGAGTGCTTGTTAAATGCAAATTCAGCAGATGGAAGAAAACCTGCCCAGAGCAATTGATAACTTGAGACAGAACACAGCAGATATTGTTCCAAAGACTGATTTGTTCCATCCGTCTGACCATTGGTTTGTGTCCATGGAATAGGAAGCGACTGTAGCAGTCCCTGAGGTAATAACCTGGAAGGTTTAGAACGCTGACAAACCAGGCACGAATCAATAGTTACTAATGTACCTCAAGGTTGGCCACCAAAGTGTATGAGATAGAAGGTAACAGGTCTTTGTGCGGCCCAGATGTAAAACCTGTAACTACATGTTTAGTGCCTTCTAGAAGATGCCTCCATTTCTCAAAGGCCCATTTAATGGCCAGTAACTCCCTGTTACCAATATCATAAATTCACATCTCTGCAGATGAGAACCTTTTAGAAAAGAACCTGCAAGGATGAACCTTATTGGTAACAGGATGTCTGAGACAGGACTGCCTTTGCACCAACTTCAGAAGCATCCACCTCAACTAGGAAAGGAAGAATGGAGTCAGGATGATAAAGTACTGAGGCAGAAATAAATGATTCCAAAGCCCATACTGCCTCTTCTGGCCACATGCTAGGATCAGCCCCTTTTTTAATGAGAGCAGTGATGGGAGGCACTAGCGGGGAAAAGTTCCTAATGAACTGCCTGTAATAGTTGGGCGAATCCTAGAAACCTCTGAATGGCCTGTAAGGACAGGGGTTGCGCCCAACCTAAGATAGCCTGGACATTGGATGGCTCCATCCCTAGTATGGAATGTATCCTAGAAAATGTATGGAGGAAACCTCAGACACATTTTTCTAGTTTGGCACAAAGCTGGTGCTGCCTGAGCCTACAGAACACCTCCTGGACATGACTACGTTATATTAAATATTAAAATATTAAGATGTTGTCCAGGTATACCACCACATACCAACCTAAAAGGTCCCAGAAGACATCATTTACAAATTCCGGGAAGATGGCTGTGGCATTGCATAGGCCAAAGAGCATCACTACATAATACAGGTCTCGGGTAATAAAAGCCATCTTCCATTCGTCCTCTTCCCTAATTCGAATTAAGTTATAGGCGCCCCTAAGATCAAGCTTTGTGAATATACATGGCCTGTGGCCCCAATCTTTCTTTTCCACAAAAAAAGAAGCCGGCACCTGCAGGAGAGGAAGAAGGCCTTATGAACCCTATCTCCAGGTTTTTCCTGATATATTCCTCCATAGCCTGGGACTCTGGAAGGGAGAGAGGGTACATTCTACCATTAGAAGGAGAGGAACCTGGAATTACATCAGTGGAACAATCATAAGGCCTGTGTGGTGGAAGGAGTTTGGCTGCCTTTTTTTGAAAAGACATCAGAAAAAGAGGAATACTGAATAGGCAACCCCTTTAGGGAAGTAGCAGCAAGGACTTTAAACGAGAGGTTTCACAAAATAGACTCCACTGAATTATTTTGCTAGTGGACCAGTCTACCCTGGGATTGTGTCGCTGCAACCAGGGGAGGCCTAGAATGATGGGAGTAAAAGGGCAATCACATAGACGGAAATCAGTTCAGCATGATTACCCAGCAACTTAAGAAGATTCTTGGATTTGAAAAACACCAAACTACCATCAATCGCTGATAGAAAAAGCGATGGGACAAGGGGTTCTATAGGTATGCAATGTTTGTGTACAAAACTGGCATCCAAAAAGTTCCTTGCTGCCCAGAATCTAAGAAGGTAGAGCACTGTGTATGACACTTATTGCAATTCAAGAGTACCGAAATTAGAATTTGCGAAGAAGAAAATGACTGGGGAGTAGTAGAAACAGCATAACCCAAGTAGGACTCCCCAGACCTTCTTAGGTTTTGCCGTTTCCCAGCCTCTTGGGACAAGTGACCTTTATCCCCACAGTATAGGCACAAACCATTAGCCCTCATACGACCATTTTCCTCGGAAGACAAGTGCGTTGAACCCAATTGCATGGGTTCCTCAGTGGATCTAGGGGCAGAAAGAAATGTTTTAGGGGCCAAATTTGGTGACATATTATAAGGGGTCGTTGTAGCCACAACCTTTTGACGCCTTCTATTAAACTGAATGGCCAAATACATCAGGGAGTCAAGGGAGGGCTGCATAGGGAAATTTACTAGGCTATCTTTAATAGCTGTGGCCAATTCCACCCTGAATTGACTCCTTAAAGCTGTATCGTTCAAGCCCTTCTCTTTCTACTGACCCACCGCTTGCCTTGCCTGAGGTTACGGATGGCTGCATCAGCAGAGATGGTGTGGTCAGGATCATCGTAAATGATGGCCATTTTCTTAAAGAAGGCCTTTAAAGAGAGACGGGCTGGATCACTAAGGTATAGACTAAAAGCCCAAAGCTAGGGATCCCCCTGTCGTAAGTTTACTACGAAATTAATCCTCGACTCCTCTGTAGGAAAGGAGTGAGGTAAAAAACTAAAATGGAGCTTGCAAGCCTCCTGAAAGCCTAAGAACCTGCTACAATCTCCACTAAACCTCTCAGGAAATTGGAGTTTAGGCTCCACCGTAGGGTTAACTGAAGCTGCGGACTGGAGTCTGCCTGATGAGGCTGGAGCAGACAGGTTGCTGCTGAGGGGTGTCCAGATGAGCCGACAGTCTCTGAAAGCACTGGACGATTTGCTCTTGCTTGGATTCCTGTTCTCCTAGACGCTGAAACAGGTTTACCAGGATCACTTCCGTGGTAGCAGAGGAAGCCATTGCGCCTTCAGCGTCCACGTTGTGCCCAATGTACTGATACGATTGTTATCCCAAATCCAGAACAAACCCCAGGGTCCCGGTCACGGCTCAGCCTTCTGCCATTAACACCCACCTTTCACTTCAGGAGTAGTCCTCCGCTACTCAGGTACTGCCAGGTCTTAATATGAGAGGACTAGGGGGGAGAGTTCTGGGCAGGGAGAGTCCATTTCACATTATACAGAAATGGAGAACAAAGAGCGTAGTCAGGGTTACAGGCTGGGTCATTACCACCAGACAGAGCGGTACAGATTCAGGAAACAAGAGCGTGGTCGGGTCACAGGCCGGGTCAATTTCAAAGCAGTGTAAATACAAAATTCAGAAGAATAGTCAAATACTAGTAGAGGTACGAACAGGCAGCAAGACAGAACTTGGTCAGGAACAGGCCCGGATCAAAAACAACAGTAAACACATGGAAATCACACCCAGGAACTACGAATAGACCTTTTACATTGGGCAATGAAAACTATACAAAGAGCCCTTTAAATAATTGAATTTCGTGCCAGTGATATAAAAAGATTATGTAATGTGACAAATGTAATGTGTAAAATGATGTAATGTGTGGGACAGACTGTCCGTTGCTGCCTGCTCCAAAGTACTGGCCCTCCCACCTTTCTCCTTACGTACAGAGAATCCTGTGAGAGATGGACCATTTCCTGGACCATTTCCTGTGAGAGAATGAACAGACACTCCCACACCTCATTTCAGCTTAGACTCTGAGCAGCTCTGCTATAGTGACAGTTTTAGCAGTTTATACAAGGAGAAGCACTTCATGATTTTACGTGCAAGTTGATATTCCCTGTTTGTGAGTACCCACCCAAACAAGTTTTTAAGGAAAGTTTTTTAACCCTTTGGTGGAGGTCAATAGTAAAGGAGGGCAACACATATATGGTGAAACAAGTGGTCTGTTTCTTACACAAGAGGTGGCAAAACTATATTACCCTATTTGCCTGTTTGTCTGTCTCCCGTGCCTTTGGCGCTGGCTTTTTTATTTCAGTAACAAGATAACAGCTGCCTGGTAGATCTAAGAACAGCACTTAATAGAAAAACCCATGTCCCACTGAGACACATTCAGTTACATTGAGATGGAAAAACAGCAGCCTGCCAGAAAGCATTTCTCTCCTAAAGTGCAGGCACAAGTCACATGATCAGGGGCAGCTGGTAAATTGACAAAATGTCTAGCCCCATGTCAGATTTCAAAATTGAATATAAAAAAATCTGTTTGCTCTTTTGAGAAATGGATTTCAGTGCAGAATTCTGCTGGAGCAGCGCTATTAATTGGTTCATTTTGGAAAAATTTTTTTTCCCATGACAGAATCCCTTTAAATGTTTAGATACTGTATGGCCTCCAAACAAGATCTATCCCACTGCAGGCTCATCTACAAGTTGGCACCCAGTCTTAATGAAATAGCATTATAGCTCAGCGACAAACATCACATTACCTAAATGTAAACTGATTTTAAACTGCACTGCAAAATATTGAACTTGCACTCAGGTTGGGGGAAACAATAGTATTATTGAAAAGAATTGCCCCTTGTGAGCACTAAGCTGCCTACAGTGGGGGGAGTGCACAGCTCGCTTATTTATTGCATTGTGTTCCATACAAATTCCACATCCTACGTCACACACATATGTATATCTATCACTTATTTTTATAAATAGTATTGTTGTCCTAAACCATTGTGTTGATTTAACCCTTTAAGTGCCACAGAACGTAGAATCTACGTTCTGTGGAAAAGTAACTTGAAATGCCGCAGAACGTAAATTCTACGTTCTGCAGCACTTCCGGGTTCTGGAGCGGAGAAGCGGCTGTTAGAGCCGCTCGCTCCGTTCCTCCTCGATCCCCTGCCCCATGGCAACGAGCAGAGCAGGGGATCGAGTGGCCCCTGGGGCGCGATCGCCCAGGGGCCCCAAAGCAGCAGCAGGCACGTGTTACTTACGTGTCCTGCTGCTGCAGCCTGCACTTACACATACATTTTTGGGGATTGGTGGGGTCACTTACACTCACTGCACTCACACACACGTGCACACGCACACACACGCACATAACATGTAATTTACCAATTGTACACACGCACACATACATGGCATTGTGGCTTTTTTTTTTTTTTTTCTTATCGCATCGTCTCTTTTTTTGGCTGAAAAAAATGTTTTATTGCCATTACGAATAGCGTATTCGCTAACCGTACTGTGCAATACCTTTTGTATGTTATTTCGGTGATTATATTGCAATTTTGGGTATTTTGGTGCATTTTTAGCCATTTTATTGAATTTTTAGCCATTTTATTGCATTTTCAGCTCTGCATATGTTGTGTTCACTTGTTTCTAGCCGTATAACCTGTTTGGCCCAGCTAAAATATTCAAACTGTGATTCTGACGGCCGATAACACTAGTCTGGAAAAAAAACATTGATTTTTGTGGTTTTATTGGATTTTTTTGCATTTCACTCTTTACTGCCTTATTTTGTTTTGCCTTGTAAATTTTATCTACTATATATCGATTTGGGGGTCTCTGTGCGCCACATAGTTTGGTATATCTATGCATATTGGGCATCAAAGTGTTCAGTAGACCCCTGGCGTTCATATTTAGGATGTTTTATGCTGATACGTTACGAAATGTGGGGCATATAATGGGGTAAAATTCAAGCTTTCTGACGATTTCAGAAATTTGATAAAAACCGTTATGTTCAGCATTGCTTTGCAGTTTGGCAGTTTGCAGTAGAAACACATATGTACCCATATTGGATTCGTCAGAATGTGTACTTTCTGAAAATATATGGTTTTCTGGGGTCTCTGTACTGTTAGGGGGGGTCTAATGTCGCATAATACACACACTAGGTGCTTATATTGCAGCAGCCAGCGCGTCAGCCGTGAAAATGTATATACACTATTGTCATTTGGGGGTCTCTGTGCGCCACATAGTTTGGTATATCTATGCATATTGGGCATCAAAGTGTTCAGTAGACCCCTGGCATTCATATTTAGGATGTTTTATGCTGATAAGTTACGAAATGTGGGGCATATAATGGGGTAAAATTCAAGCTTTGTGACGATTTTCAGAAATTTGATAAAAACCGTTACGTTCAGCATTGATTTGCAGTTTGGTAGTTTGCAGTAGAAACACTTATTTACCCATATTGGATTCGTCAGAATGTGTACTTTCTGAAAATATATGGTTTTCTGGGGTCTCTGTACTGTTAGGGGGGGTCTAATGTCGCATAATACACACACCAGGTGCTTATATTGCAGCAGCCAGCGCGTCAGCCGTGAAAATGTATATACACTATTGTCATTTGGGGGTCTCTGTGCGCCACATAGTTTGGTATATCTATGCATATTGGGCATCAAAGTGTTCAGTAGACCCCTGGCGTTCATATTTAGGATGTTTTATGCTGATACGTTACGAAATGTGGGGCATATAATGGGGTAAAATTCAAGCTTTCTGACGATTTCAGAAATTTGATAAAAACCGTTATGTTCAGCATTGCTTTGCAGTTTGGCAGTTTGCAGTAGAAACACATATGTACCCATATTGGATTCGTCAGAATGTGTACTTTCTGAAAATATATGGTTTTCTGGGGTCTCTGTACTGTTAGGGGGGTCTAATGTCGCATAATACACACACCAGGTGCTTATATTGCAGCAGCCAGCGCGTCAGCCGTGAAAATGTATATACACTATTGTCATTTGGGGGTCTCTGTGCGCCACATAGTTTGGTATATCTATGCATATTGGGCATCAAAGTGTTCAGTAGACCCCTGGCGTTCATATTTAGGATGTTTTATGCTGATAAGTTACGAAATGTGGGGCATATAATGGGGTAAAATTCAAGCTTTGTGACGATTTTCCGAAATTTGATAAAAGCCGTTATGTTCAGCATTGCTTTGCAGTTTGGCAGTTTGCAGTAGAAACACTTATTTACCCATATTGGATTCGTCAGAATGTGTACTTTCCAAAAATATATGGTTTTCTGGGGTCTCT
This sequence comes from Xenopus laevis, assembly GCF_017654675.1. NCBI lineage: Eukaryota > Metazoa > Chordata > Amphibia > Anura > Pipidae > Xenopus > Xenopus laevis. The sequence goes on along the minus strand of NC_054387.1, from coordinate 134,689,332 downwards.
GTACTGTTAGGGGGGTCTAATGTCGCATAATACACACACCAGGTGCTTATATTGCAGCAGCCAGCGCGTCAGCTGTGAAAATGTATATACACTATTGTCATTTGGGGGTCTCTGTGCGCCACATAGTTTGGTATATCTATGCACATTGGGCATCAAACTGTTTAGTAGACCCCTATGTTTATATTTAGGATGCTTTATGCTGGTAATGATACATGGACAATACGATGCTGGAAAGTTGAAGCATTGAGGCAATTTTCAGATATTTCACAAAAAACGTCAATTTTGGGAAAGCCTTGCGACTCAGTAGTTTGGAGCAATAAGGCATGGGTACCCATTTTAGATTCTGTAGAATGTGTACTTTCCAAAAATGTATGGGTTTGGGGGGTAAACATATATTTCTGTGTTATTACCCCACAAAAATGCAGTCAATGTGTTGATCTTTCATTAGCTGAAGTTACCCACAGGACTATTTGTATGCGCTAACTTCATTTTGGGGCCTCTAAATGCCAGATACTTTGGTAAACCTATGAACAATGGCCACCAAACTGTTCGGAGGAACCCTGGCAATCATATTTAGGGTGATTTTTCTTGGTGCATAACGATACATGGGTGATATGGTGCTGAGAAGTTGAAGCATTGAGGCAATTTTCAGATATTTCACCAAAACCGACAATTGTGGGAAAGCCTTGTGACTCGGTAGTTTGAAGCAGAAAGGCATGGGTACCCATTTTAGATTCTGTAGAATGTGTACTTTCCAAAAATATATAGGGTTGGGGGGTAAACATATATTTCTGTGTTTTTACCCCACAAAAATGCAGTCAATGTGTTGATTTTTCATTAGCTGAAGTTACCCACAGGACAATTTGTATGCGCTAACTTCATTTTGGGGCCTCTAAATGCCATATACTTTGGTAAACCTATGCACAGTGGGCACCAAACTTTTTGGAGGACCCCTGGCAATCACAATTTGGGTGCTTTTTTGTGATACGTAATGATACATGGGCGATATGATGCTGGAAAGTTGAAGCATTGAGGCAATTTTCAGATATTTCACAAAAACCGTCAATTTTGGGAAAGCCTTGCCACTCAGTAGTTTGGAGCAATAAGGCATGGGTACCCATTTTAGATTCTGTAGAATGTGTACTTTCCAAAAATGTATGGGTTTGGGGGGTAAACATATATTTCTGCGTTATTACCCCACAAAAATGCAGTCAATGTGTTGATCTTTCATTAGCTGAAGTTACCCACAGGACTATTTGTATGCGCTAACTTCATTTTGGGGCCTCTAAATGCCAGATACTTTGGTAAACTTATGAACAATGGCCACCAAACTGTTTGGAGCAACCCTGGCAATCATATTTAGGGTGCTTTTTCTTGGCGTGTAATGATACTTGGGTGATATGGTGCTGAGAAGTTGAAGCTTTGAGGCAATTTTCAGATATTTCACCAAAACCGACAATTGTGGTAAAGCCTTGCGACTCAGTTGTTTGGAGCAGAAAGGCATGGGTACCCATTTTAGATTCTGTAGAATGTGTACTTTCCAAAAATATATGGGTTTGGGGGGTAAACATATATTTCTGTGTTTTTACCCAACAAAAAATGCAGTCAATGTTTTGACTTCTCAGTAGCTGAAGTAAAGTCCTGAACAATTTGGATGTGCTAACTTCATATTGGTGTCTCTAAATGCCAGATACTTTGGTAAACCTATGCATAATAGGTATCAAACTGTTCAGTGGACCCCTGGCAATCATATTTCAGGTGCTTTTTCTTGGTACCTAATATAGTTTGGGATATGCGGAGCAGCAAAATAAAACCTTTGAAATGATTTTTCAGAATTTTGAATTTTTTTTGAAAAACCGCTATGTTCAGACAAGCTGTTATGCTTGGTAGTTTGGAGTAGAGATACATAGTTACCCATTTTGTAATCGGCAGAATGTGTACTTTTCAAAAATGTATGGTTTTCTGGGGTAAACCTACGGTTTCAGGATTTTTTGCCTTGGAATCTAAAGTATGCCATTTTCTGCCTTAGTGCTTTCAAAATTCGGTAATATACTGCCGGGAGTTTTTGCTGTACAGAAGTCCTAAATCTCCCTAAAACTATACATATCTGGTATTGGCACGTTCGAGAGACATAAGGCTTTCCAAATCAGTTGGATTTTCATCCGTAAAATGAAATATTTTTCTGGTATAAATTGATATACGATGAAAAATGGTAATTTTTCATTTTTTTTTGGTATTTAGCACTATAAATGTTTTTTGCACAGGTGGAAATACATGAAAACTCAGGCAGATTTAGAAAGCTCAGTTTCTACCGAAAAAAACAATGTATAGTTCTCCTAGGTAAACTATAGGTTTCCCCTCAGAAAATGCCCCTAAAGTGAGAGAGCACAAAATGTTTCAAAAACGGCTGGCATTTCACGTAACCAAAATGTGAAATTCTGCTGGCACTTAAAGGGTTAATTAGCTATACCTCCGGTGGGGGATCCAATTTTCTATGATAATTTTCTATGATTTTATTTAAAGTGACTCTTCCTATGATTATGGTGTAATCTCCTTTCCTTTTGTCTCAATAGATGTCCCCTTGCCACTAGTGTCATCCTATCAATGAAAAAAATGATTTCAAGTGTATTTCCTCCTTCTAATTTATAATAAACACATATATAATTGACAAGTCATTCCCAGCTGGGTATATCTCCATTATGTTATCCAATGTGAAAGGAAAACACACCTGCCGAAGTGATATCCATGGAGTTTCATAACTATTGGTATATGACCCTTCTTGTTCAATAAAACACTGAATATTGTCTGTTGTTGGGGGGCTGAGATATAGTCTCTCATTAAATTAGGTTTCCTCCATTTCCAAGGGTGAGAGAAGAGTATTTATCGTACACAAGTCTTACCAATGGTCAGTGTCCCATCAGCCAACAGTTTGGACAGAATTGGTCTAAGAATTATCCTATGATGAACTGCATATTGCACACAGTTGTTCATCATCTCTGTAAATACTGAAAGGCATATTAAAATATAATCAATGTAAAAGAAAAGTTTGGCTGATTTGTAAAACATTTCCCACATTGAGAATAAGAAAATGGTTTCTCTCCAGTGTGGGTTCTATAATGATCAGTTTTAAACAAAAACATTCCCACATTATGAACAAGAAAAATGTTTCTTCCCCATGTGGGCTCGTTGACGATGGGTTGCAAGTTGTGACGAAGAGACAAAACATTTCCCACATTCAGAACACGAAAAAGGTTTCTCTCCTGTGTGAATCATTTGATGACGAGTAAGGTGAGATCGATCTGAAAAACATTTCCCACATGTAGAACAAGAAAAAGGTTTCTCTCCTGTGTGAATCATTTGATGACGAACAAAGTGACATCGTTTTGAAAAGCATTTGCCACATTCAGAACACGAAAAAGGTTTCTCTCCTGTGTGAATCATTTGATGACGAATAAGGTGAGATCCATCTGAAAAACATTTCCCACATTCAGAACACGAAAAAGGTTTCTCTCCTGTGTGAATCATTTGATGACGAATAAGGTGAGATCGATCTGAAAAACATTTCCCACATTCAGAACACAAAAAAGGTTTCTCTCCTGTGTGAATCATTTGATGACTAACAAGGCTAGATTGCTTTGAAAAACATTTCTCACATTCTAAACAGGAAAATGTTTTTTCTGCTGTGTGAATCAATTGATGACGAGTAAGGCTAGATTGATCTAAAAAACGTTTCTTACATACAGAACAAGAAAAAGGTTTCTCTCCTGTGTGAATCATTTGATGACGAGTAAGGCTAGATTGCTTTGAAAAACATTTCTCACATTCTGAACAGGAAAACGGTTTCTCTCCTGTGTGGGTTCTCTGATGGACAATAAGTTCTGATGAAAAGGCAAAACATTTGTCACACTCAGAACAAGAAAATGGTTTCTCTCCTGTGTGAGTCCTTTGATGACTAACAAGGCTAGATTGCTTTGAAAAACATTTCTCACATTCTAAACAGGAAAATCTTTTATCTGCTGTGTGAATCAATTGATGACGAGTAAGGCTAGATTGATCTAAAAAACATTTCTTACATACAGAACAAGAAAAAGGTTTCTCTCGTGTGTGAATCCTTTGATGACGAGTAAGGTGAGATCGATCTGAAAAACATTTCCCACATGTAGAACAAGAAAAAGGTTTCTCTCCTGTGTGAATCATTTGATGACGAACAAAGTGACATCGTTTTGAAAAACATTTCCCACATTCAGAACAGAAAAAAGGTTTTCCCTTCATGTGGGCTCCTTGTTGATGGACAGTAAGTCCTGATGAAGAGGAAAAAGGTTTCTCTCCTGTGTGCATTTGACTTAGATGGACAGTAAGGTCTGATGAAGAGGCAAAACATTTCCCACATTCAGAACAAGAAAAAGATTTCTGTCTTTTGTGGGTCATTTGATGTTTATCAAAGTCTCTCTTGTGAATCAGATATTTATGGCCCTCATTGCAACTGTATTTTCTACGTAATATGTTTTTTGGTGACCAATATGGATTTACATCATATTTATTAGCCTTCATTTTTAAGAGGCTGCATTCCATTATAGGAGTAGGTGTATCTGTTCTCTGTATCTGTTCTGTAAGTGGATTAATGCTGCAATCTGATTGGTTTCCATTTTCCCATGAAGCAGCTTCCTCTTTAATAACAACAGATATACAAGTTTCTGCCAAGCTGTTATTCAGGCTGCATCCCATGATAGGAGTAGGTGTATCTGTTCTCTGTATCTGTTCTGTAAGTGGATTAATGCTGTAATTTGATTGGTTTCCCTCTTCACATGAAGTTGCTTCCTCTTTAATCCCATTGGCTGGTGGGGACGGTTCTATTGAATACATTCCAGGGTTCATATGATTTCCGTTATTATTACAGTATAAAGTTGCTTCCATATGTGCTGTAACATTGCTCTCATCTTTATACTCACAGGCTGCTAAAAGAAAGACAATTATTTATGGCTGAACAGACACACATCTATAAAAAATACAAACTTTTTCTAATAATAAGCATAACAATAGAGTTAAGCTAGGACCACGTGACATGGATCGATGCCCACAGAGAAACACAGTAATTAATATCATCTGACAAACAACTTTGATTTGACAGAATGTGTCCAAGGGTACAATTTAGCACTGGGGGCATGGACTGAAGCATGCAGGTAAGTAATCCTATAGATAAACACAATATATAGGCTCACTTCCCTGTTTTCTCTTCCCACCCCTAGGTAATGAGAAGAGTAGGACAAGAAGTGGCCCCAAGGGTGAAATTAAACCAAGGTACAGAGCACAGAGGCAGACTTGTAGAAATAATGTGTCTGCTCCAGTTTACCCTTCTTGGACCACTGTTTGCTGAAATGAAACATTTTCTGTACAGTCAAGCCTGGATACAGATCCTGTGACCCTCCTGTATGTCCTGTGACATTCTACTTTAAGCTTTGATACAGATCCTGTAGAATGTCACAGGACATACAGGAGGGTCACAGGATCTGTATCCAGGCTTGATTTAGGAACAGTGACATCTAACTCAGTCAATTCTTTAAAGGAGACAAAGTTGAAGTAAAAAAAAAAATAATATTGTAGACAATAATAAATAATATATGGTGCTGGTTCAAGTCTTGGTTTAAATTAATATTATCTTCAAAATTCCGCTTTGTTGGAGCTCCCTCTAGATCTGCTATTGTCTCTGTCTGTGTATCAAATGAAGAGTGGGCGTGTCCCTGCCAAAAGCACAGTAGAACAGGGACAGCCAATTACAGACCCAATTTCTTACAAGCAAAGGCTGGTTTTAGTTCACCACAATGAAACCTTTAGCTTTGCTGCTCTCTCAGTCTGTAGTTTTTTGGGGGTTTTTTTGCATGTTGAGAGAAGCGGATTTGCTCCCTTCCCCAGTTCCATTGATCTGCACTGAAAAGTACAGGTTCTGCTTGAGTGCAGGTATACAAAGCGGACATTGTAAAAAAAATGCCTGCTTTCATGGTTTTTGGGCAAGTCTCCGCTTGGCTCCATGTACCTGCCTGCACTAAAGCAGAAGCTGTACTTGTCAGTGCAGATCAATGGAGTTGGGGAAGGGAGGGAATCTGCCGCTTCTCTCAGCATGAAAAAAATAAAAACTGAGAGCAGCAGAGCCAACACTCTGTGTGTCTCAGCCTTATGGCAAAATCTGTTCTCTCATATCTGAAGTAACCAACTTAATTATAACATTCTTCCGGGTCTCCTTGAAATGTCAAACATCCTGAATAAATTCTATGCTCGGTATAAGATAGAAAGCACCCATTACTCACCCAGTGGGCAGAGCTGTTGGGGATCCACCTTTATCTCTTCCCCGTAAAGTTCCTTGTTTCCCTTTATATAGTCCCACTCGTCCAAAGAAAAATAGATTGAAACATGATGAGTCCTTATGGCAACCTGTCACACACAATGTTCCAGTCATCCCCCAGCCAGAGAAAGGGATTATCATCCACTGTTACTAAACAATAAGGGGCCGCTGTACCCACCTCTCCAGTCAGCAGCTGGATGATGTTGGACATGAGTTCCAGGATCTTCTTGTCATTCTTGTTATTTTCCTTCTGTATGACGGAGCCAGGGGCATGCAGGGCCCCCCCATCATCTGACTTCTTCCTAGGGATGTAGTGCTAAATATTGAAAGGAAGAGAGAATGGTGTTTGAGCTGCAGAGAGACCCCCTTTGTACAGACAGACAGTCTCTTGTCAGTGTGCCAGTCACAGTGCCCCTCACCTCTCCAGTCAGCAGATAGATCATCTCCAGTGTCAGATTCACCATTCTCTCCTTCTTCCCCCGCTCCTCCTCCTCATTTTTATCCTTCTTCTTCTTCCCCTTTATCCCTGTGTCACTCGCTTCCTCCCACATTCCCATTGGCTCCTTGTGGGAGGGACTGACCTGGAAGTGACCCTGGAATTAAGCACTTACTTATAAAAGTGAATTATTCCCAGCAAAATCCCCCAAAAGAATTACAGGGGCCTAAACCTATTTCACATCAATGCAAACCTCAATGGTCCTAACTTTAAGCTACAGTCATATTTATCATAGGCTGATACCTCCCTGCATGGTTGAAAATCTTGGGAAAAGTCTCCCAAACCCACAGCATTGGTCTTAATCATGGGCTTGATCCTCTCTCTCACCATTAGTGTTATGATTGGTATCCCAAACCCAGAACAAACCCCAAGGTCTTGGTCACAACTAAGCCTTCTGCCTTTAACAATCAATCGGGAGGAGTCCTCCGCTACTCGGATGACACCAGGTCTTAATATAAGAGGACCAGGGGGAGAGTTCTGGCCAGGCAAAGGAACACCACATTATAGAAAAACAGAGAACAAGGAGCGTTGTCGGGGTCACAGGCCGGGTCAATACCAACAGGCAGAACGGTACAGATTCAGGAAACAAGAGCCTGGTCGGGTCACAGGCTGGGTCAATATCAATGCAGCATCAAATACTAGCAGAGGTCAGGACAGGCAGCAAGACATTACTTGGTCAGGAACAGGCTGGGTCAAAAACAACAGTAAACACATTAAAAACACACTCAGGAACTACGAATAGACCTTTTATGTTGGGCAATGAAAACTACACAAAGAGCCCTTTAAATATTTGAATTGGGCCTGTGATGACTTCACGTTCGGCACATTGCAGATAAAATCCGGAAATAGCTGAGCGTGCAACCCGGAAGAACAACGCATTACCGGGATGATGCAGGAGGATACAGATGTGTCCGGCATCCCCACCAAGGGTGCGACCAGACCACCAGGGTGAGTTGTCACATTACCCCCCTCTAGAGGGGGCCGCCGGACCCCTAGGCTTATCAGGAAACCTAGATTAAAATTGTCGTATCAAACGATCATCTTGAACATCAGAACCAAGGACCCAAAACCTCTCCTCAGGACCATAACCCTTTCAATGCACCAGATACTACCTGTATAATTTACCTCTGGAGAGAGAAGAATCAACTATTTTCTGCACCAAGTACAGACATTTGACAGACACTGGAGGTGGAGGAAAAGACTGATGAACAATTCTGGTAGGTTTTAAAAAAAGACACATGAAATTAATTAGAAATCTTAAACTCAGGAGAAAGTTACAACCAGACAGTACTGGGATTAATGATCTCAGATATTGGAAAAGGACCAATGAATTTAGGTCACAATTTAGCAGAGGAGACCTTCAAAGGAATATTCTTAGAGGAAAACTAGACTTTATCACCAATCTGATACTCAGGAGACGCCCTGCGATGCCTGTCTAAGGCTTTTTTCTGGGCAGCCACCGCTGAGGATAAAGAATCTTGAACCCCTTGCCAAATTTAGCAAGATGGTCTTTGTGCAGGTCTACTTTAGCGTTGTGAGTCTCAATCAGAACAGACTCACAAAGTTCTTCTGGAACAAAAAGTTTTCCCGGAGGAATATTCGAAGGAGTCTTATCTTGGACTTTAGACAGAAATGCCATAATCACTTCCTAACCCAAAATAGAATCAGGTTCAGATTCTTCTTTACAACGGGAGACATAACTTCTAGATAGGGCATCAGCTTTAATTTTATTTTCCCCGGGCCTGAAAGTTATAACGAAATTACATTGGGTAAAATACAGTGCCCAATTGGCCTGTCTGGAATTTAGGCGCTTAGCGGGTTCAATATACAGTAGATTTTTATGATCTGTAAAAACTGTAACGACATGTTTAGCACATCTAGAATATGTCTCCATTCCTCATTTAATGGTCAGTAACTCCCTGTTAAATACAATAAAGGGGGATTGTGGGTGCACTCCTGATGTTCAATTATAATATATTTATGTACAATGGAAGTGCTACTGACCTGGCCAATTAATCAATGCACATTCCCTGCACTTGCATATTTATTGAATTACTTAGACAGAGGACATTGGCTGGATCCATCTCTAGTCCATTTTGGGACAGAATGAATCCTAGAAAATTTACAGAAACCAACAAAAGACACATTTTTCTAGATTGGCATAAAGCTGGTGCTGCCTGAGCCTACATAACACCTCCTGGACATCACTACAGTGAAGAGAAAGATTAGAGGAAAATATGAAGATGTCGTCCAGGTATACCACCACATACTGACCTGAACCCTCTCTCCAGGCTTTCCCTGATATATTCCTCCATAGCCTGGTACTCTGGAAGAGAGAGAGGGGGTATGCTCTACCCTTAGGAGTAGAGGAACCTGGAATTAAATCAATGGGACAATCATAACGCCTATGTGGTGGATGGAGTTTGGCTGCCTTTTTTGAAAAGACATCAGAAAAAGAGGAATACTGAATAGGCAACCCCTCTAGGGAAGTAGCAGCAAGGACTTTGGTAGGCTTTAAACAAGAGGTTTCACACACTGGACTCCACTGAATTATTTTTATAGTGGACCAGTCTAGCCTGGTATAGTGTCTCTGCAACCAGGGGAGGCCTAGAATGATGGGAGTACAAGGGCAATCACATAGAAGTAAATCAGTTCAGTATGATTACCCAGGGACATAAGAAGATTCTTGGATTTGAAAGACACCAAACCAGACCCAAGGGCACTATCATCAATCGCTGATAGACAGAGCAATGGGACAAGGGGTTCATAGGTATGCAATGTTTGTGTACAAAACTGGCATCCAAAAAAGTTCCCTGCTGCCCCAGAATCTAAGAAGGTAGAGCACTGTGCATGACCCTTATCCCAATTCAAGAGGACCTAAATTAGAATTTGTGAAGAAGAGAATGACTGGGGAGTAGTAGAAACAGCATCACCCAAGCAGGATTCCCCAGACCTTCTTAGGTTTTGCTGTTTCCCAGCCTCTTGGGACAAGTGTCACGCAGGTGACCTTTATGCCCATAATATAGGCATAAACCATTATCCCTCCTACGATCCTTTTCCTCGGAAGACAAGCAAGTTGAACCCAATTGCATGGGTTCCTCAACCTTAGCTACGGACTGGAGTCTGCATGATGAGGCTGGAGCAGACATGGCAGCTACAGGCTGCTGTTGAAGGATGTACAGATGAGCTGACAGTTTCTGTAAGCACTGGATGGTTTACTCTTGGTTGGATTCCTGTTCTCCTAGACGCTAAAGTAGGCACGCCAGGATCGCTTCCGTGGTAGCAGAGGAAGCTGCTGAACCTTCAGCGTCCATGTTGGGCCTGATGTACTGTCTCAATTGTTATTCCAAACCCAGAACAAACCACAAGGTCCCGGTCACGGCTCAGCCTCTTTAACATCCACCTTTCACTTCGGGAGAAGCCCTCCGCTACTCGGGTGCCACCAGATCTTAATATGAGAGAACCAGGCAAGGGAACTGCACATTATGCAGAAAAGATGAACAAGTCGGGGTCACAGGCCAAGTCAATACCAAGAGACAGATCGGTACAGATTCAGGAAACAAGAGCGTAGTCGGGTCACAGGCCGGGTCACTATCAAAGCAGCGTGAATACAGAATCCAGAAGACTGGTCAAATAGTAGCAGAGATCAGGAAAGGCAGCAAGACAGGACTTGGTCAGGAACAGGCAGTAACAACAGTAAACACATAGAAATCTCACCCAGGAACTTTTATGTTGGGCAATGAAAACTACACAAAGAGCCCGAGTATTACTGGGATGATGCAGGAGGATAAAGATGCAGCACATTGTTTCTATAGCTAGAGGAGCATAAAGCTCTGGTACATTCTTGTTATTTGCATAATATGTCTCCTTTACAGGAGCAGTATTCCTAATATATCACTAATGTCCTTCCATTTCTATTGGCCTCAATGTGCCCCAATCCCCCCTCCCCCCAAGCCTCCCCCTTATGTCACCACAGAGTGAGCCGACAGCCTATTCTTATCCCTACTATTCCCCCACTCTCCCTACCTGCTCCCCAGTATGTATAGCTGCCCCCCACACAGCTCCAGTCTGTATCATCCCCTCAGGCTGCAGGACTAACAAATAGCAATTCACTTGTGCTGCCTGGAGCTGCTGCTGCTGCCACATAAACTGCACTGAGTCAGTACAAAGTGTCCCTGGGAATAATCAGCTCATGTGTTGGGAACAACAAGGTAACGCTGCTCCTTTATTGCTAGTGCAGCCCCGATCCCTTACTCACCGGTGTCCCCTCGCTGCTCTGTTGCTTCCTGTAGCTGTGAGGAAGGAAGTGGGGGAAGGAGCTGAGACACTTGCTCATTGGCTGTGACTGGAATGTGGGCGGTACAGAGAGCAGCAGAGACGAATGATTGGATTAGAGAGCACAAGGGAGGGACAAAGAGTTAGGGACAGAGGGAAAACTCACAGATTGCTTTGTAAGTGTAAACAATAACTGAGGTTTTCAGGACTGTCAGTATCCTTAGTTGTTCAGGCTGTGAGCAGTAGGGTTGCCACCTGTTAAAGGAGACATATAGGATAAATGAAAAAACCCTAATTGTGTAGGCAATTATAAGTAATATAAGGTGTTGCTTTTACATGGTGCTAAAAATTAATATTATCTTTAAAAATAGCCCCTTTATTGGAGCTCCCTATAGATGTTCTCTGGTCCCTGTCTGTGTTTCAAATGAGGGGTGGGCGTGACCCTGCCAGAAGCACAGTAGTGTGCTTAAAAAAATAGTGTTTCAGGCTGATTTATTGAATATTTCTGCAAAAACCCTAATAATCCCTCCCTTCTCTTCCACTTGCTGCTCCCTGAATTCCCAGGCTGTGCACTCAGCTCACTGCACTGTAGGACAGGAACCAATCAGCAGCTAGCAGGACCTGATAGGGAACTGAAGCCTGTCTGTGCTTGTGTGACTGCAGGGTTGTGATTGGCTGTCCCCCTCCTACTGTGCTTCTGGCAGGGACCGTTAGGACACGCCCACCCCTCATTTGAAACACAGACAGGGACCAGAGAACATCTATAGGGAGCTCCAATAAAGGGGCTATTTTTAAAGATAATATTAATTTTTAGCCCCATGTAAAAGCAACACCCTCCATATATTACTTATAATTGCCTACAAAATTAGTTTTTTTTCATTTATCCTATATGTCTCCTTTAAGCAAGTCCAAAGCATAATTCTGAATGACTACAGATGTCATTTAACATGTGGATCGGGGTTTCTGTCAGTCCAAGTCACCTCCAATCAGTATAACATCCTCATATCTCAGAGAGGTGAAGGCAGTTCCTCTCTTGCTGCATTTGCACTGACAGCTGGAAGTTGAGGCTGTGCATGTACAGTCAGACAATCTGATAGTGGTTTGATACATTTTAAAACAAGAGCAGATCTGAAACCAATTAGGTTTTGCCTGGGCTCATGAACTCCTTTTGGAGTTTTTTGCATTTTATCTCCAAGGACATCTCAGTATGGCACATAACTACAAATGGAAACCGTAGTAACATTTCACCAGCATAGAATTTGTGTTTAGATGCAAAGCCTTTTCTTTAGTTCCATGTTACCCCAAGCTCTCTAGTGGCCCAGCAAATGAAACATCACACAGTATGGGATCCTTCTACCTCGGGAATGTTGAGGGGATGCCACTGGGATTCATCACCAAACATGCACTTTTCTGTCGGGTAGTCATCTGGTCCTCTTTAACCAGCAGCCACTCCATTGGTGTTGGGATATGTTCCTCTTTCTCCTCCATGCAAACTTTTCACAGACAGAGTTTTCTTGGGGAGCCCTCTGCCAAGCCTTTAAATGGGCAGCAACTATGCTCAGGGTCTACCAGTCCAGGTACCACACAGCCTCTGGACTCCACACAGACAGGGTTTTTACTTGGGAGGGCCTCAGCCTCTGGGCATTTCAATGGGCAGCAACCAAGCTCGGGTTCTGCCAGTCCAGGGATCATGCAGCCACTGGACTCCACAAAGACAGGGTTTTAACTTGGGCCTTTAAATGGGCAGCAACTATGCTCAGGTTCTGCCAGCCCCAGTACCACACAGCCTCTGGACTCCATACAGACAGAGATTTAACTTGGGGGCCACAGCCTCTGCCAAGTCTTTATACTGACAGGTTCTGCCAGTCCAGGGATCACACAGCCACTGGACTCTACACAGACAGGGCTTTTACTTGGGGGGGCTGGAGCAGGTACTAATTTCTGTCTAACAGGTCCTGCTAGAGTCCTGCGCGGAACCTATTTGTTAAACCCAAACCCGCACCTGGACCCGCAACCTGCATTCTTACCCTACTTAGACCCGCTACCCTACCCGCAAATACCTTATCCACAACTCGATCGACGACCCACTAACCATCAAGAATCAGGAAGTGCTGTCATTGTAAACTGGAAGTGACATCATCGACGTAGGCGTGATAAAAAAAAGTAAAACTTGCTATTGAATAGACCCATGACCTGCAAACCTGTAGATCCACTGACCTGCATCTATACCCGCCCCCGAAACTTCTACCTGCAACCTGCAGGTTACCTGCTTCTTTGCGGGTAACCCACGGGTACCCGACCCACTGCAGGACTCTTGTTCCTGGCTCCCCAGGATAATGGAGCTTAGTCATTTGGGAGGCTTGTTGTTCCTCCAATGGTACTGAGGTGTAAATGAGGATCTCTGTGGCCAATTGCACCCAGAACTGCTGGTAAGTGAACACATTTTGGGCATGTGCCAGAATTTCTTCCCTACAACAATCCTCAAATCATAGGATCCCTACATAGGGGTATATTTATCAAGGAGTGAAGTTAGAGATCACCACAGTCCATTAGCGTGAAATACCACCTCTCTCCATTCATTTCTATGGGATTTTTAAAGGTGTATTAATCAAATGGTGAACTTTCACTTTTACCCTTTGATGAATCGCCTTTAAAAATCCCATAGAAATGAATGGAGAGAGGTGGTATTTCACTCTAATGGACTGTGGTGATCTCTAACTTCACTCCTTGATAAATATAGCCCATAGGATTCAGTAAAGGTTGATATTCCTTAACGCACTGTTTTCTGCATTAAATAATGATGGTTATTTAAGTAACGATTCATCAAAGTATTTTCACACGCGCTAACAGACATATTGCAAGCGTTAACTCTACATTAACGCAAATAGGTATTCTCTATGCGATACTTATAGAATAGAATGAATCTTAACGCATAATTCACTAACATCTTTTAAGCGATAAAAGACTAAATTGGTGCGATAATTACGGCGAAATTTACCTCCCAGGAGTAGGCGTTACTAAACGACTGCAGTTCCTGTTTGGTGTGGTGATTGTCTTTGGTGACAAGATGTAGTTTGTAGTCGTTTTTTTGCTTGAATTTGATGAGGAGAATCAAGTCTGTGATCGCCGTAGAGTGATGCTTCCTCGAGTTTATCTACTCTAGAAGGATTAACAGAGGAAGAAGTAGTGAGGCGCTACCGATTGAGCAGGGCTGCAATTGAAGGCCTTTATGAGGAGCTGGAGCCTTCCCTACAGCCACTAACAAACAGAAGCCATTCTGTCCCTGGTGGGGTGAAACTTCTGTGCTCCCTTCATTTCTTTCCAGAAAGTTGGAGGGATATATGGTGGAGTGTTGCAGCCCACATTTTCACGGGTGCCTTGGGCAGGCCCTAAATGCACTGCGTTCTGTGTTTGGGAATTATATAAAGTTTCCCAGTAATAGGAATGAGTGGAACTCTGTAATAAGAGAATTCGACTCTGTCAGTGGCATCCCTAATGTCTTCGGTGCTATAGACTGCACACATGTTGCATTCAATCCACCTCTACACAGAGAGCATATTTTCCGAATAGAACAAGCTACCATTCGCTTAATATTCAAGTGGTATATGACAGCAAGATGACTATTATGAGCATTGGCTCTGGATTTCCTGGCTCGTCACATGACTCATTCATACTGAAGCAGTTCCGGATTATATGCTGATTTTAAAAGTGGAATAATGCCTGAAGGATGGATTCTAGGTAAATATCTGTGTCAGGTTTATCTGATGTTAATATAGTGGCAGCTAATATAGTTACATCTCATAATGTAACATTGCGAGCAGGCCCTGATTTCACAGTGGGAGACTGAAAGCAGCTTCTTTCATCTTATTTTATTTCAGGAGATGCTGGCTACCCATGCTATACGTGGCTAATGACACCAATATCCAGGCCGCATACAAGAGGTGAATACATTTTTAATGAAGCACATATGAAATCAGGCTCTGTCATTGAGTGAACATTCAGGCTTCTGAAGAGCAGCTTCAGATGTCTTGATAAATCTGGAGGAAGCCTCATGTATAGCCCCAGTAAAGTGGGCCTGATAGTTTCTGCATGGGCCGTACTGCACAATATTGCCAGCCACCACAAATTGCCTGGCTTTGTGGCTGATGATCTAGATCAGTGATCCCCAACCAGTAGCTCATGAGCAACATGTTCTCACCAACCCCTTGGATGTTGCTCCCAGTGGCCTCAAAGCAGGTGCTAATTTTTGAATTCCTAGGCTGACAGTCCACATAGGGGCTACCAAATAGCCAATCACAGCCATTATTTGGCACCCAAGGGACTTTTCCATGCTTGTGTTGCTCCCCAACTCAGCCCAGTGTTGCTCCCCAACTCTTTTTACATTTGAATGTGGCTCACAGGTAAAAAAAGGTTGGGGACCTCTGATCCTGTTCATCCCACTTGTCCGGTAAAAAGTGCAGATAAATATGCAATGGAGTATGCAGAGAGATCATAACCAATTACAGCTTGAAAACAGTTGTAATAGAAATTTTAAATGGTTGTTCAATCATGTTTGACTAATGTAACTGTTTTGTTACTTGTTAGTGGCAATGTTGTCCACAAAAATTATTTAACCCTTTAAGTGCCAGCAGGATTCCACATTTTGGTTACGCGAAATGCCAGCTGTTTTTGAAACATTTTGTGCTCTCTCACTTTAGGGCATTTTCTGTGGGAAAACCTATAGTTTACCTAGGAAAACTATATATTGTTTTTTTCAGGAGAAACTAAGCTTTCTAAATCTGCCTGAGTTTTCATGTATTTCCACATCTGAAAAAAGATTTATAGCGCTAAATACCAAAAATAAAAGAAAAATTCCTATTTTTCATAGTATATGGATTTATACCAGAAAAATATTTCATTTTACGCATGAAGATCCAACTGATTTGGAAAGCCTCATGTCTCTCGAACGTGCCAATATGTATAGTTTTAGGGAGATTTATGACTTCTGTACAGGAAAAACTCCCAGCAGTATATTACCAAATTTTGAAAGCACTAAGGCAGAAAATGGCATACTTTAGATTCCAAGGCAGAAAAATCCTGAAACAGTAGGTTTACCCCAGAAAACCATATATTGTTGAAAAATTCACATTCTGCTGATTCCAAAATGGGTAACTATGTCTCTCTACTCCTAACTACCAAACATCAAAGCTTGTCTGAACATAGCGTTTTTTATAAAAACAATTCAAAA
The DNA here is from genome assembly GCF_017654675.1 of Xenopus laevis. Lineage (NCBI taxonomy): Eukaryota > Metazoa > Chordata > Amphibia > Anura > Pipidae > Xenopus > Xenopus laevis. Next base: position 134,672,997 of record NC_054387.1, on the reverse strand, counting down.
ATCAAATCACTTCAAAGGTTTTATTTTGCTGCTCCGCATATCCCACACTGTATCACCAAGAAAAAGCACCCTGAATATGATTGTCAGGGGTCCACTGAACAGTTTGATACCCATTGTGCATAGGTTTACCAAAGTATCTGGCATTTAGAGACCCCAATATGAAGTTAGCGCATCCAAATTGTTCAGAACTTTACTTCAGCTACTGAAAAATCAACACATTTACTGCAGTTTTTGTGGGGTAAAAACACAGAAAAATAGGTTTACCCCCCAAAACCATATAATTTTGGAAAGTACACATTCTACTGAATCTAAAATGGGTACCTGTGTCTTTCTGCTACACACTACAGAGACGCAAGGCTTTGTCAGTTTTGGTGAAATATCTGAAAATTGCCTCAAAGCTTCAACTTTCCAGCATCATATCGCCCACGTATCATTATGTACCACAAAAAAGCACCCTAAGGGTTCGTTTACACGAGGCGACTAAACGCCTTTTCTTCTTGGTGACAATCTAACCAAACTGCCTCCTCGTGTCTTCTGAAAACACCGCTCTATGTGTGCTTTAGCGCAGGTGACTTTTCATTATAGAGGATGGGAAGACACAAGGAGGCAGTTCGGGGAGATTGTCGCCCAGAAGAAGAGGCGTTTAGTCGCCAGGCGACAAAATCTCCCTGAATCTCCTTGTATGAACTAACCCTAAATATGATTGCCAGGAGTCCTTCAAATAGTTTGGTGCCCATTGTACATAGGTTTACCAAAGTATCTGGCATTTAAAGGCCCCACAATGAAGTTAGTCCTGTTGGTAACTTCAGCAACTGAAAAATCAACACACAGGAGAAACCTCTCTGTTTGGTGCTGAATTAAGCATTGAAATTCCTGTTTAAGACAGTATTTTTTGTTTTCACTTGGTGTGTGAATGTGTTGTCCACTTGGTGGGTGAAATTTCTCTCGATTTCTCCTCCCTGGCTATCTCCTATAAAAGGCAGGGAGGAGAAATCGAGCGCCGCCTGATGGAGCGTCGCCATGTTGCCTTTTCAGAAGAGGAGCGCAAGCAGAGTATCAGTAAGATATTTCTTAATAAAGTCTTTGCAATGTAAAGTTAAATGTGTGCTGCCATTTTTTTTCTTAAGGGCAAACAATTTTTTTACAGAAAAAATTTCATGATACTGTTCCTTTAACCCTCTCCCTGCCAGAGCAGGTGTCTCAAGACACCGAATCCTTGGCAGGCTCGGTGGGCACTCTTTACTTGGTTTCATTTTATTATTATGTATCGTCCTGGTTCCAAGAACAAAAAGCCAGATGCTCTTTCCAGGAGCTTTATACCAGAGGATTGCCACAGCAAGGACCAAGATCCAATCATTCCCTTTGTCAGGATTATTGTTTCTCTGCTTCCAGAATTTTCTTCTCAGATTCAGTCCACTCAGTCTTCTGCACCTTCAGATACTCCCATTGACATGGTTTTTGTTTCTCCTGAACTTCATCTCTGTTTTTCTGCAGACCTATTGTTCAAAACAAGCTGGGCATCCAGGTGTAATGAAGCAATGAATCTGTTAAATTGTCTTGTTTGTTGGCCATCTATGCAAAAAGACATTGCTTCCTGCACCATTTGAGTCTCTTCCAAACTTCTATGGGACCTTCTGCAGCCTTTACCTTGATGTTTGACCAACTTAGCTACAAACGTTATCGTTGAATCTCCAGCCTCTAAAGGGAATGCAGCCATATTGGTGGTAATTGATCACTTAGGTAAGATGGTACATTTTGTTCCCCTAAGAACTGGAACTTTCCCAACATATTATACTTTACATTTTTCGCCTCCATGGATTCCTAGCAGAAATTGTGTTGGATAGAGACTTTCAATTCAGTTCCAAATTCTGATGTTCCCTGTACAAATTCCTAAGCATCTCTCTTCAATTTTTCTTGGTAATGTGAGGTGCCGATATCGGAACTCACCACGGCACGGCGTCTCATTGTTGGTCGCTAGCTCTCGCGAGACTAAAGCAACTCGCCTGAAAATTCTGACAATAAAAGCAAATAACTCACGTACAGAGCTCTGACCAAAGTATACCGAAGGATGCCTTTGACAATTTCAATGCGGCTTTATTTCTGCATACAGTGCGATACATACAGTGGGTGTGTAGACAGGTCCTACGCGTTTCATGCCCCTATACCAGGCACTTTCTCAGGGTACAATTTTTTTTATCTCTCTTCAGTTCTCCTCTGCTTATAACTCTCAGTTGGCTGAATGAGTAAATCAAGCTCTTGACCAAGTTTTGAGTCTTTTTGCCAGGCTGATTGGTCCAATCTTCTTCCCTGGCAGAGTTCACCCATAACAATGCTTCTCATGTTTCTACAGGAAGACGGCCCGAGTCAGTGTGCCTAAAGGTTGAAATAAATTTTCCGCTATTTTCACTATTTCAAGACCTTGGAGGGTGGTTTTATTTTTTGGTTTATTACACTATGCTATAACCAGCACCCAGGCAGTTGCTTGTATCATGAGTGCACCACTATAGACTCTCTCTCTCTCTCTATTGAATAAAGTACCCCCTATTGCAAAATATAAGGATATTATAAGTCACGAGGAGTTCCATGACATATAAAAGCATGAAGCCAAAGGCCAAGTGCTTTTATACAGGTCATGGAACTCCAAGGTTACTTCTAATATCCTCATATTTTCCAACAAGGGTACTTTATTATAATACACAAGTTTTAGTGAGTCATGTGAAAAAAATTACATCACTGCTCACCGTTTATAACCAATGACATCACTAGTCACCATTTATAAGGATATAATCTACAGGATATTCATGGCTTTTGTGTATTATATATATATATATATATATATATATATATATATATATATATATATATATATGGAGGGGTTTGTTTGTTTATAGGTCGATAGGGAGCTCTGAACAAGCATTTTCAACACAAGTACTATTTATTATGCTTATATTTAGCAAAAGTATTTTTCAGTGTATAATCTCCCTTTAAGCTAATATAATTACATACCTATCTAGTAGTGATGTGTGAGTTGAGAAAAACTCGACCCACACTTGGCTCCCCCCCTCCATTTATAGACTCGCACGCAAATTACGATACAAAATGGTGCAGGGTGGGGCAGGCTATAAAACCGGATGTTGGAAACCAGCAGTCTAAGGTCACAGGTGAGGAGCTCAACCTGAACTCGCACATTGCCCATAAATGATGCAGCGAAGTCGGCCCATACCCACCCTTCCAGGGGGTATAGGGTTGGCCCGCACATCACTATCTAGATAATATCCTCCTGAAGAATCAAGACCCTCTGAAACTGATTCATCATTCCATGAGAATACTGAGCCTTATGCAAATCCATAGCATTGTTGTAAGTGACTAAAGGTGGCAGTCAAGTTGGCTGGGGTGGAGATCCAGGTCATCTTTCAGTCCAAGGGAAATATCCAAAGCCAGTTCACCTTGCTGCATTTTTACTTCCAGCTTGTGGAACCCGTTCAATTAGTTTCAGACAATCTGATACATTTGGTTTAACAAAGAAGGTTTGTTCTAATAAAATCCACCATGTGTTGCTGCTCTCTTTCCTAAATTAGGCCACACCAGTCCGACCAATATAATACGTAAAAATAGGATAGTTTGGAGCACACGATTCAGCAGACTTTGCTGCAAAATATTTATTAACACAACATGTTTCTGGATTCATGTTGATCCGAAACATGTCATGTTAATAAATATTTTGCAGCAAAGTCTGCTGAATCGTGTGCTCCAAACTATCCTTTTTTTACATACATTTGGTTTAAAACAAGAGGGCACAAGCAGCAGATCTCTTGAGACAATTATGTAAAGGTTAGTGAGTACAGGATCTGCTTTTAGAGAATTTCTGCTTTTCATCTTCCAGGGCATGTCAATATTGCAGCAGACGTGTGTTTCAAGGACCTGTTTTATAAAATAGTACTACTTGGTAGGTCCTGTGACTTATTGAAAAGAACTAAAAAATGGAAAATTTATACCATACTTTTCCTGGACTAAATCATGGCAGTGGGCATAGTTTCCCACATTAATTTAAATAGTCTTGTGAAAAGAACAACTAATATTCTGCCTGGGTGGAAGTATCTAGATCAGTGATCCCCAACCAATAGCTCTTGAGCAACATGTTGCTCTCAAACCCCATAGATGTTGCTCCCTGTGGCCTCAAAGCAGGTGCTTATTTTTAAATGTTGGGCTTGGGGCAAGTGTTGGATGTATAAATACCAGGTGCACTGCCATACAGAGCATCAATGTAGGTTGACAATCCACATAGGGGCTTCCAAATGGCCAATCACAGCCCTTATTTGGCACCCCAAGAACATTTTTTCATGCTGGTGTTGCTCCCCAACTCCTTTTACTTCTGAATGTTGCTCACGGGTTCAAAAGGTTGGGGATCCCTGATCTAGATAATGTTTATAAGAGCAGTCCATCAGCATCAGAAGGTTGTAGATCAGCTCCTGTACAGGAAACCACCAATCACAGCTCAGTGGCCTCATTTACCTGAACTACTAAACTGCCAACTGGAACCCTGATCAAACCAGGGAACATAAGCCAGACACTACTGGTTGTGATGTATAAAGGACTATGTAAATAAGTCCCTCAACTCCCATCAGAATGAATAGAACTATAGGAAAGGTGTGCACTGGGGAATTCATAAGCAATTGTGTGCATGGGAGGGGGGTGTTTAGACGTATATTGGGGAAACAAGTTAAATGTTTAGATACTGTATGGCCTCCAAACAAGATCTATCCCACTGCAGGCTCATCTACAAGTTGGCACCCAGTCTTACAGAAATAGCATTATAGCTCAGCAACAAACATCACATTACCTAAATGTAAACTGATTTTAAACTGCACCAATAAATCAACCTGAAACATGTTGTGGAAAATGAATTTCACAAAATAGTTTTAAGAGTCACTTATCATAGAAAAATATTGAGCTTGCACTCAGGTTGGGGGAAACAATAGTATTATTGAAAAGAATTGCCCCTTGTGAGCACTAAGCTGCCTACAGTGGAGGGAGTGCACAGCTCGCTTATTTATTGCATTGTGCTCCATACAAATTCCACATCCTACGTCACACACATATGTATATACTATCACTTGTTTTTATAAATAGTATTGTTGTCCTCAACCATTGTGTTGATTTAATAAGCTATACCTCCGGTAGGGGATCCAATTTTCTATGATAATTTTCTATGATTTTATTTAAAGTGACTCTTCCTATGATTATGGTGTAATCTCCTTTCCTGCTGCTAGTGTCATCCTATCAATGAAATTCACAAGTTTTATATTTGTGTGATACATATTTAAACATGTATTTCCCCCTTCTAATTTATAGTAAACACATATATAACTGACAAGTCATTCCCAGCTGGGTATATCTCCATTACGTTATCCAATGTGAAAGCATTAGTAAAACACACCTGCCAAAGTGATATCCATGGAGTCTCTAATGTCTTGGGATATGACCCTTCTTGTTCAATAAAACACTGAATATTGTCTGTTGGTGGGAGGCTGAGCTATAGTCTCAAATTAAATTAGGTTTCCTCCGTTTCCAAGGGTGAGGGAAGAGTAATTATCGTACACAAGTCTTACCAATGGTCAGTGTCCCATCAGCCAACAGTTTGGACAGTATTGGTCTAAGAATTGTCCTATGATGAACTGCTTATTAAACACAGTGTTTCATCATCTCTGTAAATACTGAAAGGCATATTAAAATATAATCAATGTAAAAGAAAAGTTTGGCTGATTTGTAAAAAATTTCCCACATTCAGAATAAGAAAATGGTTTCTCTCCAGTGTGGGTTCTATAATGATCAGTTTTAAAAAAAACCTCCCGCATTAAGAACAAGAAAAAGGTTTCTTCTCCATGTGGGTTCGTTGACGATGAGCTGCAAGTTGTGATGAAGAGACAAAACATTTACCACATTCAGAACACGAAAAAGGTTTTTCTCCTGTGTGAATCATTTGATGACGAGTAAGGTAAGATGGATATGAAAAACATTTCCCACAAACAGAACAAGAAAAAGGTTTTTTTCCAGTGTGAATCATTTGATGACGAGCAAGGCTCGATGGATTTGAAAAACATTTCCTACACTCAAAACAAGAAAAAGGTTTCTCTCCTGTGTGAATAATTTGATGACGAGTAAGGTGAGATCGATCTGAAAAACATTTCCCACATGCAGAACAAGAAAAAGGTTTCTCTCCTGTGTGAGTCATTTGATGACGAGCAAAGTGAGATCGTTTTGAAAAACATTTTCCACATTCAGAACAGAAAAAACGTTTTACGTTCATGTGGGTTTCTTGTTGATGGGCAGTAAGTCCAGATGAAGAGGCAAAAAATTTTCCGCACTCAGAACAAGAAAATGGCTTCTCTCCCGTGTGAATCATTTGATGATGAGCAAGGTGAGAATGATTTGAAAAATATTTCCCACACTCAGAACAGGAAAATGGTTTCTCTCCTGTGTGGATTCTCCGATGGACAATAAGTTTTGATGAAGTGGCAAAACATTTGTCACACTCAGAACAAGAAAATGGTTTCTCTCCTGTGTGAGTCCTTTGATGACAAGCAAGGCTAGATTGCTTTGAAAAACATTTCTCGCATTCTGAACAAGAAAAAGGTTTCTCTCCTGTGTGAATCATTTGATGACGAGTAAGGCAAGATTGATCTGAAAAACATTTCCCACATACAGAACAAGAAAAAGGTTTCTCTCCTGTGTGAGTCATTTGATGACGGGCAAGGCTAGATGGGTTTGAAAAACATTTCTTACACTCAAAACAAGAAAAAGGTTTTTCTCCTGTGTGAGTCATTTGATGACGGGCAAGACTAGATGGGTTTGAAAAACATTTACTACACTCAAAACAAGAAAAAGGTTTCTCTCCTGTGTGAATCCTTTGATGACGAGTAAGGTGAGATCGATCTGAAAAACATTTCCCACATGTAGAACAAGAAAAAGGTTTCTCTCCTGTGTGAATCATTTGGTGACGAACAAAGTGACATCGTTTTGAAAAACATTTCCCACATTCAGAACAGAAAAAAGGTTTTCCCTTCATGTGGGCTCCTTGTTGATGGGCAGTAAGTCCTGATGAAGAGGAAAAAGGTTTCTCCCCTGTGTGCATTTGACTTAGATGGACAGTAAGTTCTGATGAAGAGGCAAAACATTTCCCACATTCAGAACAAGAAAAAGATTTCTGTCTTTTGTGGGTCATTTGATGTTTATCAAAGTCTCTCTTGTGAATCAGATATTTATGGCCCTCATTGCAACTGTATTTTCTACGTAATATATTTTTTGGTGACCAGTATGGATTTCCATCATATTTATTAGCCTTCATTTTTAAGAGGCTGCATTCCATTATAGGAGAAGGTGTATCTGTTCCCTGTATCTGTTCAGTAAGTGGATTAATGCTGCAATCTGATTGGTTTCCTCCTTCCCATGAAACCGACTGCTCATTAATACCAATTAATATATAATTATCTGCCAAGCTGTTATTCAGACTGCATCCCATGACAGGAGTAGGTGTATCTGTTCTCTGTATCTGTTCTGTAAATGGATTAATGCTGCAATCTGATTGGCTTCCTCCTTCCCATGAAGTTGACTGCTCATTAATACCATTTAATATATAGTTATCTGCCAAGGTGTTATTCAGACTGCATCCCATGATAGGAGTAGGGATATATGTTCCCTGTATCTGTTCTGTAAATGGATTAATGCTGTAATCTGATTGGTTTCCTTCTTTACATGAAACCACTTCCTCTTTAATCCCATCTGATATATAATTAGTTGCCAAGCTGTTATTCAGGCTGCATCCCATGATAGGAGTAGGTGTATCTGTTCTCTGTATCTGTTCTGTAAGTAGATTAATGCTGTAATTTGATTGGTTCCCACTTTCCCATGAAGCTGACTGCTCATTAATACCATTTAATATATAATTAGCTGCCAAGATGTTATTCAGGCTGCATCCCATGATAGGAGTAGGTGTATCTGTTCCCTTTATCTGTTCTGCAAATGGATTAATGCTGTAATCTGATGATGTAATCTGGTTTCCCCCTTCACTTGAAGTCGCTTCCTCTTTAATACCATTGCCTGGTGGGGGCTGTTCCACTGGAGAAATTTCAGGGTTTATATGATTTCTGTTGTTAATATTATTATTACAGCATAAAGTTGCTTCCATATGTGCTGTAACATTGCTGTCATCTTTATATTCACAGGCTGCTAAAAGAAAGACAATTATTTATGGCTGAACAGATACACATCTAATAAAAATAAAAAATACAAACTTTTTCTAATAATAAGCATAACAATAGAGTTACGCTATGGCCACATGACATGGATCTCAGCTCACAGAGAAACACAGTAATTAATATCATCTGACAAACAACTTTGATTTGACAGAATGTGTCCAAGGGTACAATTTAGCACTGGGGGCATGGACTGAAGCATGCAGGTAAGTAATCCTATAGATAAACACAATATATAGGCTCACTTCCCTGTTTTCTCTTCCCACCCCTAGGTAATGAGAAGAGTAGGACAAGAAGTGGCCCCAAGGGTGAAATTAAACCAAGGTAAAGAGGACAGAGGCAGACTTGTAGAAATAATGTGTCTGCTCCAGTTTACCCTTCTTGGACCACCGTTTGCTGCAATTAAACATTTTCTGTACAGTCAAGCCTGAATACAGATCCTGTGACCCTCCTGTATGTCCTGTGACATTCTACTTTAAGCTTTGATACAGATCCTGTAGAATGTCACAGGACATACAGGAGGGTCACAGGATCTGTATCCAGGCTTGATTTAGGAACAGTGACATCTAACTAATATATGGTGCTGGTTCAAGTCTTGGTTTAAATTAATATTATCTTCAAAACTACCCTTTGTTGGAGCTCCCTCTAGATCTGCTATTGTCTCTGTCTGTGTATCAAATGAAGAGTGGGCGTGTCCCTGCCAGAAGAACAGTAGAACAGGGACAGCCAATTACAGACCCAATTTCTTACAAGCAAAGGCTGGTTTTAGTTCACCACAATGAAATCTTTAGCTTTGCTGCTCTCTCAGTCTGTAGTTTTTTGGGGGTTTTTTTGCATGTTGAGAGAAGCGGATTTGCTCCCTTCCCCAGTTTCATTGATCTGCACTGAAAAGTACAGGTTCTGCTTGAGTGCAGGTATACAAAGCGGACATTGTAAAAAAATGCCTGCTTTCATGGTTTTTGGGCAAGTCTCCGCTTGGCTCCATGTACCTGCCTGCACTAAAGCAGAAGCTGTACTTGTCAGTGCAGATCAATAGAGTTGGGGAAGGGAGGGAATCCGCCGCTTCTCTCAGCATGAAAAGAATAAAAACTGACTCTGTGTGTCTCAGCCTTATGGCAAAATCTGTTCTCTCATATCTGAAGTAACAAACTTAATTATAACATTCTTACGGGTCTCCTTGAAATGTCAAACATCCTGAATAAATTCTATGCTCGGTATAAGATAGAAAGCACCCATTACTCACCCAGTGGGCAGAGCTGTTGGGGATCCACCTTTATCTCTTCCTCGTAAAGTTCCTTGTTTCCTTTTATATAGTCCCACTCGTCCAAGGAAAAATAGATGGAAACATGATGAGTCCTTATGGCAACCTGTCACACACAATGTTCCAGTCATCCCCCAGCCAGAGAAAGGGATTATCATCCACTGTTACTAAACAATAAGGGGCCGCTGTACCCACCTCTCCAGTCAGCAGCTGGATGATGTTGGACATGAGTTCCAGGATCTTCTTGTCATTCTTGTTATTTTCCTTCTGTATGACGGAGCCAGGGGCATGCAGGGCCCCCCCATCATCTGACTTCTTCCTAGGGATGTAGTGCTAAATATTGAAAGGAAGAGAGAATGGTGTTTGAGCTGCAGAGAGACCCCCTTTGTACAGACAGACAGTCTCTTGTCAGTGTGCCAGTCACAGTGCCCCTCACCTCTCCAGTCAGCAGATAGATCATCTCCAGTGTGAGAGTCACAATTCTCTCCTTCTTCCCCCGCTCCTCCTCCTCATTTTTATCCTTCTTCTTCTTCCCCTTCATCCCTGTGTCACTCGCTTCCTCCCACATTCCCATTGGCTCCTTGTGGGAGGGACTGACCTGGAAGTGCCCCTGGAATTAAGCACTTACACATTTCTATACAGGATTATTCCCAGCAATATCACCCCAATAGAATTACATATTTATCATAGGCTGATACCTCCCTGCATGGTTGAATTTCTTTGGAAAAGTCTCCCAAGCCCACAGCATTGGTCTTAATCATGGGCTTGATCCTCTCTCTCACCATTAGTGTTACGATTGGTATCCCAAACCCAGAACAAACCCCAAGGTCTTGGTCACAACTAAGCCTTCTGCCTTTAACAACCAATCGGGAGGAGTCCTCCGCTACTCGGGTGACGCCAGGTCTTAATATAAGAGGACCAGGGGGAGAGTTCTGGCCAGGCAAGGGAACACCACATTATACAGAAATGGAGAACAAGGAGCGTAGTCGGGGTCACAGGCCGGGTCAATACCAACAGGCAGAACGGTACAAATTCAGGAAACGAGCCTGGTCGGGTCACAGGCTGGGTCAATATCAAGGCAGCATCAAATACTAGCAGAGGTCAGGACAGGCAGCAAGACAGGACTTGGTCAGGAACAGGCAGGGTCAAAAACAACAGTAAACACATTGAAAACACATTGAGAACCCTTTAAATATTTAAATTGTGTCAGTGATGACGTCAAGTTTGGCACGTTCCAGATAAAGTCCGGATATAGGTGAGCGTGCAACCAGGAAGAAAAGCGCATACCGGGATGACACTGGAGGATACCGATGTGGCAGGCGTCCCTGCCGAGGGTGTGACCAGACCACCCGGGTAAGTTGTCACATTACCTCCCTCTAGAGGAGCCACCGGACCCCTAGGCTTATCAGGAAACCTAGAATAAAATTGTCGTATCAAACGATCAGCTTGAAAATCAGAGGCAGGGACCCACAACCTCTCCTCAGGACCATAACCCTCCCAATGCACCAGATACTGTAATTTACCTCTGACAAAATCAACTATCTTCTGCAACTGCTCAGACTGACCTTCAACAGACAATGGAGGTGGAGGAGAAGACTGACGAACAATTCTGGCAGGTTTTAAACAAAGTCTTAGGACACGTTAGAACATAACATAACTCCGGATGAGCTCTGCCATTACCGCATTGGCAGTTGATGTTTTTAAAAAAAGACACATGAAATGAATTAGAAATCTTAAACTCAAGAGAAAGTTCCAACCAGACAGTACTGGGATTAATGATCTCAGATATTGGAAAAGGACCAATGAATTTAAGTCACAATTTAGCAGAGGAGACCTTCAAAGGAATATTCTTAGAGGACAACCAGACCTTATCACCCACCTGATACTCAGGAGACACCCTGCGATGCCTAAAAAAATAAAAAGGTTCAGGGATTATAGTCAAAAACAGTAAAAAAAATGCACATATTGTTCCAAAGACTGATTTGTTCTCTCCGTCTGACCATTGGTTTGTGGATGGTATGCAGCGGAGCAAAAAGCCCTCCAAAACAGAGACAATATTTGAAGGAGCTAATATATAAAAGAGGAAGAGTCCAGCGAGGGACTTGGCAGAGGGGGAGGGTGGAAAGGGGAAGAAAATGGGACATTTTACTAAAACGATCCACCACTACCCAAATTACCATATTCCCTTTTGAGGGAGGTAACTCCACAATGAACTCCATGGAAATATGGGTTCATGGCCTTTCAGGGATAGGAAGCGACTGTAGCAGCCATTGAGGTAATAACCTGGAAGTTTTAGAACACTGACAAACCGGAATGTATCAATATAGTTACCAACATGCTTTCTCAAGATTAGCCACCAAAGTGTACGATAGAAGGGAACAGGTCTTTGTGCAGGTCTACTTTAGCGTCATGAGTCTCAAACAGAACAGACTCACAGTCTCACAAGTTCTTCTGGAACAAAAAGTTTTCCCGGAGGCACATTCAAAGGATTATCTTGGACTTTAGACAAAGAGGAAAATAGGTCTGGACTGCCACAATCACTTCCTTACCCAAAATAGAACCAGGTTCACTAAATACTCATAATGCCCATCTCGGGTATTTGCCCCCTTCCTTAATTTGAATTAAGTTATAGGTGCCCCTAAGATCAAGCTTTGTGAAGATAGTGGCATCCTTAACCCTATTGAATAGTTCTGAGATCAAGGGAAGGGGGTAATGATTTTTCACTGTGATCTTGTTAAGACCTCTATAATCTATAAATGGCCTGAGACCCCATCTTTCTTTTCCACAAAAAAAGAATCCGGCACCTGTAGAAGAGGAAGAATGCCTTATGATCCCTCTCTCCAGGCTTTCCCTCATATATTCCTCCATAGCCTGGTACTCTGGAAGAGAGAGAGGGTATGCTCTACCCTTAGTAGTAGAGGAACCTGGAATTAAATCAATGGGACAAGCATATGTGGTGGATGAAAATACATCAGAAAAAAGAGGAAAACTGAATAGGCAACCGCTCTAGGGAAGTAGCAGCAAGGACTTTGGTTTCACACACTGGACTCCACTGAATTATTTTTCTAGTGGACCAGTCTAGCCTGGTATTGTGTCGCTGCAACCAGGGGAGGTCTAGAATGATGGGAGTACAAGGACAATCAGTCACATAGAAGGATATTGGTTCAGCATGATTCAGCATGACCATGGACATAAGAAGATTCTTGCATTTAAAAGACACCAAACCAGACCCAAGGGAACTATCATCAATGATAGACAGAGCAATGGGACAAGGGGTTCATAGGTATGCAATGTTTGTGTACAAAACTGGCATCCAAAAAAGTTCCCTGCTGCCTCAGAATCAAAGAAAGTAGAGCACTGTGCATGACCCTTATCCCAATTCAAGAGGACCTAAATTAGAATTTGTGAAAAGGAGAATGACTGGGGAGTAGTAGAAACAGCATCACCCAAGCAGGATTCCCCAGACCTTCTTAGGTTTTGCCGTTTCCCATCCTCTTGGGACAAGTGTCAAGCAGATGACCTTTAGCCCCACAATGTAGGCATAAACCATTAGCCCTCCTACGACCCTTTTCTTAGGAAGACAAGCAAGTTGAACCCAATTGCATGGGTTCCTCAGTGGATCTAGGGGCAGAAAGAGATGGTTTAGGAGCCACATATGGGGACATAGTATAAGGGGTCATCATAGCCACAACCTCCTGACATCCCTATGCCTTCTATCAATCTTAATTGCCATATGCATAAGGGAGTCAAAGGAGGGCTGCATAGGGAAATTTGCCAATCCCACCCTGAATTGACCCCTTAAAGCCATATCATTCTAGTCTCTTCCACCCAGGGGCAGAACTCTGTACAATAATCCTCGACCTGCCAATTGCCTTGTCTGATGTTAAGGATCGCTGAATCCGCAGAGGTGGTGTGGTCAGGATCATCATAAATGATGACCATTGTCTTAAAGAAGGCTTCTAAAAAGAGATGGGCTGGATCACTAGCATATAGACTAAACACCCAAAGCTGGTGATCCCCCTGTAGTACGGTTATTACAAAAATTAACCCTCAACTCCTCTGTAGGAAAGAAAAAAATAAATGGAGAATGCAGGCCTCCCAAAAGAAAAAGACCTCCGCTAAACCTCTCGGGAAATTAGGCTCCACCGTAGGGTTAACCGTAGCTTCGGACTGGAGTCTGCATGATGAGGCTGGAGCAGACATGGCAGCTACAGGCTGCTATTGAAGGATGTACAGATGAGCTGATAGTCTCTGTAAGCACTGGATGGAGTCCTGTTCTCCTAGACGCTAAAGCAGGCTTGCCAGGATCACTTCCGTGGTAGCAGAGGAAACCGCTGCACCTTCAGCGTCCATGTTGGGCCCAACGTACTGTCTCAATTATTATTCCAAACCCAGGACAAACCCAAAGGTCACGGCTCAGCCTTCTGCCTTTAACAACCATTTTTCACTTCGGGAGAAGCCCTCCGCTACTCGGGTGCCACCAGATCTTAATATGAGAGAACCAGGCAAGGGAACTGCACATTATGCAGAAAAGATGAACAAGTCGGGGTCACAGGCCAAGTCAATACCAAGAGACAGATCGGTACAGATTCAGGAAACAAGAGCGTAGTCGGGTCACAGGCCGGGTCACTATCAAAGCAGCGTGAATACAGAATCCAGAAGACTGGTCAAATAGTAGCAGAGATCAGGAAAGGCAGCAAGACAGGACTTGGTCAGGAACAGGCAGTAACAACAGTAAACACATAGAAATCTCACCCAGGAACTTTTATGTTGGGCAATGAAAACTACACAAAGAGCCCGAGTATTACTGGGATGATGCAGGAGGATAAAGATGCAGCACATTGTTTCTATAGCTAGAGGAGCATAAAGCTCTGGTACATTCTTGTTATTTGCATAATATGTCTCCTTTACAGGAGCAGTATTCCTAATATATCACTAATGTCCTTCCATTTCTATTGGCCTCAATGTGCCCCAATCCCCCCTCCCCCCAAGCCTCCCCCTTATGTCACCACAGAGTCAGCCGACAGCCTATTCTTATCCGTACTATTCCCCCACTCTCCCTACCTGCTCCCCAGTATGTATAGCTGCCCCCCACACAGCTCCAGTCTGTATCATCCCCTCAGGCTGCAGGACTAACAAATAGCAATTCACTTGTGCTGCCTGGAGCTGCTGCTGCTGCTGCTGCTGCTGCCACATAAACTGCACTGAGTCAGTACAAAGTGTCCCTGGGAATAATCAGCTCATGTGTTGGGAACAACAAGGTAACGCTGCTCCTTTATTGCTAGTGCAGCCCCGATCCCTTACTCACCGGTGTCCCCTCGCTGCTCTGTTGCTTCCTGTAGCTGTGAGGAAGGAAGTGGGGGAAGGAGCTGAGACACTTGCTCATTGGCTGTGAGTGGAGTGTGGGCGGTACAGAGAGCAGCAGAGACGAATGATTGGATTAGAGAGCACAAGGGAGGGACAAAGAGTTAGGGACAGAGGGAAAACTCACAGATTGCTTTGTAAGTGTAAACAATAACTGAGGTTTTCAGGACTGTCAGGATCCTTAGTTGTTCAGGCTGTGAGCAGTAGGTAGGGTTGCCACTCGGCCGGTATTTTACCGGCCTAGCCGGTAAAACACCTGCCGGGGCCGGTATTACAAATTTACCAGCAATGTAGCTGCCAGTAATTTGTAATACCATTTACAAAATCCCTTGCCCGCCGATGAAAACTTAAATTTTCCACTGCTTCGGGCGGTGGCCCGCCCCTTTTTGTGATGCTACCGCATGAATCCGCCCCTTTTTGAGTTGCGCCCACCATCGTCACCGCCCCTTTTTGCATCACGTCCCGCCCCTTTATTTTTGTTGCCACCTGCATACCCCCCAACCGTCCCGTTTTCCGCGGGACAGTCCCGTTTTTGGGTGTCTGTCCCGCTGTCCCGGATAGTGGACTCATTTGTCCCGCATCCCGCCAGCAGCGGCGGAGGGGAGGCGGCGATGGCACGATGGCCTTTGTTATATACGATAACAAACATGGCGGCGCACACGCTATCTGAGGGTGTGAAAGCTTGTGGCAACTGTAACCGGCGGCGGAAGGGCCAGAGAGAAGCGCAATTACCGGATATTGTGTCCGCCGGGGGGCGGGGTGTAACTGCCATAGGGAAGTTGCTGTGACTTCGCTCACAGTGCCGAACCTCTCAATTCCGCCTATCGGTGACTCCCTAGCGCTCAAAGCCGGATGCTGATTGGCTGTTGTGGGTGACAGTGGGTTCGGTTGCGCAGATGGACTCAGGCCCTTCATGGCGAGGGTTGGTCATTCCCAGTAAGACACTCGGGAGCGTCACATCCGGGGACTGAGTAAGCCAGGCCGGGGAGTGTGGGCCTATCACCGGCCTCTCGCAACCGTATCGCCTAACGCCTGGGAAGGTACGTCCGACAGATTTGCCGTGGGACAGGGGTAAGTTGCATCCCGGCCTGTGACATCAGTGGGCGGTGCTACAGCGGAGATGGACTGTGTGTGTGTGTGTGTGAGAGCAGTGTTACATGTGTGTGTGAGAGCAGCACATCCCCACTGGTATGTGTGTGTCACTGTATGTATGCGTTTCACTGTGTGTGTGTGTATCTGTCTGTATGTGTGTTTGTATGTGTGTGTTACTTATTTACAATTTGTAAAATGAACATGGTAATTAGGGGGTGTGGCCACAAAAATGGGCGTGGCCACAAAAATTTGCGCGGACACAAAAATTTGCGCAGCACAACTTTTTGTCCCTCTTTTGATTTCCAAAATGTTGGGAGGTATGCACCTGTTCAGTAAAAATAATGTTTGATGGAAATGTTCTGTGTTTGTTTCTTCTTCCCTAGACTTGCTTTTTACATTTAGGCTAAAGGCTGATTCTCGGGCTGCAGATAAACATAGTGTAAGAAGGCACATCTTGCAAGAAACCTTTTCAAATCTCAAAATACATTGCACTTAGCTATATGTATTGTATTTCTATACCATTAACTTATAACCTCTGCGAGGTAACTCTCCTGAGTAACCCAGGTACAATGGCATAGCTGTAAGGAAACATATCAATAGCAAGAGTTTCATTCCTGGGCAGGTAAACACCTGCAATAAAGGTACAAGTTAGAAATACTGCATTTCAAACACATCAGTATTCTAGTCCATCAAATAGCCGAAGCCACAGTCCTTTTTAAATGCACTTAGGAGGGTAAAGGAAAAATTGGATGAACCTACCAATGGGCAGGTGTTAACTAAACAGTCTTGGACTTAACTCCAACTGGAGTAAAACAAAGAAAAACCCTTCCCTGTAGAAAGTTCAGTCACTTTGAAGGGACAAGAAACAGACAGCTCAAAAATAACTGCAAACAGACTCCCAATGGAGTATCAGCAAAGGAAATGTTCCCTCTATGAGATTTTCACCAAAATTAAATCATATGAAGAAATCTTGCTTTGGTGTTTTTATAAGGAATATAATATTTGGGATGGGGTTTGTCCACCTATTGTCCATCTCCCAAGTAGACCTCCAAATTGAATTATTTGGTGGGGTTATACTTCCCACAGCTTTTCACAGCATGTTTGAGAATGGTGGGTCCGTACCACCACTCTTTTTCAATGGATCACAGGTACTCCAATCCTGCTCACGTCTCACCTTATCTTGATTTGTGAGACAACTGTGTGCATCTTCTCCTTTCGTAGGATCTCATCAATCAGCCAATTCTCATAAGATGCAGCCACCTTCTCATACACCCACAGAGGAGCATAGGGCATAAAGTAACCCCAAGCTCTATGGACATGAAAGTTTAACACTCTCTGTACTCTGGAGACAGAAGTGAACACATTGGGATCTGCTTGTCCTGGCAGCACTCAGAAATCTTTTTCCTCCTCTGGACCCATGATTGGAGGAGCGGTAAAACTGCGAGGCATTTCCTATATGAGGGTCCAACTCATGCTCAACTTCTGGAGTCTCCTCCTCATATTCTTCCCATCCTGGAGCTGGTCCTAAGGTATTATCTTCCTTAGGCTTGGGAATAGCAGCAATCAAATCTTTCTCCCTCTCAAGGGATATCTTGCCCCACTCATAGTGGTATAATGCAGCCATATTAGAACTCTCACTAGGAGTTTGATGCACCATCACTTTGGGGTATGCTGACTTTATCGGGTCACTAGCCACAGATCTTTGGCATTTGCACCGAATCTGTGCAGGAACTTCCAATATGGATTCTCCATCACTATCCACACTGGAGGGCATTAACTTTTCCAGCAAGTAAGGGTCTCTGATAGTTGGAGCTACTGGTGCAATATGTCCTAACTGGCCAAAAGAGAACTTACTCCAAACAACATCATAGTCTTTGACTACATTTGGAGAGGGGACAGCAAGGGCTGTATACACAGTGACAGTCAAATCCCCACAAGGCCCCGAATCACTCACCAGCACTCTGCGGTGTGAAGGACTTTCCGATGAGCACAAAACAGGGGTATCTTCCCAGTCAGTATTCACCTCCAGTGAGGAATCTGGCTCAGCAGAGTCAAACATCTTCTGGACTTCCATGGCAAGTAAGGGTCTCTGATAGTTGGAGCTACTGGTGCAATATGTCCTAACCGGCCAAAAGAGAACTTACTCCAACCGACATCATAGTCTTTGACTACATTTGGAGAGGGGACAGCAAGGGCTGTATAAATAGTGACAGTCAAATCCCCACAAGGCCCTGAATCACTCACCAGCACTCTGCAGTGTGAAGGACTTTCCGATGAGCACAAAACAGGAGTATCTTCCGTAGTCAGTTTTCACCTCCAGTGAGGTATCTGGCTCAGCAGAGTCAAACATCTTCTGGACTTTCATGGCTCCTTTAACACCCATGGGTGCACTTGATTCACTAAGATCATCGGGAAGGTCCTCCTTTCCCAACATCAGCACAGGCTGCAGGGGTTCCTCCTCCGAGGATACAGGAGCAGCTTCAGGCATGAAGGCCGCATCAGCCTCAAACACGTGCCGCACCCCTTCTAGGAATTTCTCTGGTAGCGGTGAGGAGAGAAGGCCGCAAGCTGAAGCCCCTATTGCTTTTGGGGTACTCAAGTCTCCCCCTGGTGCAACTGGTTCTGACAATTTTAAAGGTATAGGCCTCGGACACGCCAAAGGGTCACTTAGGCTCCCATGCGATGCCGAAGTAGCAGTGACGCACTCATCTGCTGTCCAGCCGGACGGTAAGATTTCATCGACCACAGCCGCGGACATGGGCACATCCCCCTTCAAGCGGAACCACATCAGATAGGGAGACATAATCTGGAGTGAGAGAAATCTCACTGGGTGGCCCATCTAGGACGGCTTCGGTAACGGGTTCTAAGACCGGCTTACGCTCACCTTATCCCGTATCATTTCCACCAATGGAAGTTGGTCAGCCCGGTTATAGGGTCCCATCCATAAGCGGGCCTCACACTGTGAACATACGATGCCTGGATCCTCCAAGGCGTTGGGCGCTTCCATCTCACATAACCCACAGAACAGAATCATCCCACTGGTTTCACAGAGGGAAAAGGTTCCTTGATAAACATACTATCGCTCGGGCTCAACCTGGGCAGTAGAACAGGGCATTGGATCCATTTTAATATCCGGAACCTCGGTTTCAACAACAGGTTCTGCCATACACTTCTCCGACTTAGCTAAGTCCACCAGCATGGAAGCTAAACTCAAGATGGTGGCAGTACTATCTTCTTAACCCATGCAGGGCAGGGCAGCGGCTCTGGAAGTTGCGCAGTACAAAACTTTTTAACAGCAACATTTCCTACACGAGGGGGCATAAGCGGTGGTGTTGCAGGGCAACTGTCCACTAATGGGGCTTTTCCCAAGGCCAAACCAGAACGTTCCTCAGCTAAGAGAAAGTCACTAAAGTCTATGGCATCATTAGCTAGGAACGGGTTGATCCCAGGGATAGACACTTTAATTTTAGTGTAGCCTGAGTCCTTAGTGCTGCCGTCCTTTTGTTCTCCCAAAAAGCTGGAGCTATAAAAGGATTCATTTATCCTTGTGCTTCCATAAACAGAAGTCTGGCTGAGCATAGATGAATGACGGTAGGTTCTAATTAAAAGGGAATCCTTACTGCATAAGACTGTAATAAAAAAGGAAAAAGCACGGTTCCCATTTGTATATACATATGGCCCAAACAGCAAAACAATACAAAAACGTATTTGTCGCTATAAGTCTATAGTACAGAAAGATCATATTTTGGGAAAACACTATTTTCTCCTACAAAAGGGGTAGAAATATAGCTGACAGACTGGTAAAGTCTGACCTAAGAAGCAAACAAAAACACACAAGATTTCTAGGTACCACTAAGGTAGGCACCTTTCCATGCCTCAACTGCTGTTGTTGCAATTCTATCATAAAAGGGGGGCCCAGTCCAACCTTGCCAGGGGGTAAAACAGGAAACACTGTGAATACACCTCACAGTAAATGTGACAAAAAGATGGGATGTAAACAGAATCCACAGGATTTAGGGCAGCCATTATGAATCCCCTCTCCTCCATATGGGTTATCCAGTAAATATCACAGTTCTGGCCTCCAGGACTATAAAGGGGCCTTCCATGGAAAGGGGGACATTCAAAGGTGAAACAGTCGGTATTTCACTCCCAGCAGTCAGGCCCAGGTGACTCATTCTCAGGTAACCCCAATAACAAGTGGACCCCAGAGAGTATTGGTAAAGATTTTAACCCCCCGGCCTTTTCTTTAGTTCCACATTACCCCCAACCTTTCTAGTGGCCCCAGCCCATGAAACATCACACTGTATGGGATCCCTCCAGCTAGGGAATGTTGAGGGGATGCCACTGGGACTAACCAAACATGCACTTTTCTGTGGGGTAGTCATCTGGTCCTCTTTAACCAGCAGCCACTCCATTAGTGATGGGATATGTTCCTCTTTCTCCTCCATGCAAACTTTTTCCCAGTTCTTCCAGTCCAGAGATCACACAGACACTTAAATCCACACAGTTTTCTTGGGAAGCCCTCTGCCAAGCCTTTAAACAGGCAGCAACTATGCTCAGGGTCTACCAGCCCAGGGATCACACAGCCACTGGACTCCATATAGACAGAGATTTAACTTGGGGGGGCACAGCCTCTGCCAAGTCTTTATACTGACAAGTTCTGCCAGCCCAGGGATCACACAGCCACTGGACTCCATATAGACAGGGCTTTCACTTGGGTGGGCTGGAGCAGGTACCTGTCTAACAAGTCCTGCTAGAGTCCTGCGTGGAACCAATTTGTTAAATCCGACCCACAGACGCATTCTTACCCGCTTGGATCCGCTACCTGACCCACAAGTACCTTATCCACAACCCGCTGACCATCAAGAATCAGGAAGTGCTGTCATTGTTAACCCAGAAGTGACATCATCGGAAGTAGGCGTGATGAGAAAAAAGGAGTAAAACTTGCTATTGCTATCTATACCCGTACCCGAAACTTCTACCCGCAACCTGCAGGTTAACCAGCACTAATGGAACTGAGGTGTAAATGAGGATCTCTGTGGCCAATTGCACCCAGAACTGCTGGTAAGTGAACACATTTTGGGCATGTGCCAGCATTTCTTCCCAACAACGATCCTCAAATCATAGGGGTATATTTATTAAAAAGTGAGAAGTTAGAGATTGCCACAGTCCACTAGTTTGTAATACCACCTCTCTCCATTCTTTTCTATGGGATTTTTAAAGGTGTATTTATCAAATGGTGAACTTTCACTTTCACCCTTTGATAAATACGCCTTTAAAAATCCCAGAGAAATGAATGGAGAGAGGCAGTATTTCACACTAATGCACTGTCGTGATCTCTAACTTCACTGTTTGATAAATATACCACATAACCTCTTATAATATCCAGCTCCTGATAAACCAGTTCAGCTAGGGTTGCCACTTGACCAGTATTTTACCAGCTTGGCCTGTAATGATTGATCCCAATGTTAATAGAGAAAAAAGATAAATATATAGGAAGGCCGGTATTTTTTTCCAGAAAAGGTGGCAACCCAAAGTTCAGCCAACCAGTCCCTCCTTTCAGCCAACTCCCTCCCTCCTGTATCATTCGTGCCAATGTATCTAAACCGGCTTGTATAGAGGCTCTAGAATTCCTCCTCTGGGTCACTCACAAAGGTGTTTTAATTACAGAACTCCAGACGGGCCCCAAGCTCTTGTCATTCCTCCCAGCTGTGGAGAAGTGAGCGCACTGTTTAGGAACTATACTTGTATCTCCCACCTGTACAGCTGTGATGGGTTACAACTGGGCAGTCTCTGTCAGGGCCGGCCTTAGGACTATTGGACCAATTGGGCCCAATAGGGCCCCGCACCTCTGGGGACCCCGCACCACAGGGCAGCACAGATAATATTTCCCTCAGCACATGATGCTGCCTGGCCTGCCCCCAACTTTGAGAGTCCAGCCCATCCCCAAATCCATAGGTCCAGCCCACCCCCAACTCTGATAAGCCAGCCTATCCCCCAACTCTCAAAGGCACAGCTTTCCTCCAACCTTGATAGGCCCTGCCTGACCCCAATCCAACCAAGCCTGCTCCCAAGCTGAATCTGCCCAGCCTGCCCCAAACTAATTGGCCCAGTCCACTCTCCTATTTCCTCCCTCTCTCTCTTACCCTGTGTGCCCCTATTATGTGCCCCTATTTCATCGCTCTCACTCTCTTACCTTGTCTGCCCCTTTCCTTTCTTTTTTGTGCCTGTATGACCTTATTTTCTTAAATACTTGGTGTGTCAGTAGCCAGCAACACTTTGTCTAGGGGCCCCGCCAACATGGTCCCAATTGGGCCCCACATTTGATAGGACCAGCCCTGGTCTCTGTGATCTTCCATGAGCATGCCCAGTTTAGTCTGTGTGTAGAAACCAGCACAAGTCTTGGGTAGAACTGTGTGTATACTGTTATAGAGGGGACTGGAATTGTTTGCCCTCACAGTGGGGGTCACATACCAACAAATGCGGGCTGGCTACACTTAACATTAGTGCAAAGGTTATCAGTTGCATACCATTTGTTGGAACAATGTAGCAGGGGGGTATTAAGATATGTTTAAGCAAAATGCTAAATAATAAGCTGTTTTATCACACCTGGACATCATGGGCCCCCGCTGGCCCAAACCTGCTCCCCCGGCTGCCCAGTTATTTTCTGTGCATGCGTTTAAAGGTAAGGAGGGCCCTTCATTTTTCAGCCCCGGTGGACCCCCAAGACACTAGCACGACCCTGAAAATGATAACATCTATTCCACCTGAGGAGCCTATGCAGTTAGTATGTATCCCCTGAAGAGAAGGTGCGGAGGTGTACCATTGGGTTATGGAGTCCTGTTTGGGTCATGCAGTTTTTACTCCCTACCTACAACTTACCTTTTAAGATTATTATTCCCATTCTCCTGAATGGGTAGGGGTGGTGTTGCAGTTGAGGTCTTTTAGGATTCTGGGGCAGCAGGGAATTATTTTGATGTCAATTTGCTCACAGACTCCAATACTTCCTCTTGTACCTCTAGTTAAACTGTTTGTAATAGATGGGAATCCTTTTGGTTGTGGGTTACCTCCAAATCCAATATTCTTGCTATGAGGATTGATGTTACCTACTCTGAACAATTTTATTTTCATATCATTAATTGTCCTGTTTGCCTGTGATTTTATGCCTCCCATGGGAACAAGTGCATAATCCTCTTATTGACTGGGTTACTAGTAAAATACTTCAAAGGGATGTGGACTGTCGGGAATTGTGTCCAGCTACTTTAGCTGCCATATCACTAGAAGGTCTACCATATTCAGCCTTCTCTGATGTCTTCTCTAAAAAAGGCAGCTGAAACCCTTCCTTAACAACAGGCCTTGTGACTGTGCTATTGATTTAAATCCTGGGTTCCCCCCCCCCTAAGTATAGAATGTGCCCTCTCTCTCATCCTGAGGCTCAAGCCATGGAAGAATACATTAAGGAAAATCTAGGAAGAGGGTATATAAGGCCTTACCTCCTCTCCCTCTGGAGCAGGTTTCTTCTTTGTAAATAAAAAAGATGGTGGTCTTATATCATATATTAATTATAGAGGTCTAAATAATATCACCATCAAAAATCATTACACTCTTCCTTTGATTTCAGATCGCTTTGATAGAATTAAGGGTGCTATATAATTTGATTCGGATCAGGGTGGGGGAACAATGGAAGTATTTAATACTTATGATGGGCACCAGGTGATGCCTTCTGCCAAGGTAATGCCCCAGTCATCTTTCAAGAATTTGTAAATTACATTTTTTGTGATCTACTGGGGAGCTTTGTAGTAGTATATTTGGACAATATATATATTCTATTCTTCCAATGCCCCCTTATAAGGCAGACCCAGGAATTAAATTTATATACACTTTGGTACAATCATATGCTAAATGCTTATGCTAAATTTCAGAAATGTATCTTTGAGGTTCCATCTGTTCATTTTTTGGGGTAAATTATCTCTCTAAATGTATTGGAGATGGATTCAGCTAAGGTAGAAACAATTTTAAATTGGGAGCAACCCATGCTATTCAAAGATTTTTAGGGGTTGCCAACTATTATAGACAATTTATCACTACTTTTTCTACCCTACTGGTTCCAATTACATCTCTTACCAAAAAGGCTTCTTAAAGAGGCATTTATCTCTGCTCCAGGCAGGGTTGGACTGGCGCATTTGGGGCCCACCAGGTTCCAAACCTCGGGGGCCCCCCACGCATGCACATGCGCAAAGTGCTGCGTATTGTCTTTCTTTTAGTTCTGGCTGATCGGGGAGTGGGTCTGGGCCTAGTCTGGCCCTGGCTCCAGGTCTTTGCCACCTCGACTCTGCTCTTCACCTTCTTGTCTAGAAAATTTTCTCTTGAAGGTAATGATGATATTGGCAATCACGGGGGCTTTGGAGGAGTGAAAGCGTCTTCTCCATGGGGTTACAGTATACATTGATCATAAGAATTTACTATATATTGAATCTGCTAAATGATTAAATTCTAGACAAGCTACCGTAAATGGATATTGTTCTTTACCTGTTTCAATTTTATTCTAATTTACAGGTCAAAGTAAAAAAAACATGAAGGCAGATGACCTCTCTAGAAGTTCTGTTTACAACCCTCAAGAAGTCCTGATTTAATTGTCCCTAATGAAGTGATTGTGGCTACCAGACCTTAAAGGGATACTGTCATGCAAAATCAGTTAAAAGTGCTGCTCCAGCAGAAATCTGCACTGAATCCATTTCTCAAAAGAGCAAACCAATTTTTTTATATTTAATTTTGAAATCTGACATGGGGCTAGACATATTGTCAGTTTTCAAATATTAATTGCTGTATCCCTCAAAAAACAAAGTTTATCGAGGGGGAGATAACAGAAAGTTTTATATAGTGTAGTATTTATAAAATAAAATTCCAATCTCACACTTGGTGAGATCTAGAGCGATCTAGAGAGGAAGCCAGTTTGGCGAAATGCGTTAGCGAAGACGCCGTCGCTCTGAATTTGCGGAAGCGTGTTACCAATATGTGCATTGGACTTTAAGGGATGGCGAGGAACCGAAAGCGCAATACGGAATGCACAGGACACTTTTTTCAATGCGGTTTGACAACCAATGTTTGTGAGTGTGATTTTAAATATTTATTAAACTTGTGAAAAACGCTTCTGCACATTTATCCAGTTATCTCTCCACATTAAGCGGATAAAGAAGAAGCTTAAGAACAGGAAGAAATAGATTTTAACCAATGCCTTCCTTGTCTCACGTCTAGTGAGTATAATATACCACTGGGGGCACTAGGACTCTAGCGGTCGGTTGCTATACCACCATCTCCCCAGTTACGCGCTCACACTTGTCAGTTTCTCAGCTGCCTGTCATGTGACTTGTGTTCTTATAAACTTCAGTCACTCTTTACTGCAAGTTGGAGTGATATCATCCCCCCCAGCAGCCTAACAACAGAACAATGGGAAGGTAACCAGATAGCAGCTCCCTGATACAAGATAACAGCTCCCTGGTAGATCAAGAACAGCACTCAATAATAAAATCCAGGTCCCACTGAGACACATTCAGTTACATTGAGTAGGAGAATCAACAGCCTGCCAGAAAGCAGTTCCATACTAAAGTGCTGGCTCTTTCTGAAACCACAAAATGACCTGAGATGAATCTACACACCAATATTATACACTTAAAAAAAAATACACTTTCTGGTTCAGGAATGATATTTTACATGGTAGAGTGAATTATTTGCAGTGTAAATAGTGTTATTTAAAAATAAAAACACCATAAAAATCACGACAGAATCTCTTTAAGTAAATTTCCCTGCATAGGTACCTTCTGAGAATCTTTGTACAGTTGTCTTGTTTGAGACTCATGAATCCAGGGTAACCGAACATCCTGGCCAAAGTAAAACTTGCTCTCGTCTATCGCAAACACTCTGGGGGGGGGGGTAATGTTATGGTACTTGGTGGTCTAGTGGGCCAGAGGGAACGACCGTGGAGGTCTAGTGCATGTGTTCACTGCCCAACATAAGTCTGCTTATCTAAGTCCTTGGGTGCATTTTTGTTCTTGACCTCTGCCTATTTATTGACCACATTTCTGGATCCTGATTTTGTACCTCACTGTCAGTATGGTTTTGACCTTGGCCTCTCTCTCTTGACTATGCTCTACTCTATTCCTGTTACTCCTGTGAAATGTTCTGGTTCCCATACTAGGCCAGAACTCTTGTCTTTTGTCTAATGTTTTTAGGGGTGGGATTGTGTGAGCTTATATTTTTGGAGGCTGGCCATGCAACCATATAGCATTTGCGAAATTGGCTACTAGCCACAGAACTCCATGTTTTAAATGTAACCAATAAAGATTTGCTTTTAATGTAAATGTCTCCGCTGGTGCTACATGCAATGGACTGTTTACCAAGTGGATACTGCCTTCTGGGGGCTTGGCTGCACATTGTAGCAAGACTCTCATTCAGCTTTAGTGTGTCAGCTGGCTTCTAAAACTGTTAACTTGCAAGCCTTCTTTCATGTGAAACCTGCAGGGGATTTCATGGACTCTGCTTTAGGCAAGCATCTTACTATTGCCCTTTTCCCCATATCTACCCCCTTGTGGGTTCTGGCGATTGATGATAGACCTCTAACACTGGAAATCATCTCTGGAACAATGGCGGAATTACCTCTAACAGTTGTATCCCTACATAAATACAAGCGGTCCTCTCTCTGGAGCCACTACTGCCTCAAGAACGGTCCATCCTCTAATGCCAATATTGATTACAGGGGTCTCAACAAGATAACTATAAAGAACCCCCCATCTCTGACCGAGTTGACCAATTGAAAGGGACTATGGTCTTCTCTAAACAAGGCCTCTTTCTACTAGACCCTCTCAGCCCTTGTTTATTGAAGTTGATGCATCCGACATTGGAGCTGGAGCCATCTTGTCTTAAAGGTGTGTAATGGGAAGTTACATCCATATGCTCAATTTTCTAAGAAATTCTCCACTTTCGATATTGGGAAAAGAGAGTTAATTGCTGTCAATTTAACTCTAGATGAGTGGCAACATCTTCTAGAAGGCACGCAGCATCCCATCACCATCTTTACTGACGATAAGAATCTAGACTAAATTCAGGTTCTCAAGACACTGAATCCTTGGCAGGCTCAGTGGGAACTCTTTACTTGGTTTCATTTTAACTGATCAATTAAGTAAGATGGCACATTTTGCTCCCCTAAGAACTGGAACTCTCCCAACATTTATACTTCATATTTGCATTGCGCCTCCATTGATTCCCAGCAGAAATTGTGTCAGATGGAGGCTTTTCAATTCGATTCCAAATTCTGGTGTTCCCTGCACGAATCCCTAAGCATCTCTCGTCAGTTCTCCTCTGCTTATCACCCTCAGTCGAATGGAGTGGCTGAATGAGTAAATCAAGTGCTTGGCCAACTTTTGAGATGTCATGTGTCCTTGTTTTGCCAGGCTGATTAGTCTAATCTTCTTCCCTGGGCAGAGTTCACCCATAACAATGCCTCTCATGCCTCTACTGGGAGATCACCTTTCCTGTGTGTCTACAGTCAACATTCTAAAGCCTTTCCCCAGGACTTCCTCCTTTCTTAAATTAAATCTGAAAAAGAGTTATTTGGCTCAAAAAAAAAAAAGCAACAGAAATCTTCTCCTTGATACTCTGTTGGAGACAAAGATTGGCTTTCCACGAAGAATATACATCTTAAGAGTCCTTCTCCCAAATTGGGAGTCCTTTTTTGTATTCTGGAAATGTATTCTGAATACGATCAACCCAATGACTGTTTGACTTCAACTTCCTCCTGAGATATGCATTGATATAAGTTTTACGGACAATTTCCACAGAAACCTGGTCATGGTGGTCCATTGGCCCCTCATGTGGGGTACTGCCAGATACATTATGTCAGTGTATGATATTATATGTGATATGCCATTGTGCCACATTGTGCACAAAATGATGCCAAAGACCAAAGAGTTCAATGCCCAAATATAGGTTTTACTTCAGTGAGTTCCTCTGTGCGCTATAATTATTCTGTTGACTTATGATTGGTCCATGACCCTTCTGCTTGTTTCTGACTACACTGATTCGCTGCCTGTCCTGATTCTCTTACCTGGACATCAACCTTGATCTGACTAACACTAAAGCTGGCCATAGACGCAAATATCTGATCGTACGAATCGAGGATTCGTACGATTTTCGAACCATGTGTGGAGAGTCCCGACATTTTTCGTCCGGCGGAGATCGGTCGTTTGGTCGATCGGACAGGTTAGAAAATTTCTGTCGGCTGCCGATAATATCTCTGCGTGTATTGCCGATCGTACGATTTTCAGTGGGAGACTGTCAGCAGCTTTGGTTGGACATAGATATCGTACGATTACTGTCAGGGGCAGAACATTACTGATCTGTTCTTTAACTAATCTGACTGGTAAGACTTTGATCTGAATGGTTAGTGGCGGGTCGGGAGATGGGAAAGTCCGATCGTACGATGATTCGTACGATCGGATCTTTGCATCTATGGCCAGCTTTAGTCCAATACCCAGTACACAATTTCATTCTGCAAACCAGCTTCCTCCTTGGTCACGACTCACTAGGCTCTCACAATACATTATATAGATAATACACAAGTTTCAGTGAGTATATATTTATTATATTTATATATATATATATATATATATATATATATATATATATATATATATATATATATATATATATATATATATCTATCTATATATATATTTGCGAAAAAGAGCGACACTCACAGGTTGTTTTCAATGCAGATAAGTTGTGCTTTATTCCCTCACAGGGATCTTACAAACAAACAGCCAGACCCACTCTGGGATCGAAACGTTGAGTGGAATAAAGCACAACTTATCTGCATTGAAAACAACCTGTGAGTGTCGCTCTTTTTCGCAAATATTTACCCACTTTGGCTGGCACCCAGGACTTCACTGAGTTAACGGAGTGCACCTTTGGATTTCGAATATATATATTATATATATATATATATATAAATAAACAAAAAGAGTCGGCACTCCTAGGTCTTGTGAAGAAAAAAGTGAATTTAATCGATTAAATTCACTTTTTTCTTCACAAGACCCAGGAGTGTGGACTCTTTTTGTTTATTTGTATGCATGACTTCATGTTCCAGCACTTAGGCTGTAATCAGGTATTCTGAGTCCACCGATTATTTTTGTATATATATACACACAAGGGAAAGTTGTGCTCACCACTAATTTTTAAAACCATTAGGTGGGGGTGCAATGAGGGTGTGACCACAAAATACATATAGTCAAATACAAGAGTCCTCTGCACTCAACCCATTATCAATATATTTAAGACAGAGACATTTTGTGCTACTGCTACTGAAAAATGACTTACCCTTTAAACAACACAGGGATTGTTTGTCCATATATTGCAATATATTTAAGCTGAACAACTACCTCAAAGTCATCCCATATCTGGCCAGTCCTACGCTCAATTTTCATCTGATTCATTAAGAATTCTATTGCTTCATTATACATTTTACAAAGGGACTAAGTTTTACCTGCAACTTACTTGCTGCTTTCAAAGTAAAACTCCCAAACTTGGGAGCTTAAATATATTGCAATATATGGACAAACAATCCCTGTTTTGTTTAAAGGGTAAGGCATTTTTCAGTAGCAGTAGCACAAAATGTCTCTGTCTTAAATATATTGATAATGGGTTGAGTGCAGAGGACTCTTGTATTTCTCTCTCTCTCTCTCTCTATATATATACTCATACAGTTTGCACTTTTAATAGTGGTACAGTAATTTCCAAGAAGAATGACTTCAGAACCTAAATGCATTATACAGTTAAAGGCAGAGGATAATTCTACTACAAAACTATTAAATACAATGAGAGGCAGTGGGAACTTTAACACTAAATATATTATATACTGTAGGGAAAATAAGTGGGTCACTGTTTAATAATAGAAAACACCTTAACGATGGTGCTGAAAGCTCTTGATATTACAGGATGTAACAAACCATATAATGCTTCATTGTACCATATTTAATATGTAGGTAGGAGTGTGACGTGAACATGTTGGAGTCAGTGCTAAGCCACTGTATGAGTGAATCACTTATCTGGTCTATAGGGATGTAGCGAACCGCCGCCGATGTGTTCGCGAACGCCGTTCGCGAACACCGGCAAAATTTGCGAACAGTTCGCGAACTGTTCGCGAACTTCGATCATCCGAAAATCGTTCGATTCGAACGATCGAAGGATTGTAATCGTTCGATCGAACGATTTTCGTTCGAGTCGAACGATCGAAGCCATTGGATCGAATGATTTCATTCGATCCAATGCTTCGATCGTTCGATTCGAACGAAAATCCTTCGATTTTAGCGCTCGAATGGTCGAATGGTCGAACGATTTTGACGCGAACGCCTATTGGCGAACGTCGCGCGACGTTCGCGAACTTGCGGCGGACGCGAACAGCCGATGTTCGCGCGAACAAGTTCGCCGGCGAACAGTCCGCGACATCCCTACTGGTCTATCAGTGGTCAGTTTCAATAATTCTCCAGAACCCAAAATAACCCTTTTCAGTACATTAACAGTGAGAGGTAGTGGTTAATAACACCACAGACTCCCTTACCCTTTCAAACAGCAGGTTACCTGAAGCCTGGAGATGGTTTCGCATTGAATAGATCAAAATGAATCCAGAAATTGTTAGTATTGCTGAAAATGCTTCCATGTGTCACCTAGTGGTATATGTGATAATAGCTGGAGATAGTCAAGTAGGAGAAACAACAGCTTATCTTAAAGCAGTTCCATTGTAAAGTGCTGGCTCTATCTGAAAGCACAGGATCAGGCACAATGACCCGAGATGGCTGCTTACACACCAGTATTACAACTAAAAATACATTTATTGGTTCAAGAATAACATTTTAATTGAAGCAATAAAGACTACACTGTAAAAATCATTACAAAATCTATTTAAGTGTCCAGTGAAAAGCCCCTGATAATGAGCTGCTCAAATGCTACTGCTTAGAGAAGAGAGGGGTTTGTTTGTTTATAGGTCGATAGGGAGCTCTGAACAAGCATTTTCAACTAGGGATGCACTGAATCCAGGATTCGGTTCAGGATTCGGCCATTTTCAGCCGAACCGAATCAGAATTTGCATATGCCAATAAGGGACGAGGAGGGAAATCGAATGACTTTTTTGTCACAAAACAAGTAAGTAAAACATGTTTTCCCTTTCCCACCCCTAATTTGCATAT
The DNA here is from genome assembly GCF_017654675.1 of Xenopus laevis. Classification (NCBI taxonomy): domain Eukaryota; kingdom Metazoa; phylum Chordata; class Amphibia; order Anura; family Pipidae; genus Xenopus; species Xenopus laevis. Next base: position 134,641,792 of record NC_054387.1, on the reverse strand, counting down.
GCAAATTAGGATTCGGTATTTGGTGAATCTTTCGCAAAGGATTCGGAGGTTCGGCCGAATCCAAAATAGTGGATTCGGTGCATCCCTATTTTCAACACAAGTACTATTTACTATGCTAATATTTAGCCAAAGTATTTTTCAGTGTATAATCTCCCTTTAAACTAATTTAATTACATCTAGTAGTGATGTGTAGGTTGAGAAAACCTTGAGCCACACCTGGCTTCCCCCCTCCAATTACGTCACAAAAAGTACAGGGTGGGGCTTGCTTGAGGCTATAAAACTGGAAGTCAGAAACCAGCAGCCTAAGGTCGCGGGTGAGGATAACAGGCAGAAGAGCTCAACCTGAACCTGCCCATGGCCCACAAATGGTGCAGCGAGGTCGGCCCATACCTGCCCTTCCAGCGAGTATAGGGTTGGCCCGCACATCACTATCTAGATAATATCCTCCTGAAGAATCAAACCCTCTGAAGCTCATTCATCATTCCATGAGAATACTGAGCCTTATGCAAGTTCATAGCATTGTTGTAAGTGATTAAAGGTGCCAGTCAAGATGGCTGGGGTGGAGATCCAAGTCATCTTTCAGTCCTAGGGAAATATCCAAAGCCACTCAGGACAGCTCCTTCATGCCTCAGAAAATTGAAGGCAGTTCACCTTGCTGCATTTCTACTTCTATCTTGTCCAATTAGTGCCAGACAATCTGATACATTTGGTTTAAAACAAAAGGGCACAACCAGCAGATCTCTTGAGACAATTATGTAAAGATTAGATTAGTACAGGATCTCCTTTTCTTTTCTTCTTCTTTTCATCTTCCAGGGCATGTCAATATTGCAGCAGACTTGTGTTTCATTAACCTTCTGTTTTATAAAATAGTACTACTTTGGTAGGTCCTGTGACTTATTGAAAAGAACTTAGAAATAGAAATACTTTTCCTGGACTAGATGATGGCAGTGGGCATAGTTTCCCACACTAATTTAAATAGTCTTGTGAAAAGAACAACTAATATTCTGCCTAGGTACAAGTATCTGGATAATGTTTATAAGAGCAGTCCATCAGCATCAGAAGGTTGTAGATCAGTTCCTGTACAGGCGTTTGCCTCCTACGCAGAAACCAGCAAGCGCAGCTCAGTCACCAACTGGAACCCTGATGAAAACAGGGAACACAAGCCAAGACACTACTGGTTGTGATGTAAATAGGAATATGTAAATAAGTCTCTCAACTCCCACCAGAATGAATAGAACTATAGGAAAGGTGTGCACTGGGATATTCATAAGCAAGTGTGTGCATGGGAGGGGGTGTTTAGACGTATATTGGGGAAACAAGTTAAATGTTTAGATACTGTATGGCCTCCAAACAAGATCTATCCCACTGCAGGCTCATCTACAAGTTGGCACCCAGTCTTAATGAAATAGCATTATTGCTCAGCAACAAACATCACATTACCTTAATGTAAACTGATTTTAAACTGCACCAATAAATCAACCCAACACATGTTGTGGAAAATGAATTTCACAAAATAGTTTTAAGAGTCACTTATCATAGAAAAATACTGAACTTGCACTCAATACTATTGGGGGAAACAATACTATTATTGAAAGGAAATGCCTTTCCACATTCAGTATGAGAAAATGGTTTCTCTCCAGTGTGTGTTCTATAATTATCTTTAAGGTAAGATCAGTTTTAAAAAACATTCCAACGTTAACAAAAAGGTTTCTTCTCCATGTGGGTTTGTTGACAATGGGCAGTAAGTTGTGATGAAGAGACAAAACATTTCCCACATTCAGAACATAAAAAAGGTTTTTTTCTGTTGTGAATCACTTGATGCCGATTAAGGTGAGATTGATTTGAAAAACATTTCCCACACACAGAACAAGAAAAAGGTTTTTCTCCTGTGTGAGTCATTTGATGACGGGCAAGGCTCGATGGATTTAAAAAACATTTCCTACACTCAAAACAAGATAAAGGTTTTTTTCCTGTGTGAATCATTTGATGACGAGCCAGGCTTGATGGATTTGAAAAACATTTCCTACACTCAAAACAAGAAAAAGGTTTTTTTCCTTTGTGAATCATTTGATGACGAGCAAGGCTAGATGGATTTTTAAAACATTTCTCACACTCAAAACAAGACAAAAGTTTCTCTCTTGTGTGAATCTTTTGATGACGAGTAACGGTAGATTGATCTAAAAAACATTTCTTACAT